>NC_050074.1:26107178-26726307 GCF_009764565.3 Dermochelys coriacea | reverse complement strand
TCAAAGAATTCCCATTTCAGCTAAGTAACCTTTCTTTCTCCAAGCTAATGGACCAGGTGCCTTAGCTTGGAGGCAGTACCAGACACATAAATCTTTATACATGGTCTAGCCACTAGAGGGAGACAAATAGCCACACTGGGTTAGCATATGCTACATATATATGAACATAAAACAAAAGGAAATTATGACATTAGGTATTTCACCCTCATATGGCTTGTTTTACTCAAAGTTTTTTCAAAGCCTTCTATTTTCTTCAGACAACCTCTCAATCTAGTCACTTATTTTTAGACAGTAGAAAAACATTGTTATCTGAATGAAAGTGAGGCAAAGTATTTTCCATTAAATTCTTGCTGTATATAGCTAATTATATTATATTATAGTTAATTTTTCAGGTGCTATAAATATATGTCAGCAAATATAAGAAAACGGGTTTGCTTGCAAAAAAAAGTTCAGCATAAGCATCATTTCTGATAAACCAGTTAAATAGGATAATCTACATCATGAAGCTGTCTTTACATTACACAGTAAAACTTCCCAAATTTGTGTTAAATTAAGGATAACTGCAAAAATAGATTCAGACATTTTATTGCAGTTTTGTTTGCAGAATTTCAGTCTAAATTATTGTCTTTGTCATTGATTATAATTTATATAATCTATAGTGTTTAAATATAAAACAGTAAGATACTGGACAAACTATAAGTCAAAATTAACATTAAAAAGCTAGTAATGTGTGTTTTGCTATATTGGACTGTGATGTGCTGAAATACTAACATCTATTATAATGAGGTTATTGATGTAGAGTTGACATATAATTTGATTTGCAGATGCCCTACTGACTAACCTTTTGCAACTATATCTCACTGTAAACCAGTGGTAATTATTGCTGGTAGGGAGAGCTGGTTTAACTGAACTATTTCTTTTGATACACATTGAATGTGATTTCCCCCTGGAGATTACAGGAGTCCCACATGTGTGAGTTATTACATAAATACTCAGAGGGGAAAAAAAGGTGTATCACATTAAATTTTTCCTGTTTCTATTGTTTAAGGGTTTTTTTCCCAAGAACTATTTTTCTTAAAGTGCCCATTTTTAATATATATTACATACATCTTTCAAAACATTTATTAAAGCATATGTTCTATAAACTGTACCCTTATTAGAAATAGTCATTAGAAATGTTGTCTAATGAAACATGCAAATATTTTCAAATAATTTTTCATAGACTTAAAGTAACTTTAACTGGAATATATGAGTAAAACCTAGTTTGTGATATCAGGATATCTTACTGTATTGCTTATTGGATTTAAGCCCTAAAAGTCAGGAGATCCAGGTTTTAGGTCTATTTCCACTGTATTTCTTTGGGCAATCCCACCTAAAATCATAGTACATAAGAACATAAGAACGGCCATACTGGCTCAGACCAAAGGTCCATCTAGCCCAGTATCCTGTCTTCTGACAGTGGTCAATATATGAGGTTTGCTTGCCAAACAAATAAATCAATAAATAAGAAAAATCATTATTTTGATGCAATGCTAAGACAGGGAAATCTACATTCAGACTTTTAGATGAAAGATGCTCCAGAAGTGCATATAATATTACCATTGTTGTTATAATGAGGTATTAGTAATGTTCTGTAGTACTCCTGGCTTAAGTCACAAATCCTGAAGGAGATTAACATGCTTTTAAGAATAAAATCAAGTTATTGAATATGTTTCAGAGTAGCAGCCGTGTTAGTCTGTATTCGCAAAAAGAAAAGGAGTACTTGTGGCACCTTAGAGACTAACAAATTTATTTGAGCATAAGCTTTCGTGAGCTACAGCTCACTTCATCAGATGCATTTGGTGGAAAACAAATGCATCCGATGAAGTGAGCTGTAGCTCACAAAAGCTTATGCTCAAATAAATTTGTTAGTCTCTAAGGTGCCACAAGTACTCCTTTTGTTATTGAATATGTATCTGTAAATAACTGTTGGTGAAGAAAAAAAAAGACATGAAATGAAAAAAACAATTGTAGTTACAAGATATTACATATTTTTGTAAATGGTCAGTTAAAAATACACTGTACAGAACACTGTCATTTCTGTCAGTCTATCAATCACTACAAAGAAAGAAGGATTTTAAGAGACTGCAAGTCTACTTGAAACTGATCTTCAAATATGATTTTCATAGATTGTCTATAGGGACATTTTATAACAAAAGTCATTTTGGCTTCTGGGAATTACACTGTGCAATGAAAACAAATGTCAAAGCAAATCCCAAAGAAGAAAAACACTTCTGGTATTGATCCTCAGACCTACCAATCAACCTTTCTGCCCTCTGTAGACTCTCAAATAGTTAGAACTTTTCTTCATCTGAAACCTTTTAGAAAAATTCTCTTCAGCATAATCTTAAAACATTGGCTGAAGTTCAACACACATTTCAGCAACACATATGGAATTTATCCAGAACTTATGGAATCTCCACTGGCCAAGAAAAGAAAATGCCTAAGTGTTCATTCATGTTAACAATCTGAATTAATATTCAAATGTATGCAAGGTATCTGTGTCTTTAAATGTATTTATTTTGATTATTCTGATTTTGTAAATATGCTATTTTTTAAACTTATTGCAATAAATCATCAGAAGCAGATTCAGCTTTTCTATGACTCCCATCATAAATCTCAGTACAAAGTATCAACATCAAAACAAAAACAATACAACATAGTGGAGGCAATTTCCTCAATTTAAAAAATAAATAAAATATATATTATAAATATGTGAATATTATAGGTATACATACAAGATGAATGCTCTCAAAAATGCAACTGCTTTTCCCCCAGAGATATTTGAAGGAAAAATCCCTCAGTGAACTGTGTGAAATTCATAATAAACTATACATTTTGCTGAAGCCTGGACATTTTTGAGGTTGAAGTTATTAGTTACACTTCCTATCCTGGCAAAATTCAACTATAATTAGAGAAGCAGAGAAATGGCAAAGGAACAAATGCCCAGAAACAAATCACTGATGTGCACAGTTGTGTAATCTACCCATGCTAGGCTCTTTCCTTTTATACCTCTTGTTTTATAAAGGGTAAAAATATTCAATACGTATACGCTCCTTATTTTTTTTAAACTGATCACACTTCAGCTTAACCACTGGAAAAGAAGAAACTTTACAATCCCTAAGGAACCTATAATTTGAAAACGGAAGCATACAAGAACATACTTCAGTTTTCAGGCAATAAATTGAAAAGAATTTTGCAGATGTATTACAGAAAGCTGGCATAAAATATTGGTTTTTACATTTCTTCATATGTTAGTTCATTAACTCAATAGACAGTATATGGAGAAAGCCAAAAATTACAAAGATTGCCCATTTGGACTTGAAATTGGCTTGTTTATCCAAAAAGTATTTGCCAAGACCTGGAAAAATGTATCCAATTTAAGTAATGAAAATTTAGTGTGAACATCAGAAAAGAAGCTTGCGCTGAAAATTCTTCTGTGTAGGCTATGCTACGACATTAGAGCTCTAAAGCCCCAGGTATAGTAATGAGCCTCAGGATCTATAATCTTGTCTTAAACTGCAGCTTTAACCACAGATATGTTCAAGTAGCTCAGGTACCTGGTTCAGGGTAGCAAAACTGTCACACGTTTTAATAATAATCAACTAACTTATTACTCCACTTTTTTCCAAAACAGTTTTTCAGAAGCTTTAAAGAGAGGCCTCTTTTCTAACTCTAACGTGGATATATTTGAAACCTGACACATTCTCAAATTCTGCCTTCAGATCTTTACCACAGCTCTCTAATTTTTGTATTAATTCATGAGTGAAGAAAGGAAAAACAACCTTTTTATATTGTGATGAACCTGAATTCTGCCATCTTCCAAAATGTGAGTAGCTTTTTAACCTATGCTGTCAGCAACTGAGTTAGAAGCTCTCCAGACAATAGGCCAGATTGTCCATGGCTTTTATGCTGAGCGGAAGGCACAAACAGCCTTTCCTCCACCACTTTACACAAAGTCCAAGGTCTAGTGCACTTGTGCCCCCCTCACCCTCCCGGGTACACATCACTTAAAATTCAGTGGGGAAGGGAGAGAAGAATGTGGGCTAATTCTCTTTTCAATCCCTTCCCCTTCACCACCCCATCTTTGTGTAGCTAGGCGGCTGTAGAGAAGGGCTGAAACAACCAAAGGTATAACACACTATGCATTTCCCCCCTGCACAATGAGGGAAGATCAGGGAGGAATTGTATCCTGAAAGGCAAAATCCTAACCTCAGCTCCCTCTTCCCACATAATGAAAGCCAATGGCTGAAAGCTCAAAATTGTATTTACACAAAATAACCAGAATTATTAACAGTTTTCAGAGTAGCAGCCATGTTAGTCTGTATTCGCAAAAAGAAAAGGAGTACTTGTGGCACCTTAGAGACTAACAAATTTATTTGAGCATGCTCGGGGGTCGCATAACTAGTATTATTAATAATTATTAAAACCTTCAAGATGCTACATCTTCTTTCTGAGATGGATACAGACCCAATTTCAGATAAATGCATGAGTTAAAAACTTTGTTGTTTGCAGTGTCATTGTAGCTATGTAGGTCCCAGGATATTTGAGACACAAGATGGGTGAGGTAATATCTTTTACTGAATCCGTTTCAGTTGGTGGAGAGACAAGCTTTCAAGCCTCACAGAGTTCTTTGTTAGGCTTGGAGGAGGTAACCAGAGTGTCCAAGCTAAATGCAAGGTGGTAAGGATTGTTAAGCATAAGGGATTCACACATGCTGTAAGGGATCCTTTAGCATGAAATGAGCAATTAAGGGTTAGCAAGCAGTAGGGTGTGTTACAAATTGTTGTGATGAGCCATAAAACCAGTGTCTCTGTTAAGTCCATGTTTTTAGTTCCCAGTAGAGGGGTGAATTATGCTAATCCTTAATTGCAGTTTATTCTAAGTGGTCTCCCTACAGCATGTGTGAACCACTTATGCTTAACAGCCTATCCCACCTTGTTTTAACTGTTTCAGAGTAGTAGCCCTGTTAGTCTGTATTCGCAAAAAGAAAAGGAGTACTTGTGGCACCTTAGAGACTAACAAATTTATTTGAGCATAAGCTTTCGTGAGCTACAGCTCACTTCATCGGATGCATTTGGTGGAAAATACAGTGGGCTTCATGAAGTTGACAGATTTCCACTCTATACGGCTAAATTCAGTGCCTTGCATAATGACAGGTTTCAAAGTAGCAGCCATGTTAGTCTGTATTCGCAAAAAGAAAAGGAGTACTTGTTGCACCTTAGAGACTAACAAATGTATTTGAGCATAAGCTGTCGTGAGCTACAGCTCACTTCATCGGATGCATGCAGTGGACAATACAGTGGGGGGATTTTACAAAGGAGGCAAAAAAAATTTCATAAAATAAATCTCAGGGGAAAATGACAGAAACAGATTTTGAAGTTGAGCAGATCAGAATAAAAAATAGGCAATGGACACTTTTTACTTCTCTCTTCCTGCTGGCCCAAAAATCTACCTTGGGACATGTATGTGTGTTGCTGTTTAGATAAATACACACACACACAATTGAGTTATTGTGCTCAGCATGAATATAATATGTCATGTTTTTGATCAAATTTTATAGTGGGAATTCTACATTTATGAGATGTAAATCAGGCACAAGTAGAAATGTTGCCTATGAAAGTTATTCTGATAATTTACTTTGTACTTGATAAGAACAATTTGTGTAGTATTATGTGCAAATTTTCATTGTTTAATATTGTGGTTGGAGCACATGAGATACTCTTCAAATAACAGTATAATCACCGTACAGTTTGTGAGGTCCACTGGATACTTTAGAGTTCTTTTAAAAGTATTTAGTTTCAGACTAAAGTATTTGGATTCCAGACACTCTGCTGTGATTTGAGATTGTTGGTGGCTCATGCTTCTAAGGGAGTGCATAGGCCATGCTGCAGTGAGGTAATGGCTATGTCCAGTCCCTTCATTAGCAGTGTTCAAACAATTATGGAACTGGTTGAAGACAGACTTGACATTAGATTTTATTTATGTCTGAGATACCTTTACATTGTTTTAGTTTATAAGTTTTTATAAGCACATGTGATGATGGGAGTATTTTAGTCTATATTCTTAGCAAGTTTTCTCCACTCCCCCAATTCCTGCCATTTACTTCTTCCTCTTTAGAGCATGGAGAGAGAGAAGACTGACATCTACAAAATCACTCATCCACTTATTGGAAAATAGTGCTGTTTACTTGAACGGCAAGTTATCAATAAGAGGAAATTTTGGAATCACACAGGATGGGAGATAATGTTTTGCCATCTTCCTCTATATAAGTCACATCAAGACATGCTAAGCCTCCTTTTGGCAAGCAAAGATATTTTCCTATTTTAAAAAAATCAATCAACATATTTTTACAAAAGTAAATAATTAGTATATCAAAACAGGAGATGGTCTGTATGCATTCTTAACTGGATGTTGCCTTACAAACTTAATTTTATTCTTATTGAGAGGATTGGGAACTCAATATTTATGAGCAAGCAAATTAGTTTGCTGAAAGTAAGAAGTCATAACACATGTTGGCAAGGTATTTTGATATCTAGACAGTATTGCATGAAAGCTTGTCCTGTATTAAAAGAGAAAGGAGAACTACAGAAAGATAAATAGTTGAGGTTTTTTCAAACTTTTTACAGATAGGTATACAGCTTGGAATCCACACCAGAAAACATAGATTTGAGAAGTTCTGTGGAAAGCTGTAAAAACCTAACACTGAACCAAAGATTTTTGAGGGCCAGGGAAAAAACTGAAATACTCAAATTAAACAAACTTCTGGACTGCAAATTAAAAAAAATCAAAAACAGATATAATGACCTCAGATATCTATACATGTTTTGATAATATTTTGTCTTCAAAATGTAAACAGATCTTTGGCTTTATAGTCAGGGAGTAAAAATCTTCCTTCTTTGAATGCTTAATTTCACGATTGAAAAAGCTGTGTATTGATAGCCATCTGTTGATCCCATATCCACAATAAACTGCATAATTTACTCTAAAATAAATTTTAAAATGTAGCAGGAACTACTGTGGGGGGTTTTTTTAAAAGAAAGAGAGGGTACTTACCAACAGTAGTAGCTGCAGTCCTTCACACAGATTACCAGTATAACCACTTTCAAGTTTTCCTAGGAGCCTATGCACTTTTGGCATTGATGTCACGACCCTCCAAAAAGCAATGGTATGATCTGTCATGCAACCCAATGTTCAATAAAAAGAAATACACAGAGCTACACCCCCAATTCCAGCACATTTCTTTTCCCATTTAACAATATCATAATAAAAATGGTAGAGGAAGGAATGTGTACAACTTCCTATAGTGAGAAAACCAACATCCCTGTTATTCTGTAGACCCAAACAAGTATTGTTCCCACTTGCCGTAAAGAGAAGTATTTAAGAAGTCCTTCATCCATGAAAGACTGAAGTTACTACAAAGAGTTTGAGAGACCATCCATGTTGATCACTATAATTTCTGCTCAAGTCATCTGCTTGCAAGACAGATGAAGAGCCAGGGAAGAGAGGGAATGTTTGATGCACCATTCTCAAAATCACACATCTTCTTGACAAAATGTACATGGGCAGCTCCTGCCTCTCTTACTATTTCAGTAATATATGTCAGTGTCTACATGGTGTGCCTCAGGATTCAGACAGGTCTGCCCTTGATTTGTGAAGGAAAGCTCTGAAAACTATATAAGTAACCTTAATTTCCAAGACATTATTCTGAAGTCAGGCCTCTTCATATTTCTGAAGGCCCCTAAATTTTATAGCAATCCAAATATGACCCTAAAGTTATGCCTGAAACATCAATCACAATTTAAGCCAACACTTAAGGGAGATTAAAGTGAATTCCCCCAGCAGACATCCTTGGGCACTGTCCACCACAACAGGGGTCTAGAATCTTCTGAGACATGATCACTAAAGTCTGGAGATTGTCAAGCCAAGAAAGATACTCAGTTCTTAACCAGCTTTGAAGATGCCTCATCCTGAGCCAAGTGAAAAGTATTGTATACTCACAGGATGCCATGAGACCTCTAAATTTCAGGAAGAAACTGATGTTGTTGTGAGGCTGAGGTTTCACAGAAACTACTGACTTCTGAATTTCTTGAAACCTGTCACATAGCAAGTAAGCAGTTGCAGACGTAGTGACAAAACTTCTGTCCCTGCTCCAGCTGTGTAAACTAGATGGAAATCCAGCTAACTTATTTTCTTGGGTTTTCCCTAGGGCAGTAGCTCTCAACCTTTCCAGACTACTGTACCCCTTTCAGGAGTCTGATTTGTCTTGCATAACCCCAAGTTATACCCGACTTAAAAACTACTTGCTTACAAAACCAGATATAAAAATACAAAAGTGTCACAACAAACTATTACTGAAAACTTGCTTTCTTTCTCATTTTTACCATATAATTATAAAATAAATCAACTGAATACTTACATTTCAATGGACAGTATATAGGGCAGTATAAACAAGTCATTATCTATATGAAATTTTAGTTTATACTGATTTCGCTAGTGGTTTTTATGTGCCTGTTGTAAAACTAGGCAAATATCAAGATGAGCTGATGTACCCCCTGAAGACATCTGTGACACCCAGGAGTACATATGCCCCTGCTTGAGAACCACTGTCCTAGGGGAATCTCCAAGTAGCCTAAAGTCAGCTCTGTGGTCTCCTGCACCAACTCCTTCCCAGCTCCCAGTGTAGGAGCCCTGCCTGGGGAGAAAGGGGACCTGGCCAAAGTACACTGTGCTCCAGCACAGGATGTGTCCTGAATTGACATATTAGACCCTTGGAGCCACAGCCAGCTGGCTATGGCCTCACATATTATCAAGCATCTATTATACTTGGTCAAAGAATTTTAGGTCACTCTTTACATTAAAGTTGCATTTATAAATGCTTTATAAAAGGTTAATAAATTAACAGATGTTATAAGCATATAACAGACATGAGGAATATGTGTTATAAGCACATCCAGTAGAAGGTGTTACAGATGGATATAAGCCACATGAATAAAGCAACATATTGAGCTATTGGACTCTATAGTAATGTATAAGAATTGATTCATCATGTATTAAAACATCCATAAATAATTTATTAACTATTTATATACTATTTATAAATGAAACCTTAATATAAAGATTGACTATGTTTTCCATTTTATCTGGTTGTTCGTTGGGACAACACTAAAATCACATCTATGAATTCACTATGTGCCCATTTCACTAAAAAGGATTTAAGTAGAAGCCACACAGGTTCAAATTCTATCTACTGATATAAAATATTATCATACCTTCCAACTGATAACAAATACCCATATTCCAGCAGTAGGCTAATTCCTCTTTCGGAGAGAAAATGAGTAAACACAAGTTACCTCATTATAATCCAATTTATTTACAATATGTATCATTTAGAACACAGATATTAGAAAGCAAAAGCCGAACACAGTAGAAATTCATTATGCTCACAAATGTAGTCAAAAGCTCAGAGACCTTCAGAAAGCAGCTGTATTGCATCCCTCCAGCCAGATTCTTTGTAACTAAGTTTGCAGGAGTATTAATATTATGCTAAATAAATTAAATTATTTAATATGACAAGGTGCTAAAGTTTTAAGTCAAAGTCCCCTTCAGGCAGATGCCTCAGATGTCAATCAAAATCACCTCCGAGTTAGTGCAAGCGCTCTGTGTCAGTCTAGTCTTTTCTATAAACATAGCCATTTGTATTTCCAAAAGATTTCCATTTCACATTTCAAAGATTTCTTTTACATTTGACATTGGTTTCTATGAGCTCTCTATTCCTCACTTACCTGCTTTTGAACACTTGCCCTTTAATCCAACCTGTTTTGCACCCTAATCAATGGATTGAGAGACGGTCTAATTCACTGAGGGAGCGGACAGCAGAGAGAGAACATATCTAGTCCAGTGAAAGCACAACAGACATCAACAGGGAGTGAACAGATAGATGTCAGAGCAAGGAGTGAGGAAAAGTTATCCAGATAGCCAGTCAGCTAATAGTAAAACCAGGATAAAACTTGGATTTCATTGAAACAGGACACAACACTAGGACTGACCCTGATTACCTTACTTAAGGGTTAGATTGTGCCATAGTAAGGAGCAGTGTTGAGCTGCCTCTCCCCAGAGAAAGCACTCATTAAGCATTCTGTAGCAGAGTCTGTCCCAGAGCTTCAAGCACATACAGGCTGTGGGCCTGCTTCTAAGGCCTTTGTGTGGTTCAGGATATCAGTAAGCCCTGTGCAGTAAGCTATATCTGCTGGCTAGTGCTTTGTGGTGGGAAGGGACAAAGCCATGGCCCTACCTCCTTTTCACTTCCAAGGGAGTAGAGAAGAAACAATCCAGCACTCCTCCTGAAAGCAGGAATTGCAACTGCCCAAAGGGAGATGGAAGCTCATTTTACCCTGACCCTTCACATGTGCATTTAGGGCCATGCAGAGTCTAACTCTACACAATGGATACTACTCTGATCAAGATGCCCTATAATGTCAATTCCCAAGTTATAAATAAAGATTTGGTATCACTGGCTTTTAGTCACATTACATTATATCTTGCAAGTGTTGAGCATCTCCTTCAAGATGCTCGGAACCTTCAACTTTCAGTGAAGTCAGAAGGCACCTAGTGGTTCAGAAATCAAGCTACCAACAATGAGGTGACTTTCAAGGACCAGTGCGAAAGCCGGGTCTGAGAGAGATTAACCTCTTTTTTTGTTTTGTCAGATCTTTAATGCCTCTTTAACCTGTGGGTCACTGTCCCATGTGAATAAGGCCCTCATGTTAGAGAAAGTTAAAGCACTTTCCATATAGGAAGAGGTCATTCAGTTTTTCTGAACAATTGTATCAGACTTCCCTCTCTTTTTACCTACAATATGCCACATATACTATTACTGGGTATATTGCTGTTTATAGAAACAAGTATCCGAAGGTGTAAACACACCCAGGACAGAAACACCACATCTTTTAATTTCCTGATAAAGATAACCATAGATGGTGCATTCCTTCTCAAGGTAGGTTTGTTCTATTATACAGAAATTAAACACATTATAGCTGACATTTATTTCTGCCTCATGTAGACTTCTAAAATATACATTTTAAATGAAAATTAATTTAATGAATATAAAGAATATTAATATTAAAATAATTGTTCTTAATTATTTAACATTTTCATAATTAATTACTGGCAAATGTTTGATAGCAACTGAGTTGCAGAAGAGGGATATTTCCGAGGCAGAGCTTATTCTTTGAAAATTCAGCCAAGGTATCACTCTGGTACTATTTGATGGGTACATTATAATTATACATAAGAAGATAAAATGAGAGAGACATGAAAGCTCCACAAGGTTTTCACATCGAAGACTTAGAAAGAGAGTTCTGAAACTATCTTTTAGTGAATGTTTCCACAACAACAGCCTTCTGAATTATCAATGGCAAAAATAAAGCGCTCTCAGGCTATTAAATCAGATTCTGTTTACTGGGATAAATTAACTTATAAAAACTAATTCAGTGTTCTAAATGGTAATTCTGTACTATAGAAATCTAATTTTATCCTTATAAATTACATGGTCCATGGTAAACCTACATAAACTTCATGATTTCTTTTTTTAAAAACCCAGATAGTATAGTACAGTGCAGTATACAACACTGCAATTTATAAAATTTCCAAGAACTTGGATGATATATAATCTCCTATATGCAAAAAGAAAAGGAGTACTTGTGGCACCTTAGAGACTAACAAATTTATTAGAGCATAAGCTTTCGTGAGCTACATGCTCTAATAAATTTGTTAGTCTCTAAGGTGCCACAAGTACTCCTTTTCTTTTTGCGAATACAGACTAACACGGCTGCTACTCTGAAACCTGTAATCTCCTATATCTGATTCTGACATATCTAGCAGTTATAGAGCCAATACTAGTTAGCAAATAGTGGTGTTAAATTCTCCATATTGCACACAGACATACTGGAAACACAATACAGTACACAGCACATGCAGGCCAAATTTCATCTATTAGAAACCATTCATTCAGGGAGCCACTATACCACCAGATCAAGCAAACAAGCACCCGGAGTACTGTAACTTAAACTTTACCTATACACACTGATTCCCGGTATCCCCATGTGGTTCACAGAATTTTGTAATATTAGATACTTTTGATCAGAGGTTATTTTTAGTCAATTGTCAGAGATGGCTAAATAATAACTGAATGCAGGTATCAAAATTATGTGTTAGTCTCTACTACAATATAACTTTGTCTGTACCCATTGTATCACAGAATTGTATCAGCTGATTATCTTGCAGAATCTTTATCTCTGAATTTTGATGATCCATTAACTGTATAAACTCTTCTGAAACCAAGGTAAAAACCTGTCTTTAAAAATGAGGATCTGTTGGTTCATGAAGGCTCTGCTTTTTCCTTGTGACACTTGTTTTTAAATCTTTGAATGTTTATATATATGTAAGAATAATATAATGCTTAACTTTCTACAATTATTTTACAGGGAAAAAAACACAAAACAAAAAATATGTTCACATTGCTTTCATTTTGAGATAAGTCAGGAAATGGAAATGGAATATCCTTCTTTCCTTTACATTAAGGGAAAATGATGTTACACTGAAGAGAAGACCAATAGATTCCACTCAGCATTCCTTCAAATACACAAGTTACTTGTGTACTCCTTACTTATACACAAGTCGGGTCACATAGGTATAAATGGGTGCAGAATTTGCTCCAAGGAGTGCAAGTGACATAAATATAAGAGAGAAATGTATGGCTATACTATACAGATTTCAAATTCTCAATTCAAATCAAGTTGTCATAATTTCATATCTATGATTAATATTTAATGTATTTAGCAAATTCTCATTCAGAGTCTTCTTATTCTGCATTGCATGGAAGATCCCCTTTGAGCACATATTGGACCTAATCTTGTGAGGTTATGAATGCCTCCTCTGATGGGAGTTGAGTGATCACTGTGTTGCAGGTTCAGACCCATTATGCATCTTTGAAACAACATAAAAATTGGAAAATACTTTTTCTGGCAATTTTAAAGTGTAATTAGTAAACCAGTATACAATTATGAATTAAGAAATCAGCTCACCTGCAAGTGCTGAGAGTTGTCTGTCATATTGTCTTCTCGCCTACGAACTTCTTCCAGCAACTGAGCATTCTTCTTTTTTTCCATTTGTTGATTGTGCTTCAGATTGGCCACTTTCTTGTTTTGATCTTTCGTATGTCTAAGAATTGTATGCATATGCCCGTTAATTCTGATGGCTACAATCACATATCTCTTGCTACAATTTAAACTTGTGAATATGATTTATCACCAGATGTCAGGTTTAAAATATAACATTTTATCCTGTTTTTAAAATGATATATCAAAATGGTCTAGATTAAATGAAATTTCCAGTGATAAAACAAATATTCTGGCCCATAGATTATTTTAATCTTTGAAACCTTCTCACAAGACATATTCCAAACACTTTTTATGCTAAAATAGATGTATAATCTCATGATATTGCTGTCATACATGACATAATAGAGAGAATTTTTTCGCAGAGTTTGTTGTATGTTTGGCTGAATGTGTTTGTTATGAAGCTGCCTGCTTCAAAAAGAATACTTGGGGTACCTTAGTGACTAACAAATTTTTCCAGTTTATGAGCTCGGGCGTCGCAGAAGGCCGGGGTCTCTAAGGTGCCACAAGTACTCCTTTTCTTTTTGCAAATACATACTAACATGGCTGCTACTCTGAAACCTGTCAAAAAGAATAGTTTCTGACAATGGGCCAGATCCTGCAGTCTTCACACAGGCACTGACTTGTCAGACAGTTTTGCCTGAATAAGGATTACAGGATTGGGCCTTGCAGTAATATTTAATGATTAAGATACAGGGAAATAATAGGTAAAGTATACTGAATGTTCCAGCTAGTGCTGTTTGCTGAAGTATGCTGCACATTCATATTTTAACAGTTCATTTAGGGGTGGCTTTTGGGGGGAAAAGATAAAAACCAGAGGAGCCTTATGTTTTTAAATGACATAATTCTGATTTCTACAACAGAATTAAGTAAATAAATCAATGCCAGGCTAGCATTTCATGAAATCAGAAATATTTTCTCAGAATTAAACATTTTGTTAAGACTGAGCTCAACTTAAGCTAAAAATTATATTATTCAATTGTTTCAAAGTTGACTCATATTTCACTATGAATCCTATTTATTAAAATATTCAGAATTCTTCTCCTTCTTGTACTTAGAATATTTCCCTGGATGAATGGGATAAGACACTTTTTTGCCATTTATCTTACATCGTCAGCATGTCAAACTCTGAAAAAAATTCTTAGAGCAGCGTTTTCTACCTGCTTGGGTTCTTAGATATTATTTTCTTTGACTTTCTTTTTATTCTGAGGAATTTGCTTCTTTTTATCTATATAATAATAAAGTCATGTGCAAATTCCTAATCAGATCTACAGGCTAATCCTTTTTTGCCAAATGAAGGGGATATTTTCCAGTGTCTATAAGGAAATTCCCCAGTTGCTTCTGCAGTAGACACTCTAAGAAAAGGTCTAGTTACAATGTACATTTGCTGCACACATATTAGGATGCTGCAACAATTGGGCCATGTTTTATAATTTTAATTGTGTTTTCTACTGACAGTGCCACTGACTCCCCACGATGGGTCCTGCCATTTATTATTTACACTACAAACTTTCCTGTGAATCTCAAGGATACAGCAGTGTCATTATGCTTTAAAAAAAAACATTAGAAAAGAATGGCATAGAACAAATTTTTAGGTACAGCACCATTATACAACAGCTAGTCTATTATTATTAATGGAAAAATCACCAATAACTATGTAAGAGTAAGAATTTATAAAAGCAGTTAAATTAAAAACCAACACTACTTGAAAATAGCCTAATGTATTTCAACTAGGAAAAGCCTTAAAAAGTTTCAGGAAACAATGCTGTCTGATCAGAGATATAGAACTCTGCTTATTGCAAGTACTATAAAATTAAATGAATTTTCCCCAGATCTCAGTCCAGCCACACAGGTTGAAGAAGGGCTTTGCTATTCTGAAAATAAATCTGGTAGACAAGGGAGCTGAAACCTCTATTTTTCCACCGAGCAAAACTAAACAGGGCCTGATGCTTTGTTGCTCTCAGCACCTTACCTAGTCATTTGCAACAGTGAAAAATCAGTGTAAAAGGCTAACATCATGATTTGACAGCATTTACTTTTACTTTGCACTGGCATAAGGGACTACACAAGGTGCAGGGCAATGGAAAATCAGGCCCAAGGTCACTTTTGTTGGGCACTCTCATATATTCTGGGATCAAGCAGCAGCAACCAGATTACATGACTATCTCTTAAATACTGTTGAAGGCAAGGGCAGTGATGTACAAGAAACTAACAATGACTGAAATAGGACTCAGAGCATGATATTAATTTCCTTCCTTTTTTGACATGATCCCTTTTTTCCCTTCCAGCACTGGGGAAGACCTCCTGATAAATCCTTAGTAATGCAATGTTCTTTCACACAATGTATTTTTTTTATATATTACCAGTGTGAGACTGTATAAATGCTCTATATTACATTAATTAGAAGTTAAGATGGTAGAGTAAGAAACTGGAACTTTATCCGTTACAGATCTTCAATCATTACTCAGGGTTTCTCCCTCTCCATGTAATGATGGATGCCAACATATAATAGTTTGTTCCTTGGTGATTGGTTTTGGTTAGAGTGCAGAGTGGAGGGACTGGTATCCAGTGCCGATAAAAGCCGAAAGGGCCAGCTTCCGAAGATAATAGAGACCTGGGTTTCACTGGTAGACCTTGTGTCTGTGGAAAGAGAGAGCCTGAAGTCTTCACAGACTCCTTTTGTACCCTCCTTCTACCCCTTTGCAGGAGGGAGGGTGAGAGGATTTGAAGTGAGCTGAATTCTAGAGGTAGATTGAGAAAGGTCTACCCTAAGTTATGGGTCATATGGTGGGAGTCCTGTAACCCCTGCACTGAAATCACTTCAGTGCCTGGTACATGAGACATATCGGACATACAGCACACCTCCCCAGTGTTAAGTTAATAAAATTATGGCCTGCCACTTAAATATATTCCTGTATCTGCCTTCATTCACCTACGTGTCCTGATCATGCATGAGATGGAGGGAAGATGGGAAGTTAGGTGGCAATATTACAGCATCACATGCTGTTTCTCAGATTATACAATATAACATACAAATGTTTCTCGAATTTTAGACAATGTAGGCACCTTCTGTTACGGACTACTACATAGCATATGGCAGTAAGAGAACTGATGAACTTCATACAAAAATAAGTATGCAAAGCTGATATGCAGAGCTCTGCCTCATTCACTGTGTGAAAGAGGCACTTTACAAAGGCTGTAGAAAAATATGTATGAAAGTTATAATGTATTATTTAAGAAAGAGTTTTTGATCATGTGATTATTATTATTATTTGTATTGCGGTAGTGCCAGCATCCCCCAATCAGGGATTAGGGCCCAACTGAACTAGGTACCATACAAACAAATCAGAGACGATCCATGCTCTGGACAGCTTGCTGTATAGGGTTATGATAAGAGGCAACATATAACCAGCCAAATGGGTGGTGGATGTTTAGCAGTAAAGGTCAGTATATTTGCATAGCATTCGTAATCTCAGAACTCACAGTAAAGATTGCATCCTAATATGCACATACAAAACAGAGTTAAGATTGCAAGTGGAAACCCCACTGACATTCCTTGACTACTGGGTACTTAAAATGCACAACTAACCATTTTTTGAGAAAGGTTTTGAGAGACTCTGCTAGATTGTGGGTATTTTGTATATTTGTTTATTTTTTAAAGAAAAAAGAAATATAATCTTAAACTATATTGCTAGAAGTCTCTGGTATGCTCTCTCTTGTGCACTCCAGTCCCTATTCAACAAAGTGCTTAAGCAGGTGTGCAACTTTAAGCTCATTAATCCCAATGACATTAATCGGACTAATCACACTCTTTGCTGGATTGAGACCTCATTGGGTGTGTCTACACTGCAGTTAAAATCCATGGCTGGCCCGTGCCAACTGACTCAGGCTCATAGAGCTCGGGCTAAGGGGGTGTGTTCAACTGGGGCTGGAGCTTGGGACCTAGGACCCTGGAAAGTAGAAGGTTCCCAAAGCTCGGGCTGCAGCCTGAGCCCAAATGTCTATATCACAATTAAACAGCCTCTTAGCCTGGGCCCTGCAAGCCTGAGACAGTTGGCATGAGCCAGCTGCGTGTTTTTAATTGCAGTGTAGACTTACCCAGTGAGCACTAGCTTCTATATAATCCTTTCTCACTGAGAGCCAGATTCTGCCACTCTGCTTTCACTCAGTGGTGCTACTCACATTAGCAGGACTACTCAGAGTGAGGTCACCCTCAGTGGGCAAAATTGACACAACCCTTACTCTGCTCTCCAGATAAGGAATAGGGAAAAAGGCCCCCTCCTACTCCCACTCATAACTGATGAGATTGTGATTCCAGCTGCAGTGGAGAGAAAGAGAGAGAGAGAACAAGAACTATTTGCCTGACACTCCTTGCTGTGAGCAAGTGGGTGAGGAAGGGATGGAGGAGTAGGACCCTTCCCTCTCCTCTGTCCTCTCCCCACCTGCCACTAGCCAGCCAGAGTAGTTAGCGGGGACACAAGAGGGGAAGAAGCTGCTCTACAAAAAGAGCTAAAATAACTTCTCTCCAGAACAAGGAGAGAGCAGGGGAGGATTGAGACTCTGATTCCCAATTAATTCTCTAGTCTGCTTCTGGGGCACTGGACTATGCATCACCCTTTAGCGAGGCCAGATCGTAAGGTTACAATCTAGCTCACAATTTGGCTGAGCATGCACCCAATTTAATGAGACAAAGACTCATTTCCTGCCCCAGTAAGTACATTTCAAATAAAGCTGCAATCCTACAGAAAGATCTGGTGCACAGACCTTAGAATCTTTCAATTTAAAATGCAGATGTGCATGTACCAAAATATCATACACAGATATGCACATGTAAATTTGCTTACTAACAAGTGGATAATCGGCCTCTTAGAATATAGTATTTTCATCTGTTTCATGACCATTTTTGACTAACTGAAATTCCCCTAAAGCTAAACACATGGGTTAGTATTTGAACTTTCAGTGATTTAACTCCTTCTATATAATTATTTCCAACACAATCGCTTTTATCAAAGGGTTTTCATGATAATAACTAGAAAGCAAAATAATAAAAACAAGAGAACTTTTATTTTTAGAGATTGATCGAGAAAGAAACAACTTTGTGTTTGTGCTGTTAGTTTTCTTTATCTTTTTAGCGTATGGAGAAATGATCTGTGACAAAGACCCTGCTTTCACCAATGCTTGCAGGAGTATGAAGCTTTTTTTTTTTTGCTGCACAAACTATTGCTGTAGTTGATGAAACTGTCTGTGGAGATGCATTAATATATTTTATGACCATTCAGTCAGCTTTGCAATGTTTCCAGCCCTCCTTAATGTCTCTCTCTTTCTCAGTTGGAAAAGTAACTTATTGCATTAAATGGAAACGGAAGCTATCATGACCTAAATGCTGCTCAATTTAGGCCGTTATTGGGAAGTTCAATACCCTTCACTTTTATAGGATAGCCAACGAAATTGCTATCCAGGGTATCAGAGAACTTGATACAGATGAAGTAATGCTACAGGAATGTTAGGTTTTCACCAAGGGAGCTTCAGAATGGAAGGTGAGAGCTTAACAGCTTCAAACTTAACAACAGTGATATTTACCAAAATGGGGAACAGAGCTCTGAAATAAAACAAGGCACTCAGTGAACTAAAAGCAACAAGTGTGCTGTGCAATTTCCCTATTCATTTCCTTTTCTGAAACCCTCAGCTCCAATGTGACCACTTTTTTAGCAAACTGGTAGATTCGATGTAGCTTGCTTCAGTACTACAACATGTATGTTTTCTCTATTTATTTTATTTCTTATCTTAAATGTGTTAAGAATTAACTATGAATTTAATTCATCTTCCTGTAATTTTCAAAACAGATTTAAGAAATCAAAGATATATGAATACAGAAAACAGTTCAAGACGAAGACAGGATGGTATCCATTAATGAAAAATAAATAAAGATAAAAACAGCGGACAAATAAAAAAAAAGACAAAGATAAAGCCAAAAAACTAATAAATTTGGAATGACAGATGCACTGTACAGTAGTACTAAACTTGTGCTATATTGTTGGAGTTAGATGATTAACAGAGACACACAGATAAGGTCATCTGACTCCTGGCCCATTAACTACCTGTGGTCTTTTAAATTCAACTTCTAAGACCAGAAAATAGAATTTGCAAGAAAAGCGTATGCTTGCCAATATTCCATGTTGTTGTATATATTAAAAAGCACAACCCTCTTCACAGCAATTTATCTTCTCAGCTCAGTTAAGCAACACAATCAAAAAGTTTCCCGCTTAAATCGCCCTTTGGTTAATTCAATCATGTTCTGAGTTACACAAACCAGTAACTGGAGTAAGATAGACTGAACTCCCCCAGGCTGAGACAAACAATCAGGAGCTGAGATTTTGGGGCACTGGAGAGCTTGAGGCTTTTGTTTGTATCTTCATAAAGACTTAGAGTAAATTTTTTGAGAGTGGGGGAATCTTATCTCATACCCAGATGAGGAGCACTCCTCTCGGACAGCATAAACCCAGCTCCATAGGTGCTGGAACTAGGGGTGCTGGCTTGAAGTGGTTTCCATCAGGGTTTACAGTTTGGTTCAATAGCTGTCAGCACCCCCATATACAAATTATTCGAGCACCCCTGACCAGCTCCCAAAGGCATTATTATAGACATTCTCTCCTTTAGACATGTCCTTGCAAGTTGACAGGAGTAAAGGTTCCGAACAAAGAAACACTTTCTTCCGAGCCGCAAGAGGCCACCAATATCGTGCCACAACTGCCTCCTGCTGGAGAACAAGAATCATATTTAAGTCAATTCAATTTGATTTGGGACTGAAGAGCAAGAAATACCTCGGACGATGGTGAGAACCACCACCACTGGGTCATCAGGTCCACTACAATAGATTTAGGAATTTAGTTTAAACACTGTCTTTTATCACACTGTTACATGTAAGGAAAGGTTAATGCTATGAAATACACAACAGTATATCAAAACAGTACATCAATATCAACAGTTGATCAATACTGATCAACAAATAATCAGTAACAGTTAGGCAACATAGAGCTAAGAAATAGCAGAGATATTTCCATCCGGGTTATACTGCCAGATTATTGGAGGTGGGGGGTGAGGGGAAATAAAAACTTTGTGTATCAGTTTGAAGCTGATTCTTAGATATAAACAACAAAATGGGTTTAAACCCACAGTTCTGTATTATTTATTAAAATACCCTCAGCATCTGGATGAAGTAATTTCTATTTTTATAATCATATGCTAGTCTATATGTTAGAAGTATTGTGCAAATCCAAATGAAAATCAGCTCACTTACATGGGTTCATATAGAGTAGATCTTAAGTATATAACCATTTCTGCATGGAAAAAGGGCACACACACTGTGAAATGTCTCTTTCTGGCCTAACAGTCTGATGTGGTGTTCAACTGAATGTAAGCAGTGTATTATTCAATTTAGTATGATTGGATGTTATGGTGTATCCTTTCAATGAAAAATGGTTTTCAAATATAGTGCAGAGTAAATGATAAACTAATTTACATTTGGCCCCTATAAAGGGGTTTGTCTTTTCTGACTGAACTACATGCTTCTTGTCATCACCTTCCCTCTCCAGTATTCCCTATGCCAGCTTCTTTCCTGTAGTGTGCAATACAGAATGGCAAATGATAACAAGCTCTAATCCTGTTTCAAAGAGGACTAGATTTAAGCACATTAACAAACTATTAATGAGTGTCAGGAGGCAGCAGATGGAGCATGGCAGGCTCGTGTGGGGTAGATTCACACTTCAGCTTGCCATGAACTAAATGTTTGCAGTCCCCATTTATGGAGGAAGTTAGCACATCTGCCCTGTGTGGATGTGGTGCCATATCTGAGGTGTGTGGATGTGATTCAAAGTGGAAGTAAAAGCCATTGGGTTCTTTGTTTGGGTCCCTGTTGTGGTGTTTGTTGTGGACATTAGTGTTCTTCCATCTTGTTCACTGCTGACCTTCGGCAGGAGCTCAAATCTTTGAGCTCTTGCATTGCAAGCCAAAAGGGTCTTTTGGATTGGAAATCTCAGTATATTATTTAGTATATTATTTCATTTACTGAAAGATCCTCATTCCCTCGAATACAATGGCACTCCCGAAGGATTCTCATGTCACAATAAATTTGGGATGGATAGATGTGTGCCACAGTTGATTTTACTGTGCCCATAATGATCTGCATGAGTGTATTACGTTGAGGATTAACAAGTGATGTATGTGTTCAGATGGGGGAACAGTATTCTATAGTAGAGCAGTCAGGGGCCAGCGAAGAGGTCTCTGGAAGTTTTGCATGCCAGTATTCCTGCCAGTTTCTGGATGAGATTTATATGCATCTTTATTCTGTCATGGATAATTTTCAGGTGCTGGTGGCATGTGAAGCTTCAGTCTAATGTCACACATCAAGACTCACCCCACAAAAGTCCCTGTGCAGTTCCTCTCTAGCCTTTCAATTTTTTAGCTGAAATGCTAACACATTAGTCTTCATGGGTGTGGTTTTAACTGCCAATACATGAAATATTCTTCCATGGTTTTAAGGGCCCTCGTTAGAATTTGTTCTGTTGTAGGTAAATCCATTGCCTGTGTAGTCAGAGTAACATTATTAGCATAGACAACTTTCCATGATGATGTTTGGGGAAGGTCGCTGATGTATATAATAAACAGGATCGGTGCTAGAACTGATCCCTGTCATAGGCCATCGCTGAGAGTGCATGGCCTGCTGACCTGGTCACCAAGGAGAATGCAAAACCTACAGTTGGTCAAAACTTCGTGGAAGAATTTTATCGATGCATTTCATAGGATAATTTTGCTGGCTTTTGCTGGCCATCCCTCCATACAGTTCTGTAGACACCAGATAAGTCTATGAAAGTTGCCCCCATCTTGAGTTTTTCCTGGAATCCTGCTTCAGTGTGTGATGTTAAATCTAATACTTGATCATTACAGCAGCAACCTAGACAGATACAGGCTTGTTCATTCAATAACATTAACTCTACAAGAAGCATAATCCTTGCTGGTAATATTCTCTCTGTGAATTTGTATGATATGCAGAGGCGTGATACAGGCCAGTACGATAAAGGGTTACTGGTTGGCTTCCCAGGCTTGGCTAGTCAGTGAATCCAGTCAGTCACTGTAGCTTCTAACAGTGCAGTAGTATCATAGAGAGCTTAAAAAACTAAGGAACTAACTTTGTGGGAGAAAGTTAGTAGAGATTAATTGTAAGAACTATTTCAACCATCAATAGCACGTAAGTGGTACCCAGATAGTACACTATATGCATGTTCCTTAAAGTCCAACTGATCTTAGCGTCAAAGTCACTTGAAGTTTAGCATATCACTTATATACAGCCCACTATATATAAATTAGGAAAATTGAGACAAAGTGGGCAAAAGTTTCTTATTCTAACCCACTTCAATTCATTGTAATCAAGAAAAGTTTGCTTATAATCTGTTGTGGTGTGTAATAATTCTGAGTTTCTCACTGATTGCTAAGTTTTAGGTAAAGACATTACAACAAAACCAACTTAATTTCCATAGGGTTTCACTTAAAAAAAACCAAAAAGCCAGTAAACACCCCCCCCCCCGCCACACACACACAGAAAACCTTTGCCTTTCTTTTACATTTAGAATTGGCATCAAAACATCCCTTAGAATTATAGCTCTTGCACACTACACTGGTACACCTGTCAGTAGCAGAAGAGGGAAGGGTTCTTTACATCAGGGTCCTGGTCAATTAGAATAAACTGCAAAAAAGGTTTAGACATTACAGAAACTTTCTATTTCAGCTAATGCATACCACCGTTAAGTTTACAGGACATGATTTCTTAAATGCAATAGATTGCTGTATTTTCCACATCAAACTTTACAATTTTCCTGGAGCACCATACACAAGAACCCCCCGTCTGTAGTTTCATATTTCATTATATTATACTTCCTATAATTCTTTCAAACCATTTCACCACGGAAATTTATGTAAATTGTGGAGACATAATTTGTAGCTGTCTTGGAAAATGCAGCACATTATGCAGGCGCCCCTCAAAAGAAAAGAAAAGAAAAGAAAAGAAAAGAAAAGAAAAGAAAAAGAACAACCTTATCTAAGTATTTTTCCCCATGAATACATACATAACAAACTGGAATATTTGTATCTTTCCATTTTTCACATTTTGTAAAATTTGTACTCTACTATGAAATGAATAACACAGATGATCTGTTATGTGGGTGGGAGGAGAAAGTAATCAATGAAGCACAAGAAATAGAAAAATTCTCTGGAAAGAGTTCAAATAAAATACTATTGTTTAAAATAAATGTTTGAAAAGTCTGAAATGTATTCTTTATGGGTTTGGGAAGTTGAGTGAATCTTATTGTCACCTGATCTTTCATCTTACATGTTAAACTGCAGAGAAGAAAGGACAAAGGCAGGTGGGACTTTACAGGCAAGGACAATGTGATCTCACAGGTTTCATGCAACCAATTCTGTCATCTCGTAGAGAAATGTGTTGCATTCAAATAACAGCCATACCACAAAGAATATGAGCTAAAGGTATAAAACAAACTGTTGAGCATCATTTCTGTGTAGGAGGACTTCAAACAAGCATAAAGGAGGAAAGATGAATGAATGGACACATTTGTCCAAGTATTAGTTATTAATTTCTAAGCCTGTGGGGCTTTTTAATACTAAACTTTTTTCAATTATATCCCCTCATTGGTATTTTAGGACTAGACTGAACCTTTGCTCTGAACCCTTAAAATAGGGCAGAATATAGATACGCTGCCCCAGGAGGAACACCCAGGATCCTCAGAGTCTCAAATTTTCCTCTTTGTTGCCTCTTGCTCATGGAAGGAAAGGGAGAAAGGGAATAATTTTCTGCAACTTTTTACAAGGCATATGATGTTCCCCACCCACACTCCAGCTCCTCTCTGCTGGCCAGTGCACAGGGCAGGAAATGGAACCTTGGATCTGCCTATTTTCCTCTTCACTCCTTCCATTCACCTGCTCAAGAAAGGCATATACCAGGCACACAGCTCCTACTCTCTCCACCCCCCATCCTTGGGCCTAAGATCTGGGGGAGCCTTAGTGAGGGCTGTAAGAGGGGTACTTATTCCTGATTACTTCCCTGTGCAACCACATTAGGGATAGTCACAGTCTGGACCTTAAACAGAAAACTTTAGTAGGGAATGGCACTCGTATACTACCATGATGGAGACCACATTAGAACCTAGATCAATAAAAATAATACAGAAACACCATAGTACTTTATGTTAAAATGGGTATTATTTTTAACTATGTTAAACTTTTTTCTTGTTCTTCTGAAAGAACATTACAAAAGCTGATCTCTTATCCAAGCAGCAGGGCATTTCGCTCCTTTAGTCCAGAATTTTAAAATTCCATTCAGCAGATAGATATAGATAAGTCTCTTTCAGACTTCATCTTACAATAGTGCATAGCTATAGTTCACCCTCAAATGACTTGCCTTCTGATATTTACAGAAAATCAACCCACTGCTAAGTTCCTAATTTTAATTAGAGGCCTGGGTACCTTGGCCAAAAACTAAGCAATATCAGCCAAAACTAGGCAACATCAGCCAAAAATAAAAAATGTTTCATGTTCATAATAGCTTTTATCTAATATCACAAAGTAAAAATTGTTTTTGTTGTTGTTTTTTTAAAAACTTTCCAAAAATGCAAACATGCAAAAATATTGCTACAAGAGGAAGAGCAGGGTTTGTAATAATCCCCTAAGGAATTCTTCCTTTCAGCAACTTTCATCACATTAAATATTATTACAGTGGGACTACCAGTCAGAGCCAATTAAAAAACTTCACCATTGTACCAGAAACTCTTACATTTCACTGCCAATTTCATAGCAAAAACATGCAATACTCCATGTCTGGAATAATATACAATAGGAAATAGGATTAACAATGCTCTGTTTTATGTTCCTAGCACAGGAACAAAATATAAAAATACAAAATGAAACAGTCTTACCCAAAACATGATAGACCATGTTTTTAGTACAAAATAAATCAAATTTTAATTGTATAAGTGTAAAAATTTAGTCTAAACTAAGCATTTTTAAATTATTCATGCCCCCAAACTAGATGTGATGAAAAATCCTATAACTCTATACATTAATTTAGAAAGAAATCAAACAGATAGGATAACATGCAGTGGAAGATGTACTTTAGGAAGACTCTTGCTGAGCTTGCTACTTGAAAATATTTTTCTGAAGAAATATTCCTTGAAAAATAGAGTATGATGATTTTTTAAAAAATCTGTCAGAAATGAATATCTTCTTCCTTTATCAACTCTACACCTTAACAAATAACTCTGATGTATGGATATTGCATTGTACCCTGACAATTTATTATATCTACTGGGTTCAAGTAATCAGTCTCATAGAAGATGCTGTAAAGTTTTAAGACTAATCCTGCAAAAGCTATATATGTAAATAACTTTATGCATATTAATAATCCCATGGAGCTCAAATACTTCTGTGGGGTTCCACATGGACATATCTGCCTATCCAGATCTGACTTTATACCTTAAAAATAAAAAACGTATACAGAAAACAGGAAATGTCTTCCTTTAATTTAGGTGGGTTTTTTTTTTTAAGAAATCCATTTTGACTTTCTAATTGAATCAAACCTTAATAATAATGTATGTTATTTTAAAAAATATTGTAACTAGTTAAACAAAAATACATTTGCTCCATAAAATTCTTGATATAGATTCAGTCCTGCTCCCACTGAAGCCAATGGGCAAATGAGAAAACTCCCATTGACTTCAAGAGGAACAAAATGAGGTCCATATTTTGGAATATTACTGGAACATAATCTGTTACTATGAATATACAAACCTGAAGAACAAAGATGTTGTTTTGTAGTCATCACAAATCTATGTATCTAGATTGTTCAGCAATCTAACTGCTGTTTCATCCAGGGTAGCAAAGGATAGCAGTCAGCCCTCTGACAGTCGCATGTGCACTCCACCACCACGTTTGATTGTCTGCATTGCTGCCCCATAGTTACACTGCCAGGAATGAGCTAAGGAAAATTTCTGCATTGTGGCAGCCACTCTTGCCATTCCAATTAGCAGCCTGTTAAGCGTAATCTAGGATGTGCATCCCAGTTTACAAACAAGTGGATGAAGGTTAGGGCTTCTGAAATTTGTCAGCATGCCTGTCTCTCTCCCCCAGAGTTGCTACCACTCTACAAGCACAGAGCTGTCAACCCTGATATGCCACTGTGCATCTGAGATTGGCACTGGGCTGGCAGCTCTGGACGTGAGTTCACGAACAGCTGCCACAAAAGAATGTCACCAAATCAGTCATGGCAAGTCAGCAGGGATTGGAGGTGTGTGTGTTTTCCTCTGGATGCAGGCAGATCTTATAGGAAGTGTGCACTGCTTATTTGTAAATGTTGGAGTCACTGTCAGCCTTGCATACTTAGCTGGTTGTTTTCTTCTGTCATAGCCCTCCTTGTAGTTTTAAGGGTAATGGCTACAGCAACCACTAATGACATAGGTGACTATGTTCAGCTCTGAATCAATTAGATGTGTATGCCATCTGCTGCCTCATTTTTGCTTGAATGAATACCAGCACCAGCTCTGAGGTTCATTAAACAGCTACCTCTGCTCCCCAGAAGGTTCCCACTTGCATGGGCGGTGATCTTTTTATTTTGGTGCTTTAGATGGGACTGGTACGTTAGACTGCAGTCTAGTTTGATTCCCAAATAAGTGCCAACTGGCTGGAAAGGGAGTGGAGGATCCTCAACACAGATTGTAAGCGATTGTTCACATGTAATGTTGTAGCCACCGTCTCAGACTCAATTTAAGTGTCCACTGATGAAGGTAAGTGTGACACTTGAGTGTTTTGTAGATTGTTACTCACATCAGTGCGACAGATGTTATCCATATATATGCATCAGCATTAGTTGTTGGTACTTCGAAAGTATATATGTTGAAAAGGAGAGGAGCTAGAATGGATCCTTGTTGTAATCTATTACAGAGACACCTAAACTGGCTGAATTTGTCTCCAGTTTGCAAGATGAAGCTCCAATTTGTTATCATTTCAACAACGAAATAACTTTCTAGCCCTTTTTGAAGGGATCATCAATATCTTAGGTGCTAGGTGAATTACCTGATCTTCAGTACACTGTCCCTGTCTGAAGCCAGCCTGAACTAAGGGCAGTTGTAATCTCATTGATGCACATGAGCATCAGTCTCTCCATAAGCATCCATGTGACACAATGAGAAAGATGGGTCAGTAGCTCATGGGATCTCCCAGGAGTTTTCCCAATTTTGGAATGGCTACAACCTTTGCCCTGCACCAAATTTTTGGGATGCAATTGTCCTGGTAAGGGTACAGGGGGTAGCCAGTTTGGCCTAATGGTCACAGCTGGACTAGGGTCCCCACATCGGGAACAGTAGTTGGTGAGCAGGGGTCAGAGGAATCACTAGAGTCAGGTTCAATAAGCAAGAGTCAGAGTCAAAGTCAGGCCAAGGTTGGAACCTGGAAATCAGAGGTAGTACCAGACTAAAGTCAGGAGGGAAGAGTTAGGGTCAAGGTTAGGCTGGGATCAGAGAACAGGAGACAAGGAGAGGTCTGGGGGTCACAGCAGGCCAGAAGTCTGTGTTGTTGCCCAGATAACTATGTAGGGCACCCTCCAGGGTTAAATAGGATGGTTGGCCAATCAGAGGGCCACAGGGTACTATCACTCTGCGTCCCTTGGACAGTACTTCCTGTGGCGCTTATTCTCTACAGTGCTCCTTGGCTGTGGCTCTGCATGGGCTCCTGGTAGCACTGTGGGGACATCAGCCATGCCAGATTCTGCAGACCGAGGTTCTAGTCCCTGCATCCTCAAAGAAACATTGTTTGAGTAACGGCGGCAGGCTAGTGAAGTAGGAACTCCATATGGATATAATCCAGGCCTGGAGCCTTTCCTCTTTTCATAAGCTTTATGCTTTGGTGAGGTGTTGAGAGGGTTACTGAATGCATTCATGGCTCAAACATGCAGGGAAATTTTTATTCACTTAAAATCCATAGATGGATTGGTCTAGGGAAATAGGTATCATCATAATAAGAAAACCCACACCCGTTTTAGACTGAAATCTTTGAAATAACAAAGAAAACACAGTTGAAATAAGCAGCCTTATTTTCTTCAATTAAACCCTAGTGCTCAAATTGCTAAATTAATCAAGGATACCTAGATTATAAATTATTAGGATTTACAATAAAATAGGTTATTAAAGACCTGACACATATTTTAATAGGTAAAAATACCTAGGTGTGCTGTCATTTGAATTTTAGATACTTTCAAGATTAAAAACAAAAAACAAAAACCTATGCATTTTCAATCCAGAAAAAGGATTATGTTCTTCAACCTGAAGAATGCCTAATGTCCAAAACATCCTTGAGTACTTTAATCTGTTCCTTATGCCTAACCCTTCTTGCTTTACTTTTCATTGTCTAACCCATTTGACATGATGACCAAAAATGAGAAAGAATATTTTAAATGCAAAAACAAGATGAATCATTAGAACCATGGAGAATTAATTACCTTGACACAGCCAACATTTCCAATACAGTTGGACTTGAAAAAAAACTTGGTATCCTCAGGGAAGTTCTGGTCTGGATAAGACCTCTGTTTAAAATGTTAGATAGATCTCTAATTTTAAACAGACAAATAAGATTACTTATGGGAATGACAGTTCAAACATTTCAATCAACTTTGTACTTCTATTTGGCAAATGTTTCTATTAGTAAAATGAAAAATCAAAATACCAGCTCAAACAGCTGTAAGGGCCCAACCCTCCAACCCTCATTAAGTAAAGACTCCCACTGACTTGAATTGATCTGGATCAGGCCCTTACACAAGTCCCAAAATAAGATGGACAAGAGCAAGATAATGCTGTAAAAACAATGAGAAAAATCAGACTGACCAGGAATACTTTCCTAAATATTGTACCTGCTTTACCCACTGTGTGTGTTGGTTATAATGGGTCACATTTTAGCTCATGTCAAGATAATAATATTTGTGGAGTGTAAGAAGTGCTATTGTGCCTGGCCCTTGTGCATGGTAGGGGAAGGAGAGAACAAGGGCTCCTTGTGTTCTCCTCCCCCATCTTCACATCCATACTATACCCAGGCATAATCTGGCACAAAGTGATGATCATAAGCACACAGTGTACAATTTTAGATAACAGAGCTCTTACTATTTTATCTCAGGAATGTTTTGTCGTACAAACTGCACCTGGGCTGTAATCAACTGCAAATCCAGCTCAAAAACTGGCACCCCCAGCAGTAATTTTCATGGGAGGTCCTCACCTGGCAAATATGTTAGAAGGAAGCAATGCAGAGTACAATTACCAGCTTCTGATTATTAACTTATAGCAAAATTAAGAGCAATCAAAGAGGCAGCAGCTAAGCCCAAAAACAAAAGGAAATGAGTGCTTTTCACTGGAGCAAAATCAGGAGGTTGAAAAACAAAAAGTCAATGATGAAGATAGCATCAGTACTGGAACAGCTATGATTCAATCCCCGAAGCTAAACAGGAATTGTTCCCCAAACACAAACATTCTACACACTCTAGAGAGCTTTTCAGAAAAGGTCACCAAATTCACCACTGCCAACATCTTTGATGAGCACCTATCAGTACTGATCAACAATTCACACAATCCATGTGCCAGTTCACCATTGTCACAATCTAATCCACCCTAAAAACATGCAAAGCCTAGGATGGAGCCTAAGAAAGCCCAAAAGCTAAATTTAGGAGGTTTGTAATTTCTACATCCTTACACCCCACAGAGGATTTTTTGAGTTGGGGTTTCTGTCTTTAATTTGGTTATCAGATCTAGTTTTATATGACGTATGCTATGAATATTTGTTACTCTTTTAGCAACAAGACCAAACCCTATAATTAGCTCTCCGCATAGCCTCTTTTATTCCATTTTATAGCACTATAAAATGCGTCCATGCCCTAAGCATTTGAATAGCCAAATTATTGCTTTTAAGAGGAAGTGACTCATGTAGAAGCACCAGTAACTAAAATATGTAAACAGATTTTTATTAACTGTCAGTTTTTATTTCAAAGGTATCTCACAATTTAAAAAAAAATTACCTTTTTCCATTCATTTTGAATGGAGGAATCTTTAATTTAATGTAAATGATTAATGTAATGTAGATAGCAAATGTAAATAAGCATCACAGATAGATAGATACAATAACATAAAAAATATGAGGGTAATGGAAGCCCCACCCTATAAGTATATCAAATTGACCATCTGTTGTTGAATGGAGCCTTCTTGCACAAAGCATCCTTCCTGCTGCTGGTGATGGCTCATCTTAAGTGATCACTCTCCTTACAGTGTGTATGATAAAACCCATTGTTTCATGTTCTCTGTGTGTATATATAAATCTCCCCTCTGTATTTTCCACCAAATGCATCCGATGAAGTGAGCTGTAGCTCACGAAAGCTTATGCTCTAATAAATTTGTTAGTTTCTAAGGTGCCACAAGTACTCCTTTTCTTTTTGCGAATACAGACTAACACGGCTGCTACTCTGAAACCTTCCTTGCAAAAGGCTCTCTTGATTGAATAGGCCTAAATCCTGAGGGTCCTTACTTGGTTTTCGGTAGGCAAATTTCCAGTGAAATCAATGGGAGTTTTGTCTGATGAAAAAATGAGTAAAAACTGAGTAAACACCATAGAATTTGGTCCATTGCAACTTTGAGTTTAACTTGTTTTAATTTCTGTGATCCCAAAGACCACGCTTAGCCTAAGTTCAACACTTTAGATGCAGTAGGGCACAAAGAAGAAAAAAAGAACAGGAGTACCTGTGGCACCTTAGAGACTAAGGAGAAAAAAGTTTAGCAGAACAGTGCTTACTCTTTCACACTGTAAAATCTGTGCCTCCTAATCCAATTCTTGATGGTGCTCAAGGGTTTTCATTTACTTTGATTGTGATTGCTGATCAGAAAAAATGTAGAAGTTTGATGCTCTCTTCAGAAGTCAGCTAAAGGTAAGCAAGGAGTAATTCAGGGCCTTCTGTGAAGAGGGGACATGTGGGAAGGATGCCCTCTCGTTAACCATAGCCCAACCCACTATCTTTCTTTATTCATCTCTAAGAGCCTTAGAGGAAGGTATCACAGGGATCTATTTCTGCCTCCTTTTTAGAGCCCAGGGAGAGGGAGAAGAAATTTTGGTGGGAGGTAATTCTTTTTTCCCCCTTCTCCTAGAGACTCAAATTCTGTCTGCTGGCTAAGTTAAGTGAGCATTACTCCTAGTTACTCTCTGCTGCTTTAAGAAGGTGTCTACAGGATGAGGCCAAGTAAATGAACAGCATAAAAAGTGGCTGAAAATACCTGGTTCAACAAATATGACTAAAATTTTAAGTTATCTACACATGATCTGATTCACACATCACTAGCTCTCAAAGACACAGTAGAACACAAGTATGTTACAGTACTCAGTGTTGCCAACTCTCAAGATTAACGTATCTCATTATTTGGTGTTCTACTTAAATGTCCAGCTCCTCCAGTCTAGTGATTACATGAGAATCTCAACTTTCAATTAAAACATAAGTTTGTCATGATTGCAAACAAGAGCTTAAAAATGTAACCCAAGTGTATCCTATAGGCGCAAAGAAAAAGAACCCTAAATTTATTATTTTTAAAATTTCACCATTTTAAAAATCTCATGAATATTTGAAGCCTGATTTATGAATATGTGGGGTTACTGAGTGCTTCAGTGAGGCACTATCACTTTGTCACAACAAACATCTACAAGAAAATATTACTGCATTGTGCAAACCAATGTCTTGGCATTATGAGTCGGTACAGCAGAATGTTGTCACAGAATCTGTATCTCCCACCTTGAAAATAAATATCTGTGCTTAGGTATTTATTTAGCAGATGTATAATCTGGGAATTTTTCCAGAGTCATTGTTTAAACAAAAATGGTACTTGAAACAGTACTAGGTGCACTAAGTGGAGTCCTTTAGTCTGCAGCACTTCCACCTAAAGCATTGGAGACATGCTGGGTTTGCATGCTGGAGATAGAGGTGCATGGAGGAAAGCAGAGAACTGAGACTCTCTAGATTCCCATTGCTACTTTTTTCATAATGGCATTTGTGACTCAGACCAGTTTCATCTCCACATACGTCATGGATTGTGACCACTGAAAGCTCAGTACAATATAGTTGCTTATCTCATCCAACTCTTACTGAATAACACTTTAGATGGTTTCATTTACAATGAAAATGATTCAGATCTAAATCAGAGTTCATCTGTCACAGATCCATTAGACCATCAGGTGTGTGTGCTGGGAAAGAGGGCAGTAAAGAAGTAGTTTACTTGTTCAGCTGTTATTTTCAGCAGCACCTTTAGCCACAATCACAACAGAAATTAAAAATAAAGTTTGTTTTCTGGAGGCCTGATACCTGGTAAATGAGCTACAGTTACAATTGTGGCTAAACAGTTAAATAGACCCCTCTGTTCTTAACTTAGGTTAGCTAACTGAGTTTAAAATAGAAGGCAACTCATATTTTAATTTGGGTAAGCCGCTCGAGGTTTTAACTCAAGCACCTAAACTGGGTTAAAATCTGAGTTGCTTTAACTTCCCTGCTATTTTAACCTGAGTTAGCTAATGCAAGTTAACACCACACCCTTTTTTGCAGTGAAAATATACCCTCAGAAGAAAACCTACACAAAGGCCAAACCTTGTGTATCGCAGTAGGCCATTGAGAGTAACTAGAGCTCTACGATATAACCGCATTTGCTCCAACCCCTCAGACAGAGACAAACACCTACAAGATCTCTATCATGCATTCCTACAACTACAGTACCCACCTGCTGACGTGAAGAAACAGATTGACAGAGCCAGAAGAGTACCCAGAAGTCACCTACTACAGGACAGGCCCAACAAAGAAAATAACAGAATGCCACTAGCCATCACCTTCACCCCACAACTAAAACCTCTCCAACGCATCATCAAGGATTACAACCTATCCTGAACCATCACTCTCACAGATCTTGGGAGACAGGCCAGTCCTTGCTTACAGACAGCCCCCCAATCTGAAGCAAATACTCACCAGCAACCACACACCACTCAACAGAACCACCAACCCAGGAATCTATCCTTGCAACAAAGCCCATTGCCAACTGTGTCCACATATCTATTCAGGGGACACCATCATAGGGCCTAATCACATCAGCCACACTATCAGAGGCTCGTTCACCTGCGCATCTACCAATGTGATATATGCCATCATGTGCCAGCAATGCCCCTCTGCCATGTACATTGGTCAAACTGGACAGTCTCTACATAAAAGAATGAATGGACACAAATCAGACGTCAAGAATTAACACATTCAAAAACCAGTTGGAGAACACTTCAATCTCTCTGGTCACTCCATTACAGACCTAAGAGTGGCTATCCTTCAACAAAAAAGCTTCAAAAACAGACTCCAACGAGAGACTGCTGAATTGGAATTCATTTGCAAACTGGATACAATTAACTTAGGCTTGAATAGAGACTGGGAATGGATGAGTCATTACACAAAGTAAAACTATTTCCCCATGTTATTTCTCCCTCCCACCCCACCCCACCCCCCACTGTTCCTCAGATATTCTTGTTAACTGCTGGAAATAGCCTACCTTGCTTGTCACCATGAAAGGTTTTCCTCCTTTCCTCCCCCTGCTGCTGGTGATGGCTTATCTTAAGTGATCACTCTCCTTACAGTGTGTATGATAAACCCATTGTTTCATGTTCTCTGTGTGTGTGTATATCAATCTCCCCTCTGTATTTTCCACCAAATGCATCCGATGAAGTGAGCTGTAGCTCACGAAAGCTTATGCTCAAATAAATTTGTTAGTCTCTAAGGTGCCACAAGTACTCCTTTTCTTTTTGCGAATACAGACTAACACGGCTGCTACTCTGAAACCTAATGATCTCCTAGTAATCTGTTATTTTGACCTTTGCATATAGTTTAACACATTGTAGGAGGCAAAGTAAAATGTTGGTAGGGTCAAATTGGTGGGATAATGGTGAGCAATGAAGGATTATATTGCAGAGAGGAACAGACTGGATCTTTTAACTGTTCATCTCCAGGTATTCTGTTTGTTAATTTTTTTTTAAAGATTCAGAATTTTTGTAAAGGAAGTGTAATAGTGAATTTTATATGTTAACTGGACTCCACTGAAACATACTTTTGACTTTAATTATTTTTTACCAAAACATTTTGATTGTGAATATATATATAGATAAGAGTGAAGCATCTTTCATCAAATCTTTAAATATTTTTACAAGGCAGACTTATTTAGTAACACACTATAACAGAAAAAGATGACAATACTCTGTCAATTACCCAATAAATATTACAACTATGTTTCTCACCAAGACTAAGCAGTCATTCTGAAAAGGACAGTATATCAAGGATTCTCTCAGTGCTCATTAGTATAACTATCTCATTTTCTCCAAGGAAATTATCTTTGAACAACATATCGCACTGCCCTTGGAACCATCAAATTGACATTTAACAAAACTGCAGAAGGCTACTAAGTTAAATTTAAAATCCCCTTAGACCTTGCCTTGCTCATCTCATTGAGCTTTAACCTCCCATGAAAACAATTAGGCAGACCAACAGCTAAGGGTGTTGGGAAAATTTCTTGCATTTCTCAGTATATTAAAATCTGTTGGAACACATACCCTCCTACAGTTTGTCTATATACAGAAATGGAGGAGGTGGTTGCAATGTACTGTAACCTAAATGAGAAATATTAAGTTGATTCATTAAAAGTTCAAAAGTGCTGTTTCTTGTATTTAGGGTTTATTTTATTTAACAGATTGAAAACGTAATTATTTCTATAATATATTGTATTCTCTAGTCTGCCATCAGTATAGAAGAACATTATGTTATCATTTAGACACCACATTCTCTAACAACCACAAAGCAAAACAAACAATTAAAAAACACAGTTAGCAATACATTGATTAACATAACAGAACAATTAAATACAGCCAGTTCCTAAGTGAAGCTCTGACACTAATGATTATACAAGCTTGGAAACCTTAATGCAATCACTGGAATCCTTCAATAAACCCACATTGTACTCTAGTAGCCTTAACCAAGACTCGAGGGACAAAATTTGGCAGAGTTAGGACAACAGTTTTCTTTAATGAGGTCAACTACTCTTTTAGGTCAATATAACAAAACAAGAATCACACCCACAACACAGAACAGATATTTCCACACACCAATCATTAAATACCACAAAAATTCAATACATGGCAATAATATTGCATGATATTCTTTCTTTAACTTTTATACTGCAGATGACCTTTTCAATATATATTGAATATTTGCTGACACAAATGCTATAACACCAACATTAAAATATTAAATTAATCAAAGATTATCCCAAAGTAAGCATCTCAAATTCATATCTGGATGGAATAAAAAAAAGAAAACTACCATTTTTCAAGTGTTGCAGTAATAAGCAACCAATGATTTCCAAATAAATTGTTTCTTAATGATTTTTTGAATCTTTGGATTTAATTAGTACTCAGCCCAGATTCTCTAGAAGCTGTCTATATTATGCATACAATAAAGAAGAAACTAAATCAGTGTTCATCCAGTTTACTAATGCTATTGACTGCAAACAGAACGGGATAATGATGAGATTCAAATTTCACAAAAAACAAACTACATATGTAAAGAAATGCAATCAGCTTTAGTTGGGAAAGTGATTTATAAAATCTAAGCTTAAACACTGAAAAAATGCTATCTGTGAAGTTTTAAATAATGAGTATCTTCTCCAAAGATTTCAAAATTGCCAATATTTATCCAGATTAGCAAGGTAGAAGACTAACTTTGAGGTTAATGTGAGAAAGATAGAGATTTGTGACAAGCTCATCCTTATAGGGCTAAGAATTTGTTGAACACTTTTCTGTCTGAGATTACAACTTGAGGTCTAAGAGGCCTGCAACCTAGTTAATATTTGTCCTCCATAAAATTGCATCCACAGATCCCTCCTCTTGGATGCTAATCTGCAGCAACCTCCCTTGGAAGTGGACTGAGTGCTCAGTTGTGAATCTAAGATACAGCATCTCTCCCAAAATCATCATCTGGCCCAGCCTCAATATACAAAGAATAACATAGGGGTAAAAAGTGTGAATTAGCATAAATGTAGGCTTTCTGAAATGCTCAGATACAGACATGTTACAAAGGCAGACTGAAGATTCTGCCATAGCTCTATCTGAATGTGACATCAGGCCATCCGATACCTGGAACCTTGCCTGAGAATGAAAAATTTGTATATCCCACAATTATCTACCTGGGAAACCTCTGCATTGAGATGAGCTCATCAGTCTGGATGATTTTTGGGGCAGGGGGAAGTTCTATCTAGATATTGTCTAAAGAAAAGGAGTACTTGTGGCACCTTAGAGACTAACAAATTAATGTGTTAGTCTCTAAGGTGCCACAAGTACTCCTTTTCTTTTTGCGAATACAGACTAACACGGCTGCTACTCTGAAACTAGATATTGTCTGAAAGCCTGCCTTAGTGAATGGAACAAAGCTACCAAAATAAGCCATGTGGTATGGGGAAGAAAACTACCAGACAAATGGACTAGTAAAAGAATAAATGGACACAAATCAGACATCAAGAATTATAACATTCAAAAACCAGTTGGAGAACACTTCAATCTCTCTGGTCACTCGATTACAGACCTAAGAGTGGCAATTCTCCAACAAAAAAACTTCAAAAATAGACTCCAATGAGAGACTGCTGAATTGGAATTAATTTGCAAACTGGATACAATTAAATTAGGCTTGAATAGAGACTGGGAGTAGATGGGTCATTACACAAAGTAAAACTATTTCCCCATGTTTATCACCCCCCTTCCCCAACTGTTCCTCAGACATTCTTGTCAACTGCTGGAAATGGCCCACCTTGATTATCACTACAAAAGGTTTTCTTCCCCGCCCCCCACTCTCCTGCTGGTAATAGCTCATCTTAAGTGATCACTCTCCTTACAACGTGTATGGTAACACCCATTGTTTCATGTTCTCTGTGTATATAAATCTCCCCACTGTATTTTCCACTGAATGCATCCGATGATGAAGTGAGCTGTAGCTCATGAAAACTTATGCTCAAATAAATTTGTTAGTCTCTAAGGCGCCACAAGTACCCCTTTTCTTTTTGCGAATACAGACCAACATGGCTGCTACTCTGAAACAGGACTAGTTTATGTGGAAGTCAAGAGACCTCTTTTAGCAAAAACTTTGTATGAGCTTGAGGCACCACTTTTTCCTTAAGAAAAATGATGAATAAGAGATGAGTTTAAGAGCTCGGATGTAGTTTATACAACTGTCAGGGGACCATAAAAAAACCTCACATCCCAGGACAATGATTAGTATGATGAAGGCTTGGAGAAAGGTTTAAAGGAAGGGATAATCAATCACCTAGGGACCAAAAGCCTACAAAGCAATTGGATCCTTCAACTTGAAGTAGGCTTTTAAGAAGCCCTTCTTCATTCATTTCCAATGGCAACAGCCATTCCACAGGATTGTAAAAAGAAAAATATAGCTGCACGGTGTATTTCAGAGAAGATAAGTGTGAGCTAAATTTCATTAGCCGAAGTGTGTATTGCAAAATGGAGGATATTGAAATAACTCAAGGCAACAATGGTTTACTGAAAGCCCAAATAGAAAACTTTTTCCACATTAAAACATAAGTGTTATGCTCGGAAGATTTATGGATTTCCTAGAACATCTAACACTTCATGGGAAGCACCAAAGTTTCTACAGCTAAGAGCCCAGAATCTACACTGCTAAGTACAAAAAAGCAAGACCTGGGTGTGGTACCACTCTCTCTTCCTTTCAACTAGAAGGGGTTGAAAATATTCTGAAAATGATGATTTGACTAAATAAAGTGTTTAGAAGGAATCTATCAATTTTATCATAATTTTCAATGAAAATTTATCAAAATGCTTCACTCCGAAAAGGTCAAAGTGCTTCATTTTGATAAGTGTTTTGTTTATCATTTTAACTTTATATTAAGTTAAAAAATTGAAAGAAAGCACTTTGACCTTATCAGAATGAAACATTTTGAAAAGGTAATTTTGATATTTCCTACATTAATAATTTTTGGGGAATTTCATTTCACAGGAAATTTTGAAATTATGATTTTTGTTCCAATTCTAGACAAAGGGAAATTTCAAAATGTCAGCATTTCCCCTGGAACAGAAATTCTGAGTTTCAACTAGGTCTACTTTCAACAGCAAGCACAAAATTATAGACTAAAATATGAGAAGGAATTTAGTTGTATGTAAATGTGATAGGGATACTATATAGTAAGGTAATTGCAGTGCTACCTGAATTTACAAACGATTTGATTTCAAAGCGCTTCTAACTGAACTTTTGAGAGAGAAGCTATAGAATCCCTTTGAGAGAGTTATAAAAAACATCTGCAGTACAATCACCATGAACTCATCTGTCTTAAATAGGCATCTGAAAGGGGGCTAAATCATCTGGAGAAGTACAGTAAAAATTCTTTCTGCATCTAAACACCATGACACATCAAGCCAGTTTCCAGCTAAGTATTTTCTTCGACTTCAGCTATGATAAGTAATGGAAAATAAATTTTTAAAAAAATCAAATTTTCTATTGTATGTTGTTAATAATAAGGACAAGCACAGAACGCTTATTTCTAGAGTCCCTGTTATTTTGATACATTGGTTGATATAAATAAGTATTATTTTCTTGGAGTATAGGAATGAGTCGTAAAAAATGTCTATTACTTATTTTTTATTATTATTATTGACTAGAGCTGGTTGGGAATTTTTTGATAAGAGGTTTTTTCTTTGGAAAATGTCCATTTGTTGAAATAAACTTTTCACAGGAAAGGGTCTTTTTTCATGAATATTTCAACTCAATTTTTTTTAAAAGTTTCTAAATTGTCAAAATTAAAAATTCCAGGTTTCCAGTTCACAACAATTTTTCATTTTGAAATTTAAGCTAATTATAGTTTTAAAAAATCTAAATAAATAAATGTTTCAAAATTATCTAAATGAAATGTTTTAAATGATCTGAACAGATGTTTTTTCCGATGTTCAGTTCACAAACATTTTCAAGATTTAGACTTCTCGTCCTGACTCGGAATAGAAACATTTTTCATTATCTGAGTTTACAATCATTTTCTGTCCAGCACTATTCTTGACAGCTTTAGAAACTATTATAATGTAGATACTTTCATACTGATAAGTTTTGACTATTTCTTAATGAACTTTTGGTTTACATCATGATTTATTGAGCAATCTTCCTCCCGCCAATAAGCAGTATGACTTTGGCAAGTCATTTCACCTTTCTGTGTCGGTTTCCCTATCTAAAAAGTGTGGATAATGAGACTTACCGTTCTTTGTGAAGTGTATTGATATTCATGGATTAACAGTTCTATATAAAAGCCAAATACTATCATTTACCTATTTTGTAATAGATTTATGGACTTACTCCACCCTGATTCCCTCGCCCCCACCCAATATAAGTCTCCAATGTCCCGTTTCCATTCAGACCCATGTGGCCCACAAACACACCCTTGCCTTGGTCATGCCAACCCCAATGGAAATTTATTCCAACCCTTAAAACCAGGCTTGCAAAACTCAACACCTTGTCCTAAATCCATATAACAATAAACATTTCTAGTTCAGAGAGAGACACTCTCATACCTTCTGACTAAAGTATTGTGAACCCAACAGATCTTCACTGTTCTCTCTAAGGCCAGAACTCATTTCTCATTCTAGTTCTCTAGAGTTTGGCAATACCATCCTACAGCACATTGCACAGCGCAAGTGGAAAATAACCAAAGCTCGTCACAGTTTGGAAAGGAAAAGGAACCAAGGATCAGCAGAAAGACTGGAGAGCTGATAGGGTTCATGTATCTTTCATGAAAGGTCATGGGACTGGATTTAGGGATCTAGAGGTGAGATGGTCTTGTTCTTGATGGGGGAGTGAGCTGCCAGTCTGGAGATTTAACTAAGCAATCCCAACCTTTAAGAAGTTTTGAGTTAATCTGGCAATAAGAATGAAGCTTGAAGGTTGATTCAGCCATCCTTAATATTTCTCTCTGCTGGCCTTTGTCCAGTCACAGAAGTGGGAATTTGGAAAACTGAGGCACAATTGCAGGAGGAGGGCAGGGTTAAAAAGTTATTGACCCCCATTCTGGTACTCCCTAAAAGAAATCCATCAAAAGGCTGCTCCAGAGACCCATCCTATAACGGGAGCCTTGGAAGAATATTCCAGGCATGGATTGCAAATTTATGCATGTATACCCCTTGATCCCATCAAATGGCAACTATGCACCTACACACATTATTCAGGAATAATGCACTTGAATCAATTATAGTAAGAATAATATGAATCAAACAGAGGGAGGTTGTGTAGAGCATTACTTCCGACCAGAATACAAATTAACACTGCATTTGTGCACCTGATTGGGGATTATTTACATATTAGTCAATTTGACTCAACTGACGTCCAGCTGCCCCAAACAGCTAATAGTTTCTGATCTAGAGGTCAAATTTGCAGAGTAATTTATTCTGATGCTCCTATTTGCTCTGTTATATTTACAATAATTCACAACAGTATCAGTATTAAAAGTGAGTCTTTGATTATCAATATTTTGTATGCTATTATTGCTCACATTCTTTGAACCAGTACATAGCATTGTATGTAAATGATGAATTCCTTAATAACAATAAAAACAAATTTAAAAAAGAAAAAGATCTTCACACAAAACAACATGTGGATTCAATATGTGGATAAACCACTTTTTCTTAGAAAACTTTTTAAAAACCTTGTGATTTATTAAAATAAAATGGCTTAAGCTACAATGTTAACATAGCTGCTCTACTACTGCCAGAACTTTTGTTGTATGGGAAATGTATAACATTGTTTTAGCTCCATCATTTTACATAGTGTTTTAGAAAATGGTGATTGAGCTTGAAACACAACTGGTAACCTCCCAGTAATGTCTGACAATAAAATTATCATATGAAAAAAACAAATTCTGAATATATAATTAAAATGATGAAAAAAATTGTAAGAGGAAAACCATTTAAGAAATTTATTATATCAATGAGAAGATCAAGCTTCGCTGAACAGCGAGTGGGGTAAGAGAAGAAAGCAGAATGTACTGACCTGGAAGTCAAGCTGGTTGGAGCAGGGGTGAAAGCAGCAGTTTGGAGAACAAACAGAAAGGAAGGGAGATAGCAAAAGAGAATAAAGGGAGGATAAATATTAGTTTTTTCCAATGAATACTGAGCAGATGTTATAACAACAGTCTTTATTTAAAAAAGGCAGTAAAATAAAACTTCTGTATTGTATTTCTTTAATGAGCAAGGACCAAACAAAAACTTAAAAGCAAAAAAGTCACCTAGTTGTTTATGAAAACTATATATGTTATGAAAACTATATATGTTTATGAACTCACTGTGTACATATACAAATTGTAGTTAGTAAAATAGGTGGCAATTGTTAAGGCATTTGTTTGGCAGCTGTAATTGTCATGAAACCATTATTTGAACCAGTAAGGATGACCCACATTCAGCATGTCCTCTTCATCCATGAGAACAAAAAACCTAAACAATTTGGCTACAGGTTCAAAGATTTTCATTTTAGAGGTTCAAAGTATTGCACCTAACAATGATCAAAGATATTGCTTCCGTGTCATTCCCCGCCCTTCCCCCCAGGAAATAGAGTCCCTTTCAAAGCTGAGAGCAATTTTTTTCACTTCTGAGAATGAGGTTAATACTTCATTATTGAAAATATCCAGATGCTTGATAACTTATTTATACAAAAATATCTAACGTGCCCTTTCAATTAGCCAAGACCAAAAAAAAAATCCCTAATTTATGCCAAACTAGAATAATTCCTAGAGTTGTCACACAGCTGCACATTGTTGCATTTATTTATGAAAGAATTTTTTTAAAAACCCACAAAAATAGCTTTTGACAGACAGCTATTCAGCAGGCTGGTTCCTAGTATTTTGCATACTGAATTATGTCAGTGCTGAACGGCTTGAATGCTGGCAATTTTTATAGAATAGCCATTGCTTTTGTTTCCATCTCAATTCACTACAAAAATACCCAGTGAAATAAAGTTTTAGACTAAATCCCACAAAAGTCAGGATATTTGAAATTGAATATTCATAACTGTGCATCTCTAAGGTGGTATGTGCAAACACAGTACAGGTGTGAAGTGGATAATTACATGTATGAAAGAACTGCAAATTGTGGGCTAGAATAGATTGTGCCATTTGATCAAAGCCTGCAGTGAGAGGCATGCTGCACTACACCGTTCCAGGTGATTACAGGGGAATTCTGCTCCAAAGAGGCAGAATTGCTCCCTGGAAGAACCCAATTGTGCTATGGAGAATACAATATGATCCTAGCTCTGCTAGGTGATGTGGAGGGGGTAGACTGCTTGTCGATCTTCCCAGTGCAGGAAGAACTAATGCCACTTCCCAAAGTGTATTCAGGTCTTTCCTTCCGGGCACAATTTTATTCTTCAAATACAAAATTCACAAACACACATCCAAAGCTATTCCCCTGAATAAAGCAAGTTGGAGGGGCACAGAGGCCTTTCCCCTTGAACCTCTCCTCCCTACTCTAGGACCAGCCACAGGAGCTAACTTTCCTGCAACACTTCTCAACTGACCCCTTCTCAGTTGGGGCTGATATAGGAATAGATCTCGACTGGCTGCAGGCCCTTAAAGAGGGTGGATCGATGGCTTTTGGTGACTTGCTCCCAGGAAGACTGGCAGTGGAGCAGAGAGGCCATAATTCAGTCCTTGTATTAAGAGGACACTATCTTCCCTACTGCACAGTCACCTAACGACCAGCCCCAGTCTAGCGCACCACAAAGGATTTCTGATACAAATGCTGGCAGACTCTTGCAATAATACTGCATATATTTACTATACAATTAAAGTCCCACAAAGAGAATATAATCAAATTGCATCTAAGAAAATGTCTCAGCAGTGTCTTTGCCTCAAAATAATATCTGTCAGAAATCTTTGTAATTCCTCAGGGCTCTGCTAAGTGGCTGGATTCAATTTAACAAAATGATTAACCAGTCTACATTTTCCTCCCTGGCGTAACTCCAGGCTTTAGGGATCTGCATCACGATTTACTTTCTCATCCCCCTCCATCAACCTCATGGCACTTCACTCTTTATCCAACATCAGGCTGGAATGACTCAAGTATATACCTGCAGATTGCCAGATGGGTTAATCTGGGGCTATAGCTCATAGAAGCAACACACATAACTGGACAAAACTGTAGCTTAGACCTGTTTTATCTGTTAAAAATCAACATGTGCCTGATCTGTTTCTGCTTCCCTCAGGGGTGGTCCTCCAAACCTCTGTTGGAGCTTAAAGACCCACAATTTCCTAAACTGGTTTCTTCTGCAGAGTAATTGAGCTGATGTTTTGGGCATACATTGCATAGGCTGCTTAAAGTGATTCATGGAAAGGGCTGTCCAAGCAGAAGCCCTCTCCAAAAAGAAATTTGTTATTAATCTAGTCCATTTCCTTTGTGGACTTTTCTTCAAATATCCTCCTCCATGGGATGGAATTTATCATCCTATGAAGCATGCAGGGCTCTTTAAACAAATAGAGTCCAGACATTTGCAGGAAACTGTTTATAATTCCCAAATCCTGAGTTACAAATGAGCAGGGACAGCCTCCCTATGCTGCTTTTCAGTGACACACACTGTAGTGTGAAGACAAACACGAAGAGCCATGCTTTAAGTAGCAACTATAGAATTCCCTGAACTGGAAATTCCCTCATTTATTAAGCTCTGTGATGCAACATATAATGGTACTGGTTGGTATGTGTAGAGGACCAGGAAGTCTATAAACTACTGTACATCTTCCTTTCTTTATAAAAAATTGAAACTTAAATCATAAATCAATATCTATACATACAATTCAAAAGGAACTACCAATTCCTCAAAACTATTTACACTACTATGTCCCTTTGCCAACCCCATTTACATAGTCCTGAGCAATATTCAAAAGATCAAGCCTTTGAGGGGGTCTGATCAATCTTCCAGACCATGTTCTCACTTTTGCTGAGTTTGTCTGTGCAGTTCTCTGGGGGAAGGAGGGCTCACTTCCTGACAGAGTACCTGCAGGTCCCAGATCCACTCCTTGTCGTGTTGGGAAATATTTAAGATGAACCAGACTTTTCTAGAGAAGTCCTTTTGTAGTCTCCACTAGGTAGGATCTGGGAGTGTCTGCCTAGTTCTGAACAGTTCCAAATGTCTGGGAACTTTTAAGCCAACCTTTGCTCCTTGGTCTCAGTTTAGGTAATGCTTTTGTTCTCTGCCAATCACTGAAGTTTTGTTGCTGCTTAATTTTTATTTCAGAATCCCATTTTCAAAATTCCTTCAGGTTGGGCTATTTAGATTTAAGCATAGATACAGGCATCCTTAGTTGTCTTCTCAGCAGACATTTTGCTGGGAATCGACCAGACACAAGTGATGTTGACTGCTAGGCCCTGGGTGCTTTATATAGGTCCACTGTTTTTAATAGGTCTTTTTAAAATCTACACTGCTCTCTCCACCTCAACGTTGCTCTGGAGCAAATGTGACTACTAGTACAATATTAAAAATCAAAGTCCTGTGTGAATGGTAAGCATATTTCAGGGATAAATTGACACTTATTACTTGATATGGAGACTTCAGAAACTCCATGTTTTGCAAATATTCACTTCAGTCTCTGGCTGTCCTGTGCTGAGGAAGTCTAAGTAAGTATAGCCAAGTCAATATACCCAGAAAAGTAATCAACTACAATAATGTGTGTCCTTTCCAGAAAAGCAAATATGTTGTTACCCATGGTCAAGCTCTGTCAGGTAGTTTTGTAGAGAGTAACTCTGGAGATTGGCTTTTCTCCCCCCCCCCTTGTTTCATACTCCACAGTCCTCTACTAAATTCTGCATTTGCCCACTCAGACTGGGTCACCACCCAGACTGTTGTATTTATGCTCTGCACTTGCTTATTCCTTGGTGTCCTGTACGGATTGTGGAGAGAATTTTTTTTTGTAGTACTGTAGGGATAAAATTGTTCTATCCTTTCAGAAGCAGGCCATCAGCCACAAGAAGGTCCTTTCATTCCTGCCAACACAACAGTAGGTCTCTTGGAAGTTGATTCTGAGCCCACCGTCTTTGGCAGAGTTGAGTACATTTCTGGTAAGTTTCATCCTTTAGTTGTTCATCTCTAATTAGCTGAAGTCAGCTGACAGATGCTGGAATTATTGCCAGAACAAAGTCAATGTAGACTCTGACATCTTTCTCTAAAGTCTTTTCCTTTTCATTTGGTGGCTGCTTAACTGGGGTTCTAGAGTAGAGTGTCCACGGGTTATGAGAGCTTTCCCTAGTACATGATCAATGTTTAAAAGAAAATTGCATTAGCTGTAGTTGAAATCTTTGAATCTTAGGTGGAAGATCATCCAGTGGTTTTGAATCCACTAAGGGCTTATGGTGTGTTTCTATGTTAAAATCCAAGCTGAACAGATATGTACTGAGCTGTTCACAGACACAAGTGTCTGCTAGAGCTTTCTTTTTCACTTGAGCATACCACTGTTCAGTTTCTGAGAGGCTCCTTGATATAAATGCAACAAGTCTCTGGTCTCCTGGCTGCTTTTGTCTGAGTTCTGCTCCTAAACCATATGATGATGCATCCACTGCTACTGTTGATGGGTAGTTTAGAATATTGTGCCAAGACAGATGGAGAGGTCAGTAGTTCTTTTATTCTATTAAACGCATTTTGTTGTGTGTTCACCCAGATCCTCAAATTGTGACCATTATGGAAATCTCTTAAGAGTTTTGTTCCATGAATAAATTTGGTAAGAATTTCCCAAAATGGTTTGTCATGCCCAGGAACCTTTTTACACCAGAAATGTTTTGTAGTTTGGGTAAGACAATTAATGCTTTCAGTTTGTCTGAATCTGGCTGAATTCCCTGTTTGCTAATTATGTGGCCTACAAATGTTATCTGCTCCTTTCCAGATTCACATTTCTTATTCAGAGTGAGTCTGGCTTCTTGAAAGCATCTCAAAACTGTGTGTAGTCACTCATCATGTTCATTTTTATCTCTGACATATACCAACACCTCATCTGCATGGAAGAAGATGCCAGGAAAACCTGACAATCTGAGAGATTCTCTTTTTGAAATGTTCTGGCACTGACAATATGCCAAATGGAAGAGGAATGAAATAGTACCTTCCAAACCAGGTGATGAATGTAGTTAATGGTACAGATGTTTTAACAAGGAGGATCTGCCAGAAGCCTGTCATAGTATCTAATTTTGAGAAGACTTTGGCCTCTGATAACACAGCTAATGCCTGATCAGCTGCAGAAAGCATATGTCTCTCTCTGTGCACCTTTTTATAAGTTGTGTAAAGTCCACACAAATGCAGAATTTGCCATTGAACTTCACTACTACACCCATTCTCACACACCAGTCAGTTCTTCTATCTGGGAAATAACCCCACTCTCTTTAATTCTTCTTTGACTTTTCCTAGAAAAGGTATAAGGATGCACTATGAGGCTAAGAGAGCCAAGGGAGTTGGTGATGGCACTGATTTTATTTTGTACTCTCTTGACAACACTCCTAGTCCTGAGAAGATGTGTGGATACATGTCCTGTATGGTTTGCTTTCTGCCATTAATGCATTCCAGTTTCAGTAATAGGTATAGTCCTTGTATTGTTGGAAACTCTAGTAGGGGAGTTGTTAGTCCTGGTATGACACATATTACTTGTTAAAGAACTTCAGTCATTTCACAATTTCCCAGGGAACTCCCCACAAATATCCAAGTATTGTTACTAGCCCCATGTAGAATCTTATTTGATCTTTGCTGATCTTCATCTGGGATTGATTATAAGCTTTTTGGAACTGCAGTGACTGCTGCTCCAGTAATAATTTTAAATTTAAGTTTTTGATTGTTTAGATTCATGTTTATGTACAAAGATATTGCCTGTTCTATTGAGGATATAGTCCTTAGAAATATAGACTCGCTGTCATCTGATAACAATCCCTCTTGGATAGTTTCCACTATTCTTGATGATCTGCATGCTATTGCAAAATATCCCATTTTGTGGCATCTCTTATATTCTGCCTCTACAGCTGGCAATAATGTGCAGCTAAAGCTTGGTGCCCTGCCAGATCTTCCACAACTTTTCCAACCACTCTTTCTATTAAGGTTTAAACAAATGGAGTCCAGACATTTGCAGAGAACTCTGTTTACAATTCCCAAATACAGAGTCATCCATGAGCGGGGATCGCCTCCCTATGCTTCTTTTCACCCACACACACACTGTAGTGTGAGGACACACACAAAAAGCCATTCTTTAAGGAGTAGTAACTAAAGAACTTCCTGACCAGGAAGTTCCCATGTTTAGTAAGCTCCCCACTGCAACACATCCTGATCCTATTTGGTTACCGTGGAGGGCCAGGAACTCTATAACAACTCCACCCACCCATAATTTAGCCACTGGTGCACAATGTGGGTAACAGGATATCTGCACTTCTCAGGTTCTGGAAGCAGAAGATCTCAGTTCTCATTCCCTTAACAAACCATTCAAGATGTGAACTCATAGAAAGTTAAACATCATAAGATTGTTCTGGGAAAAGCATATTAAAGGCTATTAAAAGTATATATTGTTATTGTTACTTATATTGATACTCATACAAGAAGATCTTTTACACTTGACTTTACTGAAATGAGTATTAGACCGATACACGAGAAAAAACATGACCAATGCAATAAGTTACCAATGAGTGCTAAAAAACTTTTAGGTTTATCAGATTGTAACAATAACCAATTTGAAAAATAAAAGTCTTTTATTGTATATAAAAAGTAATTAACATACAGACCAACCTACAGTATACATGATGTATTGTATACATTATAGGCATTTGTTAGAAGTAAATGATTAAACTGTCAGAAATGCAGTGATTTCTGAAGTAGAAATATAAAGTTCAAGCCAAAGAGAATTACCATATGCATAAAAGCTCCTTCAGTTTTGTTAATAATTCCTGCCTGTCTGCTATTCAGCACGTACATTTCTTAGACTCTGTCCTAAATCAGACATCTCTTCTTTCAAACATTTGACATTCTCCAGTATACTAGTCAACTGCACAGTTTAAAAAGTGATTTCTCTGTGTTAAGTTTTATTTCAATCTCTAAAATAGAAACTTATTTCAACGGTTTTTAAATTTCAGATTAAAGGGTTTAATTATAAACACTCCTCCACAACTCTGAAATGGAGATGTTTTATATTGGTAAAAACACTATAACTAATAACATTATGAAGTATGACTTTTATAGTTCAAGCCAACAAAATTAGATACTGGGCAATTTAAAAAAAGAGTACCTTGCAATGCAAGCAAGATGTCAGAACAGGAATACACATGCAGCTCAGCAGATTATGTATCAAAATGCATATCTGGACAGAACACTCACTTTCCTAAGAAATCCAACACAAGCCACTGTATCTGGAGCTGTCACTATCACTAAACAGAAGACAACTTGCCCTTTGGAAGCTGCATAGGAGAGTAGGGAACAAGTCCGAGGAAGCAAGTTTGCAGAGCTGCAACTCATCTTTTTACCCCAACAAGGAATGGGTGGAGTGTAGGTAAAACCTTGGCTCTGCTTTCCCTCAGATAGCCAGCCAACAGAGCTGAGCCATCACAAGGGGGAAGTAAAAAGAAAAGGAGTACTTGTGGCACCTTAGAGACTAACAAATTTATTTGAGCATAAGCTTTCGTGAGCTACAGCTCACTTCATCGGATGCATTTGGTGGAAAATACAGAGGGGAGATGCAGCATCTTGTAAAAAACTGCAGTAGTTTACTTCTCCCTGGATCAAGAGGGAATCTCTGAGTTACAATTCCTTCACTGGTGTACCACCAGGTGGCAGAGCCATACATAGATTTAGACATTATGGACAAAATTTTCAAAAGAGACTAGGAATTATAAGTGTCTCAAACTTTGGGTCATATTAAAGGAGCCTGATTTGCTAAAAAAAAAAAAAAAGGCTAAGCACCAACACTCTAAAAACCAGGCTTCTTCATTGTTTCTCTATACCTAGAGCAGATTACTTTCCCTGTTGTGCTCACCACGCATTCCCCACGCCTTAATGCCCATAAACATGGAGGAGGGTGAATATCCTTATGTTTCCTTATTCTCCCTCGCGGCAGTCTAAAACAAGGGATAATCTAGCCCTTACATTCTAAATAGATGAACCGACAATCTATTTCTAAATCAACATTTGTGTTTTATTTTGGAATAGTTGATCTGCTTCTTTGTGGAATACTTTCTTATGTACATTGTATATCTAGGGCTCAATCCTGAGAAGTGCTGAGTACTCTAGCTCTGATGCATGATATATGTGCTTGACTTTAATCATGTGAGTAGTCTCAATGAAATTAACTGGATTCCACACAGGGCCAGGGGCCATTCTAGCAGATCTCAATGCAAGTTAGAGGCTAAAATTTATAACATTTTATAGCCACCATCTGGTCATACTCAGTTATTCAAATAGACTGTACACAACGTTTCTCAGAAATACGTCACCAGTTTTGTCACACTCAATATATATGTGATTCATTTCTTTGTGTGAAATTGAAGCAAAACATGTAAAATATCCACTACTCATTAGAATCCTGGCCATTTGCTCTATAATCAATTGTCAGTAAATGACTGAAACTGCTTTATGTTCAGACTAAGGTTCACATAAATCAAATAAAAATATCATGCAGGAAATCACATTCATATGCATGAAGAAAACCATATGATCTATTCTTATATTTATGTCTCTGTATTTGATTATATCCTTTTATTAACTATGCTGGAAGCAAACTATTAAACATATTATTTACAGTGCGGGAATCTAAATCTTTATTTTGCCAAATTTCCCAAAACAAGAAGGTTTAAAAGGAAAATTGGGGCCCAATCCTACGAGGTGCTTGGCACCAGTAACTTCCGCTAACTTCAGCAGATGTCAGTGCTTCTTAGCACATTAAGGCCCACAGTTACTATAATTCCTGTTCTGGGCAAGAAGAATTTTCTGTATGTATATCAAAAATTTCACAGTAACTTGTGGGCATTGTGCACATCAGGTAGATGTATTTATTATGCATTTATCTACAAAATTCACCTTTCATCCATCCCACATCTCCTGGGCACATGCAAATTACTCATGCAATTATAATATTGTAATAATAGTAAATATATTGTATAGTAAAGTAATATGTTGAACAGAATGTTGTTTTCGTGATTTTATTCTTAAGCATTTTATTCTACACCATCCACAAGTAATTATTGGTAAACAGATCTTTGTCAAGTGCCTGCAAAAATAAATAAATAACTACAGTAACTTTTGAACATCTGAAGTTTCAAACCACATAAGAAGGATGTTTTACCTCTAATCCATACAAGCCTCCTTCTGTAAAAAACAGATCTTGGCTTTCTCCCTCCAACAATAATTGAAATGACTAGTGGGTCTGTTTTGGAGCAAGATCTTTCTTCTGGGACAGTGGACTAGTTTGTCCAGTAGTAGCTGATAGATAGGCAGGATCTAGCAACAGTTACACTAGGACCCACTGAACTTGCTTTTGATTTATGTGGCCGCTTGAGGCTCTCCTCTCACAACACAACCACTGGAATACACACTTTTGACACACCCAAACACACAACATTGCTTCCTTCCTTCCCTCCTTCCCATAAGAGTGGCTGCTCTGGGATAGGAATGGAGAAACCTCACAGACTCAAGAACTTCACATATATAGTACAACCTGGGGCACAATCTGCAGGAGGAGCTTTACAGTACTGTTCACTTTGAAAGGAACAAGAATAGTGGTTCCAATAGCATCTCTCCCTCCATTAGTGAAAGGCTGAACAACTTCCCCACATTTAAGAAGAAAGGATATTTGCCAACCTTCAAAGGATACTTGCTAACAGAAGAATGTGAGGTACCCCAGAAAAATACCCAAAGCTTGAGTTAAGGAACAGACTAAGATTTACCATATCTTTCCACCTTAGAGACTAACAAATTTATTTGAGCATAAGCTTTCGTGAGCTACATCTCACTTCATCAGATGCATCCGATGAAGTGAGCTGTAGCTCACGAAAGCTTATGCTCAAATAAATTTGTTAGTCTTTAAGGTGCCACAAGAACTCCTTTCCTTTTTGCGAATACAGACTAACACGGCTGCTACTCTGAAACATATCTTTCCATAATTTCTCAGAGGTATACTGTACATGCTGTTCCAGGCAAGGACAAATGTCAGGAATGGTCTTATTTGGGTTCACCTAATACTAATACAATATCAGTAAAAAAGCATAACTGCTCCCATAATGCAATATCTTACCCAGGTTTTGCAAACAGGGATGTTACTATGTAAATTGTGTGGGAGTTTCCCTATATATATATACTCTTTGATATATAAGCTACCAAGACTTTTCTAGCCAAAAGAAGGAGATTCCAAATCTGCTTCAAAGCCAGCACATACACTTGCTTCTTAGGTACAACTCGTGAAGTAATGTAAATTGACTTTTTTGTTATTTTACGTCTTTCCACAATGGAGTTCACTTAATAAAAAGGCCATTCAGTATAAATCAAATAATACAAAAATTACCTTTCTAGCTCAGCAATTTTCTTATCTTTGTCATTCTTCTCATTCTCCACTTCCTTGAGGATTTCTAGAAGTCTGTCAACCTCAGCTTGAGCTTTACCACATTCTTCTCTGTAGTAAGATGCCTCTTTGTCAAGCTGTTTCATTCTGTCTGCAAATTCTGGGTTCAGTCGAGCTTCTTCTTCAGCTTCATGAGCCTTTAGTGTTAAGTTAAAAAAACAACAACAATCATTTAGATAGTTTGGTGGTGCTATTTCTGCAGCCTCAGAGTTCAAGTCTGCATGAAAAAAGGATTATGGGTATTTTTGTCAGTTGGAAACGTATTTCCACAGAGGCACAGAAAAGAGAAATGAAAATCTGTCTGCATTCTTTCTATAATCATCAGAGGTTTGTATTCACAAAACTGCATCATGAAGAAAAATATTTTCCCCAGTTTAGAGTTTTTCATACATGAACATAACCATGAAAATCTTAACTTTTGTTTCACTATAATGTTTCTTATACTGTCAAACAAGAAGGCATTTTAAAAAAAAGCCACATTCAGTACCCTACTTACAGATTAAACCACTGGATAGTTATAAAAATTTAATTGGATAGTAACAATTTAAAGGAAGGAATCAGTGTTGTTTTTTAAAGTTAAAACAAGAAGAATGCTTTCAGCTGACAGTTTTAACCCAAAGCCTTTTTTTCTACTGTTAATACTTAACCTGAAATATCAGAGGAACAAGCCCATTGGTGAACATGGCACAAATAAATATACCTGGCAACACATGCATGGGTGGGTGGCAATTCCACAGACAAGAAAGAACACAATGAAAACAACAACAGTGTAGAGTCCTGTCCTATTCCCATCAGAACTAATGGGAAAGCCCATTAACTTCAATGGGCGCAGGATTGGGCATAAAAGTGTTTTAAACTGTTGGCTGAAATAATCACAGACAGATGGAAACAACAATGCACTGCAATGCTTAGCCTACCCCTTGTTTCCCATTATTCCTAATTGGCATCTTCAAAGAGCAGGCAGGGAAAAAACAAGTAGTTTAACCACAGTGCACATTAAACATAGAAAATTCAGAGAAAATGTACAAAAATTTACAAAAATTAATTAGAATAGTAGGTCTTCCTGCTAACTTACTAAAACAGAGCAGATGTTGATTTGTTTTATTTTTAATTTCAGGGAATAAACAAGGCAAGCAAGCAATGAAACAACTGCTGGTCAAAATGAAAACATGCATGTTTTGAAAAAAAAAAAAATCAGTACCACGAACTACTATGGTTAGAAGGTTGACATTCTTTGCAATGATTTAGTAGAAATTTTTTAATATATGTATTTTTTAAAAGTTTTGTGTTTAAAGGAGGAAAACAATAAATTAAATTACTGAAGAACAAAAATATTTTGTTTCTGCATGTAACATAATTTAAGCATGAGCATAATAAGGAAATAATGATGCTTTCAAATTCTATTTTTTCTACTGGGGATTTTCTATTCACACAGGAGATCTAATTGGGAAAAGACAAGGAAGTGACATAAGAAGCTCACTATATTTGTTTCTTCTTGTTACTCCAACCTGCCCCTCTAGACAATATTACATTCTTAGGGTACAAGCTTCACACAGATGCCGGGATCTCCCTACACTGAGCTCACTGCAGGGTCTAATACTCCGAGTATTTCAACTATATTGTTCTTTTGGCACATTTACCAACAAATTCTTTTTATCTTTTAGAAATCCACAAAGTTGATAAATATCACACCGGGGCGCAGATTAGCTACAGTCAGTGATGAGCTGCCAAAATCTTGACAACCGGTTCCCTCCTCACCCCATGAGGGAGTTGTTGCCCACCCCCGCCCCCCCGGGACTCCTGCCCCATCCAGCCCCCCACGTTCCTTGACGCCCCCCCCCCAGGATCCCGGCCCCCCCCCCCCTGACTACCCCCAGAACCGGGCAGTAGGGTCTCGTGGGCCACCGTAGTGGGTGCCCACCCCACTCCTAAGAGCCAAAGGGACCTGCCAGGGGTGGAGGTGGGGAGCATCCGGCAGGTCCCTCTGTCTCCTAGGGGTGGAGTAGCATAGCTACGGGGGGGAGCAGCCACTCCCTCCATTGATCACATCAAAAGTGGCGCCTTAGGCGCCAAACTCCATGGGTGCTCTAGGGCTGGAGCACCCACGGTGAAATTTGGTTGGTGCAGAGCACCCACTGGCAGCTCCCTGCCCAATGCCTGGCCCGAGCTCACCTCCGCTCTGGCTCTGCCCCTGCATGCACCGCCCCACTCTGCTTCTCCACCCTCCCGGCTTCCCGAGAATCAGCTGTTTGCGCAGGAAGCTGGGGTGGGCTGAGAAGCAGGTGGCGGCTTTGCGCTCAGGCCCAGGGTGGCAGAGGCGAGCTGAGGCGGGGAATGGTCCCCCTGCGTGCCGCCCTCCCCCCCCCAGCTTACCTGCTACGGCGCGGGCGGCCCTCCCTCACGCCCTCCCACCCCAGCTCATCTCTGCCTCCCTGGGCCTGAGCGCGAAGCCGCCGCTTGCTTCTCAGCCCACCCAGCTTCCCGCTGCGAACAGCTGATTCGCAGGAAGCTGGAGGGAGGGGAGGCTGAGAAGCAGAGCGGGCGGCGCGTTCAGGGGAGGAGGAGGAGGCAGAGCGGAGGTGAGATGGGACCGGGCGGGAGCTGCCGGTGGGTGCTCTGCACCCACCAAATTTTCCCCTTGGGTGCTCCAGCCCTGAAGCACTCATGGAGTCGGCGCCTAAGGCGCCACTTTTGGCCAGTTGTTAATTTAGAAGCCCTTTTAGAACTGGTTGTCCCTCGCGGAACTGGTTCTAAAAAGGGCTTATAAATTTAACAACCGGTTCCAGCGAACCAGTGGGAACTGGCTCCAGCTCACCACTGACTACAGTCAAACAATTTTTTTTTTGCCAGCATCATATTTTTTTAAGTAAGTGCAATAAGGGCTCAAAACTCAGTTGTGCAAGAGATTGAGGACCTTCTTTAAGGTGCTAAGCACTCTCAGTTCCCCCACTGACTTCAACAGGAAATGAGGAATGTACAGCACTTTGCACAGTTGGGCCATACACATTCCTCTCCCATAGAAACAGAGCAGGAGCTGGCAAGTATTCCCATAATTCTGTAGAGGCCAAAAATCCACAGGAAAATCAGTTCCCTCTCTAAAATCCCAGGTAATCTATGTGGAAAGCCAGCTCTCCACAGCACTCCTCAGATTTCCTTCTCCCGCCTGGGATCATGGTTTACTTTAGAGTCTTGAAGCACACTCACCCACTCTGTCCCTACTTCCCATTTGCCTCTTATATTCTATCCCATCATCATTAGCTCTCCCTTACCATCCTCCTTCTGTGTCTCTCCTTTTAGCCCTGCTCCCACCATTCTACCATTGCCACTCAACCTGTTTCCATTCTATCCCTTCTCCTTCTGCCCTCTCAGTCTTTTCTTCACTCACCTCCCTTGCCATCAGCATATTGGGACAGGTGACTTCAACCACCTTCTTCTCCTTCCATCTCCTCCATGCTGGCTTAGACCCAGAAGAGGAAGAAGCTAAAGTAAGGACTTACGGCAGCTTGACCAGCTGTATTTCCTCTGTCACATTGTTCCCTGGTGGCCAAAAGAAGTAAATGGCGGGAAATCCCTATAATCCTGCTGGATGCACAGCATCCCAGCACAGCTGTGGGGAAGCAGGACAAGGCTGTGAAATGTGAGAGTGTCACGTCATATCCCTGACACACAACAGCCCAAAAATTACCAAGTAAAATTATTGTCTTTTACCATGTCATATGCTTCCCTTTGTTCAGTTGCATAGTAAGGTAGTTAAGAGAAATTTAAGCACAAACGAATTGTTCACAGTAGGACTGCTGCTAATATACCTCATTCAGCTGAACTAGTAAAAAGAAAAGGAGTACTTGTGGCACCTTAGAGACTAACAAATTTATTAGAGCATAAGCTTTCGTGAGCTACAGCTCACTTCATCGGATGCATTTGGTGGAAAAAACAGAGGAGAGATTTATATACACACACACAGAGAACATGAAACAATGGGTTTATCATACACACTGTAAGGAGAGTGATCACTTAAGATAAGCCATCACCAACAGCAGGGGGGGGAAGGAGGAAAACCTTTCATGGTGACAAGCAGGTAGGCTAATTCCAGCAGTTAACAAGAATATCAGAGGAACAGTGGGGGGTGGGGTGGGAGGGAGAAATACCATGGGGAAATAGTTTTACTTTGTGTAATGACTCATCCATTCCCAGTCTCTATTCAAGCTTAAGTTAATTGTATCCAGTTTGCAAATGAATTCCAATTCAGCAGTCTCTCGTTGGAGTCTGTTTTTGAAGCTTTTTTGTTGAAGGATAGCCACTCTTAGGTCTGTGATCGAGTGACCAGAGAGATTGAAGTGTTCTCCAACTGGTTTTTGAATGTTATAATTCTTGACGTCTGATTTGTGTCCATTCATTCTTTTACGTAGAGGACTGTCCAGTTTGGCCAATGTACATGGCAGAGGGGCATTGCTGGCACATGATGGCATATATCACATTGGTAGATGCGCAGGTGAACGAGCCTCTGATAGTGTGGCTGATGTGATTAGGCCCTATGATGGTATCCCCCTGAATAGATATGTGGACAGAGTGGCAACGGGCTTTGTTGCAAGGATAGGTTCCTGGGTTAGTGTTCTGTTGTGTGGTGTGTGGTTGCTGGTGAGTATTTGCTTCAGAATTGGGGGGCTGTCTGTAAGCAAGGACTGGTCTGTCTCCCAAGATCTGATGAGAGCGATGGCTCGTCCTTCAGGATAGGTTGTAGATCCTTGATGATGCGTTGGAGGGGTTTTAGTTGGGGGCTGAAGGTGATGGCTAGTGGCGTTCTGTTGTTTTCTTTGTTGGGCCTGTCCTGTAGTAGGTGACTTCTGGGTACTCTTCTGGCTCTGTCAATCTGTTTCTTCACTTCAGCAGGTGGGTATTGTAGTTGTAGGAATGCATGATAGAGATCTTGTAGGTGTTTGTCTCTGTCTGAGGGGTTGGAGCAAATGCGGTTATATCGTAGCGCTTGGCTGTAGACAATGGATCGAGTGGTATGATCTGGATGAAAGCTAGAGGCATGTAGGTAGGAATAGCGGTCAGTAGGTTTCCGATATAGGGTGGTGTTTATGTGACCATCGCTTATTAGCACCGTAGTGTCCAGGAAGTGGATCTCTTTGTGGACTGGTCCAGGCTGAGGTTGATGGTGGGATGGAAATTGTTGAAATCATGGTGGAATTCCTCAAGAGCTTCTTTTCCATGGGTCCAGATGATGAAGATGTCATCAATGTAGCGCAAGTAGAGTAGGGGCATTAGGGAACGAGAGCTGAGGAAGCGTTGTTCTAAGTCAGCCATAAAAATGTTGGCATACTGTGGGGCCATGCGGGTACCCATCGCAGTGCCGCTGATTTGAAGGTATACATTGTCACCAAATGTGAAATAGTTATGGGTCAGGACAAAGTCACAAAGTTCTGCCACCAGGTTAGCCGTGACAGTATCGGGATACTGTTCCTGACGGCTTGTAGTCCATCTTTGTGTGGAATGTTGGTGTAGAGGGCTTCTACATCCATAGTGGCTAGGATGGTGTTTTTAGGAAGATCACCAATGGACTGTAGTTTCCTCAGGAAATCGGTGGTGTCTCGAAGATAGCTGGGAGTGCTGGTAACGAAGGGCCTGAGGAGGGAGTCTACATAGCCAGACAATCTGCTGTCAGGGTGCCAATGCCTGAGATGATGGGGCGTCCAGGATTTCCAGGTTTATGGATCTTGGGTAGCAGATAGAATACCCCAGGTCCTGGCTCAGGGGTGTGTCTGTGCGGATTTGTTCTTGTGCTTTTTCAGGGAGTTTCTTGAGCAAATGCTGTAGTTTCTTTTGGTAACTCTCAGTGGGATCAGAGGGTAATGGCTTGTAGAAAGTGGTGTTGGAGAGCTGCCTAGTAGCCTCTTGTTCATACTCCTGACCTATTCATGATGACGACAGCACCTCCTTTGTCAGCCTTTTTGATGATGAGTGAGCTGTAGCTCACGAAAGCTTATGCTCTAATAAATTTGTTAGTCTCTAAGGTGCCACAAGTACTCCTTTTCTTTTTGCGAATACAGACTAACACGGCTGCTACTCTGAAAGCTGAACTAGTGAATCACTGATGGGATGATTTTTGTAACATTCTCTAGTGCAGGCATGTTCAGAGAGATAAAGTGACTTGCCTAGTGTCAGAGTGGGTATGTCTACACAACAACTGGGAGGACGCTTCCTGGCTCAGATCAACAGACACACACTAGCTCTGTTTGAGCTAGTGTTGTTAAGAAATAGCAGTGTGGCTGTTGCAGCCTGGGCCATGGCTGAGACTAGTCAGCTGAATATATACCAGGAGGTCAGGAAGGATTGTACCACAGGCAGCTACCGAGCCACTGCTGCTACACTGTTATTTTTAGCACGCTAACTCAAACAGAGCTAGTGCATATCTGTCTATCCATGCGCCCACTGCAGTGTAGACACACTCAACGATTCAATGGGAGAGCTGGAAGAGAACCCAAATTCCCTGAAGCCCAGTCACATACTATATCCACTTCACCACACTGCTTTACAGAAATAGTAATCTCTTTAATCTTTATGGATGCTTTAATTAACGTTAGTTTGCATGCCAACTTTAAATTAAAATTGTACACATTTGATGCTGCTTTTTATTATTGTAACTGTGAAGAGCGTTATAAACATGTACTGATGTTGAAGGCAAACAGTCATGTTTTCAATTTTTTCATGTTAAAATTAGTTGTGTAAAATGAAATCACTTGGAGGACTTTTCATGTTAACATTAATAATTCCCGGCGGCTCCAGGAAGGGGAAGTAAATGCACCAGATTCCCCTTTGCACTCCTGTTCAATAGCCAGGAACAATAAAGCCAATTATTCCCGCAAAAAAAGAACTATGCCTAGCTTGCCCAGTATTCAAGACAAAAAAGGGATGGTGAAAGCAGAGCCAGGATTCCACACAGCAGAGGCACCAGAGCTAGCTGGGCATGCATGCAGGAATATGCTTCGCTCACAAAAAGGTATAGTTGAAGGTATATTCCCCTACATACTGGCAAATTCCATGAGGAATTCCACCTTCCAGAGGCATAATTCCTACTGGATACGTTCCCCTGGAGCAATGCATCTCCACACGACTCCAAGCACAAAAACAGTGCCTATAAAACTTGAGTAAGCCCAGAACTGATAAATTACCTACCCCACCCTACCAAGGCTCTGGAGATGCTTCACAGAAATGCATAACAATCCAAATAATATAAAAGCACAATGCAAATACAGGAAAAAACAAACATTCTAATCTAAAAACATTAAGAAATTAAATATTGGGCCCAGTATTTGAAACCATTATTAGGTTGTCCCTACTTGCATGGGATTACCCATTCAATAGATTGGGACTAATTGGGAGAATAAGGGTTGTTTTGCAGAAGGAATGCAGGATCAAACCCATGCACACTACTAAATGGAAGAAAAGAAGGAAAGGTTCTAAATATATGGAGGGCTGTTGGAGCAATATCATAAAACATCTTTGAAACAGAAAAGTTTTCTGGTGTTATTCAAAATTTGCAAAGGCCAAACTGATTGGCTGTAAATAGAGAGTGAGGCTATGTCTACACTACAGCCTTGTCGGCAAAATTTATGTTGCTCAGGAGTGTGAATATTCCACCTCACTGAGGGACTAAATTACACCGACATAAGCACTCATGTGCACAGCGCTATGTCAATGGGAGACCTTCTCCCACCAACATAATTTATGGCACTTGCAGAGGTGGGGTGTTTTTATTCCAACGAGAGAACTCTCTCCTGTCAGCATAGAGCATCTTCACCAGACGTGCTTCAGCTGCACAGCTGTACCAGTAAAGCTGCGCTGCTGCAAAGTAGTACGTATAGACCTGAACTAAGTTCACAACTAAGTTATTCAATTCTCTCACACTGGGGACAAATAGAGAGACAAGGTGGGTGAGATAGTATCTTTTATTGAACCAACTTCTGTTGGTGAAGACACAAGCTTTCAAGCCATGCAGATCTCTTCCTCAGGTCTGGGAAAGACACTCTCAGTTTCACAGTTAAATACTAACTAATGTTAGTACAGTGCTAACTTAGGGGTGGCCAAACTGTGGCTCGTGAGCCACATGTGGCTCTTTTATCGTTAAAATGTGGCTCATGGAGGCCCCTCCACCCCCATTCTTCACCTACCAGACTGGGTGGGAGGATGCTCAGGACCTTTGCCTTGCAGCAGGTGGTGTGTGGTAGGGGCTTCTGCCCGCGGGAAGGGGGGGTCTTGTGGCTTCAGCCCTGCGGGGAGCACCTGCCAGGGCTCAGGACTTTAGCAGGAGCAGCGCTGAAGTCCCAACCTCTGGCTCTCGAACTTCTGAAGATTTTCATATGTGGCTCGGAGAGCCAGTAAGTTTGGCCATCCCTGTGCTAACTATTTGCTAAACATGCTAAACGTTGCGTTCCATCTGAACAGTTCTTTACAAGAAAAAATTTCTTATTAATATTCACCAGTTACATATTAATATAAATGCTTTTAGCTTGTTTGTTAATTTTAGGGGCTTGATACTATTTTTAAATTTGAATAGTACTGTAACCATCTAACAACAGTTTCTCAGTAATAAAAGTTACACATAAATACACACTTCTTATTCCAATTATTAATTGGGATATTGCATTTTAAAGAAAATATACTACTTGCATACAATTATTGAATTGATACTATGCTGTATTTTGTTTGGAAAAGACATTATTATTTTTTGCAATCCCCAATACATCCAAATAAAGAGATTGTCACTCTAATGTTTGAACTTCTCTGATTCTAAAAGCATTTCATATTTTCAACCCTGCTTTTATTTTGCATTCCACAAATAGAGGCAAATATTTTTTCTATATAATTACAAAATTGTCTACAGAAATATTAAAGTGTGATGAAGACATATAAAATTAATGAATTTATTATATATTATGCACACATCCTGCATTCATTTTTCTGTATCAGATGTATGCATTGGAAAAGTATACCTTAATTTAAATTAGCCAAAATAATAAATTAGAGCTTGACCAAAAATAATAATTAAATGAAACAGCAGAAATGTACATGCAAAAAATACTTTCTAAGATCCTTCAAATTTTATCTGGTTCAATAATAAATTAAATAATCTGTTCTCCTCTTAAATTTTAAAATGTCTTTAAATTTAAGTTATTTTTATGCTAATTCCTTGGACTGAGCTAAGCAATTTAGAACTAATATTTGCTTTGGTTTTTGATCTTTCATTGTTTCTGCTCAGTATTTGCAGAATCAGGTCCTCAATATTCAGAAGCAGCTTGAAGAACTAGAAGAACGATCAAATAAATTGTAATACCATATACAGAAAAATAACAACCATGCAACTGTTTTCTAACCATTATTTACTAGCACGGGGCATGGTTGTATAGTTTAAACCGTGTTCACATTTACACACAAAAGGCCCAAATTCTGTTCATATTATTCAGACACGTAGTCCCTCTAAATCATTTTGAATATTCTCATGAACAAGGTGACCAGGATTTGGGCCCCTTTTATATTTTTTCCACTTTGCTACCCAAAAAGCCTAGAAGTGTGAAACAGAGTCATCTGTTGTTCTGTGCATTTTTAAAATCTAGCTTCAGTGATAAGAGTTTCAGAGTAGCAGCCGTGTTAGTCTATATCCGCAAAAAGAAAAGGAGTACTTGTGGCACCTTAGAGACTAACAAATTTATTTGAGCATAAGCTTTCATGATAAAAGTGAGGGGTTTTTTTTGCCCCAGAGTTGAGCTTATGCTCAATAAATTTGTTCATCTCTAAGGTGCCACAAGTACTTCTTTTCTTTTGTGGATACAGACTAACACGGCTGCTAATCTGAAACCAGAGTGATAGTATTCTGTGGACTAACAAAGGTTTATCATTCTACTGAAAAGGAACAGGCAGTATGAGGGAACAAAGGCTTACTTAAAAATTGATTGTTAAATGCCAGAAAGGTTTAAAATGAAGATTGCAGTTCAACAAGATTGTATTTTGCCATCCACCTTATATAAAGTCATTTATCTCATATTTGGAAACACATTTGGCTAGATTTCTGTTAACGGCAATCATGTAGTCTAAGAACAAGTCTTTAGATCAGTCTGAAAAATATTATTCTCACATTGTCAAAAATAAACACTGAGGGAAAAATAACTAAAAAAATGTGCATTGAGGATAAGATGCAACTACCTGCTACATTAATTTAATATAAAAGATTTTCCATCCAGTGGTTCTGAACCGCTGAGAGATGGTTCTTGTAAAAAGAAGTATGCAAAAAGTAAAAATTGATAAGATTTGGAATACTATATGCAAAAAAGTTAATGGTCAACAAATAGCAAACACTATAGCAATGTGATTAAAACTGAAATAATGAAGGCAGTGGTCTACATAAAGCAAGAGAAAAGGTAATGAGGAGTCAGCAATAAACAAAAGGTGTGCACAATAAGAGTGCAGATGATGTTCATGAAAATATGTCGTCTGCTATGAAACCATCATGTATATGATCCAACTAATATAAGGAAACAATGCCATTGTATAAGAGTACAAACCATCTGATCACCACAGTATGTTGGATGGGAAAGTGGGAATATTATTAGGTTTATGTTCTCTATGAACAATTATGAGTGAGTTTCAAATGTAATTACATGATTTTCAAGAAGTAAATATGGCAGATTCTATAGGATCTATTCTCCCATTTATACACATGAAATTTCCATTACATCAGTAGAAATACTCAGCATCAGCAACAGAACAACAGACCCTAAGGATGAAATCCTGGCCCACTGAAGTTAATGAAAACCCCCCATTGACTTCTGTGGGACCAGTGTCCCCCCAAGTGTATAATACCATATTTTTATAGAACCCTATAAATCAAGTTCTATCACACCTTCTGAATGGAATTACATAGTAATTATATTTAGAATTACAATGTAATCCGCAGGTCATAAATTGCTATGTTATCACAATCCAGTTACATCATTATTTCTGCCCTGTGATGCTCACAGCATATTTTTAGTGTTAGTTTGTACCAGCCAGAAAATCTTCTACAGATAAGAATGTGTTTTTGTTCTTCTCAAATTGAAAAATGAATACAATAGAGACAAAAGAAAATTGCTAAGAAACTATATTAAAGAAGGCATCAGAGAATAATCACAAACAACAAAGTATTATTACATTTTCTTGTTTAAACTATAGAACACTGACATTTGTTTTCATCATTCTACATTTGTCAGCCTTTTCTTGGCAAAAATATGTTTTTTAAATGTATAAATACTGAACATGCACATTCTTTTACTGAAAAACTGATCTTTTGCCTTCTGAGCTAATGTGATCATACTGCAACTTTACAAAAATATGCTGAACAGACATTTACTAGGTATTATTACTGATATTATCAATTGAGATATTATAAATAAATCACCACATATTATTTTGAATTGAAGGATCCAGTAAAGTATTCGATAAGCACAGCGTTAAAATAAAATAAAACAAAAAACTATCTTCTGCATGCTTTTAAAAAAATATATAATAGAGAAGTTGAGGACCTGAAGGCAATGACATTTGAACTTCGGAGGATGTTATATTAATCCAATTACCAGTTAATACATATCATATTCAAAAGAAATGGCCTTGAAGTCCACAAAGCTCATTATTTTGACATAACTAAAACAGATGATCATCAAAAAAGTTTTTGCATAGCTCCATAGCGGAAGAACACAACACAGTGTCAGGTCAATGGATCCTCATGCTTTCATATGTTACAGCGAGGCACTTTCAGAAAGGACTTACTGGATTGTACATCTGATTGAACAACCTGTTCAGCTTGCTACATTGCAAATTTGGGGAGGAGTGAAGCATAGACAGGAAAAGAAGGAAAGATCAGGAAAACAGCGTTAGCTCAACAAATCCAGTGCATTTGCACAGAAGAACTTGTCATAAAAAAGTAGAAATTTAAGTTTCTAAACATTCCTCGGTGAAAGTGAGAGGCACTGGGGAAAAATAAATGTTGACTTTGGCTTCTAAAAAGAATAGCTGGAATAAAAAATTTAAGGTTTGTGTTACTTTCCCTTTCTCAAGTTAAATAACCCATGAAATAAAGAAAGGTGTCCACTTTTGATGATACATTAAGTGCTAGTCTCAAGCAATGAATCACTAGAAGCGCTTTTAGCCAAGGCTGCATTTTATCACAAAAGTTTCAAAGACAGTAATAATAAAAGATTAATTAGACTTTATCACTAAATTTATGGTTTTTCTTTTGTATTAACACAAGCCTGAATTTTTGATTCAATATGACTTTTGAACAGTAGAGCTTGGCAAACAGTAGTTTAGCAACAGCAAGTATGTCAGTAAGCATGGAAATTTAAATCCATGATAAACAACAAAGGAGGAAATTCTAAAGTGGATAATAAGATTCAGGAAAGCAACATAAAAAATAATTAACTACCTATGAGGTAATTCTGCTGTTCCATCATAATTAGCAAAGGAAAATAAGTAAAAAAAAATGCCTGTAGAGTTTTGGCACAAAAGTGTTGGGAGCTCTCCACTAATTTGTTCCCATCAATTCCAAATCATAATCCTTGTAACAAAAGGCTTAATAAGCATGCTCATGGTTTTAAACAATTTTGGTGTACAGTAAATACAATATGAACACAGGAGCAATTATTTTTTTTGCTCTCCTATTTATTGGTTTTTAAACACATATGCTATTTCAATTAATAATGGGGCTGCAGTTCAGTTTCTTGTAATCAAATATTTCAAGAGTCTGCCTCAGGATTTTTGTTTTACTTTGAATATATTCTTTCTGAGTCTGCATATTTTCTCCCCCAGAAATGTAGGTATTGTATAGTGTCAAGTATATAATACTGAGAAATAGTTATAGTCAAACCCTAGGAAAAATGTCTTGGAGAAACAAATTTTATATATATATACACATCAAAAAGGAGGAATATAAATATTTGATAGATAGATAGATGTATCAAAAAGGAGGAATTTAAAAAATAATTGAAAAAGGAGAGGAACAAAATTCCAAGGCAAAACTGTTCCTCATCACAAGTTTGGTTAGGCCTTGTATCCCATAAATACTTCTTCTGGGCATGCTTAGGACTATGACTTCTCAGAACTATTCACTGTTGCAAATATGTGCTGGATTAAATCAATGTTTAGGAATAAAAACTGATACAACTAAAGAATCGTAGCTAATGCTGAGCAAGTTAACTAACAGTACCGCCACTCTACTTGATTTATTTTTTAAGAACGATAAATGATATGCAAGTGGTTAATATTTTTTAAAAAGAATAGATACATATTTGGAGTTACTTTTCAAATTATGACAAGTTTCAGAGTAGCAGCCATGTTAATCTGTATTTGCAAAAAGAAAGGAGTACTTGTGGCACCTTAGAGACTAACAAATTTATTTGTTAGTCTCTAAGGTGCCACAAGTACTCCTTTTCTTTTTTCAAATTATGCCCAATGAAGTTGAGTGTTTTATTGATATAGTGGGCATCCATATGGGATACGCAGATTTGTACACTATGTATAAGAATGAAGAAATGTATATTCTCCCTCCCATCTCCATTCAACAAAATTCTAAAATCCCCCAAAACTGACTTCTGTTTCAGTTAGTTTGTTAAGGGATAAAATCAGTGACTGAAGGTAGGTTTCAATTTCTGGAGAGCGAGTTACTTTATCACAGGATATTTTTAGGCTTAGCTGAAATTAAGCTTTTACTAAAGAAATGTAAATTAAAAATTACAGTTTGCAGTCCATTGTCATTAACAGCCAGTGTTTCTATTCTCCTAAACACATTCAATAATGTTGAATCTGCATGTTATTGTGGAAATACCAAGTCTCCTACAAATCTTGGGCCAGTTCCCATTGGGAATTCATGTTGTATTTATGGTATAATCAAACAATTATGTTTTCAACTTTCATTTGGTAACCCTTTGTATTTTATTCATAAGAAACATACTTCCTTTTTATTTGAAAGGAGGCCAGACACTTACAGACTTTTATAACTGGTTATTTTTCCATTACTAAACGATGTGTTGACGTATACATTCATAGATGTTGACTTAGAATTTCAACTATTTCAAGTAGATTTCAATTTTTTTTAAGATGACGGGTGCTTTAGCATTCTAAAGAACTATTATTACAAAAACCTCTCAAAAATAAGGCCACTGAAAAATATTTTGAACATGTGAATTCATTTGAATGAATACCACTAAAGCAACAACATTAACTATGAAAGTTAACCATAGAGGTAATAATATTTAATTTATAATTATCTTACCATGCTCATCACCAGATCTGAACTATAATGCAAATAAAGATTCTTCACACCTTAAGTAAATAATATTTATATTTCTTTTAATAAAATAAAAATGACCTCTAGCTACATGCTTTATTTAGGTATTTTAAGTCTGGTGCAAATGGCATTGATAACCTATCAAATATTTACAAGAATTTAAGATTTGTTAAAAGCTCTCTGCATGCAAGTTTATTTGACAAGATGCCCTCCTCTCATCCAAATAAGAACAGCCATAATGGGTCAGACCAAATGTCCATCTGGCCTCAGTATCCTGTCCTCCAACAATGGCCAATGCCAGGCATTTCAGAGGAATGAACAGAACAGGTAATCGTCAAGTGATCCATCCCATTACCCATTCCCACCTTCTGGCAGACAGAGCTTAGGGACACCATCCCTGCCCATCCTAGCTAATAGCCATTGATGGACCATCCTCCAGGAATTTATCGAGTTTTGAACCCTGTTATAGTCTTGCCCTTCACAACATCCTCTGGCAAAGGACTTTCACAAGTAGACTGTGTGTTGTATGAAGAAATACTTCCTTTTGTTTGTTTTAAACCTACTGCCTATTAATTCCATTTGGTGACCCCATACAGTCATCCCAACAACTGTATATATAGTGTGTTTATACATGTAAAATTCATATCAGATCATAATATTTTGAGTGTGCTCTTCTAAAGTATACATTACAGCACATAGACCTACTCTAGAAGTATGTAATAAAATAAAAATTATAGGTAAAAATGTAAGAATCAAATTCTGAAACCCCTTACTTATGCTTGAGTAATACCTTACTCCACAGGTAGTCCAACAGAAATCAATGAGGCAACTATTCCACATGAGGAAGGGTATGATAATCTGGACCTAAAAATGTCAATATTCAAGCTAAAATAATTAACCCCTTCTAGAGCACATAAGCATATAAATCCATGTCCAAAGTATTTTGGGGGTTTAAAGTATTATCTACACTTCTCACTGGCTTATTTAAAAATGCAGAAGGAAAATATGATGCTTAAATCCACTTAGTATGTCATGAGTTTGGTGTTCAAACAATGAGTGCAGGACACTACCAAATGACACAGCAAAAAGTCAAATAAACACATGAAGAAATGTGAAAATTTGGAGATCAGTTAGTATTGTAATGCAGTAATCTACATACAATTATTGGATAAGTATTGCATTTCTAAAATATTTTTCTTTAAATGTTTGCTTCTACTTCTTGGTGGATATAAATAATGACAACTGTGATATATATATTTTGTTTAACTACCTCAAATTTAAATTCATCAAATAAATAAATAAATAAAATTAAGGAGAATTTCTGTATAAGAACTAGACATTTTTCACTAGAAAGAGTAGTTTATATTCATACATATAGTAACGGCTGGTTTCTACAACTCCCCTCCCCATCAGTTTTTCCAAGTACCCCTTAGACAGGAAACTTAAGATAATTTTTCAGGCTCACAGACAGTTTTTATACATGCTTCTTAAGAAAAAGTCAACACTGTTTGATGCTAGTATCAGCAGACAGCAGAAGACTGCCAGATTTTAAAATGGACCTCTTGCTTCATTGCCAGTTATATACTAGAGAAGTGAAGAGTTTAGCCCATTTCACAATAAGAATTTTCTTAGAAGGCACTTACTTTTTTCAGCTGTGCTTCCAACTTACTACATTCTTCTTTCTTTTGTTCTATGGCTATTTCTAAGACTTTAATTTGGAGTCTCTTTTCAGCCCCGTTGATGCCAATGACGATGCATGTTCTTTGAGGTCAATTAAATTAGACTGAAAAATTATCCAAAAAAAAAAGAGGAAAGAGATGGTGTTAGAAATTGCATTGATCTAGCCACTAAGAGCGTAAATTATCGTATCAGCTATGTTTTCAGTCAAAAACTTTGTTTACATAATACATGTGTGCAGACAGGGGAATGGGTATTTACAGCATAATAAAATATTAGGTAACTTTTAGGTTAACAAAAAGTTGAATTGTTTATGAAAGATTACTTGTTTTTGAATATGCCATGTTCCTTCTGCTGAAAGAATAGAGGGTAATTTCATTGGGGAAATGGATGATTCACCTGTATTTTAAATGCAATCCTTGAGAATTAAAAAATAGTCGATTCTATATTTTACACTGATCAGTGTTCTCCTTTATATTTAGTTTATTATCAGATTTTTACTTTTGCCAGTTACCCTATGATAGAAGGGTGGCGGTAGCTGCACACCTCAGTATTCTACATATCATCAGTACTTAAAATATTATCAACTTCTATTGTTAATTTTGTCTGTTTTACTTATAATAGCCTAAGAAGCTTTAAAATAAATTAGAATCATAGAGGTTAAGCCCCAGAAAGGACCACTGGGTCATCTAGTCTGACCTCCTGTATATCAAGGCCACTAACACCTGCCCAGCACCCACACAGTAAACTCAAACACTGAAATTAGACCAAGTGTTACGCTCTCAGGAGACAGGCACAGAAGGGGAGGGACTGGGATTCACCGAGACCGAGACCCCTGCGCCCGCCCCTGACCCCGCCCAATAACAGGGAATATATTTAGTGTGATAAATACAGATAATTCTGCAACCCATGAACTTCTCACCATCATTTCTTGTAGCCCCTGCAAAAATGGCAGTAGGCTTTTATTAAAAATATGATCATCATCATCATCATCATCAAGCTGGTGGTGGATTTAAAAAACAAACAAACTGAAGACGGATTTGAATAGAGAAAACACTTCCCATTAATTCATCACAACTTTAATTTCTTATAAATTCTCACCTAATATCTTTACTTTAAAGGGTACTCAGACCCTACAGTAGAAGTAGTCAAGAGGAGAAAACAAGAAGTATCTTGCAGCATGACATGAATAGGATTTAATATTATCACATAGTTTATAAGACTCTAATGAAGTGAGCACGAGCAGTGGTATGGAATGGCACACCAAAACTTTAGGAGAGAATCAACCGGACCAGGGACTCACCAAGTAAAACCCCTCATCAATAATCAGTATGACTGAATCAATACTTGTGGACCTTACTCTCAGAAGGTCTTGCTCCTGCTAAGCCCATTAGTTCAAATAAAAACTGAAAATAGGACCAGCAGTGGAATACTAAAGCCTTGTCAAACATAGGTTAAGGAAAGAAAAGGAATATACACAAAGAAGAAATAAAGGAAAGAAATATTTATGGAAAGCAATCAAGAGTTTGAGAGTGAGGAATGCTCAAAAATATACTGCTTTAGGAGTAAGTTTCTAAAATAGTTGAAAACCAATAGCTTAACCACGTTTCTCAAACTTCACCGCGACCCCTATCTGACAACAAAACTTACTACATGACCCCAGGAAGGGGGACGGAAGCCTGAGCCCCACTGGCCACCAGATGGTGGGCTAAGCCAAAAGCCCAAGCCCCACTTCCCTGGAGTAGGCCTGAAACCGAGCGTGAGGGCTTCAGCTCTCGGTGGGATGGCTGTCAATTGAGCCCACCGCCCAGGCCTGAAGCCTTGGGCTTTAGCTTGAGCCCTGAGCAGTGAGACTCAGGCTTCAGCTTCTGCCCAGGCCTTAGCAAGTATAACACCAGCCTGGCAACCCCATTAAAACAGGGTCGTGACCCACTTTGGGGTCCTGATCCACAGTTTGAGAACTGCTGGCTTAAGCAATTGGATAGTGTCTCTAATTAACTTGTTTATATCAGTGAAACTTGTTAGAAAGATCAGAACAATAAAGATTTTTAATTTTACTGCAAAGGCTGACCTCCTTCTCTGTTAGTTCAGCTTGTAAAGCATTAACTTTCTCCTTCAGTCTTTGTTTTCCTTTTTAAAGGATTCTATTTCTTCCAGTCTTCTCGGTCATCCCGTTCCCTCTGCTCCTTCAAGCGCTCTATTATTCTCTCCTAACAATAAGAAAGAGTAATAAAAATTTAAAGCTTGGTACAGCAATTCAGAAAATAGAATCCTCTTTGTATTAAGTTGCACTGTGAAATTGATCTTTGGAAGCACATATATCACCTTAATTTTCGAGATAAGGGAAATAAGAGGAGGCTCCATCCAACACTTACTGAAGACAATAGAAATACTTCCACTGGCTTCAATGGGCATTGGATCAGCCCTAAATGCTGAATTATGGTACCATCCTAGACAAAGTTCAACAAATTTGATATAATGTAAAATACATATACTTTAAAAATATTTAGAGAACACTGCATATTTGGACAATGTACCTGCTTTGTTGTTAATCCATAAATTATGAATGAATGGTCAAAATGACAAAACCACGTTTCTACTGTACTCAGTTTGAATTTTCTATTACAGTCTAGCTTCCCAGCACTTCTATGCTGGTTGCAATAGAGTCGTCATGAGAGTTCTAAAGTTTAGTTAACAATTGTCTGGTAATGTAGAATGCAAGCAACAATCTGCCAGTTATCGGTTAAAGCATATTCACAGGTATTACATTTTGAGGCAACCAAGAAAAATATTGAATGAGACAGAGAAAAAGGTACCTTTATTTTGATTGTAATACCAAACGAAGAATATTTTCTATCCTAATAGCAACGATTACACACATGCTTAAAGTTGATCATATCTTTAATGGTGTGCTGAATTTGGCTCTAAGAAGGAGCAAGGAAAATGATAGTTTTTCTTCATGGCTTTGAAGGGATTACCTCTAGAATGTGTATTCAGTTCTGAGCTCATCAATAGAAACACTGACAAATTAGAAGATATTCACTGCAGACTAACATGATTGTGGGCTAAAGAATTGATTTAACAAATATGTAAAAACACAAGTATACAGTGTATAGTTAGCTAAGCAATGACTAAATGAGGAACATCGCAGTCTACAATTATTGAAATGTGGTAAACAAATCAATAGGAGGAAATATTTAGTGTGAAATAAATTAAATTAAGGATAGGACATTTAATCAGATATGTCAGGAAAAACCTTTTGACAGACAGATTTATTAGATTATGGAATAAGTCTCCCATGGAATGTGATGAAAGCCATATCACTCGGGAAAGTTAAACCTGGACTAGACAAACAGAGTAGTAGCTTGAAATACTACTACACTGGCAGGAAAATGGATGGCATAATCCATCTTTTCCCCCTCGATTCTTTTGGTGTGCCATTTTTAGTGCTGTTGATTGTTTCTTTTTAAGTTCTTTTTATACTATGCATGAAATCTCTATTATAAAAGCAGTACCAACTCTCTAAAATACTGCCTGCATAGCAACATATGACCATGGCTAGTGAAAGTCTAATAGTCAGAATAACATACATTCTCTTTCTCTCATGTTAATTTGCTTTATGCATAGCTTGTTATACTGTAATACATGTAATGTTTTATTCATCAGCTCACTTTATTTGTAAAAAGCTTAGCTACCATGTAAGGGGAGGGGGGAAGCATTCATTCATTTACAGAACTTATACTGGAATTGATTATTAAGAATATCTAGTTATTTAACTGTCCTCCCTAGACCTTCAGTATAATCCTGCTAGAGGCCCTCCAAAAACTGTTCCCTTCCTATCCCCCGAAGTACAACAGAAATCTGTAAAGGCATAACCTCAACCTTTAAGACACATTGAATGAGAATAAAGTGAAAAGTGTGAGCCTAACAAGTCCAACTCCTACCCCCTGCAGCAGACCCTCCAATGAAGATGTTCTCCTTCCTTAGCCCACTCTATGAAGCATCAGAAAAGCCCCTTTCCTCCAAAGAGGCAGAGCCTTGCATTCCCCAGCTTCTGTCCCTCAGTCATTAGTGCTTTCCCTCACTTTCCCCACATATCTGCCATGTTTTCTTTCCCCACCACTGTCTTCCTCTTTACTCTCCTTCCTCCAATGAAGACGTTCCCCTTCCTTAGCCTACTCTATGAAGCATCAAAAAAGCCCCTTTCCTCCAAAGAGGCAGAGCCTTGCATTCCCCAGCTTCTGTACCTCAGTCATTAGTTGCTTTCCCTCATTTTCCCCACATATCTGCCATGTGTTCTTCCCCACCACTGTCTTCAGTGGTCATCATGTATTGTCTGCCTGTTTGCTTCCCGGCATAAGAGAGGTGTTGGAACTGAGTGGTGGGACAAGTGGAGCAGGAGTAGTGTTTCCAGCAGACAGGGAGGGCTTTTTCCAAGTCTCACCAGTCTTTTCAGCTTCCATGGCTCCAACTTTACTTAAGCACAAAACCCCTTGGTGTTAACAAAAGATGTAGGTATCAATTGAGAAGGTTTGGGAACGAACTGATAAATTAAACAGCAACAAGTCACCAGGACCAGATGTTATTCACCCAAGAGATCGGAAAGAACTCAAATGTGAAATTGAGGAACTAGTAACCAGACACATGGAGGATACCTAATGTGATGCCATTTAAAAAAAAAAGAGCTCCAGACATCATCTTGGCAATAACAAGACAGTAAGCCTAACTTCAGTGCCAGCAAACTGGCTGAAACTATAGTAAAGAACAGAATTATCAGACACATAGATGAATACAATCTGGGGGGGAAGAGTCAACATAGCTTTTGTAAAGGAAATCATGCCTCACCAATCTATTAGAATTCTTTGAGGGGTCAACAAACCTCCAGACAAGGTTAATCCAGTGGATATAGTGTACTTGGACTTTCAGAAAGCCTTTGATAAGGTCCTTCACCAAGGGCTCTTAAGCAAAGTAAGCAGTCATGGGATGAGGGGGAAGGTTCCCTTATGGATCAATAACTGATTAAAAGACAGGAAACCAAAGTTAGGAAAAATGACCAATTTTCAGAATGGAGAGAGGTAAATAGCAGCATCCCTCAGAGATCTGTATTGGAACCAGTGCTGTTGAACATATTCATAAATGATCTGGAAAAAGGGGTAAACAGTGTGGTGGCAACATTTTCAGATGATACAAAATTACTCAAGATAGTTAAGTCCAAAGCTGACCGTGAAGAGTTAGAAAGGGATCTCATTAAACTGGGTGACTGGGCAACAAAATGGCAGATGAAATTCAAAGCTGATAAATGCAATTTAATGCGTATTGGAAAACACAGTCCCAACTATATAGGCTCAAATAATGGGGGTCTGAATTAGCTGCTACAACTCAAGAGAGAGATTGTGGAGTCACTGTGTACAGTTTATGAAAATATCCACTCAATGTGCAGTGACAGTCTAAAAAACTAACAGAATGTTAGGAACCATTAGGAAAGGGATAGATAATAAGACAGTAAATATCATAATGCCACTACATAAATCCATAAAACCCATACCTTGAATATTGCATACAGTTCTGGTCACCCCATCTCAAAAAAGATAATTGGAGATGGAAAAGGTATAGAGAAGGGTGACAAAATTATTAAGGAGATGAAGTACCATATGAAGAGAGATCAAAAAGACTGCGACTGTTCAGCATGGAAAAGAAAAGACTAAAGGAGGATAATGATAGAGGTCTATAAAACCATGAAGAATGTGAAGGGGTAAACAGCACTTTTTCTACACATTACACAAGAGCCAGGGGTCACCCAATGAAATTGGTAGGCAGCAGGTTTAAACAAGCAAAAGGAAGTACTTCTTCACACAACGCACAGTCAGCCTGTGGAACTCATTGCCAGGGGATGTCGTGAAGACCAAAACTGTAAGTTCATGGAGGATAGGTCCATCAATGGCTATTAGCTAAAATGGTCAGGGATGCAACCTCATGGCTTGGTGTCCCTAAGCCTCTGAATGCCAGATGCTGGTATTGGATTCCAGGAGATAGATCAGCTGATGACGCCCTGTTCCGTTCCATCCCTTGAAGCATCTGGACTGGCCACTGTTGGAAGACAGATACTGGGCTAGATGGACCATTGGTCTAACCCAGTATTGCCATTCTTATGTGTTTCTTGCATAAAACCCCTTCAGAATTTATCACTTTCCTGCAGTTTAAAGGGCACATTATATGTATTTACTGGGTTTTTAAAATAATATTCAATTAATGGGGTCTTTTGAATTGAAATAAATATTTTCATTATTTTAAATTGTGAGAAGAATATTGTTCTATGGTCTTGTGATTAAGGGGAAGGTTTGGAAGTCAGGAGGAGATGGCTCTCCTGAAGAACCCTCATGCTCACACCTGGAAGTGGAAATTGCAGATCTCCAAAGGTGAGAAGAAAAATTTACCAATTCACCTAGCTCAGAAGACACTCTGACTCTCAACTGTATCCCCTTCCCAAATCAAACTGTCTAAAAAGCTTTTCAGACATGAATGGCCAAGGGGGAGACAATCTTCATGCTGCAGTGGACCTAGATAGAGTTGAAGGTTAGGTAAACCTGTAACAGTTAAACAGGAGAAAAGAAGGCAGATGACGGAGACCAGGAAAATTTTTTTTTCCTTTTTCAAAAATCTCAGGAAATTAAACTGAAAAAATCTAAATTAATAGGATGTTCAGTGCAGGTACTCCATAGGAAAGGTATACAGTGACCTGATCAATTGCTTGGTAAAGGACTTAAAAAGGAGGGTTTGTTAAAGGAGCATAACAGAGGGCAGGGGAAGGTTTCAGGGCTCCTATGACTGGTACAGTAGAGAGCCAATCCCCCTTTCTTGTAGCCCACATTAACCCTCATTTGAATGGGGGATGGTAAGGTCCCAGCACTGCGTTACCTGGGGGACCTGGATGGAAAAAGACGGGAACTGGCGAAAGCCCCTCAGGTAGATACTTTTATCTGCCAGGTAAGTTCCCAACATCTAATAATAATAAAGTTGCAGCCTGATTAAATTATATCAAGCTTCTCCTGTCCTTCTTTCGGTATAGCCAGACAATGCTAAATGTGTGCTTTATAGTATGTACAATGTGAAAATAGCTGCATGACAGTGAGAATCATAGCTTTTGCACTTCCTAAATTTTGTGTTTAAATGTGCATTACTACCACTGTATTTACCCACTTTTAGCATTTATTTGTATAACAATGTTGCAAATGAAAAGATAAGGATATTATCAGCTGTTTGCATCAGGTATCAAAATTGGATGTTTAATAATGGATAAACTGAGAACTCAGTCATGTCTCCTGCTTGATCTGTACATGTAAAATATGTGCTATGTTTCAGTAGTGATCATTATAGACCTGTTTTATTAGTACTGTAAATATTTGTGCTTCTCCAATAAGTTTAACTGTTTCCTTCTGTTATACAATATGGTTCACCAGGCTATAGCACTTCCTGTTTCATCAAACCTTCAAAACAAAAATGTACATTATATTGAATGCTCTGTAATTTAACTGTATGTATTAGCACAAAACTAATGTTTAATAAGATTGTGAGTTTTTAACATTCAAGTGAAGGCTTTTTTAACTATACAGTACGCTTCACTTGACTTTTAGTACATACATGGGAACTTTTTGACATAGAAAAATAATCAGCACTAAGTTTGATGTTCTTGTAATAAGAACATTGATACAGAACAGATTTATTTGCTACTTCTGCTACTGCTACTACACTTCTGAAGAGTAATTTTTAAAGAGTTTGAAATTCAGAGTTCTTCTCTCATTTTACATCCAGCCTTTACTTGTCAGAGAAAATCACCTTTATTCCCGTGGATAAGTGTACATCTATATTAAAGAGTTAAACACTACTACAAGGACCTTTGGCTGAAGACAATGTTGAACAATTACAGAGTTCTCTTTCTAACATAAACAAGCTACATAGTAATGACATTCCTTTATGTACTTAAATGTGTTCCATCTTCCATACAGCAAAAAGAAATTGTCAGAGGCAGAGGACAAAAGGCCGACTAGCCATTAAAACCCTTTCCAAGACAATATAATTTTTATAGTGGTAGGCTGCCCAGCTCTGTACACCATATTCAAAAGAGAGTGAAATCCTGGCTTCATACAGTCAATAGCAAAATTCCCACTGACTTCAGTGGGGTCATGATTTCATCCAGAGTCTCACAATTTCCTTTAGGCACTTCAATATGACTGTGTAGGCAGAGAGGTTCGCCCGTGTGGATGACGCTGCAGGAATGGGGACTTAAATAGAAACATCATCACTTTTTTATTTGAGCAGTATGACAGAAGTGTACTAAGTTTACTTTTTAATGTGTCACATATTGTGAGCTACACAAGACATGGATGATGTATGTTATTAAGAGCCCAAACTCACTCCTAATAATAAATAAATTCCCAGTTTGTTAGGGGGATATTTAAACTGTAAATTCAAAGATTATCCTGCTGCACTGAATGTAAATTAAGAAATGTTAAAGTATATACATGCTGTAGGCATAATTACTTTAGGGTGTTTTTATTTTGTTTTTCATACCAATGCCACCTTGAAGATTTAGTTACATAAGGTAATATTCCCTATATAATGAACTATATTAAATGTATACATAATACTCACTCTGGCATTTTATTAATGTTTAAATAGTATAAAATTATTCTCAGTCAATCACAAAAAGGCTAATTTAACTGTCAGCTGCAGGGGGCTAGATGTCAAAACGTGTTAAAAGGGCCTAATATACCATGTTTTACTTGATTAACAGCTAACTTGCAGAAATCCCAACAATGTGGTCTTGTATTAGTCTTATTTGCACTGGCAAGCTTTCCTTGTGCACTAATCTAGTACCTCACAGGTCTAATCTCCTTGCACTTTATCACAGAAGCAGGAACTGAACTGTAGCAGCATGCTGCTTTATCATCAGACATACTCAATTGCTTATCTACCATGGGGGTTACAGCAGTTGTATGGCAAGACCAATTTCATAAATATCTGCTTCATGAAAGCAACCTCTTGAGCTGCTGGGCCAGTGCTAAAGCTAAGCTGTTTGAAAAGTTTAATATTAACATCAAGGAAGTCGATAGTGTTTTTACCTATTCTTATTTTTAAAAAATTATCTGGGCAGGAATAAAATTATTTTTGGCTTAATACAAAGTGTACCTTTAGTCTCTTTTAAAGAGCTTTCATTGCCTAGAAAAAACAGCAAATATATCAATTAATTATTCCTACATAGTCCTAACTAATTACTTTCTTAGAATCTTGCACATTATTGCAAGTTATTTGACACCAGAAACAGAATCAATCCTAATTATTCTCAACACCAGAACAGCTATAAACATTTGGTATTTTGGATAGAGGACTGTTTGCCCTAAAAAGCACATTTTAAAAACTGGTGCAATATAGTAGAACTTGAAAACCACAGTCTAATGATTATAGCTCATCATGAAGATTGTGTTTCCCATATGCAAGACTTGGCATTGTTCACAACAGTTTCACTTTTGTGTGTATATGTTTGTATCCCATCAAATTTGATTCCACTAGTCTATAAAAGATAGAGTACTCCAGCAAAAAGGATCTATAAAGAGTTTCTGTCTACCTCAGGTCATCAAGATAATCATTTGGAAATGTACTAAAGAGTGAAACATGTATATTAGGATCCTGGAAATATTTTCTACATTAAATGAATACATGCTACAGGTGTACTGTAAAATTGTTTGTTCTATGGTAGATACGTAATGATTTTAGGATTCGATCAGTCTGTTTTTCATTTAGTTGGACAGAGTGACAAAGCCACCTTGCCATTAAACGTAAAAGAAAAGTCAAAATGGAACACTCATACTCTTGCAAATTCTACTTCTAGGATTTTTTGTAAAATAGTAGTGGTGATGTTTTCTATTTCAAAATCTAATTATTTATGTGCAATTCTCAATGCACTACAATTTGTGCAAATAAATTATAGAACTTGCAAACTGTATGCACACAAAGTTTGCACAGCTGCCCTTTGCACGTGCGAATCTAATGCAAGTGATAGTGTACCTAGAATCATACACACAAAAGTAAAAGCCAGTTCTAGGCCCCTTTTTATGGTAAAACATTTTAAAGGAGAAAACAGTTAAACCATCTGATTGTGGACATCAAGTGGGATTTTTTTGTCATTATTTGGTTTGCTATTTTTATGTTTTAATATTCTCTAGATAAAAGCCTTCTGTGGGGCGTTTTCAAATCAAGCATGGACTTTTTTCTAAAAGATATGATCTAGTTCAACTACACCCATTGGACTTAAGTCATGTGACCTGTGTTATGCAGGATGTCAAACTAGATGATCACAATGGTCCCTTCTGGCCTTAAAATCTCTGAATCTCTGAATAAAGCCTTGTCCACACTAACAAAAGTAAACTGACTTTGAATTCAGTTCAACAACATGCTTAAGTGTTTTGCTGATTGAATTTTCAAAACGTGGTTTCCACATTCAGTATTAATACTTTGGGAACTGTTTTAGCACATATAATAGTAGTGAACTAGTGACCTAAACTTCAGATCTAATTTTCAAAAGTGTGTGAATTAGAAACATAAGTCTCAATAGGACTTACCTTTAAAAATCAGGCTCCAAGTGACAAACTATTTAGGTGCCTAAACTTGCAGAGAGACCCCTAGTGGGATTTTCAAAAGTGCCTAGATACCTAATTCCCATTTATTTCAATGGGAGTTTTGAACTGTGTTAGTAGACCTAGGTTAACCACAGTCAGTGAATAATCCATATTTTACATAGTATGGACAGGGCTCAAAAAGTCTATCTGCTATTTATCTTGTGGAGATCAAGTGCTGACTCCTGTTCATTAAGACATAGTTTGCATAGCTGTGAGAATTTATAGAAACCTGTAGCACTACATAACAGTAGATCAGGGATTAATATCTGCTGGGAAAATCATAATTTTCCTTGTGTGTGTAATTTTTCTTTAATGTGTGGGGGTGATCTTACCCTTATTAGTCATAAGTGTTTAAGAGGAAGCCTTTTGGGGGAGGGGGATGGGGAGATTTACAAATATTTTTTTAAAATGAACCTACAAATAATCACTTTAGGGGAAGTGACAAATCCACTTTATGGCGATTGTCTAAATGGCAAAACTGTTGAGCTGATATCTTCTGTTGAGAACTATAAGAACTGTTCTGAACAGCAACAGCATCATGATCATGCACTTCCTTCCATAGCATTGGTTAGTGCAGAGAGGGATGTCTCAGAGATAGTTTCAGGAACAACAGGAAACCTAACAATGATCTAAGTCCTTTTATTAGATGGTGTGGTGATTTGGGGGAGTTGTCTGTACAATTTATTAATTCTGTGTGAAATTATGAATTCCCTGTACATCTGTCAGACTGCAAAGTCCATTTGGAATGTATGGGCTAGTTGTCTTCTCTGTTGTCTCTTAGTCTCCATGTTGGAATGAAATTCCAAGGCTTAGTGACACAGTGCTGACCATAGAGCATCGATAATTCAGGGTGGTCCTCTATTCAAAAGACAAGACTGGAGACTCTATTGCTGGTTCCCACACAAAAGAGCTGGTTTGTCAGGGGAGAGGTTGCCTGGCAATGAAGCCACATGATAGAGTATGGGATCACCTGTTGAGGCTGATCTGGGAGTCATCTGACAGAGGCATTGGAACATTATAAAAAGGGCAGAGGCTGATCTATTCAGGGTATTCACCATCTTCAGCTACTCAAGAAGAGAGAAACTGCTGCAGGAGCCTGGTGATGCAAGGGGGAATCCTGCCTACCTGAACTCAGATGGTCCCCCAGGAAAGCATGAGTTAGAAGGAGGAGCATTGCATTCAGCAGGTTTGATGTTTTTATATGGTCTTTACTCTCTGTGTTTAATCTGATAGTGAAGAGCAATGGTGGTTTAGGTCTTGTGCAAAGTGTCTGTGTGCTATGCGTTGCACCTATCATTTGACTCACTGAAGAGGATGTTGTACATCCTTCAAGTTCGAAGAGAATCATGACATCACTGATTGGTTTGGTTTCTGTGAACATATGAGGCTGATCAGGCCAATTTGAGCTTTGAATTGTCTGTGGCACACTGAACAAGAGCCGCCACTGTGGCTTACTTCATTAATGGCAGACATGCTACTGTTGCGAGATTTACGCTGCTGGCGCTTCTGCTCTGCCTCAGCAATTCTCCTCTGTTCATAGACTGTAGCTCAAATATGGTTGAGGCTTCACCAGGTAGAACAATCATGAGTGAGATCTTCCCAAAAACTCTCAGTCAACATTGAAATTCCCCAAAGATAACTTGAGGGTGATTTAAAACATTTCTTCTGGCCTTCCTAAGAGCACTTTCCCTCCTTTAGCTTGGTATAAAAGATCTTCTTTGGCAGTCACCTATCTGACGTTCTGGTGACATGGCATGCCCCATCTTATCTGTTTTTTTACCAGAGTATGGACGCTTGGAATGCCTGCCTGTATGAGAACCTTAGTATCTGGAACCTTGTCTTGCCATCTTATCCTCATTAGTTTCCTCAGACAGCTCATGTGAAAGTGATTCAGCTTCATCGCATGATGTCTGTACACCATCCAGATTTCATAGGCATACATCAGAGTTGACAACACAATGGCTTTGTAGACCTTCAGCTTTGTTGATTAATGCCTCTACATTCCCACATATTTGCACGTAGTCTGCCAAAGACCACATTTGCTTTGGCAGTCTGACATTGGTTTATCAATAATGTGAACTGCACATGAAAGTGCACTGCCGAGGCAGGTGAACTTGTTCACTGAGTACAGGGTTTGGCCATTCACTGTGATAGTAGGCTCTACATGAGGCTGGTATATCACGTCTGTCTTCTTGATGTCAACTGTGAGACCAAAGTTGTCACAAGCTGAAGAGAAATAGTCCATACTTCACTGCATGTCAGACTCAGATTTGGCATTCAGGGAACAGTCATCAGCAAACAGAAGATTGCAAACAGTCACTTCCTGTATCTTTGTCTTCACCTGCAGTCTCCTCAAATTGAAGAGCTTGCCAGCTGTCCAGTATCTGATACCAATCCTGGTGTCTCAGTCACAAAAGGCATCTGTAAGAATTGGCAGAGAACATCATACTGAAGAGGGTTGGGACCAATACACAGTCCTGCTTGACTCCACTGGCGACTGGGAATGGTTCAGATAAATCATCTTCCACAACACGAGCGATCATGCCATTATGGAATTGCCGAACCATTGTGATGAATTTCTTCAGACAACTGAATTCTGCCATGATCTTCAAAAGGCCTTCCAGACTATCAAATGTTTTTGTCAGGTCAATGAAAGTCATATACAGGTTGCAGTCCTCTCCTTGGACCATTACCTTGTTGTGATGGAGAGTTTTGTGTGTCCCAATGACCCTCAGAACTATGCCAGCTTGAGACTCTTGCTCCTAGTAGGGCCACCCTTCGTAAACTGAAGAGGTAAACTATAAGGCTCACACTTTTGGGTGGAGTTCTGGCAGAGGGGAACTATAAGGTATGGGGAGAATTTGAGGGATCAAAACTAGTTGTAGGGCTGAGCGGGGGATTGTATAGTTGTGGCTCTCAGGAGGGGGTGCCAGATAGATCTGAACTCCAAGAGTTTGCCCAGAGGCTCTAAGACAGCAGCAATGCCTGGACTCCACTCAGACTCTGTGGTCTTAAAACACCCAGGGATTCAGCAGTTGGATCCCCTCACAGCAGTCTGCAAGTGGCACGCTAAACTGTAACTGTGATAGCTGGCAATCGTAAATTATCAATAATGATGCAGAAAAAGCAGAAATGTTCAACAAAAATTATGTTCTGCATTTAAAAAGAAGCTGGATGATGTATTCATACCACTAAATGGTGATCAGATACTTTCTATTCCAACAGTAACTAAGGAAGATAACCAGAATCTACTAAAATTAAAAAAAAAAAGTGACCTGGATAATTTTCATGCAACAATTTTAAAAGTTGTGCAAGGAGCTTTTTGGTGCATATATGTTTATTTTTAATAAATCTTGGAAAAGTGAGAAAGGTCCAAAGAACTAAAATAAAGCCAATATTGTGGCAATACTTAAAAAGGGTAAACAGAATAACATGGATAATTATAGGCCACTTAGCTTGACATCAATTCCAGACAAAATAACATAATGGCAGATATGAGACTTAAAGAATAAATAGTTAATGATCTAATCAATGCCAATCAATGTGTCTCCCGAGAAAACAGGTTTTGTTGGATTAATTCTCAGTCACTTTTTGTCAAGACTAAGTTTGGTAGATAAAGGTAACTGTTGATGTAATACTTTTAGAATTCTGTCAAGCACTTGACTTAGTACTGCCTGACATTCTGATTAAAAGTTTAGCACTACGCAAAAAAAGCACTACACATCAAATAGATTAAAAACTGGCTAACTGATTGATCCAAAAGACAATTGTTAATGGAAATCATCAAAAAGTGTGGGTTTTTCTTGCTTAGAGCCTATGCGGATCAGTTCTTGGTTCAATACCATTTCAATATTTTTATAAATTTTCTGTAAAAAAATGAAATCATTGCTTATAAAGATTGTAGATGTCACCAAGATTTATGGAAAGGTAAATAGGGATAAGGCAAGGTCACTAAACAGAGAGCCATAAGGATCACTTGGAAAGCTGGGCACAATTAAACATTTATTTCAATACATCCAAGGACAATTGGAGTTAGGCAGCTAAGTGCTTTTGAAAATCCCCCTAGACACCTATCTGTATCTTTAGGTGCCTAAATGCCTTTAAAAATGTGGCTGGTAAGCCATATTTACAGGATGAGGGCAGTCTGTAGTCTGGAAAAGCAAGGACTCTGATAAAGTTACAACAGGTAATGAATTGAACATGAGCTCCCACAGTGATGCTATGGCAAAATGGGCTAGCACCAATTACTTGCAGTATCCAAATCAAACAGACCAGAGTACTGTTTTCATCCCAGGGCAATTCTTTTTTTGTGTACAATTCACCAGAACCAAGCATCCTGTTATTTGCACAGTTCACATCACATTAACCTTATCTCCCTGATCTGGTCTTGCAGTGATTTTTGTTCTCATGTCTGGTACACCATTAATTCACTTTCCACCCAGTACAAATAGATTTCCAATCAAAGACAGTTAAGCTCCAAACATGAGACATAAACATTATTGGTGCTGTAACATTCCATACGTATGATGATTCTGATGGACTTCTCTAATTTGAACTGCAGTGTTGCAGTCTTCCAACTTGACAGTCTACAAAAATAAACAGATAAAACTGAAAGACAAAGGACAAAGCCCATAATTCAAAGCCTTTTAGAACTTCTGATATACTAGATTTTAGAACTTTGTATTATTCATGTTGGACCAGATCTTCAGCTAGTGTAAAATGGCATACCAATTTACATAAGCTGAGAATCGGGTCTATTTTACATGGGAGAAAGACTTAAGTCTTCTGATTCCCAGTTCCCTAGTTAACCCACTTCACCACATTGCCTCCCAGGCAAGTCACTTTAAATTCTTTGAGCATTAGTGTTAAAATTTCTAAAATAGTTTAATGATATCTAAGATCAGCAAAATCCAAAAATAGACACAAGGAAAAGTTATATGCAGACATATATCATTAGCTAAATATTATTAGCCATTTTACAGATGACAAAACAAGGGAGAAAGGATAAATAACTCATCTGGACTACTGGATTAGATGTGACTATTGAAGCTATGGCCCCGGTACAGACGCTAATTTGTTGTGTAATTTTGGCCAGTCAAAAAACATCTGACAGACTCGATTTCCCCATCTGTAAAATAGGGGTGATATTTACTAATTCCATACTTACAGGATGAGAGCAGCCTGTACCTGGAAAAGCAACGCTATACAATAATATTAAACCCACCATGCGGCATTTATACCTGCAGCAGTCTCCCTTAAACACTTGCCAATTTATTCAGATGATTAAATAAATACTACCTCATTATAAGATTAAATTCTCATTAGACACTAGAACATGATTTAACTTTGCACAAGGCCCAAACATATTTACTTACAATAGATAACGCTAATTCCACCTCCAGTCACAGGGTTTTAATTGCACCTGTAGACTCCAGAAAACCCTCATAACAGAGGGCAGCATTTAATAGTATTCAGACTAGTGTCTAAGACAGGGGTGGCCAACCTGAGCCTAAGAAGGAGCCAGAACTTACCAATGTACATTGCCAAAGAGCCACAGTAATACATCAGCAGCCCCCCGTCCCCAATCCCAGCTCGGGCAGCCCCACTGGCAGCCCCACCAATCAGCACCTCCCACTCCTTCCCCACACCTCCTGATCACCTCTTTCATGGCATGCAGGAGGCTCTGAGGAGGAGGAGCGAGGGCATAGCAAGCTCAGGGGAGGGGGCGGGAAAGGATGGAGTGGGGGCAGGGCCTGTGGCAGAGCCAGGGGTTGAGCAGTGAGCACCTCCCAGCACACTTGAAAGTTAGTGCCCGTAGCTCCAGCCCCGGAGTCGGTGACTATACAAGGAGTTGCTTATTAACCTCTGAAGAGCTGCATGTGGCTCCGGGCTACAGGTTGGCCACCCCTGGTGAAAGAGCAAGTCCCACTTACCACTGAGAAGGCTCCATACTAATTCAAGTTTATTTTAAACATTTACCAGTTGTTCCCACATAAATAAAGCACTTTAAAGCACAAGAATAGTCCCACTGAGTCCAAATACATGAGTTCAATAGAGCTACTCATGTATTTAAAGTTTATGGGTGAAATTCTGGTCCCACTGAAGTTAATGGGGATTTTTAGATATTTAGGTATTGTCCAGCCTGCTAAGAGGAGGAACAGAAACAATGAGCATGGTTTAATTAAGCCACAACTTTATACCCAAATGTCAGAGAGTACTCAGCAGATAAAACTGTACAGTGCAGGTAATTCCATAACCATTTATATTACCCGGAGCACTGCTGTCAGCCCTCCCCCTTCCTACACTGGTCCCCAGCCATTAGCTGCTGGGATCTTGGCATCCACCCCCTCAAATGAGGGCTAATCAGGGCTATAAAGAAGGGGGGTTAACTCCCTGCCATACCAATCATAGGAGCCCTGAACCCCCCCATTTTCACTCCTATAAGAATACTCCTTTAAATACTTTCCAGATCCATTTTATCTAATCACTGTATCTATTCCCTACGAGTACCTGCACTGGATATCTGCCCAAGCTTACATAATGAACTGCGACATCATAGCCTAACCCCCATTATGTTTTTTTGCCCCCACCAAACTCTTGTGGGGAAGGTCAAAACCTCACCTTGCCTTGGTTAATCTGTCAGTGATGGAAAATTCCTTCCCAGTTCCCAACCCCAGCCGGACCCCACCTCCGCCCCGCCAGAAAGGAGCAACTAGCTTAATGCCCACAAGTGGATCATGACAAAACCTACTCAGACTGGTCCAAGTGAAAACAAAACCAGGTTATGTACCACACTGACTTGGGTACCAATAGTCCCCACCCCTCTTCTGGTCACCTGACCATCCCCACACTGACCTGGTATGGTGCTGCATGTGCCTCAGCTCTGTACCAGGTAACTTTCTGGTTCTCTAATCCTTAAAGGTGGAACACACCTTCTCCAACAACCCACCACTTAATGTGGATGAAGTCATTTGGCAGTTAAAGGCATAAAAACTCCAAATAAAAATAAAGAGGAGATTATTTTAAGGGTTAATTCTGTAATTTTACATAAACTTTCTTTCATTCTTTCTTTGGTGCTCGACCAACTTCAAAAAAGCATCTTTTTATTCTGGACACACTTCACTCCCTCATTGAAAGAACACCATATAACCTGCTACATGCTAAACGTTACCTTCTCTGACAGAGCTTCTTCTAATGTTGCTAAAGCCGTGTCCGTGTTACTGGAATCCGTCTGCAACGATTTCACCTCTGTCTTTTAAATTGGTTAGCTGTTTATCTTTGTCCCTAAGTTGCTCCTGTAGATTTTCAATCTAAAAATAAAAATAAATCACAATATTAATCAATATTTTCTTTAATCATTCAAGCAGGGAGTTGGGCCATAATAATCTGCATTACTAAAACAGCTACATGTACATGTACTGTGCTGTATCCCTCAGGATACTGCAGATCTTCTATACCACACATGATGAACAACAGAGAAACTTCTTTTTTTGCTCAATTCTTTCAATATTCATGGCTACATATTAGAAAGTTTTGGGGCAGAAGGGGTGGATTTGGAGGGTGTTACGGAAGAAGAAGGGAAGCCTCAAAACCTATGGATAAGCGTCTTAACTTCTGAATGTTTATTTGAACCAAACTCTTGGAGGTGCACCCAGCATTCATTAGCCTTTTGAAGGTGCAACCAGCAGTACTGAATACGTAAACTGCAGCTGATCAGGGGTAGCTCTAATTTATATGTCTAGATTGTTTTTAATGATACATATTTTGACAGGATTCTCTCATTTTTCTGAGTGCTCCATTGTATAACCTGAGTATGGCCCAAAAGGCATAATTCAACAGACAATTAGTGGGGTTTGGTCCATCTTAAATTTTTTGTGGAATGCACAATCTGGGCAGCCAATCTCCACCAGCACTTCTGCTCTTAGCCACAGTTTTGCTGGCACAAATGTATGAACATTAAAAGTTAAGGACCAACTTTTACTTCTCAAAGGCAAATACATAGTAACACGGCAGGAATGGTCAACTATGATATAAAATAGGGAAAATCTGTTGAGTTATCAGTTTATAATAAATGTCAGAATATCCCTATTTCCACACAGTTAGAACCAAACATATTCTCCTTGCGCACTGAAAGCTCCTACTGACTTCAATGTGAATCATGTTCACAAAGATTTCAGGACTGCAGCTGAAAAATGTGCCAAATCTGTTGAGCAAGTCTGTACCATAAAATATTTTTGTGGGTAACTGATTTAAAGTAACTGCATGTAAAGCAGGCTCTTAATAGGAAGAACTTGTGATATGGATCAAGTTGAACAAGTATGAAACAGCATATTTGGCAAATAAACCATGTACTGGCAGCAAACCAGGCACTTTTATCCATTATCTATAGCCTGAGAACAAACAAGCTAAACTGCAGATTATAACTCTTGTACATGATTGGTAGCCTGGATCTTCTCCTGGGGACTACATTAGTTACCATTGACTATATGCTTTTATTTCTCTTACTTCATATCATGCACCTCTTATCTAAAAAAACCCAGCATATGCAAAATATTCCTTTTTTACAACCTTAAAATGTCAAGGAGGAAAAATAATACAACTTAAAAATACATACATTTAAAATATTTCTTTTGCATTACATACTTGTAAGGAACTTTTTTTTAAAAAAAGAATACTGTACAAATTATACCTCAAGAAAAACAAAAACCCCAAAGAACATGCTAGAACCCACGCAGGATATGATCAAACAATTACAACCCATACTTGATGAGGACAACATCATGGAAGATATCGTTCCTGAACCCTCTCCCCCTTCCGGCGTTCAAACAACCCCCCACAATCTGGGCAAGCTCATCAGCAGAAGTAAGCTCCCCACAGGATTAGGACACACCAACTCAAAGCGGCACCAGACCCTGCCAGAACAGGTACAAAACATACAGATATACCTCCCCTGCTACAATTATCAATACCCCCCACAACACACCTTTCAAGATGCATGGGTCCAACACACGCCTATCACAACATGTGGTGTACCTCATCCAGTGCATCAAATGCCCCTACAACTGCCATGTGGGTGAAACCAGACAATCATTACGCTATCAGATGAACTCACACAGAAAAATGATAAAAGACAAAAAACACCCTATCACTCACAGGTGAACACTTTTCACAAAGTGATTACTCCATATCTGAACACTCAGTCCTAGTCCTCAAAGGAAACGTGCACAACACCTTCAAAAGACAAGCCTGGGAACTTAAATTCATAACTTCGCTGGACACTAAAAACCATGGACTTATCAGAGACACTGGTTTTATATTACCTCACCCATCTTCTCTCTCATATTATGTGACCAACAGTGGCTCATAGCCTGGCTGCAACAACACTGTAAACAACATAAAATTTCTTAAGATTAAGAAGGCAAACATGTGCAAAACTTAAAAATATACAAGAGGGAAAACAGACCAAGTCAGAGCCGATAATATGGCTATAACTACAACGTATATAAAGTGTGACAGGGTCAGGACAGATGGCTATGAAAGAGTGGTCAAAAGTAGATACATTAGTTCCAGGTTAAGCAGGTCCCTTTTCCCTGGGTAAAATAACAGGGACTATTCCAGAACACTCAGGACTAATAAAGGCAAGCAGGCTAATTAGGACACCTGTAGCCCATTGGGAAGCTGCTAGAATTAATTAAGGCTAATCAGGATACCTGGTTTTAAAAGGCTCTCACTCCAATTAGTGAGGTGTGCGTAAGGAGCTGGGAGTGAGGGGACTACTGCTGGAGGATTGAGGAGTACAAGCGTTAACAGACATCAGGAGGAAGGTCCTGTGGTGAGGAAAAAGAAGGTGTTGGGGGAAGGCCATGGAGAAGTAGCCCAGGGAATTGTAGCTGTCGCACAGCTGTTTCAGGAGGCCCTCTACACAGCTGCAGCCCACAGGGCCCTGGGCTGGAACCCGGGTAGAGAGCGGGCCCAGGTTCCCCCAAACCTCCCAACTCCTGATCCAACACAGGAGGTTCCACCAGAGGGGAAGGTCTCTAGGCTGTTCCCAACCCACATGGTGGATCAGCAGAAACTGCAGGGATTGTTCTTACCCTTTTTTCCCCCATGCTGGCCAGTGATGAGGTTATCTGAGTGAACGGCAGTTTTGAGCCACGAAAGTGGCCAAACTGAGGGCTACTGTGAATCTCTGAGGCAAGCAAAATCCGCCAATAAGCGCGGGACCCACCAAGGTAGAGAAGGAACTTTATCACAAAAGCCATATTTATGTAAGCTTACAACTTTTCAATAGTCTCAAACCAAAAGAAAAACAGTCTAGAAAATCAGTGCCACTTCCATCACTTGAGCTTTCCCCTATACTCCTTATGTGGTTCCTCCCTCATTATGGTACTTCATTTTGATTTATCTTATTGAATGCTTTAGGGGTGTTAGAATCGGGAATCCAGGGTTCTATTCCCAGCTCTGCAAATGACCGTCTCTAAGACCTTAACAATTTGCTTAAGCTGTCTGCTATGTAAATAGGTATAAAAAGAGTATAACCTTATCTTTCTGAAGTTTTCCAAGTGATATGAAATCTTCAAAAAAGCATGCCTTTGGATGCATATATGTGATATAAATGTCACCCCAAATGGTCAGAAAATGTCATCACAGAGTAAGACAACTTTCATTAATCATTCTTGAAGCTGATTTTCTTCTATTACATGGAGTTTAGTTAAATTTTTAAAAATGATGATTTATTACCTAAGGGTACTCAATTCCAATGGACAATGTACAGTAAGAACTTATTCCATATGAATACCTATATACAGACAAATGCAGAACTATCATAGCAGTTTTAGTTTTCTGGCTGTTGTCCACTTCATATCTTCAAAGGTGGATTAGAATAAAGAGAATGATATACTCACATATGTCAAAAACAGATCAATGGAGCTACTATACACAATGTTCCCGTTTGTGCAACTGATCCTGCAACAACAGAACCTTTGGTCAGGTTGCTCTACTGTCATGTTATTTCTGTTGACAGTAGTCCCTCAAGTACAGATCCACAGGTGAAAATAAACACATTTTATGGCAAAAATCACTTCAATTAAGAACATGTTACACCTGGCCATTATTCAGTTAAGTAGGAGCCCTCAGATAGCATCAGATATTATATTCACTAAAGCTTAATAAAGAATCTGTCAAGGATGTTATCCTCTTCCTCTCCCAGATGAAGCACAGAACTATTTGGCTGGTGGAGGGTTAAACATACAGTAGTGTTAAAGGCTCAACAACTATGTTTTTATACTCAGAGATACTGTAGCTTGGGCTTACAAGATATATGAAGACAGACCCACTGGTTGAATCACTGATTTTCCTCTACTTAAAAATAAACATTTTAGCTACTATGCTCACTTTCACACAAACGTGTCTCCAAGAATTTTATCATATATATTTTAGGCAGTTTTATAAAACCCTTATTCTTCCATAATATATTATAGATGTGAATGGCCAAGCAACTGCCACAGACTTCCTGTCATTGACTTACTACTGTACATATATAAAACCTGAAGTTGGTAGATTATTTCATAGCTGTTGAAAATCATTACAACTAAAGCCTTATATGGTAGAAGACAACTACATAATGCTGAATAAATAGACATCTTTAGCATTGTGGTTGGTTTATATGAGTCTTCTAAGAGTCCCATTTGAATAAATGCAGAAGAGAAATAGACCATTCTTTTCAATAGTGTTTTGTTCCTGCCTTTTATGGCTGATGTAGGTTACATAAAATCCCATAATATATTAATGCACAGTCATAGTAAAAGAAGATAAATAATGGGAAAACTGCATTGGGAGGCTGTCAATTTATAATAGAACAAATCAGTCATAGAAAGCTGTCATGACATTTTATAAAAACAAATTCTGAGATGCTTAATTAAACATTGGTTCGGAGCAATAATGTATTGATTAAATTATCTATCTACTGTCATTTTTAATAGGAAGCAGTTTTTTAAACTTTCCATATGACATTTACCTAAGTCTTGGCAACCTGGCAAAAAAAAACCCTGAATATGATTGAAACTGCAACCTTAACGGTTCAGTGGGGCCTTTATTGAGGAAATGCTCTTCTCAAATCGTTGCACATCAACCTCACGGGTGATCAACATGTTCCACATTAATCACAAAGGTTTAGTGTACAGATTAATCCAGCTGCTCCAACGTTATCTCTCATTAGTTTAACATTAATCTGGAAAAATTGTATAAATAATGTGTTCAAAATCCAATTGCAGTGAAAGCCATTAAATGGATCAGTGCTCCAGTCTTTATATTAAAAATATTACCTCCGCAGAGCTTGACATGTGACCTCATACAGGCAAAAACTCCCATTCATTTCACTAAGTCTTCCTACTTAAGGTCTTCAGATTAAAGCTCCAATTCAGTAAAGCATCCCTCGTCAGGACAGCAGTTAAGAACATGTTTAAAATTAAGCAAGCACTTAATCGCTGTTTTGAATCAGGGCCTGAATCTTTACTTTGACAGATTCCAGCAGGGCACACATTAGACCAGATGCTGCATGTGCTAAAATCAATAGAAAATTTGCCATTGACTTCATATAATAATGCAATACTTTGCACACGCAAAGCAACTTTCATCCAAAAGAGCTCAAAGACTTCAGTTGAACCAGAATCAGACCCACTACTACTGTTATAGCTGAACTAGATTATTTAGAGGATACTAGAGTATTTATTACAAACCTAAAGCCAAATTCTCTGCTCATTTAACCCCACTGAATTCAGCAGAGTTATGCCAGCAGAAATTTGGCCCCTAATGAGCAAGAATGTATAACCACTGCAAAATGGGGATGCACATTGGCATGAAAAAACATCTGAGATAAACTGTTTATCTTAAAATGTGTGAGGTCAATGGAAGATATTTTTGACAACTTATAATTAGCAGTTAGGGCTTGCGTATAATACACACACAGAGAGAAAGAAAACAGGTTTCAGAGTAGCAACCATGTTAGTCTGTATTCGCAAAAAGAAATTTCGTGTAGCTCACGAAAGCTTATGCTCAAATAAATTTGTTAGTCTCTAAGGTGTCACAAGTACTCCTTTTCTTTTTTAGAGAAAGAAAACGCGACACTATGTGCACATGCTAGTGGTAATTTCTTTATCAAAATGTGTTGCAATCTGAAGAGTGGCTAAGTCGATATGTCAGATAGTACTATGCCAATACGTTTCCTAATTTAAACTTTTTACAGTACAGTGATGTGAGTATGACATTATTACTATGGGTAAGAAATCCCTACTTGCTCTGTGACACAGTAAAATACTAGCTTTAGAAAAAGACACACCAAGTATACTACATACATTTTCATCATTGCTATCGGTGGAATTGGTGACACTATTTTAATTTTGACATTTAAATATATAAATATGCATCACAGGAAATGGACAAATTCTGTCCTGCATGACATTGCATGTCTGGAATTTGGCTCTGTATAAAGAGTTAAAGCTCAAGAGACACTACATATTCCATCTCTCTGAGTATTACTGGACATCTGTCTTCCCCGAGGAAACAGAAAGGGGGTGGGGGTGGACAAGATGCTGGGAAGATACTATGTAGATCAGCTCATTATCTCTATTTCATACACACTAATATTTTTGTTCATGCATATATTTTTGTTCAGACATAGAAATAGGAGATAAAAGTTCCTAACTCATTAACACCTATTTTATGGCATTGTAACAGTCACATCCAAAATTACATTAACTGGTACTTCGAGATTTGCACACCATGTTTCTTTAATTTCATCCAAGTATTAATGATTTTAACAACTACTTCATGACCCCCTGTGGAATATTTAAGCCATTGCATGTTTCAGCTTCATCAAAATATATTTTCAAATGGAGGGGGGAAATACCAGGAGAGTGTTTTCAAAAACATGTAATCAATATTCAAAGTTGGGATCTGCTCTTTTATTATTATCAGTTTGACCTACCCATGTAGGCACCCCAAATTAAAGTACTTATTTCCTATGTGCAGTGCTTATCTGAATTCCAAAGTATTTTATACGATTTCCTTCCCCTTCAAACTAATTTTAAAATATGATCCAAGCCTTAACCAAGAAAACATGTTCTAAAATATTACAGCATTTAACAAAATTCTTCCCTCAGAGGTAAAGAGAACAGGCAGCAAATTAAAAACATCCACATTGAATTACAACTGTTTTAATGACAGGTTTCAGAATAGCAGCCGTGTTAGTCTGTATTCACAAAAAGAAAAGGAGTACTTGTGGCACCTTAGAGACTAACAAATTTATTTGAGCATAAGCTTTCGTGAGCTACAGCTCACTTCATTGGATGCATTCCTGTTTTAACATAGATCATTCAATTCATGGCCCACAGACAAAGCAATATACAAATAGCCTCTTTAGTCTCCTACTTACACTGGTACTGGTGTAAATCTGGAGTAGCTCCAAGAAGTTATTTAAATTATACTGGTGTAAAGTGAAAGGAAAAAGTTTTTTTAAAAAGAGAGGTTAGACAGGAGCTTAATAATGATCTTCTAGCACAGAAAAGATCTCATGGTTAGCTAAACTTGGACAGATCTCTCAATAGGGTTAGGGAGCACAGTGGGATTTTGTATTCTTAAACATTAAACACATCAAATTAACTAGCTCTTCGTGGGCTTTTTAAACCGAGAATGATATAGTTTATGACAGGTTATTGGTCTCTCTCTAACATACATGTGGGTATGTGCATACATATATATATACACACATATACATATACACACCCCTACTATCTGAGAGGATAGATTAGATAGAAGCAGCCAGTTTAGCCCATTAGAGATGTTAATTTTATTTCTCACATGCATGCCTCTGGCAAGGTGGGATATGCATTACCATCAGGTTGTCAACATGTAATCCCCATCTACCTTTGCTGCCCTGACATTGCGCCATTATCTTTAAAAAAATAAATTCATCTAATCTTTCAGTATTTTAATAAATATGTATATTCTCATCATTTAAATTTGACACTATTTATACATTTTTTAAAAAAGCATTACACTTTCTGATAATAGTCTGTTCTATTAGGCATCCTGTCCATAAACTGCAAGTGCTAATCCTGTCACTTTTTGGGGACTGTCTAAGGAATGCTCCTTGAATACTCAACAGATTCAATTAAATCTCACCTGCTGACATTCTTTGTAATTCTACAGAAAGCTACATTCTCAAAAAAATAATTTTTATTATCCAAGTTAAAGCTAAGATACTGTACTCTGTAATTTGCAAGAAAATAATATAATCAAAGACAATTTACAAAACAGTGCCTTTAACAATATCATAAGGTGTAACAGAATTTTTCAGAGAAATTTTCCTATGGCCTTTTTATGAAACTTTAAACATTTGCTAATACAATTAATTTAGCTCAACATATTTTCTACTCTGCTTTGGATTTATATGGGTTTTAAATGACTTAAACAACAAATAATTTGTAATACTGGCTCTTTGAGTCCTAAAACTAATTTTGTTTGACTCCTCTTAATTTCTCTAGACCTAAATCATTTTCTGAAATTCGTATCACATTACAGAAGGAATCAATATATTCCAGTAAAGTGATTCAAAAAAAGGTAAGATTAGTTTCATTTACATCGAAAAGGAAAACCCAGGAAAAACAGAATTTGTGATTATAAATTTTTTCATTCTTTATTTTAAAAAACCAAATTCCAAACAATATTTTGAAAATTATTATAACATTCTAATGAATAAGTTAACAGAATCTGAGAAAGATTTAATAGAAAAAACATTTATGCAATGGAAAAGGTATCCCTATGAACAGACATAATTTCAAGCTCCCCTTTTCCCTCAGCAGATATGTTTTTTTCTTCAGAAACTGTTTTCGTGGTTGGATTTTAAGACTAAGAATTTTGAACCCTAGCATCCATTCTCATATGTTAACCCCTCCCAGAGACACACAAACATAATGAATAATACAAAAATGAACTACTCAACTGAAAAAGACAATATTAAGGGTAGCTCAAACGCAAATAACCATACCTGGTTATTTAAACATAATTTACTTTATCTTGGTTAGTATGACTCATGGTAAATGTTCTGACTCACACTGCAAATGGTCCATTTCAGACACATCTCAACATACTCCAGAATCTGGTATCACTAAAGAAATAACTCTGGTAGGGACCTAATACAATGGAAAAATAAAAAATATAGAGAGTTGTACAAAGGTCTGTGCACTTTACTAAATTTTTAAAATGCTGTGATAATACATTCTTAGTTAAAATCAGTTAGAACAAAACCAATTTTTTTAAAGATGCAAATTAAACTTTTTTGCCTACTATAACATACTGGAAAAAAACAATACCACTTCATGATAGGCAGACAGCGTAGGGAATAGTTTTTGGAAAGAAGCATTGATTTGTAGCCAGAAACATTTCACAGAGTGAAGTGTGGTCATCCAGTATCAAGGCAGACGAAAAGTAATTTTTAATATTACTTTAACAGATTTTACGGTAACTACGTAAGGTCCTGATCCAGTAAGAATATACACAATCTGCCTACACAGCCCTACATCAGCTTCCATGGCATGGCAGCTGCACCCTTATTTTATTTCATCAGGATTTTGATTAACAAAATGTTTTCATTGTGTACTTCTTTTGCTTCAATAATTTGACATTTCAGAACACTGTAATGATCAAGCCAGAGAATAGTCCTTGTAAGTGCTTACAGATTCAGCACATGAACAGTGAACTTTTGTTCTTCTTTGGGGGGGGGGAATTTATACAACCTACACTTATATAAATTCAAAAAAATCAAAATATATGGTTATAAAACATTTAGATATAAAAATTACAATAAATTTGAATTGGAAAACTGTTAAAATACACAGCATTTCTTGGAAAAATGCAAGATTTTGTTTATGAAGTATAGTTAAAGGAGGAGGATTTGCTGCTTCCAATTACATATATTATGGTAATTTATTTGTTATTACTATTCTCTTGTCTTTATCAGGGTAGTGAGGAAATGATCTATAAATCTTTTCAAAGAATGTTAGATTTTCTTCATTTTTGTATGTCGTTTCAATACTTATCACAGTTCTGAATCATTCATCTACAGAGGAAAGATTCTTGTCTTTCAAATGCCTGCAAATTATCCACTTTGCTACCAGAAGAGAGTGTTTTTCCCATTTCTATATATTTCTGGAGTGCTTTCTATGGAGCTGACATCCCCTAGCAAAAATAGCACAGGGGACAAGGAGATATTTTCACCTTATATTTCCTCTAATATTTTGCATTGCCAGCTCTCTCCCCAAAATATCAGGGTATTAGGACATTCCCAAATCACATGAAAGTATAATTTCTAAAATGCCAACATACATGTGAATTACTAAAACCAAATCAGTTCAGTTTATTGGTGTTCACTGTAACTTTGGCCTTGATCATCCCATCAAACCCATGTCGGCAAGAGGTATCCACATAAAGGAGTGGCCACTCTGCACTGTTCACTATCTCCAGCTTCCTTTGGTACTACAGTTCCTTCAGGTTGAGTCCTACAGCAATAGTTAGCAAGGAGCCCAGAACCAGTTAATGCTGCTTCAAGTACCACCCCCCAACCTCATGACAAGAGCTGCAGAGGAACAAACTATAGAATCATAGAATATCAGGGTTGCAAGGGACCTCAGGCAGTCATCTAGTCCAACCCCCTGCTCAAAGCAAGACCAATCCCCAACTAAATCATCCCCGCCCGGGCTTTGTCAAGCCTGACCTTAAAAACCTCTAAGGAAGGAGATTCCACCACCTCCCTAGGTAACCCATTCCAGTATTTCACCACCCTCCTAGTGAAAAAAAGGTTTTCCTAATATCCAACCTAAACCTCCCTCATTGCAACTTGAGACCATTACTCCTCGTTCTGTCATCTGCTACCACTGAGAACAGTCTAGATCCATCCTTTTTGGAACCCCCTTTCAGGTAGTTGAAACCAGCTATCAAATCCCCCCTCATTCTTCTCTTCCGCAGACTAAACAACTCCAGTTCCCTCAGCCTCTCCTCATAAGTCATGTGTTCCAGTCCCCTAATCATTTTTGTTGCCCTCCACTGGACGTTTTCCAATTTTTCCACATCCTTCTTGTAGTCTAGGGACCAAAACTGGACACAGTACTCCAGATGAGGCCTCACCAATGTCGAATAGAGGGGAACGATCATGTCCCTCGATCTGCTGGCAATGCCCTACTTAAACATCCCAAAATGCCATTGGCCTTCTTGGCAACAAGGGCACACTGTTCACTCATATCCAGCTTCTCGTCCACTGTAACCCCTAGGTCCTTTTCTGCAGAACTGCTGCCTAGCCATTTGGTCCCCAGTCTGTAGCGATGCATGGGATTCTTCCATCCTAAGTGCAGGACTCTGCACTTGTACTTGTTGAACCTCATCAGATTTCTTTTGGCCCAATCATCTAATTTATCTAGGGCCCTCTGTATCCTATCCCTACCCTCCAGCGTATCTACCTCTCCTCCCAGTTTAGTGTCATCTGCAAACTTGCTGAGGGTGCAATCCACACCATCCTCCAGATCATTTATGAAGATATTGAACAAAACCGGCCCGAAGACCAACCCTTGGGGCACTCCACTTGATACCGGCTGCCAACTAGACATGGAGCCATTGATCACTACCCGTTGAGCCTGATGATCTAGCCAGCTTTCTATCCACCTTATCATCCATTCATCCAGCCCATACTTCTTTAACTTACTGGTAAGAATACTGTGCGAGACCGTGTCAAAAGCTTTGCTAAAGTCAAGGAACAACACGTCCACTGCTTTCCCCTCATCCACAGAGCCAGTTATCTCGTCATAGAAGGCAATTAGGTTAGTCAGGCATGACTTGCCCTTGGTGAATCCATGCTGACTGTTCCTGATCACTTTCCTCTCCTCTAAGTGTTTCAGAATTGATTCCTTGAGGACCTGCTCCATGATTTTTCCAGGGACTGAGGTGAGGCTGACTGGCCTTTAATTCCCAGGATCCTCCTTCTTCCCTTTTTTAAAGATGGGCACTACATTAGCCTTTTTCCAGTCGTCTGGGACCTCCCCTGATTCCCATGAGTTTTCAAATGTGTTTGTGCAGTGTTTAAGCACTACAACATTTTAGAGTTAGAACAGCAGCATTTGTGACATGACATACTTTTTAATTAAGTGAAATCATATCATAATCTGGCTTTCCATCTTTGCTTACTCTTGTCTACAACTGTACTTTAAAACAATTTAGAATAAAGCTGGATTGAAATTTTTAATGTGAACTGTGTTAACCATAAGAACGGCCATACTGGATCAGACCAAAGGTCCATCTATCCCAATATCCTGTCTTCTGACAGTGGCCAATACCAGGTGTTTCAGAGGGAATGAACAGAACAAGTAATCATCAAGTGATCCATCCCCTGTCGCCCATTCCAGCATTGGGCAAACAGAGGCTAGGGACTCCATCCCTGCCAGGCCTTGCTAATAGCTTTGGATGGACCTATCCTCCATGAATTTATCTAGTTCTTTTCTGAATCCTGTTATATAAAATGTATTCAATACAGTGATGCTACCAAGTTACTTATTTAGGACATAGCCTTCCCTTGATAAATGTGTGCAACTCATATTAACATTAACAAGAGTTAGAATGCACACAGAGCTCAAGAGGAGACTATACACCCCCATACACACACACACACACACACACACACACACACACACACGCACGTGTGTGCATTTACCCTTGTACTATGTACTTACATTTTGAGTTAAGTTGCACACTTTTATAAATGCACTGAGTGTACAGTACAGTATACTTTTAAAAAGTCAAATTCTTATTATTCTCAGTTATTTTAAGCCAAATTTTTAAGAGGAACTCTTCAAGCCGGGACACAATTAAGAAACACCATACTCAGTCTTCTCTGTTGGGCTTAAATATATATTTATTTAACTCTGCACCAACACATTCACAACTGTGAAGTGTGAACTGATCAAGTACAATCTAAAATAAAACCTAAAAAGAATTTTTAAAAAGTCATCCTGACAGAGGTATGCTTGATTGCTATGTTTGTTGTTTACAAAATATTCTCCTTCCCCACATCACTGTATGTTACATAGGGAAACAATTCTATAGCAGCAAAAGAGAATAATTCACACTCTACCAATAAACTGCCAACTGTACATGGCAAATGCATGAATAACTATCGACAATCCATTGAGAAGAAAAACAACAGTAGTGGCAAAAGTAGGACCAGGGCAACAGACATCCCATAAATGAACTGCAGGTCTGCCTAAAAGCTCCACCGATTCAGCTGATACCAAATCCACTAAGTATATACACAAAAACCTGATCCAAAGCTTAATGAAGTCAATGGGGCATCTAGCAAGAGGGGTGGGGGAGAGAGAAATAGCACAGGAGCGCTCCTTTGCTTGTAGTCTTATGGTTCCATTTTGAGTTATTGCCAAGGGGATGGATCTGAACTCATCAGCCACCTCTAGGTAAGTGACTTGTATATTTTTTCTTCTGAACTTAAAGATTTATGGTAAGATTTTTCAAAGTTGCTACAAGGATCTGGACACCTATTTGCTCTGGTGGCATAATAAATCCTAGCCTTCTGAAGCAGATATTGGTTGTTCCCGAATATACACAAACCTCACGTTTTAAATTCTAGAAACAGCAACATGATATTTCTGAAAGACTATTTAATTTAGAAGTATGTCATAAGCAGAACTTCTTGCCACTAGATTAAGATTGTCAGCACTTCAGTTATACACATCTATTTTCATTGGTCTATGAGATGGAAACGCTGGCAGGGCACTGTCTGAGAGGGATCCTGGATTTTGGAACTTGCTCCCCACTATGTTTGTCAGAGCCCAGATTTGCAAAACCCATTTGAACGTTAAGGTTGTTGAAGAAGGTATGAGCTAAGGTAGATATATTTATGGGTAGACCTCTGTTTATGTTTATACTATGATATTTAAGTTATGGAATAGGAGCCTGGAGCACTGGATGGAAACCTGTATTTATATTTCTAAAAACACCCTGAATAAATAAAGAAATAAAATAAATGGAACAACTTGACTGTAAAAATCAGTTCCAGGCTGAATCTTGTCATATACTACTGTTTTCTACAATTAAAAAAAATTGGCTACTTCTAAGTGACTGGAGTGTCAGAAAATAAAGTTTGGACAGAGATTTCAAACACATTTTAGGAATCTGGCAACTCAAAATTAGTTTTGTTTTCTGAATTTAAATTTACCATTCCTTAGTCCCAAACACTGCTTTGATATTTTAGAGAAAAAATATAAAAAGACCAAAATAGAGAAACTTATATTTTAGGAAAAATATGATGCTGGATTTTAGCAAGTTTATAAGTGTACTATTAGCTCAATAAAACCACTATAACATTTAATTTAAAAAAATAGTCTCAGAGAACTAGATAATACAGGAATGCACACCACCTTCAGATTTGTGGGATGATGGGAGGGAAGATATAAAGATAAACTTTGGGGAAAATTCTCTCACACTCACTCCATTGGTGTAACAAGATAAAGAGAAATAGGACTTCTTTCTTGTCACTAGTCTGGGATTTTCAATGCCTAGAGTCCATTTTCTATGGGAACATTACAAGGAGACTTTCAGCTCCTGAATCACACTCAGCTATCAAAAAAACCTATCAAGGTTCATTGGCCGAAACTGCAGAACTCAAACTTTCTGCTAAATAGACCTAACAGTTATCTCTATTAAACTTGATTTTGCCATGGATAACTTAACCATTTGTTTAAGTTTGTCTGCTCTGTAGTAGGAAACAGCTAATTTAGGAATTCAGAAATATTCTGATGTCCATGTTATATTTGGCTAGAAAAAGACAGCTATTAAATTCTGTAGTAACATGGATTTACTGTATCTTTAACTTTCTTATTTCACAGTCCACTCAATTTTAACCAACCAGCCACAGAATAGCTCTAAAGCTACTACCAAAGAATAGAAAGGATAAGTTCAATAGAAGGAACTTGGTACAACTAATAAAACCAGTGATTTTGACTTGAATAATCTGGAAAGGCCAGAGATTTGGTAAATAGTATTTCATAGAAGAAATTAAAACAGTCATTAATATTAATCTGTTCAATAAATAAGTTTTAGTAAACTAGACTTAGGAAGAATAGTCTAGTGGTTAAATACACAAGACTAGGAATCAAGAGATCTGGGTTTATTCAAACATTAGCAACAGACTTCATGTGTGATTAAGCACCGGACGCTCTTTGTGCCTCATTTTACCAATCTGTAAAATAGGAATAATATCCATCAATACTAGTAAAAAGCTTAAACTACTCAAAAGAAAAACTCTACAGAAATGTAAAGTGTTATTCTATTATAAAAAACAGAAATACAGTTCGGTTGGAAATTAACTGGGGGAATATTCCCCTTGGTTACAAAATACGTACAGAAAAGAATTAACAGCTCTACAAATAGTCACTAAAAGATAAAAAACGTATACAACTATGCTGGGAACATGCTCTTGTACACATACGATACAAGGGGTCTCTAACATACAAAAATGTACAGAAAGTTTTTTCTGATTACTTGGTAATAAAAATACCTCCAATTTGCTAATAACTCCTGTATACTTAGACACTGTGATAGTATCGTTTCTAAAGGTATGATTTGGTCATGGAGGTCATGGATTCCTTGACTTTAACCCTTGGCTTCAGCTTCAGCCCCCTCATGGCAGGGCTCGGATTTCGGCTTCAGCCCTGCCTTGACTGTATCATGATTTTGTACATTTTTACCATGACTGCTCCATGAATTTTGCCTAATTTTACCATAATGAAACCATATCCATAATCATGCCCTATCAGTGAAAGGAGTAATGAGAAATGATCAGTAGTAGCAGAACTGATCAAAAATGGGAGGGAGAGACATTTTTACTATTTTTCCCCTACAAAAAAAATCATTCTCTCGCTCTCTCTCTTACATATAATCAGTCTGTTTTCCATGAATAAACTCTGCTGGAAAATTTCTAACTAGCTCTAAATACTATGGGAGGATTCCATCTTTCCCCCATAGTATATAGGATGCAAATTTACCTGTTCAGGATACTGAGGCAGCCACATGGCCTTCAGAGGGAAAGGACTGGCTGCTGAGTTCCCACAGAGCAACTAGGAAAAAAAGGAGGAGAAAGCCAAAATGAGCCTTGGGGAGGGAGCTGCCCTTGAGCGTGCTGACACTTCTACAGAACTATAAAAGCTGGTCAGTGGGCAGACTAAGCCAAGAGAACAGAAGGCTGTCAAAGGAAAAGGAGCTCCTAGACTGAGGGCCTGGCTTCTACTGCCAGACTCCAGTTGAGAGCAAACTGGACCCTAATGCTAAAATTAATCTCTAACAGGAAGCTGGCTAAAATAAGCCTGGGCTGATACTATCCACTTGTGTATCTGGAAATACTCATTTTGTGTCCCTTCTAAACTCTGAACAAAACAACTTTGCTCTTGAACTCTTTTAAGCAACGCTCATACTCCACACATCCAAAAATTATTAGGTTCTTTCTAAACACAAAGGAAAACGATCTTACAATTTACTTAATATTATGCTACACCAAGATGTAGACAATCCTCCTTACTAGTAATTTTCTGTAGGTGCACAGGCACAGCTATTCAAAAGACTTCAGCATAATGGGTGTGAACTCTTGAAAATGTGTCCCTAAGTGTCACAGTGGAAGCTGCTGGGTGCTGAGCTCTTTTAAAAGTCTGGCTCTGGTTGTGTACACTGAGCAGTTGAAACTCTGACCCCTTATTGGCTAGAATACAAAGAACTCTGGCTTTGTTCTAACTCCTTGTATGGTTTGTTTCTCCAGATGATACTCTCAGGCACTTTCAGAAATTTTGTGGCTCTACTGCACAGGGCCATTTTTGTACTGATAGTTGGTAAGGCTGCACCCAAGTAGGAGGCAGTGGCATAAGCAAAGAATATTCAAGCAGATTTTGCAGTAAGTTGCTATGCTATTTGGCATGAAAGACACAGAAAAGCATCTGGCCTTAAATATGCACTAATATAAACAAGTTGAAAACTGGCTGCTGTACAGTAATTTGTGTAGATTAATACACATCACTTAAAGTGGGCAAACAAATCCTTTTCTGTGAATATCATCTTGTCCACCTTACTCAATGCTAATTTTAGGTGAACAGACTTGCGGGCCTCTGTCCAAAGTTAGAAATTACAAGGGCTCTTAGGAGGAAATTAGAATCACAGTGGATAGTTTTGTTCCAGAAGAGAGAGGCAGCAGAGAAGAGGTATATATAAATATCAGGTGATAGAACTTATCTAGTTCTTTTTTAAACCCTGTTACAGTCTTGGCCTTCACAACATCCTCTGGCAAGGAGTTCTACAGGTTGACTGCACATTGTGTGGAAAAAATACTTCCTTTTGTTTGTTTTAAACTTGTTGCCTATTAATTTTATTTGGTGACCCCTGGTTCTTTTGCCATAAGAAGTAAATAACCCTTCTTTATTTACTTTCTCCACAGAAGTCATGATTATCCCCCCTTAGTAGTCTCTTCTGCAAGCTGAAGAGTCCCAGTCTTATTAATTGCTCCTCATATGGAAGCCATTCCATACCTCTAATCATTTTTGTTGCCATTTTCTGAACCTTTTCCAATTCCAATACAACTTTTTTGAAATGGGGCGATCACATCTGCACATAGTATTCAAGGAAGTCAACATACGGGTGCATGTGGACAGTGAGTATTTATAAACTGTCTCATTTGCATATAAATTAGGATAACAACTTGAAAAACTAAAGAGCAATCTGTTTTGGAAACAGGTTATGTATTTTGGTTCCTATAGTGTCACAAGGAAGGAAACTAAGAAGCACATTATTGGAAACTAGGGTTGCAACTTTCTAGTCACACAAAACCGAACATCCTTGCCCTGCCCCTGCCCCACCCCTCCTACGGGGCCCCGCCCCTGCCCCACCCATTCTCCAAGACCCTGCCCCCGGTCACTCCATCCCCCCTCCCTCTGTCGCTCGCTCTATCCCACCCTTACTCACTTGCTCATTTTCACCAGGCTGGCGCAGAGGTTTGGGGTGTGGGAGGGGGTGAGGGCTCCAGCTGGGGGTGTTGGCTCAGGCGGTGGGAGAGGGCTCCAGGCTGGGGCTGGAGCCGAGGGTTTTGGAGTATCAGAGGGGACTCTGGGCTGTGGCAGGGAGTTGGGGTATGGGAGGGGGTACAGGCTCTGAGCTGGGGGTGCGGGTTCCAGGGTGAGACTAGAAATGAGGGGTTCAGGGTGTTGTAGGGGGCTCTGGCCTGGGGCAAGGAGTTGGGGTGTGGGAGGGGATACAGGCTCTGGGCTGGGGGCTATGGGTTCCAGGGTGGGACCAAAAATTAGGAGTTCAGGTGTGGGAGGGGCTCTGGGATGGGGCAGGGTGTAGGGTGTGTGGGGGGTGAAGGCTCTGGCTAGGGGTGCGGGCTCTGATGTGGGGCCAAGGATGAGGGATTTGGGGCGTGGGAGGGGGCTCCAGGCTGGACCAAGGGGTTCAGAGGGTGGGAGGGGGATCAGGGTTGGGGCAGGATTTTGGGGCATGGGAGGGGATAGCTAAGTAGTTTGGCCTGCTAAACCCAGGTTTGTGAGTTCAATCCTTGAGGGGGCCATTTAGGGATCTGGGGCAAAAATTGGGGACTGGTCCTGCTTTGAGCAGGGGGTTGGACTAGATGAGCTCCTGAGGTCCCTTCCAAACCTGATATTCAATGAGGAGGTGAGGGGTGCAGGCTCCAGGCGGCACTCACCTCAGGTGGCTCCCAGAAGCAGAGGCATGGCTCCCCTCTGGCTTCTATGCAGAGAAGGCTGCTCTGTGCACTTCCCCATTTGCTGTGGTTCCTGGCCAATGGGAGCTGCAGAGCCAGTGCTTGGGGTGGGGACAGAACCCGGATCCCCTGGCTTCCCTTACACCTAGGAGCCAGAGGGGCAACATGCCACACTTCTGGGGGGAGTGCGGAGCCACAGCAGACAGGGAGCCAGCCTTAACCCCACTGCAGTGCTGACCAGAGCCACCAAGGTCACTTTTTTTTTTTTGACCAGGCATTGCAGTCGAAAACCAGATGCCTGGCAACCCTACTGGAAAAACAGTTAAAATGATTAAAGAGACCAATATTAAAGTGAAAGAGCCAAATCTTGCCATGTGGATTCAGGTGCATTAGGAAGAATTGACAGATTTCGCAGCATATTTTCCCCCGCCCTACAAACAAATTAATGGCAACAGCAGGGCACAATAACCTCCTAGTACTCTCCTGAGCATCAGATAGAGAACCTGATTTATGCAGTTACCAGTGCTTTATGGTCCTATGGGCCCAGGGGCATAGAATCATTGACATTAGAATTGAAAAAGGCCTATTTGGTTTATAGTACATCTCACTGCCAGTGTAGAACTGATCCCTATTGTATATTTACTCATATTTTGTCCAGTCTAGTTTTAAAAATTCCAGGCAATCGAACTTCCTCTGCTCCCATTTGGATACTATCCCACAACCTGACATATAACCGTCAGTCTAATGTAATGCTATTCATTTTCGCCCCCCTTATGAAGTGGTAAATAATGCTTCTTCCTCCATGGCATTAACACCCCCCAAAGACTTAAAAGGGGCATAGCCTATCTTAATTTTCATTGAGCCAGAAACCTTATCTTTCTCAAAAGTAAACCCCATCAGTCCTCTAATTATTTTTATTCTCTGAACTTCTTCCCATTTGTCCTTATCTTTCTGGCAATAAGATGTCCAAAATTCAACCTAATTCTCCAGATGCAGTCACACCAGAGTTACCAAGACAGGGATTATTACCCTTCTACTCTGTAACATGATGCTTCTGCATCTGCAATTCAAAATTGCATCTGTGCTTTTTAGAGCCATATCAAGTTGCAAACTCTTGTCTAATTTGCTGTCCATTATCACTCCTATGGCCCTCTCAGCATTAGTGCTTTCCAGGTTTCCCCGTCACATTGAGTAAGAGTCACCTAGCTGTGTTAAAATGCAATTTTCTTATTTGAAGCTGTCCATATTTCTAATCTCTTTAGTTTCCTTTGTATTATTTCAGTTGATATCTGCAACTACACTACAATGTAGTATTACCTGTGAATTTCATTAACATGCTATTTATTCATTCTTGTTCACTATATTAATGAAGATATGAAAATGCTAAACAAAACCACACCTAATATATATTGCTGCTGCACTCCACTCTAAATAGGTTTCCCCTACACTCACAATGTTATACTTGACCATTTATCCTTTATATATACATATATATATATATATATATATATATATAGTGCCTGCAGTCAGTTTTCAGGCTATGTCTAAGATGAGCTGATGCTTCCTTTATTTTTATTCCTTCTCTTATTCTTCACTCTTTGTATCCTTATCCAAAGGACTTCACTTCATAATGCAGGTATTATAAATATTTGACATATAAAGCTACTGGCTCTACTAATTCTTCCCTTTCCATCTCTCCTATTTAGAGATTATGTATATCTATATTGACTTTCCAGTTATAAGAATTGTCCAGGCTGATTCCCCACTCCGGCACTTAGAGTGCAGAAGGTGGGGGCCCGCAAGGATTCTAAAAATTAATACTGGCCACTCCAGGCTTATATTAAAATCCCAAGGTTACCCTTTCTCTCTGACATTGGATGGGTAAATGCTGCCACCACCCAAATGCAAAAAACCCTTTGAAACCAGAAAGGCGCACGTGGGAATTCATTCCTGTGGGGTACCCTCCAGCCCTTTCACACACCCCGAAGGAATTGCTGAGAAAGAAAAACAAAGGAAATCAGCTGTTGCCATCAGCTAATTAAACAACATATGCACAAACTTCTTAGGACACCAAAAATCCAATCCTGTTCTTTAAAATGGTAAATTGTATTAAAAACAAATAGAAGGAAAATGCATCTGGAACTCAGGCTTTTGCTAGATTTAAAAAACCACTTACAAAATTTAATAATCAAGAATAACCTTGTTGAGGTCCAGCTTAAAGGTTACAAGCAAAACAAAAACCATTTGGGATTAGCACAGAGGAGTCCACAAGCCAAGAAATAACCTAATCGCATCTTTCTAAACATTCCTGATCTACTTACACATTCGGGAGTTCCAAATAAGTAGTTCTAGGTATGATCTGATGATTTATGATCAGACCTGGCTTAAAGCTTCTCACAGAGTAACTGCTCTCTGTTCCCCTCTTTCCCGGAGAACACAAAGGGGAAGTTATTTTTTTCACATTTTAAAAAGTTCTAGCCTTCCCATTGGCTGTTTTGATCAGGTGCCCACTCGCTTTCCTTTACCTGGGGACTTTTTTTTAACCCTTTACAGGTAAAGCAAGCAGAGAACAGCCACCAAGAAGGACTTTATAGCTAACTGGCTGGCTGGGTGTCCATATAGATGATCAGAATGGTTCCTTCTGACCTTAGTATCTATGAATCTATGAAAAGGGAGCTAACCCGGCCTTCATTTTCATAAGAATCAACACCAGACTTAGTCTAAACACCATAGTTTAGTAATATTGCTATTTTTTCCTGATTTTCCATACTCTTTGCATTTTCATGAAAACACTTTAGTATATCAACAGTTTTCTCATTCTTCATATTTTTCTTCAGAACTTCGCCTAAATTTCCTGTTTACTTTAACTATATACTTTGCTTTCTATTGGTAGCACACTTTACCATTATTTAAGATATAAGACTACTTGTGTTAACCAAAAGCTCCCCTTTGTTCCCTTCCCTAGATAGTTTAAAAAACATTTAACAAACCCTGCCAGTTTTGAATTTTGGAAATCAATGAATCTTCTATTTAAGTATAGACCATACTATAGCCCCGATCTGACTCTAATGGAAAGCTACAGAAGATACAGGAATTAAGGAGGAAAAAAGGAAATTCACATTTAAACATTAGGCTGTGCCACAAACCCACTAAAGCAAGAGAATACACAGTTATAGCAGAAATGTAGCAAGTTTCTGATGTATATTTACTAGGGTTTATTGTGACTAAGTTGACCACAAATTAAATTTTGAATTCAACTATATTTTTACTTGTATATGCGAGTTTGTAACTAATTTTACATTATTTATGCAGTCTTCCATGAAAATGATAGTTGGAGTAATGGCATTTAAAAATACACATTGATAATTACCTCTGGAAAAATATGTAAATTTATATCCTATTGTTCTCATACGTGACTGAACACAGAGAACATTCAATACTTGCTCTCATCATTTACAGTATTAGTTAAATAGAGAACTCAGAGGGCATAAAATGTTCATACAGTAGTGTATAAATAGCTGACTTCACACTTGAAAGGGAAAAAGGCTGTGAACCAAACTCTTCCAAGTTTATCTGTCATCTGTACTTCTGAAATGTATATTTGTCCCCACAGTCCAAAAACCACCTCCAGAAACTTCCAAGTCCTCTAAATTCTAATTGTTCTATAATATTTTTGATAATAGACCAATATTTCCAATAAAAGCAACAGATGAAAGAATTCAATTTTGTTTACTGATCCACAGGCCTACTACTTGGATTTGGGGGAGGGAGGATTTTGAACAAAATAAGAATGATCTATGGTAGACATATTTTTTTGAAATTTAAAGTAAGAGAATTATATTTATAGATCCAGATCCTCAGTAAATAAGCATAGCTTCACAAATTCAGTGGAGCTATGCTGCTTTACACTACCTGAGAATCCATCCCCCAAAACTGTATACAGAAGCTTGTTACAGGTAATCTGATTTTACCTGGAAAAAGTTTTACATACTTTTTTTCAAAGCACTTATTGGAAAATATACATTCAAAAAAATCACAAACATCTTAAGTGGTCACATGCTATTAATGAAAAGAAATACTCATTGTCTGAGATACCTTTCACTTTGCACTGATGAGAGACAGCATCTATTTTTATATTGGGAACAACAAGATTTTGTTTACTGTGACAGGGTCAGGCCAGATGGCTATAAGAGAGTAATAGAAGGCAGATATATAAGCCCTAGGCTAGGTAGGTCCCTTTTCCCTGGGTAAGGTAACAGGAAAGGTTCCAGAACAATCAGGAAACTTCTGGAGACAATTAAGACAGGCTGATTAGAACACCTGCAGCCAATCAAGAAGCTGCTAGAATCAATTAAGGCAGGCTAATCAGGGCACCTGGATTTTAAAAAGGAGCTCATTTCAGTTTGTGGTGTGCGTGTCAGGAGCTGGGAGCAAGAGGCACTAGGAGCTGAGAGTGAGAACGCGGACTGTTGGAGGACTGAGGTGTACAAGCATTATCAGACACCAGGAGGAAGGTCCTATGGTGAGGATAAAGAACGTGTTGGGAGGAGGCCATAGGGAAGTAGCCCAGGGAGTAGTAGCTGTCGCACAGCTGTTCCAGCAGGCACTCTAGACAGCTGCACTCCACAGGGCCCTGGACTGGAACCCGGAGTAGAGGGCGGGCCTGGTTTCCCCCCAAATCCTCCAACTCCTGGTCAGACACAGGAGGAGTTGACCTGGACTGTGAATTCAGAAAAACGGCCAAACTGAGGGCTGCCGTGAAGCTCCAAGGCGAGCAAATCTGCCAATAAGCGCAAGACCCACCAAGGTAGAGCAGGAACTTTGTCACAGTACCTAAAAGAAAAGTGTAGTAGGAGGCATCTACAACATTGGTCTTCGATTTTTAAAGATGCCCTTTTTTAAGTCATTCAAAATTAACATATGATCAGTGTATGTAGACGAAATTAAGAGTTGAAGTGTTCCAAATGTTCTTCATCGGAGACCTAAGGATTCTCATTGCTATGAGATGTAATTTAATATTTTCAATATAGTGGTACAAAAAAGACAATGCACGTATTGAGTTGCACCATGACTTACTTCAAGCCAGATACAGACTTTCTATGTGTATAAACTATCAAAGTACCACTAAACTTAAAACAGAAATTTTAAATGCAGCAACTTGGGCCTCTTTAATCAACATCTGTTTAACAGTTTGTATCTTTCAATAGCAGCAAAGATAACATGGCAATGTCTTAATACTATAAATGTATGAACAGGAAGTAGAAATAATCTGAAATAGTGCTGTGTTCAGGGTAGTTGTTTTCGGTGTGAAGAGACATCCACATTTTGTCTTTTGCTACATTCATTTTGTTTTCTCTCTCTTCCTGTGACATAGCAAATTTGCACACAAAATTTATATCATCTACAATGAAAATAAAAACATCTTAGTGTAGTATCTGAATTTTCCTCTTTTCAACAATTTGTTTATAAAAGGTTCTGTGGTGTCATTAACATGTCTGAGATTTATTATCTTATACAGCCAAACATGTATTTTACCCAGCTTTCTTAAATCCTATTTATTGTGGAAATTAAGAGATGAAAATATCTCTTACACCAGCCTTTCTGGCAAATGAAGAATGGTTCCTTACAAACAGAATAATGAAATTTGGAGGTGCTTTTAGATCTCATCCAGTGCTGCAAACTTAGTTGACACTGGTGGCCAAAATCTTCATTTCTCATCTACATCTGGTAAAGCATTTGCAATACTTCTCAGTTCTGGATCTCATTGTAATTTTCTACATTTCTGTGACTTCTAGGTTGGATTATTTTAATGTTTCCTACAATGGGGGTGGGGGAAGGGACTAACTTTGAAGATTAGAAGATTCAGCTAGCGTGAGATGCAACTGCTTTCCTAGTGATATTAGATACAGAAAGCATGTTATACCAGTTCTCTAGTTCCTTACTGACTCCTGGGTCCAATTCAACGACTTTATTTGATATACAAAGCCAAACATGGCTACCTATGAAATTACATTTTTTCATAGCACACAAGTTAACATACCATAGATTTTTAACTTCACAAAACTGGTGGCAAGGAGTTTTCAGCTGTGGGACCCTTGAGTTCAGATAATGATGCATTTATTAAAAATACATTACCTCCCCTATTTACCTTTCCTAAGACTGGAACTATGATAAAACAATGTCTTTTCAGGCTTTTTCCTAAGGGTTGAGTGGATGTATTTAATATGGTTTGTTTGGGGAGTTGGGAAAGGACAAGACTACACACCCCTTTACTTTGTCTTTAAAATTAATCTGTTAGGTTACCTAAGCAGCATTTGACATAAGTTTTTATAAGTGAGAACATTTAATACATTAACAATTTTCATTTGTTTTGTTGCAGGTCTTTATAATGGCACAGAGCAGACTGGAGTCGCAGTAAATAGTTTTGCTTTTTCCAAAGCTGCTCCTCCAGCCTTGTTTCAAATTCTAGGGAGAGATGCTAGGAAAAAAAAACAAAATTTTTGTTCTTTGTGAGTGGAAGGTTGTTTTGATTACTTTATATTTTCATGTTTATTTTAGGTCTTAAAAGGAATAAAATAAAGATAAGTTATATGTAATTTGATGTTCACTAGTATTTTTCTTGACCTTTATAAATGTCTTTTAAAGTTTTTATCCAAAATTCGTGGCGTCATTTATCTTTGTCCTGTGAAGTTTCCAGAATAATGTCTTACAAAGAACTCACTATGCAATAAAGAATTCTTATAAAAATATTTATCATGTTTCAGTAAATATTTTTTTTTATTTTACATGCCACTGCAAGTCTGAAATGTAAGTCTGTGCTCCAGGATTCATTCTATGAGGTGCTTTACAACCAAAGGTCTGATGTGCTTGAATTTGCAAATAGTATCTACCATCATGTTCCATAAGATGACAGATACCAGTAATTGTCTAGACTTTTTAAGAGACTAGCAGATGTCTAGTTTAATGCTTATCAACTTACTGCAGTAAGCTCATTAACAGACAAAACTAATACAATAAAAATAACAAATATTAATTTCCATTGCACTATCCAAGACAAGCACTAGTTTTGGTTTTACCATCAATAGAGAGGTATCATAGTATGTATAGATAGTATGTTAAACTTTACCAAAAGCAGGAAAGATCTCTCATGCTAGTTTCTGCAATGTTTTTCAGCAAAATACTTAGGACTACATTTTGAATGGTCCTTACACGGCTGCACAGCCCAGGTAAGAGCCAAGAAGATTGCAGCTACTACACCAGGGAACATAAGGCCTGCTCTGTCTCTACCCTACTAAGAGTGCATAGTGCCTCTGAGGTAGGGCGACCATACGTTTTAGGTGGGACAATCCCCCTTTGCAGCTCTGTTCTGGCCGTCCCTATTTTTTCACTGAAACTGGGCATTTGTCCCTGATTTGTGCAGGCAGCGCCTGCTTCAGTACTGTCTTCCCGGCCAGCCGCCCCCTCTCTCCAGCTGCAAGGCAGAGCAGAGAGCAGAAGCTGCTGCTGGGGGGAGTCACTTCTGAAGGCAGTGCGGTCCACCAGCAGCATGATGGGAGAAATTTGCGGTAGACAGGCAACGCTGCTTTCAGAGCTGTCCCCTCCCAGGCAGCAGCCCCACTTGCCGGCTACAAGGCAGAGCAGAGAAATAAGGGTGAGATGGTATCGCCACCCTTACTTCTGCGCTGCCTCAGAGTCTGAGCCTTCCTTACAGAGGATCAATACAGAATGCTTTGAGCACCGTGACCAAGAGGCTGTATAGAAGCACTAAATTAATTTTCCTATCAGCTCAGGGCAAGGTCAGCAACGAGAAGGTAGGAACCCCATTTATTGATGGGCACAAAATATAGCTACATGGATTGTCAGCATCAGTAGGGTTGCAGGATGCCACACGCAGGTCATCTAATGGGGGTTAGTGGCAGTGCTCTAATTTGTAGACTGATTTTTGTTGGTTAGTTGAGTTGCAGCTGCAGGCTGAAAGCAGCATGTTGGTCTCTTCACAGCTTCAATGTTTGCCTAGCTTGGGCGCCTGAATGATGAGACAGTTTGAAATAGAAAGGGTTTTTAATTGCAAATTTTGTGGTAGCTAAGAGTCCCCCTGAGCTAAACAGGCTGCCTGGCGTAGAGGCAGAGTGCTGTGTTCAGATGCTGGGCTAAGCCAATGTTCAGAGAATGCTTTGTGAAGGAACACTTGCAAATCAATTCTACCCTGGTGTTTCAGTAGCAGATTTACCAGGGCACAGAGATCTCTGGTGTAAACCCTTCGATTTGGAGATTAACTTGGCCCATAGCAAGGAATTGGTTCAGCAAAACAGGGGCTGTATGGAGCAGGGTCACAGCCAGAGGCAGGTTGACATCCAAACATCCCTGCAAGGAGCATAGACAGTTCATTCACACACATGTTCTCCTTTGTCAAGGACTGGTTGTGTTAGAAGTAAGGGTGGCAATACCACCATACTACCCTTACTTCTGTGCTGCTGCTGCTGCTGCTGCTGCTGGTGGGGGCGCCGTCTTCAGAGCTAGGCACCCCAGCAAGCAGCTGATGTTCTCCATTGCCCCGCTGTGAAGGCAGAGCTGCCACCAATCACATGATGTTGCCAGGTGATGCTTTTGTTCCTTTTGTGTGTGGGTCGGGGGAGGGCTTGTGCATATCTGTGTCATTAGAAGAATCAATAGTTTGTGTGTGGTCATTTTTTGCTATTAAAATGGTCTAGGAAACATCTGTGTAATTGTAATGAAGACCTCCAAAAGCAGTTCAAGTTTTTATAAAAAGACACTTCAACACTAGACAGCAGCAAAGTTGTATGCAAGACATGTGGAGCACATTTCTCCATTGCCCAAGGCGGTCGAAATGACATTACCCAGCACCTTCAAAGCAAGAAACACAGAGATGCTGATAAAAGTAAATGTTTAACACCAAGTGTTTCAGGATTTTTTCTGAGGCAAGACAAAAGATGAAAAAGCACCTGAGACCTGACTTTGAGTGCATCCGAAAGTTTGAGTGGGCTCTGCTGAGAAATATGCCGCAGTGGAAGCAAATGCAAGACAGCCTCACTGCTTGCCACACCAAAATTCCCACCTTAAATATGTTGGAAGAGAATCATCTCTTTGACAAGTGATCTAGTGCAAAATCAATTGTCTCCAGTTGTCTTTCAGACTGAAATTATCAGACAATGCCCATCACTGAAAAGTGGCAGAAGATTTGAGAGATGGACCGTAGTGCAGTACAATACAAAGATCTAGCCAGTGCTATGTCTGCCTGTTACTACAGTGCCTGCTGAACGTGTCTTTTCAATTATGAATGATGTATGGTCTCCTGAAAAATCACATCTGAATGTCTCCACCATGAAGGCTATCTTGTGTGTGCAAGTTAACTTTTCTCTAGACTGTACTGCATTCCACGACAAGTTGCTGAAAGACAAGCAAACCCTGACAAAAATAGCACCATCAGAGAAATACAACTGGTATCAAACAGTTTCACACCCTGAAGAACGGCAAGACAAAGAACAATGCCAGTAACTACTGAGTTTTAGATAAAATATATGAAACCATGAAATATATGAACGTATATATAAAACACATGAAACTGTCTTCTTTTTTGTGTACTGTAAGTAAACTCCCCTGAGCACTGACCATCTCGTACCCAGTGTCCCATTTTCTGTTTAGGGAAATATGGTCCCTCTATTCAGAGGGCAAGGAGGAGGTAGGGACAAAAAAATCTAGGCCAGCACAGATGAGGTAAATAAGCTGCACCCACAAAAGAATGTAGTAGCAGGAATGTAGCCTTTGCACCCAGGAATTTTTAGGTCGAATGTGTTTTACTGGGGTAGGGCAGCTCCATGTCTCCACATACACCCCTCATCTCAGAGAACAACAATCTAGCCCTTACTGAATACTATGAGCTAGATTGTGACACTGTCAAAAGTCTAAATGGGCTAGATGTAACGACAGACAGCCCTAGTTGGAACTCCAGGCAAGACTGTGACTCAGAAAACACAAACCCTCCCAATCTCTCAAAGGGAGTACACTTATTGTGCCATCTGTTGGATTGGCACAGATTGCTGCCAGCTCTGCAGCTTGCCAGTTGTGTGAGATGCAACCAGGAGGGCGGAGGAGCCCTATTCCTTACCCCTTTTGAGTGTTTTGTGGCCTTCCACTCAGGGAAGAGGTTCTGATTATCCCACACCTTTAAGGAGGGAGAGGTTTCTTGTGCGCATACACCACATCCCACTACAGTACACACGCATAAGGGCAGGGACAATCTGGCTCAAAAGTTTTTAGTCAGGGAATTAAACTTGTGCTTTTAAAGCTTTTGTTAGGGCTGTGATGTTAAGGCAAAATATTACTAATTTATGAATTTAGAAGACAGGCTGAAAGTAACCTTTTTTATTCTGTTTTAATGGAAAATAGTAAGAACAGTGCAAGTGCAGTAATAACAGTGAGGAACACAAGTTGCCATACCAGAGCGATTACCCTTTGTAAACCTAACCAAGCTATATCTGTAATTTGTTATCTTGATCAGAAGGATATCTCATGACCCCACAGAGGGGACTGAAACCCTCTGTGATAGTTTACTGGCCTGATCGGTTATATAACTAATTTGCTAAATTCCTGCTTTCTATTATCTTACCACACAGTCCAGGTTTTAAGCTTTGCAGCTCTCAAAGTTTGTTCAACTGTTTACCATCATATCCACCCACTGACATGCAAAAAATCCCAAACTCTCAAAAGTCATGGATTGTTTTAAACAAACATTAAAATCATGTTATTTATGGCTCCCCTGACAGCAATGACAAAAATCCAAATTCTATGGATGAATATTTTAGGATATCTCGCAGCAAGTATGAGCTTGCTCATACTGGATGAGCAAGCATCTTAGAGAGGTGATTATGAAGAAGCAGAAAGCATACAGGGAGTGGAAGATGGGAGGGATCAGCAAGGAAAGCTACCTAATTGAGGTCAGAAGATGTAGGGATAAAGTGAGAGAGGCTAAAAGTCGAGTAGAGTTGGACCTTGCAAAGGGAATTAAAACCAATAGTAAAAGGTTCTATAGCCATATAAATAAGAAGAAAACTAAGAAGGAAGAAGTGGGGCCGCTTAACACTGAGGATGGAGCGGAGGTTAAAGATAATCTAGGCATGGCCCAATATCTAAATAAATACTTTGCCTCAGTCTTTAATAAGGCTAAAGAGGATCTTAGGGATAATGGTAGCATGACAAATGGGAAGGAGGATATAGAGGTAGATATTACCATATCTGAGGTAGAAGCGAAACTGAAACAGCTTAATGGGACTAAATCGGGGGGCCCAGATAATCTTCATCCAAGAATATTAAAGGAATTGGCACCTGAAATTGCAAGCCCATTAGCAAGAATTTTTAATGAATCTGTAAACTCAGGAGTCGTACCGAATGATTGGAGAATTGCTAATATAGTTCCTATTTTTAAGAAAGGAAAAAAAAGTGATCCGGGTAACTACAGGCCAGTTAGTTTGACATCTGTAGTATGCAAGGTCCTGGAAAAAATCTTGAAGGAGAAATTAGTTAAGGACATTGAAGTCAATGGTAAATGGGACAAAATACAACATGGTTTTACAAAAGGTAGATCGTGCCAAACCAATCTAATCTCCTTTTTTGAAAAAGTAACAGATTTTTTAGATAAAGGAAATGCAGTGGATCTAATTTACCTAGATTTCAGTAAGGCATTTGATACCGTGCCACATGGGGAATTATTAGTTAAATTGGAGAAGATGGGGATCAATATGAACATCAGAAGGTGGATAAGGAATTGGTTAAAGGGGAGACTGCAACGGGTCCTACTGAAAGGCGAACTGTCAGGTTGGAGGGAGGTTACCAGTGGAGTTCCTCAGGGATTGGTTTTGGGACCAATCTTATTTAATCTTTTTATTACTGACCTTGGCACAAAAAGTGGGAGTGTGCTAATAAAGTTTGCAGATGATACAAAGCTGGGAGGTATTGCCAATTCGGAGAAGGATCGGGATATTATACAGGAGGATCTGGATGACCTTGTAAACTGGAGTAATAGTAATAGGATGAAATTTAATAGTGAGAAGTGTAAGGTTATGCATTTAGGGATTAATAACAAGAATTTTAGTTATAAGTTGGGGACGCATCAATTAGAAGTAACAGAAGAGGAGAAGGACCTTGGAGTATTGGTTGATCATAGGATGACTATGAGCTGCCAATGTGATATGGCTGTGAAAAAAGCTAATGCGGTTTTGGGATGCAATCAGGAGAGGCATTTCCAGTAGGGATAAGGAGGTTTTAGTACCGTTATACAAGGCACTGGTGAGACCTCACCTGGAATACTGTGTGCAGTTCTGGTCTCCCATGTTTAAAAGGAATGAATTCAAACTGGAGCAGGTACAGGGAAGGGCTACTAGGATGATCCGAGGAATGGAAAACTTGTCTTATGAGGGGAGACTTAAGGAGCTGGGCTTGTTTAGCCTAACTAAAAGAAGGTTGAGGGGAGATATGATTGCTCTCTATGAATATATCAGAGGGATAAATATAGGAGAGGGAGAGGAATTATTTAAGCTCAGCACCAATGTGGACACAAGAACAAATGGGTATAAACTGGCCACCAGGAAGTTTAGACTTGAAATCAGACCAAGGTTTTTAACCATCAGAGGAGTGAAGTTTTGGAATAACCTTCCAAGGGAAGCAGTGGGGGCAAAAGATCTATCTGGTTTTAAGATTCTACTCAATAAGTTTATGGAGGAGATGGTATGATGGGATAATGGGATTTTGGTAAGTAATTGATCTTTAAATATTCAGGGTAAATAGGCCAAATCCCCTGAGATGGGATATTAGATGGATGGGATCTGATTTACTATAGAAAACTCTTTCCTGGGTATCTGGCTGGTGAATCTTGCCCATGTGCTCAGGGTTTGGCTGATTGCCATGTTTGGGGTCGGGAGGGAGTTTTCCTCCAGGGCAGATTGGAGAGACCCTGGAGGTTTTTTGCCTTCCTCTGTAGCATGGGGCATGGTTGACTGGAGGGAGGCTTCTCTGCTCCTTGAAGTTTTGAACCATGATTTGAGGACTTCAATAGCTCAGACATGGGTGAGGTTTTTCATAGGAGTGGGTGGGTGACATTCTGTGGCCTGCGCTGTGCAGGAGGTCGGACTAGATGATCAGAGTGGTCCCTTCTGACCTTAGTATCTATGAATCTATGAATCTATAAGTATTTCACTGGAGGTTAAAATATATCTCTACATACTTTCAATCCTCTTTATCAACAAGCAGCTGATTTAAGACTAATTCTTTAAAAATTCATGTGGGACTTTGCAATTTCTCACCTTGAGTGAGAAACAGTAATGGGCACTGTAAGTAGCTATACCCAGAAGCTCTCTTGTTCTGATCAGCAGTATGGTCAATCCTGCATGGTGGCACGCAGATAGTAATAACAGGACTCTAAGGTAGATTCATATGATCCCCATGTTCCTTCCAAGACTAGAAACAGATTTGTGCCTTCAATGCATGACATTTCTTATGCAATAAAAACAGTGGGGCTGATCTTCCTCTCACTTACACTAGGTCTAACACTGTCATAACTGACTTTAGTGGACTCGCTCCAGATTTATAGCTAAGTGAGAAGAAAGTCGGGCCTAGCATCTCTTTCGCATTTCAAGGTCAGACAATGTTATGCCCTTTTCCTCTTGCCTCTCCAAGTAACTCTTCACCCCATGCACTTTATTTCACTTTGATCTTAGCACTGTATCTGGTTAGATGTTAAAATTAAATTCAGGTGTATGAGAAGGAAGTGAATTAGCTTCAGATTCTATTCTGAAGTTGGGTTATTTCTACACTTATTCAAACATACCACCATAGATTCTACCTCCAAAAAGTACATATTACTTGGCAACAAGAAAATTATCAAAGCAATTGACCAAACTAGCACTGTTAGCTCTGACTACATCTGGCAACCATAATATGAAGGGGGAAGCATAAGGAGAACAAAGAATTCTCATTTATCATTACTGTTAAACTTAACTACAGTAAGAAGTCTTCAAGTCTTTGAACTTCATGCTTTCACAACACCAATAATAGCTTCCCTCAAAGGTGAAGGTGATGCTTTTCCAAGAGTGGTAAAAGGTCAAAAGCATTAACTCACTGAAAACTCTAGCGATAGTATACCTGGACAGAAATGACCAGAAAAGCCTGACTGCTAACATCAAGGAGTTCCAGAAATGCAAAAGTTATGGGGTTTTGGTTCTGTGCCAACAAGACAACACAAATGTAATATACTATATGTAGAACAAATTCTAAACAAACAAGTCTATTTTTCATATTTATTAGCAAATTTCCAAAGTAGATTGAGATAATTCAGCATAAGGCACTCTTATTCTGGAATAAGTGTGTTCACACAGGGAGTTAATCAGGAATATCTATTCTGGATAATTCTCTGTGTAGTGCGACAAAGTGCACAGGGTGAACAGGAGTGCCTGCACTCTGATCACTTAAATGCCAATTAGTTCCCCCAGAGAAAGCTGATTGAAATAATTAGATAAACCAGGTAGGGAGGAGGGGCTGCATGCGATAAAGAGCCAATTAACCCATCCACCCAAATCTGGTGATGAGGCACAGGAAGGAAGTGCTGGGGTGGGGAAGAGAGGGGAACAGGGCTAGCTGAGCCCAGTGGCACAGAGTTCTCAGGGAAGGGAGACCTTTTTTTTCCCCTCATGTCCAAATGAGAGGGCCAAAAGCACACAGGATACCATAAACAGACCGTTGCATGGGAACAGTGGTGGTATTGGTGGAGGGAACAGAAAATAAACAGCACTGTGAATGCACAACTAGCGGAGTTTGCACAATTTCTGCAGGACAGGACAAGAGGAGCAGAGCTGCATCCTGTTACAGTAGACAAGCCCTAAGAAAAACAAATTCTGAACCACTCCAGAAAAGTGGTTAATGGAGATATATGGAAAAAAGGTTTCAAAGAGCAGTTCTCCGAGTAACTATAACTGTAGCCTTCTTTGATATCAGTAGATGAAAATTCTAATGCAGGTTTGTCAGAATATGAATATATCTCACTAGAGAAAAGGGAGAATGATTGCTGGCAAATATATCTGTAATTTTTGACAATTTTTTTTAAAAAGGAATAAAGAAAAGCATGACTGGAGCCATCCTGTATTTTAAATAATTATTGTTTCTAATTTCTACAAAGATCAGATGTCTTCATGCTAAGTTCAGAAAGCTATAGGTAACGAGACACAGGACATCTCTTAATAACAAGTTTCTATAAACATTCTATAAGTCAATATAGTTGTGAACTACAAATTTCAACTTCATATTTTATATTTTAAGAAAGCAATGTTTCCATCTAACTTCTACAGACTGTATGCACAGGGAGGAGTCCCCTGTTTGCTTAGGTTTTCTGCAATCTTTACTCACAAAAAAGGTACAGAATACAGCAAAAAAAGTGAAGGCCTCATCTACTCTGAGCAAATGACTAACTGCTAATTGCACTGCTGAAGGGTGTTCGAGTAAAAAATTAGGTAGAGTCTTCAAAGAAGTATACCTTGTTCAAAAACATGAACTATTTACAGTACTTCATATAATATATCATTTTAAATTGCCATAAAGACTGTTATATGGTGAACTGCCCAGGGGCTGTTTTAACTTGAGATCTAGATAGTCACATGATAACCTACATAAATGCTTCTGCATGTTTAATGTTCATTAAATATGGGTACTTGCCATAGCAAATCCATTACAGAATTCACCCTTTTACGAACTTACACACAAAGTACCGCATACTTTAAAATGTACACTCACTTTATTTTCTCTGTGCACAACATATAGCATTTGTTGCCCACTTTACGTTTATCATATGGCTGTGACTACAAAAATAGTAGTAGTAGTAATAAGTAATAATACACAAAGATGCTTTGGGATGAAATTGCCTATCATTCTTATAAAATAAGTCTAATTTACATTAATTAAAACATCGAGAGCATTTGTTAGATGAAAATGCATTTTCTTTACGAAAATGTCCGTTAATTACATTTACTTCTGATCTGAAGCAGTCAGTCCGTCAGTGCTATAAATCAACAGCACATATGTGCAGATTCACCCCAGCCATTTTCCATTTTGCCAGGGAAGATAGTTATAACTAAGGATATTTGGGGCTTTTAATTATAAATGCTGTTTTTCAGACACTTTCAACAATCTTTTTTGGAATATAGGATGAAATCCTGACCCCACTGAAATCACGGGCAAAACTTCTATTGATTTCAGTGAGTCCAGGATTTAATCCACAGAGTTCAGAACACAGGCTTAGCACATGAGGAAATGACAGAAGTTAGATCATCCAGAACATCTTTCTGCCAATGCAAAAATTATTCTCTCAAGTACATTTTGTACTGCTCTCTTCTGTTTTATTTTTTAAATTCCCAACCATTAGGGCTTGTACCACATCCTATGGGAGACTATTCCATAGCCTAATATATTTTCGTGTGAGTCAATCAATTTTTGTTTTCTTAATCACATTCCATTATTCGTAGTTAAACCTCCATGTGTCATACTAAATAATTCCTCTCCATTCCTTAGCATCATCAGATATGTACTTTTTTCTGTCAGTACTTAGCCATATTATATATAATGTAGTTCTCTTACATGGTCTCCAGAAGAAATTTCCTCCAGTCTATTGAAAATAAAACACCACTATTTCCCTTTGCTTAGCTTAGTAGTCAGTTCACATGTTGAGAGTCACTTCTCAGCATGAATAAATGTAATATCTTATTTAAAGACCATTATTTATTATTTACTTAATAAAGATAAGTGTTAATTACTATTGACATTTCAGAGCTCAGCAGCAGCTATCTTGCCAGCAAGTGACATTGGTAGCATGAGACCCTTATGTACAGGTCTCATTAATTTCACATTACAAATGTCATACAGATCAATAAAGGTACTTCAGTATATTCTATCTAACAATTCTGAACTATTAAACAGTCATATTTTTGAATGAACCATGTTTGAAAATAACTTTGTCACAACTTGCTACCATAAGCTTACAATGGGCACAACTTATTTACTTATCCCGTTAAAAATTCCCTATCAAATCAAACCTCCCTGTGCTCCCTTCACATTTGCCCTCTACCCACAAAAATGTGAACCTTGCTCATATTTTAATATTTTATTATACTTTATATTACTTTTATTTATCCTACACCTGTTTATCTCTGTTCTATCACATTTCCCCCCACTACTTGTCTACCTATCATCATTATTAGCATTGCAGTAGTACCTAACAGCCCCGTCCTGGACCAGGGCCCCATTGTTCTAGACACTGTACAAACATATTACAGTAGTTCCTCTCCCAAAGAGCTTTCATTCTTCACACACAGACACACACACATACACTTCCCTCACAATGACCTCAGATAAAGTCTCCCCACTCCCCTCTCTGTGATGTGTTCTCCACACAGGGCTGGGAGGGGCAGGTAGGCCCCTGCAGGCATGAGGTGCAAGAAAACAAAGTCCATCAATCACTACTGAAGCATAAATTTCTGATGGTGTCCACATCTGTAAACCACCAAGTGCCTAACTTCCTACTTGATTACTGTCATCCCCTTCTGACTCCTCCCACACATGCTAGTCTCCAAACCCCCATAATAAAGCTCATGGAGTCTACAACTGTTGACATCATTGGAGTTCCTGAGATGTAAAGGAGCCATTACTTGATGCTACTAAGGGTGGGGATGTGCGGACTGCTGAGACACCATGACTTACTAAATCCTAAATCTGCTTGTGAGATGAAGACCTATGCCAGCCCTCACCCTCAGCTGCTGCTGGCTCAGCCTTTGCTAAGTCTCTCTTTCCTAAGGATTCTGGGATCTTCTTCAAGACCCATTCTCCCTGGGAAATTTTATGGAGGGTCTCATACGCTTAGGGTGAATGAAGTTCTGCTGATGGGCTCCTGTTACTTGAGTATGTTAATTATAGGTGTTTTTCTAGATTAACTGAAAAATCTAGAACAGTGGTTCCCAATCTTTTCTGTTCTGGAATACTCTTCCATTAGGACTGACTCAGGACCCCCATGCATCTAGCCAAGACACCTCTCACATTTACTAGTATAGGAAAGGTGGGATGATCACAGTCCCCTGACACTTATTTGCAACCCTCAGGATGAGAACCCATGTCATAGTCTGCCCTAAAACAAGCATTCTGAGCAAGTTAATCTGGTCAGTGCAATATTCAGCAAGGACAGAAGCTTATTTACCCAGGAAAATCTTTATCTTCTCTGAGATCAAACAAGTTATGAAAACTTTGCCATGTGAAAGCCAGTGAACTTCAGTTTTGGAAGAGTTACCTATTTAAGGTGCTCATTTCTTCACACAAAATAGTGAAGAGTGAATTTGTAGGCTTACCTTTATTAAGTTCACAATCTCATTAGATACCTCTTAATAGTTCCAGTGGCATCTTCTTTGATTCCTATGCTCTGTGGTGAACTGAACATGGCCCAGGATGCAATGGATTGTAGTCACACAGGCCAGATTATTAAAAATATTTTTAAGAGTATGAATATGTAGTTAGGTACCTGATGGGATTTTCAAAAGCTCCTAAGCAGCAAACTCCCAATGGCACCATCATTTCAAATACCAACATAGTGACGTCAATAACAACATAACTATCATGAGACACAGGGCACAACGTTTCCCCAATTATAAGGGGCTCATTAGCTTACGCTATTTGCAGTGATACCAACTATGATGCTCAGAGAACTTTCATGTTTGCAGGACTGCTACTTAATAAAACACCCTTCTGATTTTGTGAACTCATCAGCTTTCACTTGAGGAATTTAGTAGATTTCTTTTGTCAAGATGGATGCTTGCCCTCCAAATGGCTTACTGCTCCCTCCTTCTCATGCTAGAATCCTTCACCAGTACTGAGAACTGACAGCAATCTGGTATGTGATTTGGTCTAGGTGTGCTGTAGAGGGAAATCAAGGCTGTAAGCAGCAAATCCACAGAGGAGGGGCAAATGGTAAGAAATGATGAATGGTCATGAGCATCCTGCTGCCACGCTCCTTAGACCAGTGTAGGGAGAATGTGCTGTAATCCAACTGATTTCCTCTTGAAGGGAAAACTAGAGAGCAAGTGGCAGCACAGGCAGGTCCCAGTAGAGCAAGGAGACAAAGCAAAAGTATTGGGTGCTCAGCCACAGCAAAATGGCAAATTCCACTGCAAAAATGGTAGATTCAGCAGCACAGTAGAAAAATCCATGACTGTAGAATCACAAAGTCCACAGAGTCTTGAGTGAGATAAACACTTTGAGCTATTGTTTCTGGCTGGCTTTAGATACAAGCCAGTATAACCGCATTAGTTTATGCTCAGTTTGTTTTTTAGGTTCTCTCTCTAACCATAAGGGCTAGAACCATAATTTTGTTAAAAAGGGTAAAGCGGGGTCTGAGAGGGGAAAACAGTGATCATAACCACACTGAAATCTTTTCATGAGCCCCAACAGATTAAGAACAGCCCTAATTTAGATGGACTGATTGGGTCTGTGCTAGAACTTGTCAGGGATTGCTAACAAAATATTTTGTCAGAAAATACAAATTCGTTTAAACCAATTCTTTTGCCCAAGAACATATCAGTTTTGACTAACCATTTGTCAGAAAGGTTTCTCAGGACCAGAATGGAATTTTTAATGACAGACAGCAAGAGGAGGAAATAGCACTCCCAAATTGCAAAAAGCCCAGTTCTTAGGGCACTCACCCAGAATGTGGGAGACCCAAGTTAAACTGTCTGCTCTGAGTCAGTCTCTCTCTGGCCCAATGAATGTTTAATTAATTATACAAAATGGAACAGCTCCAACTGAAAAGACTGAGACAAAGAGAGACTGGCTCTATAACCCAAAGGTTATAGCACTCACTTTGGATGTGGGAGTCACAGGGACTTGAACCTAGGTCTCCCACATCCCAGGTGAGTGCCCTAACCACTGGACCAGTGGTTATTCTATGACAGATAGCCCTCTCATATTTTTCATGACAATATTTGCAAGGTCTCAGTTTCATCCCACTGAAAAATAAGAAAAAATTTTGAAGTCTCAAAAAATTTTAAGGAACAGGAAAATAATTTCCTCCCTGGCTCTAATCTGTGCTTTCTAGTTTTATTTTATTTACTCAGCCAGCCTCAATTTGTTTCACAAGCATTGTTTAAATGTTCTAAAGTTGAGCTCCATTACAGAACCAATTGAAATTGCTCTGATATCAATTCTATGATGGTATGTTCTTGGATTAGTACTGATAGTCCAAAATAGAGTAGTTTTTCCTTGTTGTGTATCTCCTTTTCATCCTGGAGTGTCCAAGGAAACATTATCTTATGTTGCACAGCTTCACCCATCAGCAGATAGTGACAACATTTTCTGGCATTTGGTACTTTGAAGACAGTATTCTTATCTGGGGCATCTACTTCTATAGGTGCTATTTCTTCATATGATACACAAGCCAACCGTCACCTGAGCAGCTTTGATGTCATCATTACCTTGCAAGTAATGGTAATTTTTTAAACATATACAATCTGCTGTTAGAGCCCCGGTCTGTTTTAAGAAACAATTACGTAGTGCAGCATGTGTTGTCTCATTCTTGCATTAATATGGAACACTATGGTTTGGTTATTTTCAAACTCAATTCATGTTGCACCTTATTTAAGAGCTTTCTGACAACATCTGACACAGTTTGTAGTAACATCCAGTGCTCTACCACCAATGTCTTGCCAATGCTAAGATCCAGATTTTTGAAAAGGTATTTAGACATTGTTGCGCTCAGTGTTGCAATGGTTAACTAAACCCAAATCTCATTTTCAAAAGGGATTTAGGGCACTTAGGGGTCTAACCCCATCAACTGGATTTAGGCTCCCACGTTCCTAAATCCCTTTGAAAATGAAATTAGGGCTCCTAAATCAGCTAGGAGTTGCAATACTGACCGCAGCAATGCCTAAACACCTGTAAAAATCTGGGCATAAGGTATTTTCAGTACATTCCCCGTTTCCTAACAATAGTAACACCTGTCATTAAATATTGTGAAGCCTGCAGTGAGATTTTGAGACCACACACCAAATTTATAAATCTACAAAAATCTGATGCAAACTATATTAGTGATGTGCTTAGGCTTTACATGCCAAGCCAGGTCCAAAGGTGCAGCAGTTCTTCCTGCTTCGAGGCATGAATGTTTTGAATTCAGAATATGCAGCTGTTTTGTGCTTCTCAGTCAGAAGCCCTTGCCTATGTAAATTGATAATATTAATATAGTTTCAAACTTTTTAAATTCAAGATTAAGACACATTTGTTTGTTTCAGTATAGCCTTAATCAGACAAGATGTAAATTTACTGTTTTTAGAAGACACTGAACCACAGGGCACACAACATACTGTACAGTACATTATAATTTAATCTTAGAAGCACAATACCACCAAGTGTGCAGCACCCAGCTGCTATGCATGCACATTCTAATTATGACATTATAGTTAAGACTTCAGAGTTTGTAGGAAATATCATAGTTAGCTGGTAGTTTAGGGCCTTAAATCATTTAGCACTTCATCAGTCATGAAACTTAAATTAGTAGAGATGGAAACTATAACAATTTTACATGAAAAGTTTGTGTGTTGTAGGGGAAAGCAAATAGTCTCTTAACCTACCTGTATTACCTCATTTTAATCCCCTACCAAAAGCCTCCCTAAAAACTTCCACAAGCTTCTGTCCTAAGAAAATCTAACACTGACTCATCTACTTTCTTCTCTTTCTACAAAGCTCCTGTTTTCAATACCAAAGAGTCATATATCAGGGTGGTATGTAACTAGCTTTCAAACATCTATGAATTCCAATGGCTAAATGTATCAGGATTAGCCACCATATTCAGGAGGAAATTGGGAACATAAAAGACTTGTCATCCACTTCAGCACTTTCTGCCTTCCGTAACGCTGCATATCCCTTGCCTTTCAATCTGCACTTTGGCTGCAGTCATAGAACATGTAAATATTGGTAAGAAATACACAAAGATTTCTGAGGTCTGCCCCTCTTCATACTAAACTGACAGATATGAGGTGTAGGACTAGCTTTGCCAGGTTAAACATGGTTATTAAAGCAGCATACCTAGTTTTACTGGCACTAAAATGAAATGCTGGTGCCAAAATTTCTAAAAGAAAGAAATATTAAGTAACACTGTACCTCTGACATTGACATAAGTTTATTATTATTCCATGCCAATGCACCTTGATCCAAATCATCCAAGTGCATGCTGTTCCAATCCAGGGGCTCCATTAAGACTGACAATTATACTGAATAGTGTAGTGGTTTTCCAGTTTAGTCAAAACTACACACAGTCTCTCATGTGCATATGGCATCTGCAGAGCAAAATTCTATGGATGCAGTTGTAGGTCCATAAGCCATTTCAAGACCTCTTCTGTGATGTTATTTGGATATCATCCACAACTACACTGAAATTACTGAGTAAAAGGAAAGTGCATTAATCACTCAGCATCTAGCCCACTACTTTTCTCTACTATATTTTGGCTACATGTGCTCTACCTGTAGAACTCACCTCATCAATTCTGTGAGGATTTTTTTAGTTGTTTTTCATATGCATAAGAAAGACTCCTAGCTATCAAAATATTCTCAATGCTTTTCTTTCTTTCCCATCTTTATTAATAAGTACTCAACAGAATCATTTTTATGATTCCATACTAGCAATATAAAAAAATAAGTTAGGGCCAGATTCTGATACTCTGCCTTATGTTGAGTAGGACCTTACTCAGAGTAGTCCCACTGAAAAAAAAAAAAAGACTACTCGCAGAGCCAGCATGGAAAAAAACATCAAAATCTGGCCTTGCATAGAAGAAAATTCCTAATTTCCTAATTAGCCTTCCTAATTAGGCTTGTAATACTTTCAGAAGAGGCTAATGACTAGTGTGAACATTTTAAAAATTGCAGTTCCATCATATTCAATGTTTTCAAGAGACTAACTTGGCAAGCATGCATTTATCTGCAACCCAGCAGTGGTGCTGGAACAATTATTATGGAGGGGGTGCTGAAAGCCATTGAACAAAACTGTAAACCCTATATGTGATGGAAACTACTTCAAGCCGGGGGTGCTGCCACATACCCAGCTCCCCTAGTTCCAGCACCTATGCTAACTTGTTCACTGCAAGAGATGGGATATTTCACTAGAAGGACCAATAACCTGTTTCTGAGGAGGCTCTTATATTCCATCTGAAAGAGTTCATGTTCCATTTCACATAGTATATTTGGAATATTCAAAGTTCTTGCTAGAGATAGGTGAATCTCAAATGTCTGGCTGCCACCAGCTGGAGTAAAGGCTCCACAGGGAGAGAATATCCAAGGGACCAAAAAGAAAAGTGGAGCAGTGACTGGACACCAGTGGTGCATGAGAGAAGGATGGCAGGGATGTATATACCAGGAGAGAAAAGGAGAAAGGAACCCAGCAGCAGCAAAGCACAAATAGAAGGAGGAGGCTAGATTTAAAAATAAAAAGAAAAGAAAAGAAAAGAAGAAGAACAGAACCGGTGTAAGGGGGAAGACAAAATGAAGTGTAATTAACTTCTCAAAAAGGACAAACTTACTGCATTAAACACAGCTAAATACAAAGTTATTTTACAAATATAATTTTTCCTTGTAAGCAATTGTTGTAGAGGCCAAAGTGATGTTATGTGTTCATGAATGGGAGGGAAGTTGTACAGAAATTGTCCAAAAATATTACTGTAGTATTTGGGGCTACTACTATAGAATACTGTAGTATTAACAAAAAATAAGACATGAAATAAACAAAAATAAACATTGAAAAAACAGCATATGGTCAAACTGAGCCAAACATTCTAAAATTAAGACACAAAATATAAAAGTCTATAAGGCACGAAGATAACAAATGTCCTCCACATCTCTAGTGGATAAAGGATAAAATAATTTACTGGGTCCTGAAGAAGGGGTGAGACATCCCTTTGGTATACACAGGATAAAAATGGGGAGTGACTTATTTTTTTTAAGGAAGACATTCTGCATAATCAGTCTAAATATAGGGGGGCTCAATAAAGAGATTAACTTTTTAGCTTTGTGTAGAAAAGTCTGTATTTTTGACGGAAACCTACAGAATTTCTACTTTGGGATTCAGAGTAGCAGCCATGTTAGTCTGTATTCGCAAAAAGAAAAGGAGTACTTAGAGACTAACAAATTTATTAGAGCATAAGCTTTCGTGAGCTACAGCTCACGCATCCGATGAAGTGAGCTATAGCTCACGAAAGCTCATGCTCTAATAAATTTGTTAGTCTCTAAGGTGCCACAAGTACTCCTTTTCTTTTTACTTTGGGATTGTACACCAGACAGAAGGAAAATAAACAGAAAAAAATTCCTTTATAGTGTCATGATCTGAATTTATTTAAACAATTGGGGAGAAAGGGCAATAATGTTTCAGTTTAAACTTTCCTCAGATAAATCATCTGTGAATGAATGTAACCTTAAACATATTCGTACACTACTGAAGGCCTCATACTAAAGTTGTAAATGTGACCCAAAGGTAATTCTAAAAGAATTTTCCATGCATTATATCCATGCCATACAAATAAAATTATGATATTTACACAATAATTATGTCTGGGCATGCCAGGGTAAATCAGCACCTAGATGTTATGGCAATGGGCTCATTAGATATACCCCATATAGTCTACATCTACACATACATTTAACTCTATGATCTCAAAGAATGATTTAGTGACAAATCCCCATGCATGTAATCCCATTAATCATTTCGTCTGGAAGTAAAACAAGAATTTGGTCCTTAGCACACAACATGGACATCAGACATATCCTGATGCATTACATTATTGAAGTAAAATAAAGTCAGGCGTTAATTCCAACGTTAGAGAACCAATTCAGTACAGACTCATTTTGCAATTAGTTCTTACCAGGATTTATTTCTAGCACTGTATAGCATGCACATTCCAGGGAAGCACTTAGTAGATCGTAACAGGAGTTCACTCTGGGATTCAGTTGGCAGTGGTAGTGCAACTCTAGAATTGTTATTTTCAGTAAAAAAATCAGGTATTTTGAAAGGCTACAGGTCTATTTATATATGTATGGATATAAAAGAACAGACATGCATTTTAGTTAATTTGATATGAAAGTTTACAACTTTGGGATCAAATGGAATGAAGATCTTTTGGGCAAGATTATTAGGTAACCCAGGGTTTTTTACAAAACGTATGATAGGTAAATAATTTACTGTATCTCTTTCATACACCAATGGAATAATCTTAAACCATAAAAACAAAAATAATGCAATATAGTGTATATTCAAAAGCATACATTCAGTATGTATCAGAATCATAGAAATGTTAGGCTGGAGGGAAACTCAAGAGGTCATCTAATCTAGCCCCATGCACTAAGGCAGGATCAAGTATACCTAGACCATCCCTGACAGGTGTATGCCTAACCTGTTTTTAAAAACCTCCAGTGACAGAGATTCTACAACCTCCCTTGGAAGCCTGTTCAGAGCTTAACTACCCTTACAGTCAGAAAGTTTACACTAATATATAACCTAAACCCCCCTTGCTGCAGATTAAACCCATTACTTCTTGTCCTGTCTTCAGTACCTAAGTGTAGTACTTTGCAATTGTCCTTATTGAGTTTCATCTTGTTGATTTCTGATTGTTCATTCTCCAATTTGTCAAGGTCCTTTTGGATTATAATCCTGTCCTCCAAAACAATAGCAACTCCACCCCAGTTTAGTGTCACCCACACATTTTTAAGCACATTCTCCATTCTGTTAGCCAGTCCTTAATTAAAATATTGACTAGTACCGGACACAGGATGGACCCTGCAGGGCCCTACTAGATATGCCGTCCCAGTTTGAAAGCAAATAATTGATAACTACGCTGAGTTTTTCAACCAACCAGTTATGCACCCACCTTATAGTAATTTCATCTAGACCACATGTCCCTAATTTGCTTATGATACTTCTGTGACAAATTACATTTATCAAACCCATTTGACCACCTGTCCTGCACTCTGCCTACTGATCTGTATCTCACAGAACTAATTTTAGTGATATTCCAAACCTCTGACCGGCTTCAAATAATTCCCCCCCTCTTTATTTTTTTTAATCACAAGACATAACAATTTTCCCTCTTCAAAATTATCCTAATTTGAGGCCCAGAACAAATATTATTCAGTCCAGGATCAATGAGAGGTTTAAGATTTGATATCTTCCACATCATCAAGGTTACAAACTAAAATTGAATATCCAAGAATCTCAACTTGTTTTTTTTTTTTAAAAAATTTATAAAAGAAAAACAGAGGGCAGGGATCCAAATTCTGGTCTTGAACTCAGTCCCTTACTCCCTGGGCCTACAGGGACAATGTTCTCAGTTCCTGAGAATGCAAGTACATCTTGCATTGCTCAAGCATCCACATCTAGCCAATCTTCAATAGAGCCACATGCAGCCCATATGAACCCTTCAGTTCTAAAGATGGAGGAATCCTGGAGAAGGATATATTTGGTTTGCTTTTAATTTTGTTCTTATAATTAGCAACAGTCTCTGTTTTAAGAAGTGTATCATTTAGACATACTATACATACATTCATATTCTATATATCACAAAACATTGAGCGGGGACCTGTTGATAGGCTACAAATTGAAAGTGAATTTATTTTTATTTTTAAAAATATACATTAAAACATACTTGATTCCAGATACTAGTGGACCTTGTGTTTTCTTCTCTTTCTTCTTTCATTTTATATAGGGAGAGACTGTACATAGAACAGATACAGCGCTATGCTAGTAGCATTCCAAAATGCTTTCTCTAGTATTAAGGTAAGGCGAACTTCCCAAATAAAGTGAGATAGCTGAATCTGTGGAAAATTTGCTATTTTTTAAAAATTTGGGGGGGTAGGAGGGGGAATAATTTGAGTCATGATGGCATTTGTTCCACTTTTGGGGGGATAACAGGTTTCAGAGTAGCAGCCATGTTAGTCTGTATTCGCAAAAAAGAAAAGGAGTACTTGTGGCACCTTAGAGACTAACAAATTTATTTGAGCATAAGCTTTCGTGAGCTACAGCTCACTTCATTGGATGGTGCATCCGATGAAGTGAGCTGTAGCTCACGAAAGCTTATGCTCAAATAAATTTGTTAGTCTCTAAGGTGCCACAAAGTACTCCTTTCCCTTTTGGGGGAGTGTCTTTGGCTTCTTGGATTTTTGCATACACAAACCACAGGACACAAGAGCTCAAAGAATTTAGGTTCTCTAATTAAGTTTTTTTTCAAATCTTTAAAATGTGTAAAATAAAAAGTGAAAGAGTTTGAGCCACATTCTGTCACCCTTTCATTGAATAGTACTTTATTCCTTAAGCAGTCCCATTCATTTCAGTGACGTTACTCAATGTGAGTAAGGCTAAAAGAATCTGTCTTTTTTGAAAGTCAAAGAATTTTATCTGAATTTATTAAAGAGTTTTTTCCTTAACTTCACTAATTTTGTACACATTACATCATATGGTGTTCTCTATACTGAATGTAATAAGCTCAGATGGTGGGCCCAATCTCAAAACCTTCACTTATGTAAATAATCCTTACAGAAATAGTCTCACTGAAATCAATAGGACAAATCATGTCAGAAGGAACTAGTTCCATGAGTAAGGATTGCAGTCTTAGTCCCTATGTTTTATATCACATTAAGGGCAGTACACTGTAATAAATGAATACATATTCTTGCTGGTTTCTCACGAATTTTACAACATATTCTTTTGTTAGAAGTCCTACCTTTTTCTGAAGGACATTGATTTTTCTTTCCTTTACTTCTAACATGTCTTTCATATCTCGAATCTCTCCAGCCAAGGTTCCCTTCTCTTCTGTGAGGTCTTGCAGTTGTTTTGTTTTTTTATTAAGAAATGTTTCTTTTTCTTCCAGTCGTAATCTCAAGGCATCAACCTGTAGTCAATAAATGAAACAGAAAGACTTTAAGGAAAGAATGATAGTAAATAATAGTTAATGTTACATAAGCTTTTCCATTTTAACCTCCCATTTTCTGTTGCATCTGAAACCTTCAATTTTTGGGCTAAGATTTTCTTTACCCAGAATTGTTTTTGTTTTTTTTAAGAGAATGAAATAAATATATTCTCTCATTAAAACATTATCCTTTAGAGGTGTGGTGGTGTTTTGTTTAACAACTCTAAAACAGTAAAGGTTGGAGTACTAAGCTGAAATTTGACATTAAAACCGCCTTAATTAAATTGAGGTGCTTATGAATGATCTAGGAAAGTTCATTTTGATTTGATAAATGTATAGTCCATCAAAAATAGTACAGTGAACATGCAGTACATTTTACTTTGAATTTTCTTGCTGAAGTCATGAAGTACACAGCTAGCGAGGGTACCCAGCCTATGCAATACCTGAGTGAAATAGTGAAGGTGCCACTGAACAAAGAGGTTTCAACAGGAGCCTTTACCTTCTTCAAGGTACATCATCTTGTAAGGCTCTCAATAAATGAGGTATAAGAGTACTTCCTGTATTCACTGCAAATCTTGTAAGATAAAAATTGAACATATCTGAAGGAGAAAGGTCCTTTCCTCAAGTCCTTGTGAGGTGTATCTAATCAAGTTTTTCTATATTATGGATTTTCTTTTGTATTTCTTTGTAAAAAACAAAACAAAAACAAACTATGAAATTCCATCAAAATTATTAATAGAGAGAGTTAAATTTAAACCAATAAGCACCCCAAGAGTCAGGAAAATACATATTCAACTTTAACTGTGTCATTTTCTGCTTTTTGAATACACAACCATGCAACTTTGCTGTTCTTTTAACATAGGTTGTTGGTGGAATGTATTAGTAAGATAAAAAAACATATTGAAACAGTTGTCAGAATATTGTCAGCAGAGCACTTGTTGGTGATCTGGAAAGAATTGGTAGGTCATGTGATACTGGTTCCTACTTGTGTACAGCTGTTTCTACAGACAGCTAGATTTTTCATAGCAGTTAGGAGTCTGGATATTTGTAAAAGCATTGGAAAGAAGGGGGAAAGCAAGGCCACCTGTCTACATCAGGAATAAGAGAGGAAAAATGAAGCCATCTTCAGGGTCCACAGGCACAAATTGTATTGAAGCTGACAGGCATTATTCAGAATAATCAACAGGAAAGGAATGTCCAGTGGAGAAGGGAGCAAAGTAACCAGGCACCATAACCAGGGTAAGTATGGGAGGTAGGTAGGATGACCAGATGGCTAGGCAGCATGACCCAGGAAGTAGAGAACCATGCATTGGGCAGTACATATACTGTAGACTAGGACAAAACAGACAGGAAGTACATACAATTGTAAAGAGGGCCAGGGTGGCAGACAAGCCAATGCCAGGGGGAGAGAGGGGACAGAAAAGATGGAAAGAGGATGATTGAGGAGCAAAAAGACAGTGTGACTTTTTCAAAAAGGAGTAAATTATTATTGCGCTACACAGTTAAAATATGTTAATGCTTTTCTCATGTGACATTTCTATGTAAACAACTGCTCTACAGTAGTTGCTACAGGGATATTGCAGTTACAAGTGAATAGGAATTGGGCTATACCATTGTGAATGGGAGGGGAAGAGATCCATAGGACATTCTTTGTATGAGCGCACAGTCTGCAAACTTGACATAGTTACTATCCATACCATCAACAGTCAGGCTTTACTGTGTTTGAAATTTCCTTATGGGGCTATGACTTATGATCATCAAAGGCATTTGAAGTAAAACAGTCACAGCTTCTTTAAAATAATAATAATTGCCCAGATTCAGCAAAATCCTTAAGCATGTGATTAAGTTAATATATGTGAGAAATTCCATCCCAACCAAGCAAAGCACTTAAGCACATGCTTAAGTGCTTTAATGAATAAGGGCCATAGTAACTAATACTGGAAAATGTAACAATATAGGATTTAAATATGCTGCATTGTACATAGAACAAAAGAATTAAATGATCCAACGTTGAATAATTTAAGATTGAAAAGATCCAAGCTTGGAATGACTGTAGAGTATAAAGAAAAGGAGTACTTGTGGCACCTTAGAGACTAAAATTTATTTGAGCATAAGCTTTCATGAGCTACAGCTCACTTCATCGGATGCACTCAGCGGAAAATACAGTGGGGAGATTTATATACATAGAGAACATGAAACAATGGGTGTTACCATACACACTGTAAGGAGAGTGATCACTTAAGGTGAGCTATTACCTGCAGGAGGGCGGGGGGGCGTGGAGAGGTGACTTTTTGTAGTGATAATCAAGGTGGGCCATTTCCAGCAGCCGACAAGAATGTCCGAGGAACAGTGGGGGGTGGGGATAAAATAAGGGGAAATCCACCAATGTGATATATGCCATCATATGCCAGCATTGCCCCTCTGCCATGTACATTGGTCAAACTGGACAGTCTCCGCATAAAAGAATAAATGGAGACAAATCAGATGTCAAGAATTATAACATTCAAAAACCAGTTGGAGAACACTTCAATCTCTTTGGTCACTCGATTACAGACCTAAAAGTGGCAATTCTTCAACAAAAAAACTTCAAAAACAGACTACAATGAGAGACTGCTGAATTGGAATTAAGTTGCAAACTGGATACAATTAATTTAGGCTTGAATAGAGACTGGGAGTGGATGGGTCATTACACAAAGTAAAACTATTTCCCCTTGTTTATTCCCCCCCCCACCACACACACACACATACACTATTCCTCACACGTTCTTGTCAGCTGCTGGAAATGGCCCACCTTGATTATCACTACAAAAGGTTTCCCCTCCCCTTCGCCCCCCCCCCCCCCCGCTCTCCTGCTGGTAATAACTCACCTTAAGTAATCACTCTCCTTACAGTGTGTATGGTAACACCCATTGTTTCATGTTCTCTATGTATATAAATCTCCCCACTGTATTTTCCACTGAATGCATCAGATGAAGTGAGCTGTAGCTCACGAAAGCTTATGCTCAAATAAATTTGTTAGTCTCTAAGGTGCCACAAGTACTCCTTTTCTTTTTGTGGATACAAACTAACACGGCTGCTACTCTGAAATCTGTAGAGTATAAGAATCCAAAATACACTGTGTAAGCTGTGCTGAGCTTGACATTCAGTAACATTCATGTATAAGTTTTCCATTTCTGCAAAAATAGAAAGAGCAAAAGCAACTTCTCTCCGCTGGAAAATGCAGTAAAAGATGGTGCTTAAGTAGCATAGACAGTGTGGTAAATAAAGCAGAACTGGAAAAGAGAAATAACAGAAAATAAACTGAATTGGAAAGTATACCCATTAAATACATCTCAATTTTTTCTCTACCCTAAGCATTACTGTTACGGAAAGGGCAATTATTGCACTGAAGCAAAAACCAAAGATTGGAGAGGGAGATAAGCCCAGGTGTTTAACTTTTTTTCTTTATTAATCATACTGTTAAAATGAAACACACAAAAAAACAATTAAATCCTCATCAAAGCCCTAACTCAGCAAAGCACTTTAATACACACTTAACTGTAACCATTATTACTGAAATGGGAGTTACAATTCACGCTTGGTTCCTTGAATGATCACTTGAAACACATCTCCCTCTATATGCATACTGCTGCACTGAAATGTAACTAGCTATGCTGCAATGAGAAGAAACCAAGCAGCATAGATGTGGAGGGGAAGTTTGGGCCGGGAGAGTAGAGTAAAGGCATTATGAATTTATGACAAACTATTTTCTTCCCTACTCTGTTGTTTTTAGTTCAAAATAGCTAAAACAGTTTTTTTTGTAGTCTTCTTGTGATTAAGTTTAATTTTAAAAAAATACACGTATTCGATCATGAAATAGACAGCTCAAAGAAAAATCTATAGCCACAAAATATTGAGAGACTAGCTGAACGTAAAATTTGATCATCTAACGTAAATCCATTCAAAAGTTCCTCTTCAGAAATTCCTCCTTTTTAAATGCCACTGGAGATCAATAAAACCAAACCACAGAGCTAAGCTTTATGGATTCAATTCTACATTCCTTGCACACCCCAAACTCCCATCAAAGTCAAGCATGGGTTACAGAAATAAAAACAATTTACTCTTAACTGAAGTATTTCTGTTTGTTTTTCCAGAAGAGCGGCTACTAGGCCCAAATTTTTAGCTGGGGCCCTCCTGGAATGGGAAAGGAGATGCCAAAAATGGTATTACATGCCTACTTTCAGGGTCTGCTTTTTGTCCTCTGGAGCGGGAAGACAGACTCTGTCTACAGTCTGGAAAGCATGCAGAGGCGATTTTGGGGTGGAGAGAGCCTACAGGTAGTCCACCAATACACTGACTTTATCACTACTTGGAAGTTAGAGAATTCAGATTAAAGCACCATGATACAAAGAATAAAGCCAATGGCACACGCAATACTCCTTGAATGAAGGTAAAAAAATTGAATACTTTTTTCTGTCTATGGCTGATCCCTGAAATCACCCAGTGTCTGTGTTCAATGGATCTCACCAGGCTAAGTTAAGCAGTAAGTTCCACTCAGAGAAGGCATTATTATATGTTTATAGTACATGGCAGTGTAGTCCTAGAACACTTCTCCCTCCAGCAGAGAGAAATTTTAGATTTACAAATCCAAAATTTCAAATATAAAATCTGTAACACCAGAAAGTGGTGGATTTGGAGTTAAATCAACATTTTACTGAAATATGAGAAATTTAATTCACAATAAAAAAGCTAGCACTAAGTAACAATGAAAAATGTTATTTTGGCATTTTTAAGCAGTGCAATAAGCCTAGTCAGAAAGGGTCATGTATATTAATCAATCAACCTTTATTTCTAGTGGTTAAACTGCACATTGTTAGAGTACAAAATAATCTGCAAAGAAATCTGATTTATTTTGATTTATATTGTGAGTTTTGTAATGCTAAATTTGTTCTGAACAAAAGTCTTTACAAAGCCATTTTTAAAATTCAGTTTGGGACCAATTTAGATGATCTATTGAATCTCAGGATGCGTGTTCTTCCTGCTCTTAAAATGGCTCATTGCTTTTCTATACACTGCGAAAAAGATTTACACTATAGTTTATTGGATTTTTTTCTCTTTTCTTTTTTATGAAGATTTTGAATAAGAACAACATAACAGTAATAGGTCTTACAGTCCACAAGCATAAAATGCAAGCCTCAAAGTGACATTTAAAAACAAAACAAAAAAACCCAGGAGACCTGCTTTGTTGCCCTGAGCAAATCTATTGTGCCTTTAAGGCACTAGCCTGCGACTGAGTGGATGGGAGGCATCACTGCAGCAGGAGCTCTAAAAGCATTGGAGGTGCTGAGCATCAGCAGTTTCACACAAAGTCAACAGGAGCCAATGCTGCTCAGCACCTCTGAAAGTCAGAATTGGTACCTCTCAGAGTTCCTACTTGTGCAGTGGAAATATGGCTGCTTCAAGGGGTGCAGCACACACTTCCGTCTGCAGACAGCCTGCTCTCTTGGCTAGATTTAAAGGGGATAGGCCCATGGCCTCCTTCCTTCCATCTCTCATTTAGTGGTTAACTGCTAGGCCAGTCCAATTACATTTAGATTAGCACATGTACTATGACACTGCAAATTGCCCTTCCGCACATGATATAGAAAGAAGAAAAGGAGTACTTGTGGCACCTTAGAGACTAACAAATTTATTTGAGCATAAGCTTTCGTGAGCTACAGCTCACTTCATCGGATGCATTTGGTGGAAAATACAGTGGGGAGATTTATATACACACACAGAGAACATGAAACAATGGGTTTTACCATACACTCTGTAAGGAGAGTGATCACTTAAGATGAGCCATCACCAGCAGCAGGGGGGGGAATAATGAAAACCTTTCATGGTGATGAGCAAGGTAGGCCATTTCCAGCAGTTAACAAGAACGTCTGAGGAACAGTATGGGCGGGAGGAGAGAAATAACAATATCCATTTGCTGAAGTGAAGAAACAGATTGACAGAGCCAGAAGAGTACCAAGAAGACACCTACTACAGGACAGGTCCAACAAAGAAAATAACAGAACGCCGCTAGCCTTCACCTTCAGCCCCCAACTGAAACCTCTCCAACACATCATGAAGGATCTACAACCTAAAGGACGACCCATCGCTCTCACAGATTTTGGGAGACAGGCCAGTCCTTGCTTACAGACAGCCCCCCAACCTGAAGCAAATACTCACCAGCAACCACACACCACACAACAGAACCACTAACCCAGGAACCTATCCTTCTGAGCTGTAGCTCACGAAAGCTTATGCTCAAATAAATTTGTTAGTCTCTAAGGTGCCACAAGTACTCCTTTTCTTTTTGCGAATACAGACTAACACAGTTGCTACTCTGAAACATGATATAGAAGGAACACTTTATGGCTTTCTACACTATTAAGGTAAAACCCAAACCTCCAAAAATATTATTTTTCTTATTAAAAACTGTAATGGCTAAATTCTTGCTCAAGTCCATCATTATATTTGCACCTTATCACAGTGATGTGTTCTGTTCAGGCCCATAGGCGTTTTGTACACTGCAAAGTGAGCAGATCATGGTTCCCCATGTAAAGGCTCTTTCATTGAGATTAATCACACTCTTCCATAAGAGGCAGGATCAGGCCCAAGGCAGGAACAGATTTAAACAAACTTGTGCCTAGATTCCCAGCTGTTGGAATCAGGTAATTATGACAATATTTCAAGCTTTCACTTTGGAAAAAAAAAGTTTCTATCTCTAATGGTTGCAAATAAAAGCTTGAAAACATGATCCAAGAATAACAGATGCAGTGACATCTGCCTGCCAACATCCTGTTCAATGTTCCCTGTTCTTCTTTGTGCAGAAACTGTGTGTTTTATTACCAGTTTTTAATCAATACAGCTCCAAATGTACGCTAGGCACTTTACATACAAGCACGTATGAGAGCTCAGATTAAAACCTGCAGGTGACAGAAAATCCACTGCAGATCAAAAGCAGAATATTAGACAAAGTACACAATTTACATGCCATCTATAACATCCTCTTTCCCTTCTGGCAGCTAAAAGAAAATGGTTAGGGGATGTGTGCTGGAACTTAACACATACATTCTCGCTCTCTCCACTCCTGTTCTCCAGGGGAGGAGGTGCAGTTCAAGTTAGTGGCTGCTCCTTCTTCCAAAGGCTGGCAGGGGGGGAAAAATAACATTCTGTCAGGTGTTCTACCACACCTCTAGGACTTTTTCACTTACTCTCCCAGTGGTGAGTAGTCCTATGCCTAATGCTCTGCTGTCTGCCTATATCCAAAGGGTCAGTAGGTGATCCTCACTGTATCACACAGAGGCAGCAGCAGTCAGTCCCTGTGATCAGTGCTCTGCGCGATCCTATTCAGAAGGGCAGTCAGTTGGGAAGAGTGAGTTGGCACACATACTGTCTAGGGCCTTGTGAATATGGATTTATTTTCCATTCACAGGCATACATATGGCATTTGCAGGAAAATTGGTCATGCTGATCAGTCATTTCCCCTGCTTTTAAATTTTTCTCTCAGCCTTTAATAATCATGAGCCAAAATGTTTGCATTTCTCAGAAACTATCTCAGCTGAACTGCATTCAACCTTTTAGAGTATATCATCAGCTTGGTACTAAGCAAGAATGACATTTCATAAGTCAAATCTGAACCTCCAAATAGTGTGAAACCAAAAGCTGTTAAATCATCTTCATGCTCTGTAGAAGCTAAGGAGCAAAAGAGTGTATTGTATACATCCAGGTAGGTTTTCCGAGATTACAAATTATCTTTATCTTCCCTATAAATGGTATCACAAAATCATGGGAGAGAGGAAAAGAACAAAAACAAAAAAAAACTTACTGCAGCATGCTATGAAAAACTGTCTGCCTCTTCCTCTTCAGCCTAACTGCATTTTAAATATGGTAAAAAAATAACTGGAACATATCTCATATTACAGTATCAGATGCATGTGCGCGTATATATAAGCAATTTTTGTACACAAGAACCTTCTCTTTGTTTTTTCACTCAGAGTCCCTCTTCACTCCCCCATCCCCTTCAAACTTTGGCAGTTCACTTACTAATAAAACTTGGCAATTTCGAGAACATTATCTCTTCCCAGAAAAAGAGAGCAAAATCAGATGAGATACCTCATACACAAAGCCTTTCAAAGACCACTGTACAAATAGACTGCTTTTTATTTTTTGTCTAGCTTATTTTTCTCCTATTTCATTAAATACATGAATATAATTTATAAATTTCTTACATTCAAACCTGTCATTTGGTCCGGCAATATGCACACTTTTATAACATTTCAATTCTAGGGTATACTTTTAAAAAAAAAAAAAAAAAAAGGAAAAGTTCATATAAATAGCAAAAAAATGTCACATTAAAAGTGAAACTTTATTAGTCTTCATGCCAACAGCCTCTACTCATGTCCAGTTCCACTAGTGATGTCTATTTTTGGAAGAACCTCATTGTTAAATGTTTAACTTGTATGCCATATTATATATATATCATTTATGAAACTGCTTTAAAGGTTGTGGAGTTCTGCTCGGAAATAAAATGTACAGAAGCAATGCTGTGTTTCATTGGTAAGAATTACTTATTTTAACACCACAATTAAAAAATATTTGCTAAGACAGAGGTTTGGCTGTATTTTTTCTTTTTAATGTGTTAACTATACACTCCTGACTTTTCAAGTCCAATGCTATGGACTAGATCATGAGATAATGATATCTACAGAATAAAAGGCAGTGAGAGTCTCCCTCTCAGTCCATCCATTACTCTAGCGAGCAAGGGAGACTAAACTCAGCTGGGTCTCTATTTGGCACAGAATATCATCACTTATCACTAAGTTTGCCAACACTGTATTTAAAAAATAAGGGACTGTTTTCTTAGCACCCCATCTCATCCCTTCTCCTGATATTATTAATTATTATTAATAAATTATAAAAGAATAATAAATAGTAAATAATACATTCACCAGGAATATTTCTTGCTTCTTTTTGCAGCACTCAGTAACTCCCAATCTTGTTGTACAGAGATGAAAAATTATGGGATGTCCCTTGTAGTAAGGAACTATTGGCAACCCTACTTAGCACATAGGGGGACAGAGCCACGGTTCTGTCCATTCTTCCCCTTATGTCCCCTCCTGTGCAAGCTCTGCAGATCCTGCTCCACTTCTGTGCTGCCACTCATTACATGGGTAGTTGGTGCAGCAGCCTTAAGGGGTGCCACATCTGATAAACTAAGAAACGCCCCCCCCCATCAGAAATTTGTGTGTGCCAATCCGCTTGTAAACACACAGACCTGAGTTGTACATGCACAAAAGGTGTTTTTCATGCTCTTTTAAAATTCTGTCCTATATTTTAAATGAAATTTAACTATAAAATAAAAATTGAATTCCCACCATATTTGGCCTGTCATATTTTTAAAGATTGAAATGTTACAAAACAGAATGTATCAAATACAAACTTAAATTATGGACTTGAATGCACATCCACTTCTCAAAAGAAAAGGCAGGAACACAATACACCCATTTAAAAGAAGAATTTTTCCCTACTGCAAAATTGCAGATACTTGAATCCTGTGCAATTGAATATTATACTTTTACTATATGGAACCATGTGAAAATGTAGAATGGATACATTTATTACTACTCAGGCAGCTTTCAGATGCTGAATTCTTGACAGGTTGGTGAGATGGTTAATCATTTCCCAGGTAGATCATCTCAGAAAAAAACAGGTTCTTAAAATGTTTTAAAGTGAAGATTTCCTCTTAACTAAAAAATTATGCACTATGCCTGCTAAAATGGCTCCATTCTGCACAGCAGTTCCCTAATCCATGTTACCCAGGACATGATCCTTGTGACAGGTAAACACCAGAGATTTGTATAACAATGTATCATATACTGTTTTATAATATATGGCTCCAGTCCCATAACTTCCTGCATGTGACTGGACTCCTATCCCTATATAGACACCGCCCCCACCCCCACCCCCACCCACACACTGACTTCCATAAGGTTCTACAGGAGTACAGCAATCTGCCACACACAGGAAGATGCAGGATCAAGATCTGTTGTCAACACTTGAATTTTATCATTTTAAAAAAAAATCTACATTCAGTACCCATATTTGCATTACACTTTTAACTTATTTACAAGAAGTTAAAAATTCTTCCTACTGAAATATTTTGATATGCTTTATAGGATTCATCAGCACTCCCTTAATTGTCATAGCATATCTAGGTATTTTTGGAAGTGTGTATCACAACAGATTCCTCCTAATTTAAGTGATACAGCTCTTTTGCTATATACCAGCATCCCTGAAGTATGAAAATCAGAAGCACTCATTTTACTTTTCTAGTGTTACGTTTAAAATCTGTAGTTGCAGACCTCGCTGAATTTTTAATTCAGAAATTCTTTTTAATCTTAAAGACTTGTTTATTGATTAGAGATGTAATCTGATTTAGTATCCTCCTTTTAATACTTAAACAATAAATACTTAAGGAATATTGGCAGAAGGGGGAGAGATGTATGGCAGTTAACTCAGTTTTCGCCTAGGGAGGGAAGGCAGCCTGAGATCTAGGCTAGAACACAGTTTGTAAACACATAGCCAAACTGTCCCCTGCATGTATATAGAAAAGGAAACTCTACAAAGTTCTCTTCATGGGAATCCCACCAGATGAATTCCATCCTGTAGGGCAAGGGAGGGGAAATCCCCTTTCAGTGTAATAGGCAGGATGTATTAACTTGTCCAGTGATTTCCTGCTTGTTTCTCAGTGGGGCAATGGTTCCACACTGCATGAATGACTCCCATTCTGCCACTGCAGACTTTAGCTAGATCCCTCCTCTGGTGAAGGTCCCCAACTTGGCAGCAGATTCTTCATGCTGAAGAGGAGGCTGACCCTCCTTTCATTCTCCTCTAGGCCAAAATTTGCTTGGTTATCATGCCCTACCCATGGAAGTAATGTTGGGTGGCCAAATAGTATTAGAAATTGGCTTAGATGGAAGAGAGTTTAAATTGAGTATAAAAATCATTCCTTCAGTCAGTTTGAAACACAGTGTAGATTGGACCTTACATCATCTGCAGCAGGGAATTCTGATCATATGTGGATTAACAATGCAGCCAACTATATAAAAGAAGCTATTTTATTAATATTTACATTTTTGGCTACTTCTAGCACTAAAATTAGGTGGTTTTAAGTGACTTGTCCAAAGTTCAGAATTTAATGTTCATTTCAGTTCCAGCAAATTTCAGAAAACACATGAGAATTGTAACTCATGTGTTAATACTTAAACTTTTTGTTAATAAAACTTCCAACACTAACCTTACCTCATTGAACTTACCTCACTGATTTTTATGCTCACTATAAAACTATAGCTGTCATAATATTTTTTGAATTACTGCAAAAGGAAGTAAGTCATTCCAAAGTCAATGTTATTTTGCAACATAATGATAGTTGTAAATTCAAAATACTTAAAACCAATTTACAAAACTATCAATCTCGGTAACTTAACTTTTGAAAATCCTGTCTCCAATAACCTTCCGATTTTATTTTTAAACAAATAGAAATTAAATTCAACACACCACAATGCTCTTCCATAAAGTTGTGTCAATACACTGAACCGCTTCATGCCAAAATAGTGCATAATTTACTAATAATGTAAAAGGTACCAATGGATAGCAACAACATTTATATATAACAAGTACCAAGAAAAAATGGTATCACTGCTGCTTTTTCAGATTATTTTACTATAAATAGTTGAGGTCAATGATTATAAATAGTTGGGATTCCAATCTTTTACTGAAAACTTATTAGGTTGCTAATTTAGTCACAACAGCAAAATGCACCTAAACAAAGGACTTGGAAATATATAAAATCTCTATTCTATAAAGGCAATGGGCCTGTGTACTGGTTCAGGGGGTAAGCTGTATCTTTGACTTCTCATTCTCTCCATGAGCACCTCTTTCAAATGACTGGCCTACACTTCCTCAGAATTGAACATGATCCTGCTTTGAGACTGGATTACTATACTACAGGACCCCCCAGTTTATCAACTGTGTTTTCCTTAGCAGATCCAACTGTTTGGCCCCTGCTATAGAGAGCTCTCTCCGGGAGCTGTGACCAGTTGATAAATGCAGTGACAAAAACAGCTTGTTCGAGCCAAAGTATTACTTGTTTATCCAGAGTAAATAACCAACAAAGTAAAAGTGTTAAATAACAAGAGCTTAAAGGCATACGGTCTTACCTAAGCTTCTTATTTCCCTCAAGCAGTTTGAAAGGCCCAACTTAGTCTTGATACAGCCTGCTTCTTTGCAGACCCTCAGGGGTCTCCCAGTCTCCTCAAAGGTTCAGCTTTTAATCACTTTCAAACTCTTTATTTCACAATTCCCACCTGAATCCCCTTGAGGACACAAGCCGGGACCTTCTTCCGCTTTGGGAAGCCAGACTCTAGATTCCATATTAGTGGAAGTAAACTTCAAAGGAATTAACATTTACATTTTCTGAGTAGCAGCAAATGGGGATCCTATGGCCCTGATGAACTCCCACTCCTGAATGCTCCCCAGGCTGCTGTACCGGGCCCAAACCTTGGGTTCCACATGCTCTGGACTTGCTGAGGCTGGGCACAATTTAAGCCATGTCTCTCTGGCTCTTAGCCTCTAGGCATAGGTTTCAGGTGCAGACCTCATGTCTGACACCTCTTTTGGCAATGGGGACCCCACAGTTCAATAACCTAGACCCTGAAATTAGTGTCAGCTCTCCCAAGCCTCTCTAGTAGCTGTTGAATGCTCCCAGTATTCCACCAAACTTGTGGACGCTCTGGCTTACTATTTTCCTCTTTGGGAGTTACATGACAGTGTAAGAAAGCAACATGCTCACTGCAAAGGAATTTCTAAATACACACATACTTTACTCTCAGAGAAAGCACAAGAGATATACAGATCTATAGAAAAATAAACACCTGTACACAAGACCCTGCCTCAGCTTCCTCACCCCTCCATGTCCTTTGCATCTTAGCGAGTGTTTTCCAGGAAGTTCAGGATTCTTCTGCACCCCATCTCCTCCAGCCCAGTCGTCTTCTGGTCTTTCTCTGCTCAAGCACACACAGAAGCCCTCCTGTTTATAAGCACAGTTTTGGTCATGAGTTCCAGTAGGGGACCTCATGTCCCAGCCATGCTGTACTCCTTTGTTTCATAGGAGGTAGTGGGGAAGAGTCATTAGCAAATAAATAGCCTTTCCAGGGAGTCTCCATTGTCCTGCTAGGGCATGTTTATTCAATTGTCCAAATGTACTCACACAAAGTCTACTGTATGTACATATCCGGGGATCTGCACAAGGACATAACTATGTGCATGAGAGTTTGCTTGCATGCAAGTCAGTTGTACACACTTCGGAAAATCTGTGCTTCAGTTCACTCATCTTTAAAATAGAAATATTACTCATCTTGTGTGAGGCTTAATTCATTAATTTTTGTGAAGACTGTATAGGCAGTCTTCACCATGTGTCTAAGTAAATATGAAACTGACACACTGATGTGGGGAGTCACTACATGAGTGCAACATACGAAATCATCAAGTTAAATATATTTCTCTCTCTAAGAACAACACGAGTTACTCCAAAGAGAAATCCTTGAGTCAGAACTCCTGCTTGATTCCCCATAGAATTCATTTGAACAAGGAACAAAATATCTATAGAAAAATATGTCTTCAGTGTATATACAATTGCATATTAACAAGAGAAATGGGGAACAGTAATTAAATGCCAAGAGACTATTTTCATATAATGTAATGTTACATAATTAATTTTGCAAATGTTAATTTAAAAACTTTTAAAAGAATATGAATTAATAGCTGTTAATCAGTGCCCTTTAGAACTGTATCTTCAGTCAATATTTCTCTGATTGACAGTATGTAATTTTACATTGCAAACTAGGCAATGATTGTAAATGTGGTATGCAGTGAGATACTTTCTCTAAAAGGTGTAATATAAGAAGCTGGTTTGTCTATATTTGATAGGGTATTTATAGTGACATTTACAAGATGGAGAAAAAATCATAATAAAAATTAATGGGCCGAATTAGAGCTACCACAAGGAACCCATGGCGTCCTTCCCAAGAGTCAGGCTTAATGAGATGGCCTGCACTCATTGTGCACAAGATTGGGGAGAGGATGCTGCAGAAGCTACTGACGAGCATGTACCTTTCTGGGTGCCTTAAAGCACTGTGCTAATTTTCAAATGGTGTAAATCCACTGACTTCAATGGAGTTATGCCAACAATTGGCCCATTCTCTCTCTTCCTGGATTATGCAAGCATAATGCTTCCAGGCACCACTCCCTCACTCACATAGACAATCACCACTCAAGTACAACAGCTCTGTCACATCCACCTTACCATAATCTGGTCCAAAACACACAAATTAAACATGATTGACGAAGCTCCCCACAATTTAACTACAGTGACTTGCTGCCTGGATGTGCTCTACCTTCTCCAAAAGGGCTCACAAAGCAAGTTCCTTATTTCTTTCCCCTGCTTTTCAGTCACACTCTTTGTGACCATGCAGATCATTGGTCACACATTTTCCTGTGGTACGAAGTTATAAACATCATGGTACACAATTATTTTCTTAACTCCTTTTCCCTTCACATCTCACAGTCTGGGGTGCAGGGTAAATATCCTGACTATTCAACAGGCAATAGATAAATTAATCATTACTCATGCACAGAAAGCAAATAGACTATCTGGGATGTTTTACTCAACCTATAAAAACAAAACAAAAGCAAAACAGATATAAAGCAAGAAATCTTTCTTGGAGTACAAAACAACTCTTCATTTTTACCCCCTACCACTCTGATTGAACCATGCAAGCATAGCAAAATTTTGCAAATCTCAGCTCAGAGACTCTCTCTTCTGTCTCTTACTTTTATTCCCACTAAAGTGAACTTCATGGACTGTTGTGGCCTTATATAGAAAAGCAGCCCATAGTTATCCCAGAATGCCCTACTTTGGAAAAAAGCCTGATGACTCATGCTGTCTCAACCCAGTGTACATATACTGCAGTCTAAACAGAGGCTCTGGCATAATCCCCATCTACATATGTAGGATAACATCAAAATGTAGTCTCTTAGGTTAAAAGAAAAAGGAGTACTTGTGGTACCTTAGAGACTAACAAATTTATTTGAGCATAAGCTTTCATGAGCTACAGCTCACTTCATCGGATGCATTCAGTGGAAAATACAGTGGAGAGATTTATATACACAGAGAACATGAAACAATGGGTGTTACCATACACACCGTAAGGAGAGTGATCACTTAAGATGAGTTTAGGTTAGACTTCCAACTCTCACAGTGTGTAACTTGCTGGTTTTGAGGCCATCCATAACTTGTTATTTATCATTCCACACAGCCTGTTATATTTATCTGTTAACAGAAAGGGCTGGTTATTCTTCTGTATTCCAGGATCCCATGCACGGGAAGCAATTTAATATAATAGTCATTTTCCAGATTCTTGCAAAGTCCCCAAAACATATCTATATTATTACTGCCTCTTCAAATGAGGATGTGACAGACACCACAGCTGATCTCAGAATTTTTGGATGTGCCCACCAAATTAATTATTGATGGGGCCCCCTCCCTCCTTGATCCCCAAATCTACTCCACAATTATCACAATTCTATGCAGCAGGCCAGTTTAACTATTTCAGAGAGGATTAGCTAGATGAGAATTTAACTGTGTCATGTTGCATCAGATGTATGTGTGGAGAGACCATTTAAGTACCCCTAGCCAAATACTGCAAAAGTAGAGCCCAGCTGCTCATTTCTTTCAGCTGTAGAGACTGATCTACATTTTCAAGTCTTAATTTACAAGGGGAAGGGCTACAGAATTATTTTTAAAAATGCAATAAAAGCTGAAATTCTCTTTTGTTTCTAGTTCCACCAAATCAGTGGAGACCATGACTGCAGGCTTAACTCTTCTAAATGAGGGAGATAGATTGATTTAGAGCGAGAGAGAGAGGGCTTGGATTCTTCAATTACCTCCCTGGTCTTGAAATAGGACTAGAAATTATCTAACAGCAGAATCTGTCATAAGATATGCAGTACTTCCTTGTTCCTCAGGTTGTGAGCTCCTGAGAGCAGGGACCATTCTTTCTTGAATGTATGGAAAGCAATTACTTTGTTATGGGTGCTACTATAGAGAAATAGTATTTTTTATTATTTCAGAGCGGAAGTTCTCGGTGATTCATACTTGACTCTGGAATTTACTTCTCCCCTTCTATTAACAAAGCTCATTTCGAGGACTGTCAAGGTATTTTGCTCCATAAAAGCCTTGGGAGAACAGATGCATCCTGCATGAGGTGGAAGTTGAGAGGGGTTAAGTTGGAGGGGAAGTTGATGTCTGAGAGAGTCGTTTCTTGTCATTATGCCATTTCATAAATGTTCTTGGTGTTTTTTTAAAAGTACATGTGCTAAGAGAGTGTTGATTAGTGCATTTTAAAAGATGTAAATCAATAACTACGAGAAGCTGAAACAATCTTTTCTCTTTTTGAGATTACTGAATAATTAGGCTAGCACAACAGTTTTCTGTTATATATTCCTGATGTTAGGGAATTCTAGAAAATTGTAAGCCTTTGCCTTTTTGGGTCACGCAGATTTTGCCCAAGGCATTATTCCTAGTAAAACTAGGCTTCTGTAAGATTTGCTGGCTGAGTATAGAGTTTAAATTTAATTTTCTCTCATCACCTTCCTACAAAGTAATTGCATGTGTGGAACTAGCTGAGAGGGGTGCAGTCAGATCCTTTTCTGACTCGTTTAATTTCCGCTGTGCCAAAGTAACTCTCTCCCCCTGCTGCGTCAACTAGTGTCCCTTTCTATGTAAAAATACACCACTTCCGTTGCAGATACTTACACACGCATTCATGAAAGTAAACGCGATCACTGAAACATTGGTGGTAAGTGAACATAAAAGGAGTACAAGCAGCAATTAAATGAATTCATTTTTAAATTCAAGTGAATGCTCATGGTAAATTTGCATCAGTCACCAAGCTGTAATTGAATGAGTTCATTCTCCTAACACTATTGCTAAGTAATTCAGAAAAGGGAAAATATGATATTCTAATTGTTCTTTAAACAGCAGAGCTTGAATAACATCCTCTTGAAAAGAATGAGGGTACCCAATAATCTGCCATAATGGGTCTCAGAAGACTGTACCTCAAACACAGGCTAGATGCTTTAAATATCAATCGAGGGAGTCAGATGCTGCCTGAAAATGTTCTGTTGTATTTCTCCAGATTGATTTAAGGGATTCCCAGAAAGCATGATTCCTGCAGATCAGAGAAGAGCAAAAACCTCTGCTACCTTTACAATTTTAGGAGGTTAACACATTTTGAAGTCAGAGGCTTCATTGAGAATTAACTAGAGTGAGTGGTACTCACAGCCCCTAATATACAGCTCTAAATCCAACTAGGGACTACAACACTATCTTTTCTGCAGAACCTTGGCAATGTGCCCTTTAATGCCCTGAAGAAAAAAGGATTCGATCTCTCTCTCTTTTGCCTTTGAGTGTTACAAAGGGCATGTCTACACTGCAATGTAAGCCCAGGGTTAGTAGCACTCAAGTTATCAGATCCTGGGTTTGTTAAACTAGGAAGTGAGCATCTGCACTCATTTGTAACCCCGGATTAGAAATTGTTGAACACAAGCTCCCAACCCAGTGCTCCGTATCTACACTACATTATGCAGGCCCAAGTCCAACCACCCATATTGTAGACTTCCTAGCGCCCTCCCGAAATGCCCTTTGTTCCTCATGCAGTGTGGAAAAACTTGTCTATCCAACAAATTTGATTGTCCAGTGGAGTAAAAGTCAGCCTTTGCAATTGTGGAGTACTTTTGGTGGACTCCCAGAGAACGAGTCCAGTGGGATTGCATCTATACTACAAAGCAAGAGGGCTTGAATCCTGGCTTGACTCAGGTTCTGACACTCCACTATATCTGGGACCCTGGGTTCGAGCTCTGAATTACCGTAATTTGTGCATAGACAGAAAGGGGTTAGGCTTGAGCCTGAGCTCAAACCCTGGGTTTACACTGCAGTGTAGATATACTCAAAGAGATCCCGAAAACAACAAGCAATCCTTTCTGGAGCATCAGATGGATCTTGTGACACTGAACCGTTTCTCCTCCAGAAACTGCATAGCAAAAAATCTTCACACCCATGAATCTGAGAACTGATAGAACTGAGACGGATATAGTACCCTTACATTTAAAGGGAGCCTTTGATCCTGTCATCAGTTCTTGGCCTTTCAGATTCTCAACAGCTTGATTCTCATAAGGAATCCTGGCCTTAGGAAGATTAATTAGTCCTTAGGTCTGAGCAGGGAGCCCAAAAGACCCTTAACTGTTCCTACCCAGAACCAATAGAACTGAATTCTGGAACCAAGTAAATTGGCATCTACAGTTTCTGACAATAAGAGTCTAAGAAAAGATCCATCCTCATCTTTTTGCCTACAGGGGGAGGGTCTGATAGATGGAGCATCAGAAAGGGAAAACCTTCTCCCAAGCAAACAGGGCATCAAGTGAGTGCGCATCTGAAAATGGCCAAATAGGAAGCACAACATGAAAACATGATCCTATAACAGAGATCCAACAATCTGATCAGCAGCTTATAAAATATCGCCCCCGTGCAGGGTTGTGAGGATCTCCACACTGAGATGCTTGCTCATATCACCACTAAGCTTGGCACAGAATCAGTAAGGCAAGTAGTTCAGAAAAGATCATGGTATCAGAAATGGACCCAGAAATGATCTGGGCAGGTCAGAGGCCTCAGTGATACAGAGCCACTAGACAAGTGACAACAGTAAAAGTACAGATCCAGTCCCTTCTTGATAACTATGCTTGGCAGTTCTTGATATTGACTGCTGAATCTGGATTCAGTCTTTGACAATGAATCCAAAGACATACTTATCAGCCACAGATCCATGCACAGTGGGTGTGTATACTTTTTAAGCTCTGGGATCTGTGCTCTCTTGTGGATCAGAGCTTTGTAGCTCCCAGATACACGCCTGGCTGCCAGATCTGGGTTTTGCAGATCCAGATCTCTTGTAAATTGGATTTAACTGTGAGATAGCCACTTTAGGCACACCTCTACATCACCTAGGTTAACCTGTACAGACCCAGAGACCTTGACAGTAGCCAGTCAGATGCCTCCCTTGTGCAGGGATGTGAGAAGCAGCCGAACCTCCTCCAGCAGGACACTCTTCGAAGTTGACACTAGATATATTCAAGTGCCAACTTAGCAGACTGGGCCTCAAGAGTTTTTCCCCATCAACAGTAGGCTACTCAGCCCACTCTTGCAAACCCAGACAAAGCCCAGGCTGAACAGGCATCTCCTCTCACCTTTTAAAAAGAAAAACTCAGCTAACTATAAACTTAAATTTGCCTCAAAAGGACAGAAAAAGAGAAAAGAAAAAACTATAAGTAAAGTACTGAGGACACTATGTGCTATCTGAGCTTGCTGAACATTTGCTGATTAGAAAGGAACTAAGGGGTGACTGGCTCCACTCCCTGTTTCGTACCCACAGAATCCTCTGGGATGCAGAGCAGGTGGGAAGGGCAAGTGGCTCCAATGAACACTGCTTTCCAGAAGGTTCAGGAAGCATGCGGCAGAGGTGCCTGGATTCTACAAGAAAAACTGTAAATGCCATAATTTCTGCTAGAAACTTTGGCATCAAAGAGGAAACTCACTGCTGACATCAATGATTTCTTCCCGATTAATGAAACTAAAAAGGATTACAGTTCCTTTTACAAGTCCATTGTGGTATTAAAGTTATAAATCATCTAAATGGAAATTTCTAACCCAGGCGCTGATGATGATTCATATTAAGAGAGTGACAACCTGAGTTTTGAATATTAACTTGAATATTAACTCTCACTTCCCTCCAGGGGAATAAAGAGGTGCTTAACACATGCAGCTCATACAAAATCTACTTCTTTATAGGAGGCGCGACAAGACAAGATTTTGCTTGAGGAGGAAGTAAAACTTAGAATGTCAGTTTGTGAAGAAAACTTTAGAGTCCCAAATGATTGTAAAGGAGAAATTTAATTCTCAAATCAAAGGATGGCAAAGAAGTCTCTTTCTCCCAGCTTACGAGAAAGGGGGGAAGTGAATTGGATGAGGTCCCTTACCATGGGGTCATTGAGGTGTGCCAGAGTTTCTGAAAGACCTCAGCCAAGTATTCCTTATGCACAGATATCTCTTCTATTTCAAAACACTGTATTACTGAATGTGTCCATATTCTTCCACAAAAAAAGGAGAAGGATAACCATACCTAAGGAGGACTGTCTGATGCTGTAAAAGTTCAGTCCTCTGATTCTGCAACTGTAGGGGATAACAGTATGACAGGAAAGCTCCTTTCTAACTGACCTTTGTTGCAGTTTAACAAGTTTATGAAGACCCCTACTGACACCAGATTTTAAGCTTAAAAAGGGCCTTGTTAAGAAGCATGATTAACTGGGTTCAGAGTGACTTGTAGAGATGAGGTAAGACAAGAACAGAGGATCATGCATGTATGGAACTTCCTAGTATTGACCTCATCCAGATCATCAACAGTCATGCCTGGATCACTTTCCAATATCATCAGAGAGGAATGTCTGAAATTTCAACTCACTGTATCATAGTTGTGTGTTAGTCAAGAGTAAGGAGTCTGCCAAAGGAGTTTGCAAGGGGAGTTTGTATTGTGGTGCTTGTTTGGGGTTTGCTTTTGCTGGGGGGGTGGTCTTTTTGGTGTGGCTTGTGTTTCCCAGATTAACAGGATTTAGGTGGGAAGGCGATGACAGATACAGAGGCAGCTGTGGGAGTGACTCCTGTAGTGGAAGACACATTGAGGATGACTGGATGTGGAAGCTGTGGTATGTACATGATCCTGGAGGGGGGAACCACTAAGAGTTTTTTTCTGCATGAAATGCCATCTGATAGAGCTGATGGAGGAAAAGATCCAAGGTTTGGAGATGCAGGTGGAAAGTCTCGTTGAGTTTAGGAAGGGGTTTGAGCAGATGATGGAGCAAAGATATGAGGTATCTGAAAGGAAAAGCTCAGACTCGCAGATGGAAGCAGGGCTGGGGAATTTTGAGGGGAGACTGGGTGAGGAAAGTGATCAGTGGAAGCATGTGACTAAAAGAACCAGGCAGAGGAAAAGACGGGCTAGTGAAGGAGAAATAGAGCTTAGGAATAGGTTTGCAGAGTTGGAAAATGAAGAAGGGGCTCAGCAGGTACTTGTTGAAGGTGGAAGGGTAAGGAAGAAGAGAAGAGAGGCTAGTCCTATAGGAAAAGCAGAAGAGTCAAGGGAGACTACACCAAATATGAGCCCCAGGAGGACACAGGATGGGTTGAAGAGGATTATAAGGGAAAATAGGAATGGAAAGAACTTGCAGCCAGAGGGAACAGGGGAGAGACTGGAGAATAGCACCGTCACCAGAAAAAGGCAGGTCTATGTGATCAGGGACTCTTTATTGAGAAGAATAGACAGGCCTGTAACTAGAGCTGATCCAGAGAATAGAAAGGTGTGCTGTCTTCCGGGCGCTAAGATACGGGATGTAGACCTGAGGTTGTAAAGGATCATAAAGAGAGCGGGAAAGAATCCCCTAATTATCCTTCATGTGGGAACAAATGATACGGCTAGATTCTCGCTGGAAAGTATTAAGGGAGACTATGCTAGGCTGGGGAAGACGCTTAAAGAAATTGAGGCTCAGGTGATCTTTAGCGGGATCCTTCCTGTTCCTAGAGAAGGGCAACAAAGGTGTGACAAGATTATGACTGTCAACAGATGGCTTAGGCAGTGGTGCTATAAGGAGGGCTTTGGGATGTATGGCCACTGGGAGGCATTCACAGAGAAAGGACAGTTCTCTCGGGATGGACTTCATCTGAGTAGGGAAGGAAATAGACATCTAGGATCAAGGCTGGCACAACTGATAAAGAGAGCTTTAAACTAGGAATTAGGGGGAGATGTCCAGGAAATCTCCACGCCAGATTTTAGCATTGAGAGGGAAGAAGATGAAGTAAGAAAGGATTCAGCCGTGGGTAGGAGAATGTATATAAGGAGTGAGGGCGGTGTGGATACTAGTCTAATAGGTTATACTGGCTGTAGAATGACTGTGCCTAATAGGGTACAAAATGTGAGTGAGGCCAAACAGCAAAAATGAAGATGTTTATACACCAATGCGAGGAGCCTAGGTAACAAAATGGAGGAACTAGAGCTACTGGTGCAGGAAGTGAAACCAGATATTATAGGGATAACAGAAACATGGTGGAATAGTAGTCATGACTGGACTACAAGTATTGAAGGGTATGTGCTGTTTAGGAAAGACAGAATCAAAGGTAAAGGTGGTGGAGTAGCATTGTATATCAATGATGAGGTAGAATGTAAAGAAATAAGAAGCGATGCAATGGATAAGACAGAGTCCGTCTGGGCAAAAATTACATTGGGGAAGAAAACTAGTAAAGCCTCTCCTTCGATAGTGCTTGGGGTGTGCTATAGACCTCCGGGATCTAATCTGGATATGGATAGAGCCCTTTTTAATGTCTTTAATAAAGTAAATACTAATGGAAACTGCGTGATCATGGGAGACTTTAATTTCCCAGATATAGACTGGAGGACCAGTGCTAGTAATAATAATAGGGCTCAGATTTTCCTAGATGCGATAGCTGATGGATTCCTTCATCAAGTAGTTGCTGAACCAACTAGAGGGGATTCCATTTTAGATTTAATTTTGGTGAGTAGCGAGGACCTCATAGAAGAAATGGTTGTAGGGGACAATCTTGGCTCAAGTGATCATGAGCTAATTCAGTTCAAACTAAATGGAAGGATTAACAAAAATAAATCTGCAACTAGGGTTTTTGATTTCAAAAGGGCTGACTTTCAAAAATTAAGGAAATTAGTTAGGGAAGTGGATTGGACTGAAGAACTTATGGATCTAAAGGGAGAGGAGGCCTGGGATTACTTTAAATCAAAGCTGCAGAAGCTATCGGAAGCCTGTATCCCAAGAAAGGGGAAAAAATTCATTGGAAGGAGTTGTAGACCAAGCTGGATGAGCAAGCATCTTAGAGAGGTGATTAAGAAGAAGCAGAAAGCATACAGGGAGTGGAAGATGGGAGGGATCAACAAGGAAAGCTACCTAATTGAGGTCAGAACATGTAGGGATAAAGTGAGACAGGCTAAAAGTCGAGTGGACCTTGCAAAGGGAATTAAAACCAATAGTAAAAGGTTCTATAGCCATATAAATAAGAAGAAAACTAAGAAAGAAGAAGTGGGGCCGCTTAACACTGAGGATGGAGTGGAGGTTAAAGATAATCTAGGCATGGCCCAATATCTAAACAAATACTTTGCCTCAGTCTTTAATAAGGCTAAAGAGGATCTTAGGGATAATGGTAGCATGACAAATGGGAATGAGGATATGGAGGTAGATATTACCATATCTGAGGTAGAAGCGAAACTGAAACAGCTTAATGGGACTAAATCGGGGGGCCCAGATAATCTTCATCCAAGATTATTAAAGGAATTGGCACCTGAAATTGCAAGCCCATTAGCAAGAATTTTTAATGAATCTGTAAACTCAGGAGTCGTACCGAATGATTGGAGAATTGCTAATATAGTTCCTATTTTTAAGAAAGGAAAAAAAAGTGATCCGGGTAACTACAGGCCAGTTAGTTTGACATCTGTAGTATGCAAGGTCCTGGAAAAAATTTTGAAGGAGAAATTAGTTAAGGACATTGAAGTCAATGGTAAATGGGACAAAATACAACATGGTTTTACAAAAGGTAGATCGTGCCAAACCAACCTATTCTCCTTTTTTGAAAGAGTAACAGGTTTTTTAGATAAAGGAAATGCAGTGGATCTAATTTACCTAGATTTCAGTAAGGCATTTGATACCGTGCCACATGGAGAATTATTAGTTAAATTGGAGAAGATGGGGATCAATATGAACATCAAAAGGTGGATAAGGAATTGGTTAAAGGGGAGACTGCAACGGGTCCTACTGAAAGGCGAACTGTCAGGTTGGAGGGAGGTTACCAGTGGAGTTTCTCAGGGATCGGTTTTGGGACCAATCTTATTTAATCTTTTTATTACTGACCTTGGCACAAAAAGTGGGAGTGTGCTAATAAAGTTTGCAGATGATACAAAGCTGAGAGGTATTGCCAATTCGGAGAAGGATTGGGATATTATACAGGAGGATCTGGATGACCTTGTAAACTGGAGTAATAGTAATAGGATGAAATTTAATAGTGAGAAGTGTAAGGTTATGCATTTAGGGATTAATAACAAGAATTTTAGTTATAAGTTGGAGACGCATCAATTAGAAGTAACGGAAGAGGAGAAGGACCTTGGAGTATTGGTTGATCATAGGATGACTATGAGCTGCCAATGTGATATGGCTATGAAAAAAGCTAATGCGGTTTTGGGATGCATCAGGAGAGGTATTTCCAGTAGGGATAAGGAGGTTTTAATACCATTATACAAGACACTGGTGAGATCTCACCTAGAATACTGTGTGCAGTTCTGGTCTCCCATGTTTAAAAAGGATGAATTCAAACTGGAGCACGTACAGAGAAGGACTACTAGGATGATCCGAGGAATGGAAAACTTGTTTTATGAAAGGAGACTTAAGGAGCTTGGTTTGTTTAGCCTAACTAAAAGAAGGTTGAGGGGAGATATGATTGCGCTCTATAAATATATCAGATAAATACAGGAGAGGGAGAGGAATTATTTCAGCTCAGCACCAATGTGGACACAAGAACAAATGGGTATAAACTGGCCACCAGGAAGTTTAGACTTGAAATCAGACCAAGGTTTTTAACCATCAGAGGAGTGAAGTTTTGGTATAGCCTTCCAAGGGAAGCAGTGGGGGCAAAAGATCTATCTAGTTTTAAGATTCTACTTGATAAGTTTATGGAGGAGATGGTATGATGGGATAATGGGATTTTGGTAAGTAATTGATCTTTAAATATTCAGGGTAAATAGGACTAATCCCCTGAGATGGGATATTAGATGGATGGGATCTGAGTTACCCAGGAAAGAATTTTCTGTAGTATCTGGCTGGTGAATCTTGCCCATATGCTCAGGGTGTAGCTGATTGCCATATTTGGGGTCGGGAAGGAATTTTCCTCCAGGGCAGATTGGAGAGGTCCTGGAGGTTTTTCGCCTTCCTCTATAGCATGGGGCATGGTTGACTTGAGGGAGGCTTCTCTGCTCCTTGAAGTCTTTAAACCATGATTTAAGGACTTCAATAGCTCAGACATAGGTGCGGTTTTTCATAGGAGTGGGTGGGTGAGATTCTGTGGCCTGCGCTGTGCAGGAGGTCGGACTAGATGATCAGAATGGTCCCTTCTGACCTTAGTATCTATGAAATAAAGGACCAGATTACAGCCATCCCGAGCACCTGTGCAAGGGAGCAGAGGTGGTATAAAGTGCTTTGACTCCACCCCATCATACCAGACATCCTGGATAGTGACACATCAGGGAGCACACATGGTGACAGATAGTCATGTGGAGGTTTAGTCCTTTGCCAGAGCAGTGCGGAGGTCAGGAGAAAGGGACTCTGACTCAAAGTCACAATCTCCTTCTCTCACTGCTCCAGGGGGAAGGCAACAATGGTTAGATCATCTAGTCTGACCTCCCGTACTACACTGGCCACAGTAATTCACACAGTTGCCCAATTACTTGTGTGTGGCTCAAGCATCTTCCAGAAATACATCAGTCTTGACTTGAAGACATCAAGAGATGGAGAATGCACCACTTCTCTTGGTAATTTGTTCCAATTCGTTCCTACTGCTATAAATATGTGATATTTCTAATTTGAAATTTTTTGGCTTTAACTCCTAACCATTGCTTCTTGTTATGCCTTCCTCCATGAGACTGAAGATCCCTTTAGTACCTGGTATTTTCTCCCCATGAAGGTGCTTATACACCATAATCAAATGACCTCTAATCTTTTTTTTTTTTTATAAACTCAACAGACTGAACTCATCCAGTTTATTACTATAAGGCATTTTCTCTAGTCCGTGAATTTTATTCTGTAGCTCTTTTCTGTGGCCTATCCTTTTTAAAACGTGGACACCAGAACTTGACACAGTTTTCTGATATCATTCTCACCAAATCCACATACAGAGGAAAAAGTCATCTCCCTACTCCTACTCACTACCCCCATTTGTTCAACGATGATCCCTAAATCCTTTCAGAATGACTGTTTCCTAGGATACAGTCACGCCCCTCTCCCCCCAATCTGTAGGGATGACTAACATTTGGTGTTAAAACTTCTTAGGCAACTTTACTCCAACATTAATTTGTTCATCCACCTTTATGAACTCAAGTATTACAAATGGAAAAATGGGAACACTTTTACACGAAAGTCTCCAAAAAAAATTTTCTAATTATTTCATTACATTTTTCTTCATATTATTCCAGCCCACTTTATTTTCGTTGGTTTCTTTGTGAGGAAAAACTTTGACACTCACTAATATCAAAATAAAGTAGCATAAATGCTTCTGCCTGCATAATTTCAGTCTTTGTTTGGTGCCCAAACTTAAACAAATTGTTGTTTTGTCTCCAGATCTTATAGGGATATTCTTAATGAGGATATTCTTATCCTCCAAGTCTAATTAGGTCTTCCTCATGAAAAAGGTCTTATCCTACTGAGTCTCCTCAGGCAGATACTCTTTCCTGTTATTCTGAGCATCCTTGTTTGAGCACTCCCCTTTCAGGTCTGAGCAGTTCATTAATGGCTTAGTTAAGGTCTGGGACGCTAAAATTTTGCTTGATCAATGAACCCAGGTCATCAGAATTTAAGTACAGGGTACATGCAGGGCAATTGAGGATGGAATTATCTACAACATCAGATGTAAAGCAGCTGTGGAGCCACTCTGAGGTTTGCAGTGCCACTGCTACACTAACCTCTATTGAAATGGATCCTCTAGCCTCACCCTCAACCTGTCTCCTGCTCACTGCATGTGGGCATGCAGTAAACTGATCTCCATGGCTTTCAGGGAATGCACACTTCAGCCATTGCACTGTGCCCAAAACTACAGTCCACCCCACCTTTTCTTCTGCAGGAAAGGAGTTTCTGCTTCCAAGAGGAACATTGCACCTGCAAAGAAAGGGGCAGGATTTGCCCCTAAGAGCAGTAACGTATATTCATTAGATGAGCCAAGACCTCCATTTTTCTCAGAGGTAGACACCAGTGACATTTACTGAAAGAAGAGGCTGAAAAAACTAAAGCAAGAACAAAGCATTAAAAAAAACCTGTACATATTAGAAAACAATCATCCAAATTCAATTTTATAGTTGGGTAGATGAAGCAGTGGAGGAAACATCTTACTTTTTCCACAGCAGCAGTGGGGAAAAAAACCCACTTTAAATATGTCAATATTGTAAACCCATAACTGTTGGCTAATTGCTTTTCTGTATAACGCCACTTGTCTTCCTAGTTCATTGACAGTAATGGTACTGCATTATAACATGTTCATGTAGCACAAATGTAGAAGCCTAAAATGCAGTCATGACATGTAAGCAATGGACATTAAAGCCTTTTTGAAGCTTTAAAACAGTGTTAGTATTTGCTAATTAAAGGCCTATCCTGCATTCCTCACTTAGGTTAGCACTCCTAATAAAGGGGTACAGTCTACTATCTCTTGATTAAATTATCCCCTGAAGTCAATGGAAGTTCCCGTTTGAGCAAGGCATACCCCATCAGGCCTAATAAGTGAGCTGTGTAAGGCATCAGAAAGTCTTCAGTTAATCTACCATGAGATTTAAATAATTAAAGCTACTGAAAGTGAATTGTTCATTTTATCTTCTCACAATCCAAGTGTTCCGATATCAGATTGTTAAATAAGTAATCACTTTTCCCCAGCTTACTTGCACAGGAATAAAACTTCCTCCAAAGCAGTTTTGGCTATAATCAGGCTAGTTTCTAAAATGCATAAATAGATTAGAAGACTGAACACAAATTATAGCCATCAAAATTTAGGTGAAACCTAAATATACAAATATGTCCTTGAATAATAAGGAAAACATAACTGTTAAAAAAAAAACCCAACCATACATTGTTCAATTAAACTGGGTCAAAACCAAGCACAAAGACAAAAACATGCATTTCCAAAAGAGTTTTGTAGTAACTTCTCTTATTTACATTTCTGTCTGGTACAACACTGTTTCTTCTTATAGCTATATTAGGTTCCTCCTGCAACCTAGAGGTGTATCCAAATGTGTAATATTTTAACTGTTGGCACACATTAGATACAGATTATTTGTTACAGCAGTTTCTGGTAGCTAAAAGCCAAAACCTTAGAAGTTTAAACATCTATTTAATATATGTAACAATTTTATATATTCAAATACAGTATATAATTTAAGAGTCCAGGAAAAAAGCTTTCATGACCATCAGACTTCAAGAATAAAAAGCCACTAATATTGCACTATTTGTGCCCTTTTCTTAATTAAAATATAGAGGATACGGTCAAGACAAAAACAATGGGCTAAATCCTCAGAATGGAGGTGAACCAAAGCTGCATGTGGCACACTTTGTGATAGTGGGAGGGATAAAGGTGGTTTTCTGTCCCCTGATCCCAGGAGTAGCCAAGCAGAGTATCTTCAGGGCTTCTGTGTGTGTGCAGGCTTTTAGTGTCGTCATTGCATTGGCTGATGGGAGCAGAGTGCACTTGAGACATATCCATCACATATGTTACACAAATAGGCAACAAAGGGGTGGTGTAAAGCAAACAAATATAAAAAGAAAAGGAGTACTTATGGCACCTTAGAGACTAACAAATTTATTTGAGCATAAGCTTTTGTGAGCTACAGCTCACTTCATCGAATGCATTCAGTGGATGAAGTACCACAAGTACTCCTTTTCTTTTGTGAATACAGACTAATTCGGCTGCTACTCTGAAATCAGAAATATAAAACTAGGTATTATGCCAGCTACTGTTTCCACATACCAGGGAAATCTCAGTAGCCTGGATAGGAAAGCTTTAAGTTCTTCCAACAAAAAAGGGAACTTTCTGTCAGTTGGGATCTGCCCAGTATTTCTGAAATAATATGAAAATTCCTAGTCTGCAGGTCCCTGTATCCCTGGGATTATGAACAGTTAAAGTATTTTAAACATCTATACTCCAACTGTCACTTCTGAGAAGACTCAGCTAATCAGCATCTCACCTCAGGAATGAGGGAGAACCCAGAGCTATCTACACACGATCTCCATCTTTCTAGAGCACATGGAAACTAGTCAGTACATGATTTGGTTTTCCCTGTGAAAAAATGTAGGTTTTTTTTTAATTTTAGTAAAGAGTTTTCATCAATGAAAACCCCAAAATATTTAATTAAAAGTACTCTCTCATGAAAAATAATTGTTTTATTGAAAAAGCCATTTTTAACAGAAAAAAATTCAATACCAATTTTCAACCAGATTTAATGGAATTGATTCTATAGGAGCTAGATGAGGCTTTTTTTAGTGTGGCTAAGGAGCAGGTGTATTTGCTGCCTGCAGCATTCTCCTGTTTCTATATGTAAAATATTCTAGCAGATAATCATGCTGTGGTGGTGCTCACTCATCCTTAGAGCACCCCCTTGCCTCTGTGTGAGATGTTGCCACTACACTAAAATGCATCCGATGAAGTGAGCTGTAGCTCACGAAAGCTTATGCTCTAATAAATTTGTTAGTCTCTAAGGTGCCACAAGTACTCCTTTTCTTGTTGCCACTACATTTGACTTCAGTTCCTCCTGCTTGCTGCCTGCCTCTGATTGTAGATCTTCTCTGGCTCAGCACTCAAGGCAAATCACAAAGTTCAAACCCCTTCCAGGGTATCATAAACAAATCCAAATGAATCTGGATAATTCCTATGCCCCCTTGGGCTACTTAAGTCCTTCCTTGCACTTGCACAAACCTGATCTCCGGGCTTCCCTTACAGGAGCCTGCACTGCTCCTGTTATTTATGTCTTTTACCAGAACCCTGGGTTTCTCTCAACTAGAGAGACCTATCTTATCCGCAGTTTCTCCCTCAACTGAGCTCCACCCACTGTTGCCAGGAGCAAATTAACTATTCACCTCTCCACCTTTATCCCTCCCACTATCACAAAGTGTGCCACTCACAGCTTTGGTGCACCTCCACTCCGAGGAGTTAGCCCATTGTTTTTGTCTTGACAGTATCCTCTATATTTTAATTAAGAAAGTGGCACAAATAGTGCACCTCCCCACATGCATTTGCTAGCTTTGCTGGTGATGGGGTTGGGGTGAAGGCCTATCACACATGCCTAATTTACTGCTTGTAGCAACTTGAATTTTGGTTTTGGTCCTGCATCACTCCAAGAAAAGAGGGAGTGATGGGATAGTTGCCTAACAGTAGCTTGGGGACCACAGCAGCAATACAGAAGACAGCCCCAGCTAAGAGTTTGGGGTTTCCCTGTTCTACAGATCTTGAGAATATACTGAAAGGACACATTGCCTGTTCCCGATTGGCTGTTCACACCAAAAATGCATTTTGGGGAACATGCAATATGATATGGGGAGCAGCTGCAATGGTGCTCTTACATCTGGCTCATCATATGTGGAGTTTTGTGCTACCAGCACAATCAGAGTAATATGGAGAGACTAGGCAAAGTTTTAGCAACACTCAAATTATGAGCCTAAACTATTTGACAATGTCCCTTTAATTCAACACCAGCAAAAATTACTGCCTCTGATACAGATGGTGGTATCCATCTGTCCAAAAGAGAGCTGAGCCAGAAAAAGAAAAGATACTACCGCTAGGGCTTATTGTCAAGTTCTCACACAAGGGAACAGCTGCTTGTTGAGGAATAATTACAGAAGACCTGGCCCACATGACCTAAGATTGAAAAACTATTGCTGTAATACAAAACTCTTATTCAACATGAAGTCTCATCTTATAAAAAACTATTTTATGTTCTGTGTTAAGTTGGTCACTTCTATTGTAGTTACTTGCCTTTAACCTGAAGCTTTGACAAGTCATGGAGACTAGCTGCAGTGGGCTAGTCTATTGTGTCCCCTCACTCATGCTAGAAGGCTCTGAATGGCTTAATCAAAGGTTGCTTGTACAGTGGCAGTTGCCAGAGGTTAATTAAGGCCACAGGTGTACACGATTTCCTCAATGCCTTTTCCTTTCAGTGCCTTATCCAAAAAGAAGTTAAACAAGCACCTAGTAGTAGTAGTAGTAACCGCATTATATTTGTAGCCCAGTGCGTGGATCACTCATGGTCCCAAGAATCATAGCATCCACTTGCTTGCCCCTCTTCATAAGTGCCTCTGTAACCCACCTTAGGACCAATAGGTCCTCGATTCACGGTGCTCCTTGGGTTAAGGGCAGGACTCGGTCTTTAATTTGCAGGTGTTGCCAATTCTTGCAACTTAATTGTGAGTCTAGTGATATTTGTTGTTTTTCTTAAAAGTGCCAGTTCCTCCTATCATGAGAATCTCAATTTTAAATTAAAGAAAGTCAATTTCTAGCCCTCGTGGTTTCAGAGAAAAGTTTGTAAATGTAACACTCTTCAAAATATGGATTCTATCCTTTAAAAACACAGTATTCTTTATCATCTCAGTGTAAAAGCCCTCACTTGGGGTGTGGTTAGGGAGCGTGGCCTAGTGGTCATGGCTGCAACCCCTGACTGCCAAGGGTATTGTGGAGAGGAGAGCCCAGGCCCTCCCACTCCATCAGGCTCTGACCCAGGGCCCTTTGGGCTACCAGTAGTCTGGCAACCAAGCTGCTTAAGGCTGTCCTCTCTGGGCCTTTTCCTCTCCTCAAAGGCTTTCCACTGTTGGGGAAGTCCAAATCACAATAAGTAAGAAGGGGTTACCAATGTCCAGAGTCCACAGATGGAGGAGTATACTTCCCTCTCTGATTGTCTCTGAGATGAGTCCTCCCTTCCCTCAGGAAGGGCCCCTTTAGGCTTCCCTCTGCTCTGCACTGCTGGGGCTATGGGCTGCAAATTGCTCACCTCCAGCTCTGTCACCCAAATGAGCAGATTCTCTGACTTTTAATTTCTCCAGCAGATGGCGGATTTGCTGCAGGTGTGCCAGGGTGGGCTGTCTGAGCCCAAAATAATCCCTTAACCCCTTGTTGCCCAGTGTGGGATTTGTACACCTCATCACACTCAGTTAGTACAAACATATAGCAGTAACCCAGTATCCTGTCACAGAGTACTTCACCCGTGTTGTCCAGTCCCAGTTTCAGGTAATCAGAATTTTAGGGACACCCAGGGTTTGGGGTTGCATCCCTGACCATCTTGGCTAATAGCCATTGATGCACCTGTCCTCCAGGAACTTATCTACTTCTTTTTTGAACCCTGTTATACTTTTTGCTTTCAAAACATCTCCTGGCAACAAGTAGGGTGACCAGGTGTCCAGTTTTTGCCCAGAACACCCAGTTGAAAAGGCATCCTGGCAGCTCCGGTCAGCACTGCCAACCAGGCCATTAAAAGTCCAGTCGGCGGTGCTGCCCAGCTAAGGCAGGCTAGTCCCTACCTGTCCGATTTTTCTGACACCATGCTGTGCTGGGAAGCAGCCAGCAGGTCGAGCTCCTATGCTGGTGGGGAGGGGATGGACCACAGGGTTCTGCGCGCTTCCCCTGCCCTGAGAACCAGCTCCGCACTCCAATTGGCCAGTTTCCAGCCAATGGGAGCTGGGGGGGGGCAGTGCCTGTGGTTAAGAACAGCACGTGATGCCTCCTACCCCCCCCACACACACACATATACACGCTTAGGATCTGGACTTGCTGGCAGCTTCTGGAGTGTACTGTAGTGCCAGGAAAGAACAGGCAGGGAGCATGCCTTATCCCTGCTGCGCTGCTGACTGGGAGCCGCCCGAGCTAAGCCCGCGCCCCAACCCCCTGCCCGAGCCCTGAGCCCTCCCCCAAACCCAGAGCCCCCTCCTGCACCCCAAACCCATCACCCCCAGCAGCTCCCCAGAGCCCGCACACCCAGCACAGAGCCCTCACCCCCCCGCACCCCAACCCCCTGACCCAGCCCAGAGCTACCTCCCACAACCTGAATCCCTCATCCCCTCCTGCACCCCAACCCCTTGACTCAACCCGCAGCCCCCTCCTGTGCCCTGAACTCCTCATTTCTGGCCCCACCCCACAGCTCACACCCCCAGTTACAGCCCTCACCTCCTCCCACAACCCAACCCTCTGTCCCAGCCCAGTGAAAGTGAGGATGGGGGAGAGCGAGCTACCGAGGAAGGGGGAAATTTAGAGAGTGGGGGCAGGGCCTCCAGAAAGAGGAAGAGGCCAGGATCTCGGGCTTGGGTGTTCGGTTTTGTGCAATCAGAAAGTTGGCAACCCTAGCAACAAGCTCAACAGGTTGACTATACATTAAGCAGAGACACGGGGTCAACTTAATTGAGTCTACTGATAAATGGGGTTTTTGGAAATAATGACATCCCTCCCAACTGCCCTTGATTCTGGTTGGCCCCAGAATCCACTGTTCCAGGCTTGGGAGCTTCAGGCCCTGAGTTCTGGCTGTCAGGGTTTTTTTCTGTTGGTGCTACTGTTGCACCGCCCAGGTACTGTGGCAGCCCTCCCCCTTCACTTCCGATTGCTCAGTGTAAATAAGCAGTAGGGTTGAGTCAATCCCCAGCCCAGGCCAGCAGGGAGACTCTCTGCCTAGCCTGGCCCAGCAGAGGTGTGAGTCAGTGGCGAGGAGGAGGCGGTGGTGGGAGAGGCAGAGGAGCCAGACACATCTCTCTTCATGTCCTGCATTGAGAGAACAAGACCAATAGCTGCATCCCCTGCAGGACGGGATAAAAAACATTTAGCAGGCACGGGGCATACTCCAATTCTAAAGGGGCTGTTTGGAATTTGGGGCCTAAGCAGTACTTAATTTGTGCCAGGGCTGAGAGCCCCAGCACCTCTCAGCTCACTGCATCAGTTATGAAAGTAAAAAAAAAAAAAAAAAAAATTACTTGAGCCCCAGCCCCTAATTGCTTGAGCCCCAGCACTTCTTTCATTACAAGTTAAGCACTGGGCCTAACCAATTGCTTAGTCTGTTTCTGCCTAGCACCACCACGACAAGGGGGTCTTTCATTGATTGTATGTTCTGTTCATTGGGTGAAACACTGGAATGGATTACCTAGGGAGGTGGTGGAATCTCCATCCTTGGAAAAAGACTTCAGGAGGTCATCATCATCCTCTAGCACTCCAGGTCCTACCAGCAGCTTGAAGGCTTTTTTAAAAAAATGGTGTCATAGGTATGTTGTCACAGACAATGTTTTTGTTGAGTCCAGATCTAACTGAGAGTGGATCTCAGTCAACAGAGAAAAGATCTTGTTGTACAAATGTGTTCCAACAATGTGTCGGAAGCCTAAGATTGCTGCCACTCTTGTTAGGTTAGCTGAATCAGTCCAGTGATACTAGACCTTCTTGCTTGATGTGTTCACATGTGTGTTGTACAAACATAAGGCACAGATGCCAGTTTGTTTTTAATTCTTTCAGTAACCGAGTTGTACTGTCCCACTAATTGACTTTTTAATGTTTTCTGAACACATAACAGTGGCCTTGTGAATAATTTTGTGAAGTACAGTAAGTGCAAAAACCACTCCCTTCACCAACCAACAAGGGCAGCATATCACTAACAAAATTTAGTATTAACGTATCTAATTTTTCTCCACCACAGAACCATTGCTACAGGAAAGTATTCAAACAGGGACCCTTGTACTCTGGGTTTTCCCCAGATGCTGTGAACAAGTCATCACTAGCTTACTTGCATCCAAAATCCATACTTTTGCATGTCATCTTCAAATATTTATCTCCATTGCTGTGCTAGAAAAAACAACTATTTCATTCATGTATATTAACTATGTAACTATAGCTACTATGTATATATTAACTTTTAATTAATGTTCTGATCAAATACAAAAGGAAAACAAAAGCTAAATTCATGTACAAAATATACCATAAATATAGCTTGTATCTGTGTTTTACTAACATAAAAAGAATAAATATGGTATCATAGAATATCAGGGTTGGAAGGGACCTCAGGAGGTCATCTAGTCCAACCCTCTGCTCAAAGCAGGACCAATCCCCCACTAAATCATCCCAGTCAGGGCTTTGTCAAGCCTGACCTTAATAACCTCTAAGGAAGGAGATTCCACCACCTCCCTAGGTAACCCATTCCAGTGCTTCACCACCCTCCTAGTGAACAAATTTTTCCTAATATCCAACCTAAATCTCCCCCACTGCAACTTGAGACCATTACTCCTTGTTCTGTCATCTGGTACCACTGAGAACAGTTTAGATCCATCCTCTTTGTAACCCCCTTTCAGGTAGTTGAAACCAGCTATCAAATCCCCCCTCATTCTTCTCTTCCGCAGACTAAACAATCCCAGTTCCCTCAGCCTCTCCTCATAAGTCATGTGTTCCAGTCCCCTAATCATTTTTGTTGCCCTCTGCTGGACGTTTTTCAATTTTTCAACATCCTTCTTGTAGTGTGGGGACCAAAACTGGACACAGTACTCCAGATGAGGCCTCACCAATGTCGAATAGAGGGGAACAATCACGTCCCTCGATCTGCTGGCAATGCCCCTACTTATACATCCCAAAATTCCATTGGCCTTCTTGGCAACAAGGGCACACTGTTCACTCATATCCAGCTTCTCATCCACTGTAACCCCTAAGTCCTTTTCTGCAGAACTGCTGCCTAGCCATTCGGTCCCTAGTCTGTAGCGGTGCATGGGATTCTTCCGTCCTAAGTGCAGGACTCTGCACTTGTCCTTGTTGAACCTCAACAGATTTCTTTTGGCCCAATCCTCTAATTTGTCTATATCCTTCTGTATCCTATCCCTACCCTACAGCGTATCTACCTCTCCTCCCAGTTTACAAACTTGCTGAGGGTACAATCCACACCATCCTCCAGATCATTAATGAAGATATTGAACAAAACTGGCCCCAGGACCGACCCGTGGGCCACTCCACTTGATACCAGCTGCCAATTAGACATGGAGCCATTGATCACTACCCGTTGAGCCCAACAATCTAGTCAGCTTTCTATCTACCTTATAGTCCATTCATCCAGCCCATACTACTTTAACTTGCTTGCAAGAATACTGTGGGAGACTGTCAAAAGCTTTGCAAAAGTCAAGGAATAAAGTCAAGTATTGATGGCCTTTTCTGGCTTAGTGCACAACTACTTCAGGAAACTTATCAAAACAGCACTTGAAAAAATGATAAATATGTCCAGCTGAGATGAAAACATAGCTAGCAAAAAATTGAATGAACTATGTCCAATTAATAATATAATTATTTACCTGCACATATTCAGTGAAATTTGATCGTGCCTTATATTGTCCATGAACTGTCTTCCTTTTTGGTTTGCCACAAACTGCTTTAATAAAATTCATCATCTTCAACACAATCTTTTGAGAAGAAGTTCTCATAACAATCAGGAAAACTTTATTTTCAGACTCTTTCATTGTTGCTCTCTCTCTTCCACTATGTGCTTATACTATTTAGGATGCATTCCGATGAAGTGAGCTGTAGCTCACGAAAGCTTATGCTCAAAATAAATTTGTTAGTCTCTCAGGTGCCAAAAGTACTCCTTTTCTTTTTGCGAATACAGACTAACATGGCTGCTACTCTGAAACCTAGCTCACTGTAAAGAAAAGGAGTACTTGTGGCACCTTAGAGACTAACAAATTTATTAGAGCATAAGCTTTCGTGAGCTACAGCTCACAGACTAACACGGCTGCTACTCTGAAACCTAGCTCACTATGTGTCCTTTAATAGGTTCCCTCTAGATCTCAGTTTCCCTAATAGATAAAATGGAAATACTTAGAGCTCTCTCACACAGGACTATTATGAGGCTTAAACAGTTTGGGACAGATGACTGGTACCTTACACAGATATACAGGGGAGGGCATAAAGAATATGCCTATTGCCCCAAATACAGTAGGAAGGAGGAGGGGTATTGAAAGAATATGACTGCACCAGGGGTAGAAGCCACAGAACTCTAGATAGCTCCCTGAGATGCAGTACACCCAAAGAAGTCCAGTGATTGATTGCTCCTGTCTGTCCCTTAATGTTTGAAGGCCTCTGTTGGAAGGAACAATATAAGTGTTAACGATTTCTATTACTGGGCAACCAGAGATAAATATCTGGTGAAAAATTAGACAAAATATTCAATATTATGTGCAGAGTATTATTTTGCAATCCAATCCAATTACTGTTAACATTATTATGAATAGTGTGTGAAACTCTGAATATTAACCCTAAAACAGTAAAATGCACCCTTGTCCAGATGGCCTATGCAACTCCACACCATTTGAAGCTGACATAGGGTGGCCAGTTTTGGTTGGACATATTCCTGGAGGTTTCATCACATGACATAATCTTTAATTAAAGATTAATCTTTAATTCCTGGAAACTCTAGGACAATCCTGGAGGGCTGGCAACCCTAAGCCCACATGAAGACTAAAACTAGGGCCAAGGGCACTGCATGAATACCAGAATGCTAGGGTAAATTTCACTTGAAGGGTAAAATCCCAGTGGGGCCAGGATTTCACCCCAATGCATTGTTGAACATATGTGGCCCAAATCCTCAGCTACCATAAACTGACAACTGTGTACAGTTTAGAGACTGTGTACAGTTTAGGTGAGAAAACAGGAAAAGGGTGTACAAATAGGAAATTAAGAGATAAAACCTCTGCTATGTGTATTTGGATATCCTGATTTTTTTTGATGCAGTTGAAATAAACCTCATAGTAGCTTCTGGTTAGTATAAAGTACAGTAAATAGATCACCATGTAAAGTATCTTGTTGGTACCTATCAAAATGTAATATTGCAGAAAGAGCATTAGTGAGGAGTATACGCCATGAAAAATCAGCCTATTATATAACAATATAATTAAGGCAATGTGTGTTTTACAGATTGAAAAGGGGAAGTATGGTATATTACTTCCTGGTAAGTTATGGTAACACTGCTATCTTGCTTAAATTTGACACTGCAGGTGAAAGATAGAAACATTTTATCATGACCTGCTGCAAATGTGTATTTTATGATCATTTCCAGGTCTTACAAAATATTAATGGAAAAACAAAGGTCCTAGCACCTCCTGACAAAGTGCCCTGCATGATCTGTTCTATAGATTATTAGAATGTTCATATAACAATGAACATTATAATTTAATCTGCAAAGCAGTACCAATGATTCAGCAGTCACAGGTGACTTTTTCACATATTTTGATGCAGTTCTGAAAAAATCCCCTTTGATCTGAAATTTTTCATTCTAATTATCTGTGTTCTTATATTAGTACATATCACCATATCAGAGTGCCTTTTCTTGGTCTGCCCAAAGGTGACTTTTGGAGAGAAGTTTGAACAAAATCTCCAGAACAATTTTTGAGCTCTGTGAAGGTAAAAATAAAATGTTTTTCCACTTTATGAAAAAAAGAACCTAACACTTTTTCCATACAAATGACTCCAAAATGCCTGAATACTGAAATGTGGCATGTAAATGGTCCTCAGTGAATACGGCCTCACTGATGAAATAATGAGTAAGCTATGATAAACTGAGTATACATTAATGCATGCATACCATAGAAAATTTAGTTAAATCTGTGTTAGAGAAAAACATTGTACATGTATACACCCTTTCCTAAGTGTGATGTTAAAACGGTTTAAGCACTTATGTAGCCCTGAATACTTAAGACAGTAAAATGTTATGTCATCTTAGGTGTTTATGCCATTGCAATGCTGCTTTAACTGTTAATGGTATCTTAAGGGTTAACTCGTCTTTAAAACTATGCCAGTTTTAAAGTAATTTAAATACTTAGACCAGCCTAATATTTAAGGCAATTTAAAAGCTTACCTCCTTCAGCATTTAGGCTATCTACAACACTATACTTCTGTCTGTAAAACTTTAGTCCACCAAGCGTGTGTGGGGTGCGGGGGAACACACCCCCAGATCAGCAAAAGTTTTACCGATAAAAAGCACCTGTGTAGACAGCGCTTTGTCGGAGGGAGACATTCTCCTGTCGACAAAGCTACCACCCCTTGTTGGGGGGGTGGTTTTATTTCCTGCCAGCAAAGAGTGGCTACACTGCGTACCTTACAGTGGCATAGCTGTGCCTTACTCTGGTTCAATTGTTTATACCACTTCAAAGTCTCTCTCCCCTTCCCTCATTTTTCCCTTTTCTTTTAAAAGCCTGGAAATAAAACACCTGTGCTAATACTACATTAAGACCCGAATCCTGCAAATACTTATACACGTGCTTAACTTTACACACATGAATATTCCTGTTGAAGTCAGATTATTAACAAGTGTAATCAGTGATGAGCTGCGAAAAGCTAAAGAACTGGTTCCTTCACACGCTCCGGGTCTTCGGCGGCACTTGGGCAGCGGGTCCTTCAGTCGCTCCGGGTCTTCAGTGGCACTGAAGGATCTGCCACCGAAGACCCAGAGCGAGTGAGGGCCCCGCCGCCGAAGACCCGAAGCGCCGCAGGGTGAGTAAAAATTAAAAAGGGATTCTCAGGGGATCCTCCCCACCCAAGAGCTCAGGTGGGCCGGACAGGATGGTCCCGTGGGCCACCGGAGTTTGCCCACCCCTTTAACAACCGGTTCTAAACCGGCTTCAAAAATGTAATAATTGGTTCGTGCAAACCACTGCGAACCGGCTCCAGCTCACCACTGAGTGTAATCACATGCGTAGTATGCAGGATCTGGGCCTAAGGTTGCATAGTTAAAGTTACCAAAAGTCAGGAAACTGAAAGTTCTACACCAATGTTAGCTTACCATTAACTACTAAATGTTGTACTAACACCATTTTTCACATTTAATTTTTAATTGCAACAGAAACAATATTTTTATGATTTAGAATTAAACATTATGTAGTGATCTCATATTCCAACAGCTGGAGACCTGACTTCTGTATCTTCTTTATTGGTCAGATAAAGGTGCTGCTGCTTCTAGAGATCCTAAATTAATTTCCAGTGAATGCTGCTTAGAGAAGACCATTATAAAAAGATGCAATGTCTAATTCAGCTGATTCTATTTTTATGCATCTTGAAGTGTAGTGGTTCTCTGAAAAGTGTCTAAATAAAAATGGCTCCTTCTTACTAAAGTGATTTGCTCCTATTGTGAGTTCAAAACAACAGTCTTAATTTAGTGACAAATAAGTTTTCAATACTTTAACTCTTTCTAGCCAATGCAACTATGGGAGAGGCAGCTAAATTCTATTCTAGTTCTTACACTATCAACAGAATTATGAACTCTTAGTCACTATTTTATTCACTTATAAGATACTTAAGTTCTCCTTGCATTTCTACTTTTTATTTAACCAGGATATCCCCAAAAGACCCATATTTCCCTGACTTTAGCTCCTGAAACTAAAAACAGGTTCCTTAAACTACCTATTTGTGATATTAAATCATAGGTACTGTGGATGCCTTTAAAAGAAAACAAATACTATAGCGGGGTAAGGACTTTTCCACTGCATTTCCTATATTTGGAATATATCATATAGCAAAGTATTTATACTGCATTGCAATAACTGTTCACTTTTTAAAGGTGCCATCTGTGCATCTACATTTATTGCTTAATTGTTCTTAATATTCTTCTTTAGTGGGAATATATGCATTTTGATCACTGTTTATACTACTGATAAAATGATAAGGGAGTAAATTGTTTAACCACAAAATTAAATGTGACGTGAAAACAGATTTCCCAGGGAGATGGAAACAAAACCTTAGTAACAAAACTCTCATTCTCCAACCTCTGACAGTTGACAATAACATGGGAGCCTTATAAATCTGCCATTTAAGAATATTCTAAAATAAAAACGTATCATTCCTCATTTGGTTTTTTTCTTTGAAACATTCTGAAAATGATCTTTTTTCCAGACGTAGATTATTCCGCACGAGTGAAATTCTGCTCCTTTTTCTAATCTCTTCAAAAGATTGTGAAAATACAGATACATTTCACAGAACAGGATAATGCCAGCATACAGAAGCAGTTGAATATAAAGTCTACCAAAGATTAACTGCAGAAGGTCCTGCACTATGCAAATTTAATTACATTTATTGGCATATATGTATCACAATATCATCTCAGACAAACAGAAAAGTGGCTTTCTGACCTTGATGAGGTTAAAGATGACATGCTGAAGAGCTGCTAACATTTCTGTCTGTAGCTGTCCTAGGCAGTCTCCAATGGCTTTCACTAACCAAGAATGGAATGGGGCCAACTCATATGTAGTGGCACACATTTCATAAAGTTCAGTTAAATGGAAAAGTACAAGAGATCACTGAAGCTTAAAAGTATCCTTCCAACAGTCAAAATAATGTCTATAGCCAGGAACAAAGACTGTGGTTGGTAACATTTAAAGTAGAAGTTAGGAACACATAGGAAATTGGAAGAGTAAGTAGTTAAAGACAAAAACCAACAGTTACCAAATCTATATAGTTTACTATGAAAAGTTGTGCTGTAAAAATAGTTTTGTGGGGATTCAGGTTTATCAATCCCTATGATTTCCATCTCATATGTGCTCCATTCACATTTTTAAAAATGTTTTTTCCCCTGCCAGTCCTGAAAGTTTAAACTAGGATCTGAAAGTTAAGCTTGGTTCTTCTCTATATAAGTATATATGCCCTCATTGGCTCCTATGCAGCCCCTTTACCTTCAGTAAGTTTGCACAGGTGTAACTAATAGCCCCTGTAATATAAAGTTAAACTCTTCTATTATTGATGCACAAAAAGAAATATAATCTAGATCACGCACTCCTAGCTCTATTGGTTCTATTGGACTCACAGGAGTAAGACTGATAGAACTTATTTTTAGACACTAAAAACCTCAGAATATATACATGATTTTGAATACACACAAGGAAAAAACCCGAGGAGTAAGAAAGGTGTCATTTTTAGTCACCGCCAAAAAGCTGTACCTGTTTACTAGGAAGCACTACCTTCTGGGTATTATAGAAGAGCAGAGGTCAACTCCATTATGAAGCACTTGCTCATAAGTTTGGCTAAGGAAACTTGAATATCCATATTTATTGGATCTTCTACTATTTTTAACTATCTTAAGTCCAAATGGCTGTCTAAAGACTTGAACTGGGACCATCATCCTAGAAACAAAAATCTGTTACTGACGGTCCATAACTGTTGCTCTTCAAGATGTATTGCTGAATGCAGGTGTGTAGTTGCCCTGAGCACCACCACCAGAAGGTTTTTCCCACAGTGGTATCCATCAGATTGGCTCTGGTGCCCACTAGCATTGCACACTCATGGCACAAGTATAAACAGTCCCATCGACCTGCTACCCCCTCACTTCCTCCTTACTGGCTAACTGCAACAGAGAGGTGGGGGTGGGGTGGGGTGGAATGAACACCACATCTCAAAGAAAAACAATTATGGAAAGTTAAGCATTTTTTCTTCTTCGAGTGCTTGCTCATGTCCATTCCAATGTAGGTGACTCCCAAGCAGTTATGCAGGTGGAGGGTTTGGTATTTATTGGCATGCTAATTCTAGTAATACTTGACCAAATCCAGCATCATCTCAAGACTGTTGGGTAATGGTGTAGTGAGACGCAAAAGTGTGAACTGAAAACCATGTAGCTGCTCTCCAAAGGTCCTGGATGGGAATTTGTCCCAATTCTCCTGAAGATGCCTGGGCCCTTGTGGAACGTGACATCAGGGCAGTAGGTCAGGTCATAGCATGTGCAGATACAGGAGGTGATCCATAATGAAATTCTCTGGGCTGAGACTGGAAGACCTTTCATCCTGTCTGCAATGACTACAAATAGCTGAGTGAATTTCCAAAATATTTAGCCATTGCTATGAAGAAGGCTAGTGTGCATCTAACATCCAGCAAGTGGAGCCTCTGTTCCTCTCTGTTGGCATGTGATTTCAGGTAGAAGATCAGTAGGAAGATATCCTGGTTACTATGGAATTGTATTTTGGAAGGAGGGCCACGTGCGAATGCAATTGGACCTTGTCCTTGAAGAATATTGTATGAGATGGTTCTGAAAGGAGGGCCCAGATCTCTGAAACCCTTCTGGCCAAAGTAATGGGACCAGGAAGGCTACCTTCCATGATAGATGGAGTAACAAGCATGTTGCCAGACGTTTGAAAGGAGGTATTGGCAAGACTGACAGGACCGACTTGAGGTCCCAGGGAGGGAATGGTTGCCATACCTGAGGGTACAGTCTCAAGATCCTTAAGAAACTGACTGCAGATCATTTGAGAAAAACGGAATGATCATTCGCCCAGGAGTGGAAGGCTGAGATTGTGGCCAGATGGACCTTAATAGATAACACAATTAGCCCTTGCTGTTTCAGATGGACTAAGTAGTCTAAAATGATTGACAATGTTGACTGCATACTGAAATGTCTTTTTGTGTAGACCAGATCAAGAACCTTTTCCAGTTTGCCAGGCAGGTGGCTCTGGTGGATGGTTTCCTGTTCCCTTAAAACACTTCGCGAACAGGCGCTGAGAAGTGTAGCTCCACAGGGTTCAGCCATGGAGCTTCCGGGTCATGAGATGAAGAGACTCCAAGTGAAGATGATGAAGGCAGCCATAGTCCTGAGACATCAGCTCTGGAAACAGAGGTAGACAGACTGGCGTTTCCACTGAGAGATTTAGGAGTGTGATGAACCAGTGCTGATGTGGCCAGGCTGAGGCTATCAGGATGACTCGCACCTTGTCCCTTCTGACCAAAACCTTGCATATGAGAGGGATGGGAGGAAATGCATAGAAAAGATGACCTGTCCAAGAGAGGAGGAAGTCATCCACAAGCGGCCCCAGGCTGTAACCTGGGAAGGAGCAGAACTGGAAACACTTCCTTTGTCATGAACAGATCTATCTGGGAAGTCCCCCACTTCTGGACGATGATTTTCACAATGTCTGAATGGACAGACCACTCATGGTGGTTGAAGAAGGATCTGCTGAGGTGATCTGCTAGCTCGTTCTGTGATCCCGGCAGATAGAAGGCCTCAACGTGAACCGAATGGGCTATGCAGAATTCCCACAAGCGGAGTGCTTCTTGGCACAGATGAGAGGAGCACTCTCCACCTGCCTGTTGATATAAAACATCATTGTTGTGTTATCTAAGGACTGACATGCATTTGCCCACTACATGAGGTTGGAATGCCTGGCAAGCCAGTCAAACCACCCTGAACTCTCAGATGTTGATATGTAGCGAGAGCTCTTCCAGAGACCGGAGGCCCTGAGTTCTGAGGGACCCCAAGTCCATCACTAAAGCATCCCTGACAAGAGACGCTGAAGGTTGGGGTCCTGAGAATGGGAGCCCTACGCACAATGTCTGAGGGTCTAACCACCAATTCAGCAAGGCGATCACCAGTAGGTGGATTGTGATGACTCTGTCCAGATGGTGTTGGCTTGGTGAGTATATAGATGCCAGCCACGCCTGGAGAGGTCTGAGCCAAAGTTTTGCAAGCTGTAACACTTAGCTCAAGGTGAGCACATTGGAATGGGCAAGCACTCAAAGAAGAACTAAGGATACACTAATCCAAAGAATAATAAAAGGTTTTGATCTTGATGTGGGAATCTTGGATCAAAACCACATTTCAAAGAGCACAATTTGAAATAACAGCATATAATAAAGAATAGCTGATTTCTGGTTATTTGACATAAAAACAAGAATAATTTTAACATGATTTCTGTAGCAATTCTTGACAAAGCATATGTGTTTCTGTGTGCACACAGGCACATACTCTTGAGTGCACAGGCATATGTTTCCTCTGAATTAGCTAATATTGAGCATCTAAGGAATGCATAGGAGCACTTGCCTGGAATTCAAGTCATACTACACTGATGAAAAACAGGTCCTGGTATAAAATGGCACAAAATTTGATTTTGCATGTGGTACAGCCCCCAAAACACGGTACTGAAGAAATCCAGAAAGGACAGCAAGACACTCTATACACACACAAACTCACTGTATAGAATATAATCATCAAACAATAGTAGCCATACCTCAGGTCAGTTTTCAAAGTTGGGTTACAATCAACAATACTAGTCTAAAATTCTCTCCTCTGATTTTGACAGAAATTTAGTCTTACATGACTTCTGGATTTTTCTTTCAACCATGTCACTGTTCAGCCAAGTGAAACTAATTGCACATTACACTAAAAATTCTGGAGTCTTTTTCTTTTTGTATATAACAGATGCTTGATTATGCCATTTCAACAAATCTTTCTGAACTGTTTATCTTAGCAACAGTTAAAAGCTAAAATACCCAAATCCTAAATATGCAATTCATAAAGCAGCATATATTCCTTAATTAATGTTCTCAAAGTTTACAATATCTATACTAATGCTCTGTAACTAGATATGTTTGAATCCATTCTAAGAGAATCTGTATAGAACAAACATTTGAAGCATCTTAAAACTAACCAAAAACATCTTTCTACTGTGCTGCAAGGCAAATGATTTTAGATGTTTTGCATTTTTATGCTAAATAGTGCAGCTGCAATAGATAAAAAGCAATCAAGCTAATTTAAGCCAATCATGTCCAGGAGGTTCTCATCACTTGTATAAAAATGCTCTCACACTCATTTTAAAAGCTTTACCACAGCGAATAGTGTTTTCTTGCTTCCAGTTTCCTATGATACAAACAGCACCTTATGTAACTAGGAAAAGGACAATTTTAGATTTTCTAATAGTAGTTTACAATATAAATCAAACTTCTAAATCCTATTCAGGTAAGAAATTAGGTACAAAATAACAGTAACTCATACTAGGATTATCATTAAAATATAATAATGGCACACCTTAAAATGTTTTGTGAGGCATCAAGTCAAAGACACAGTAACCTTTTAGCACTTGATGTACCATTATTATCCCATAAAGCACAATCTGGAATGTATTATTGGGGTCATAAAATGTGTTTTGAATTTATATTTTCTTGAACCATCAGTTTGCCATGTCACAGCTCCTCATCCTGGATTTCCTCTCATCTGCTACATTTGAAACTTTAAATGATGATTTCTTTTAATTTTAAAGATTTTAACTGTATTTTAAAACCAAATAAACCAGCTTTTAAAACTGTGGAGGAATTCCTTCTTTAGACATAGGGGATCACTACAGCAGCTAGAGAAGCTTGCAGAGATTGGAGGAGAGCAGCACTGGGGTGGGGGTGAAGAATCTGCCAGACTTGTGTCCCCCTTATTTTATAGCTCAGGGTCTGAAGCCAGACAGAGTAGCCAGTAGCAACTTTTAAACCACACGTCTGGCTTCTTCTCATGTTCTCTTTGAAGAACTGTCCATCCAGAGTGCTTGTTCACTGCTCCAACATGATAGTTACAAAAACATCTAGGGATGCTCCCTCTCCCCTCCTCACCTACCTAACAGATTCTTCTGATTAGCTTAACCAGGGCCACATTCTGAAAAATACTCCGGGAAACTGCTAGTCTAGCCAATGTCCCAGGACTGTGAGGCAAGCAACTATCAAGCAGACTAGGCCCTCGATCTCAAATAGCCCCCTGGCTCCAAGTTTCAGCTTTCTCCAATTGCTTCTAGAGGTGTGTTCAACTCAGCAATGGGAAAAATGTGGACCAGATGCATGTGGTAGAGAGAGGTACCTGGTAGAGAGTAGGGCAAAGGGCCGATGAGCTGCACTCTTTGGTGTTTTTCTGACCACAAAGTATCAAGGGGGAGAAAGAGGGAAAGCTATTAATCATTGAAATAATTTTCCTGCTTGAGCTTGGTCCAAGATTGAAAAAGATCTGTTTGAATTAAACAGGAATGATTCCCTCTTTATTAGTAGACTATTACTCAGATTTTATAAAAGTAAAAGTAACACATTGTAAACTGCAGTCTGTTCACCATGGGATTTGAGTTGAATTAATAATAGATAATGGCTCACTATTAATGAGTAATTGCATTTGTCAAGGGGTACATTCTGTCCCCGACTTCCATCTTAGCCCTTACTGTTTGTGTTGTATTAATTGGCAGTATTCGTTTGTGCCTCTTATTGTTTGCCGATGTGTTCTATTTGAATCTGATTTTTAAAAAAGGAAGAAGAGGAGGTAAGTAATAGTACCACTGGAATAAGAGGATACTGACCCGGTTATGTGATCCTTTGCAACTGTGACCCCGTGTTCAGGAAGTATCACACCTTTACTACAAAGTGGGAATGAGGATATTAAAATAAAGATCATGAAAACAGCTACTAAAACACTAAAAGTCAAGAGAGCTAAAGGCTAGATTTATTTGAGAGGCTACATTGGCATAAACAAGTATGTCCTGGTATATGGCCTTAGTGGCATAAAGTCTACAAAGGAAGCGTGCAGGGGACGAGAACATGCCAAAAAGGTGGCACTTTCTAGAAGGAGGTATTCACAGCAGTTGGGGGACAACATTAAGCTAGCATAGATCCTCAGCAGCCTCTGCTTTTGATGCTTCTATGTAGCCCATGCAAGAACATAATGCTGCCTTCCCCTTGCATATTCTGCAAGGTAAGGCAAAGATGGAATCACTGCCTGCCTGCTTCAAGAGCGAATGTCTCCTCATACCGGCCAGGATGACACTGGAAGCATTAGCAGCACATTCCTCCACTACAAGAAATGAACATCACCCTATATAAAGTGAAATGGATACTAGTGTACAGTAAATACAGAAAGGACAACCAACAAAGAAGGTGGCATGACAAAAGAAGTCCTTTTCAGGTTCTGTTTGGTTACATTTGACGCATGCTGTGATAACAGGTACAGCACAGCAACATTTTGTGTACTTTACATACAGCAGAAGTGGGCAAAAATGTACCACTTGTGAAAGAAGGTGGGCCTCGTGGTTATGCTGCAGTCTGAAAAATCAGGTCAGGTTCTGGTCCCAGCTCCACTGCAGACTTTCTGTGTGACTCTTAGGTAAATCCCAAACACATTGTGCTTCAATTTTCTCAGTTTTAAAACTGAAATGATAATATAGCACAAGGATAGCATGAGGTTAAAATTAACCAATCAGAGATCCTCCAGTCAAAGGTGTTGAAATAGTATTTGTTAATTATAATAAACAAAAAACTCAGGAGATAGTGGACTTTGAGACAGGTTATCCTTACAGCTCAGCAATTGCTATACTAATTTTCATTTTTGCTGCAGATATTTACCCACACAATTTCTCACAAAATTTTAGTTCACCCTGGCCACACCTAAAACACTACTTAGTCTCATCATTAGGGGAGGGGGGGAAAAGGGGAGATTTCAGTTATGGAAAAACTGTCATTTAAAAATTTGTGATAAACACAATATTCTTGAAAAAAGAAAAGGAGTACTTGCAGATAAACATGGCTGCTACTCTGAAACCTGACAATATTTTTGGGTATTTTAACCAATCTGCGAATGCACTATTCTTCTCCCAGGAAGAGTCTGAATCACATGGCCATCCTCTTACTGTTTGTGTGAGGACCTGCATTACCCTTTGTAACAGAAGAGGCACTTAGAATACTATACTGGGCTTTTATCAAGTATGATGGTATCATTTCTCATGAGCACCTCCTGTTGGCTCTTGGCCTTGTCAGGTGGGTCTTCAGTAGCTCAGCCCTCCAGCCAAGTCTCACACAGTCAAATGTATGGATCCCCTTCCAGGATAACACAGTCCAACAAATGGTTGGATCTCTTCAGGGTCTTCATCCCCATCTCTAGGCCTGTTTAAATTCTAATCCTTTCTTGGGCTTTTAGCACTGAATCTTATTCCCTTCTTGGGGCTTAGGCCACTTCCTCAGTGGCAGGACCCGGACCCAGACCCACGCCCAACACCAAGTCCCAACCCAGGAACCCTACGAGTAGCAGCCACTTGCTGCTTTAATAGTTGCTGTTGCTGCATTCCCTGGGCTGCTTCCCACTCTGTCCCATCACCTTCTTGGATTCCCTTTCTGTTCCCAACAAGGTCTCTGCTAGGCCTCCTTGCCTGGAGAGTTTCCCCATTTGTCCTGATTTCTCAGGGTCTTCCCTCAGGTCTCTTTGCCTGGACAGCCTGTAATGGTCTCTGCCCCCTTTTTAATCAGGATTCTCTCTCCCAGGCTTCTATGCCTGGAAAGCTCTCGAGTCCTATCCATACTTGAGCAGGGTTTCTCCCTAGTCTCTTTACCTGTGGAGTTTTACAGCCTTTTAATCCTCTGATCCCAGCCAGCAACTGAACTGCTCAGGCCCTACAGCTCCTTTTACCGGAGTCTGCTGAGCTCTGATTGGCTGCTTCCCTCCAGCCTTTCTAGGCAGGGTTGGAGGACCCATCTTCACTGCTCCTTTCCTGGAGTAAGGTGTGGTAAGACCACAAGGCCTCCAGCACGAGGCCTCAATGGGCCTGTTACATCTAAGTCATAGGTCACCAACCCAAGTGGGACCATCAACAGTTGATGTGGGCCTTGGCAGATCAGTGCACTGTGCCTTGGCATGAGTCACAGGCATTGCAGGTTTGGGCAACGGCGTACGTAACCAATGTAAATGAATCTGCATCAAGTCTGTCCAGGATTTCCTGCCTGATTAAGGTTAGCTTATTTGGTTCAGTTGGTTATTTAATAAAAATTGAGGCCAGCTTGACCACACATCTGTCTTTATTTGCAGCGTGGCACTTGGCAACATAACCTTAGCTATGTTTACAGTTATAGTTAGGAAAACTGCTGTGAATTGTTTCCCTCCAGTTGCAAGCATAAACTAACAAGCAGTATTTTATTTACCACAGCTCTGTAAAATTTTCAAAACATCCTAATAAGATATAAAAGTAAAAGTGAACTCAGTATTTTTGCCAATTCCTGGCAACTTCGCAATAACATCCATGCATTCAAGGATCAAACCATGCCTTTGGTTTATATATAGTTAACAGAAGTTGAGTTTATTTTGGGCCAGCTTATTCAGTTGTGATTTATTTGATAAACTGAAAAATTAGATCAAAACTGGTGTGTGGCTCTCCTGTAATAGGTTTGACATTAGAAACATAGGATGGACTCACAGTAAAGGAACTTTTTATGACATATCAGTGTCCATATATACTGTAGAGTGAAGTTTTCTCAATAATCCACCATTCTGGACCCAAGTAGCCTGGAGGAGAAGGGTGCCTCATTTGAATACAGAACACACAAGAGCCTGATCTGTAGTGTGGGCAGGGGGAACAGACTGGAAGAGGTAGTTACGGGGAAGGAAACTGGGACTAGCTGGGGAAGGAGATTGGACTGAGAACCAGTGGCTTGAGGCCCCCCCTACATCACGCACTTTTTTGATGCTGGGGAGTGGGAGAGACTGGGAACAGAGCTTCTTTTGGAACTGCTGCCTCATCTAGCAGCCCAGGCTCCTGCTGTTGCCTCATACAGTCCCCAGGTCTCTGCTCCACTCCCCCACAGATAGCCATTGACCACTCATTGGCCCAGCTGCCTGCCTCTCTCTCTCTCTCTCTCACACACACACAGGGGGGCTGTGTTCATGGGGGAGTGGAGCAGAGGCAGCAGCTTGGGGGTGGGGATGGTGCAACGTAGAAGCTGGGGAGAGCCAGAAGAAGCTGCTTGGAGCATGGACTCTCCTCACCATCTGCCCAGTACCTTATAGGGGGATATGTTCAGAGCAAGTCCAAAAGGGAAGGACAGGAACACCTTACTCAGAGCCAGGCCCCAGGGCCTAATAGAGACTTTCTATCACCACTGTCACATCACCCCCATTGTAATACCCTCCAAATTCACTGCATCCTCAGCACTTTACCCCAGAGAGACCGCAATCTCCATTGAATCTCACTGCACTTCCAGACCCTTATCCCCAAAGAGATCTCCAACCCCACTGAATCTCACCGCAGCCCTCATCCCTTGAGACCCCCTCAAATCCCAGAGAACCTAAACCCAAGATCCCAAACCCCACTGAATGTTGCTGAACCCCAGTCCCCAGAGACACCCCCAACTCTGCTGAATGTCACTGTGCACCCCATGCACTAGCCTCAGAAAGATCCCTGACCACACAATCTTACTGTATCCCCAGGCCCTAATCTCCAGAAAGACCCCTCAACCCCACTGCATCACCATCCCAAAGAGAGCCTGCAAATTCCAGAGAACACCCCCCCATCCCAGTGACTCTTTGCACCGCCAGACCAAGAGAGATCAACCCCACTGAATCTCACAGCACCCTCAGCACCCTATCCCTAGAGAGACCTCCAATCCTACTGAATCTCACTGAACCCCCATCGAGAACCCCTACTCCAATGAATCTCACTACATCACAACCCCTGCATCATCAGAGACCTCTAACTCCACTGAATACCACTGCACCCAGAGGCCTAGCCACCAAACTCCCAGACTGTATCATAAGAATTTGTATGAAACCTGCTGCCTTATTTAAAAACAAGTATAAATAGCTTCATGAGCTAAACAGTGAATGTTTATGTAATATATAAAAGAACAAGAATTGTCTGTATCAAATGCATGAGAATTTACTGCAGCTGGGATTATGATAGACTCCCCCCCCATACACTTTTTTCAGACCACTTAAAGCACTAGCTTGGGAAAAAGGAGATGAGAGAAGCATGGATACAGATTTGAGGAGGAATTGGTTTGTAGGGGAAGAACTGGAACTGGCTGGGCAAGGAGACTTGGACAGGAGATGAGGGGATGAGACAGGACATAACACAGACTGAATGAGGAGCCTGGGGAAGGAAATTGGAACTGGGAGACAATGGGAACAGGGAATGTAGGCAGAGGACAGAGACAAATCAAATGAGGAGCTGGGACTGAGGAACTAGATTTGACTGAGAAAGAAGACGGGGATAAGGAGCTGTAGGTTGGTGGGTGATGGAACCAGTAATCGCTGAGCAGAGACTGGGTTTTGGAGGGAAAAGTGGGAGTCCAGGAGTGAGACTAGGACTTGCTGGGGAAGGAGACTGAGACTGACTTGGTGAAGAGAACAGAACTGGAACAAGGAACCAGTGTGGGGAATAGAGAAGATGTGGACAGAGAAGGAGGGGAACGGGTAGAAATTTATGTGCCCAGTACAGCATACTCCTTACCAGAACCTGGAATGTAGATTCTTGAATTTCACCATTCCTCAGCGGTCAGCAAATATCAGTGAAACCCCCGGCCAAAGTGTCCAGTCTCAACATACATAGAGAATGATAACCCAACTACTACTGCTGCTGCTCTCAATTACTCCATTCGCTCAAGTGGCAAAGGTCTGTGAAGTTGCAAAGTTCCAACTCCCTTGATGAACCATGTGGGTGTCAATATGATGAAATTTCTGTTTTTTCACTTAGCTTTTGGAAAAATTTAGGAAATTACACAAACTACATTACTAGAATATTAAAGTTGTAAAGTTAAGAACTCAAAAGTTAGAGCATTTTATGCTTTTTGGACTAAAGCAGCCATAATCTGAAAATCTGCCTCTACAAATTCTAAAGTATTCAGCATCCAAAACTGCGCTAGATTTGCTATTGGGTGGAGAGCACTTTTGCAAATCTGGCCTCTTCACTATAAGACCCTGTTTTCTGTTTATAACTTTATCAGATTTTAACTATTCAGGCTTAGAATTTCCTTGCCAGGTGTCTACTACAAACTGAGTGTTTTGGGAAGTGTCAGCAAAAATTTAGCTGGGCTAAACCTGATTGGTGCTGCAGTCTCATGCACCAGGTCACAATGCCACTCACTCAGATTTTCCCAGCACAAAACCTGGAGCGGAAAGCCAGGCCCAGACCCATGGTACAGAAGCTGCAGTGAGAGACAAGTGAGGAGTGGGCTTGCTCTCCTAAGCATGACCTCCATGGTGCACTGGGCTAAGATTAGGGTTGTAGTGCTGGGTTGGAGAGTGCTGCTGCGAGTGGCTGGTGCCCCCTTGGTGAGGGGGAGGATGTAGGCCTGTGATTTTTCCCCCTCTCCCACACAAATTTGGACTTTGGATGGGTTGCAGAAAAAGATAAAAATGCAGTTTGTGAGTCACCTTACTAAAAAGTGTTGGAAACCACTGTACTAGGGGACAAAAGCCGAAGGAGATCAGCTTCAGAGAGCCCGGGGGCATAAGGCTCTGTATCCAATAGAGAACACTCCCCTCCAGAACCTGTAACAGAACCCCCAGGATCTGAGTGTTCCAACATTGCACAGCTGTTTAGCAAATAGCTGTAAAACTCATTGGCAAAGTGTGTTTCTCATCCTCCACTAGTGGCTGGTCCACACAGAGGTTAACAGCTTACTACTGCTATCACTTACTCCCTTCGCTAAAGTAGGAGAAATATGTGTTCTAAATCTGAAGGTTTCAACAGTACTGATGGCCAATGTCAGGATCAACAGGGTTCCACATGATGGAATTTCTGGTTTTTCAGTTTGCTCTTTTAAAAATCTAGGAAATTATATATTTTAAGAAATATGTTAAAAGAACATTAAGGTTGTAAACTCAAACCCTAAAAAAGTCAGGAAATGCCAATTTTTTTAAACATGAAATACTCTCAGAATTCAAAATGACTTTTTAGCCCACTATTACAACATATTTTTAATAGATTATAGGGCAAGAAGGGACCACTGTGGTAATCTAATATTACCTCATGTATATCACAACCCATAAGACTTTTAACAAATGAATTCCTGTTTAATTAGAGCATATCTTGTAGAAAAACATCTAACCTTGATTTTTAATTTTTCAGTGATGGAGAATTCACTGCAACCCTTGGGTAAATTATCCCAATGGTTAATTACCCTCACTATTAAAAATGTGTACCTTATTTGTAATGTGAATTTGTCTAGCCTCAAAATACAGCGATTGGATCTTGTTATAGCTGTATCTGATAGGTTCAAGAGCCCACTATTTCTGTTCCTCAGAACTAGTGAAAAAGGAACCCTGAACTATAGAGAGTTCTGCTCTGACTGACTAGAACACTTGATCTTCCTTCCTTCAACAAGCCTGTACTTTAGATCACTGAACACAGCTTCCCTTCCCCTTCTCCCATTACTGCATTCATTATTCTCTCATCAAATATCAAGGCTTCAAGAACACTTAACTTGCATCTTTACAACTATTGACTTTATTCTCTTTTTTAAATACTTTACCCTTTGTAGTTTGTATTACATAATGTTTAACAATGAAAAGAGATACATACTGTAAATCTAAATATGTCCATGATTATTTTTTAATATTTAGGTGCTACATGTCTCCCAAAACACATAAAGATACAGTTCTGTCCCAAAGAATACACTATGTCAGTTCAACATGACAAGTGCAGTCCCTCAATAAACAAAAGCGCTGGTGGAATGGACAGGGTAACAGTAAAAAAAAAAAATCACATTAAAAACAAGGATAACAAAGATAAAATCAAACAACATCAGTGAAGACATGGAGGATTTAATTCCAAAGGTCTGGAAGATTCCATTAACTTTTCCCTCCCTTCTTGTCTCCTCCTGCCTCACGTCTCATAAGTATAATGACTAAGTGGGTGTTTGGGAAGTTTTTGAATTAGGTGAGGGAAATGGTCTGGTGAACAGGTTTGGGAAGGTGTTCCACAGAGGAGGAGAGATTCAAAGACTTTCTTTTTTAAATCTTATTTTCCCCGTGACAGACAGCAATCCTAGCAATTATGCAAATTTATATTACATAATGCTGCATAGCAAGTACTATTTCTTAACAATTACATTTTTAAAAAATTAAATATACAGAAATAATAATAATTTGACAGACAGAGCAAATATAATATGCAATTCGAAATAAGAGAATACCAGTATACAAAGAAAGTGTACATGACATTGCACAGGAAATGCTCCTTTCAACTGTTTGTTTCAAGGACTAAGTTTTAATTTATTATTACAATAAATTAAAGATTACAGAAAAAGAAGGAAAAAGGACTTACATATTGGGAAGGAAGCGATACCCAAGATGGCTAACAGACAACATTGATTCAGCCGAATAAACAGGTTTCTAGTATCTCAATTGCTTCAATGACTAAAAGTATAAATAGACCATTTATCCAAGGAAATTAAATAATTCTGAAATTATCATAATACATTATTTTTCTTCTAGAAAAACAAACCCAGCAAACTCAGAAGTTTTGTATTTTGCATTTTAATTTAAAGGTATTAATTCAATTCAGAAATTTCTCATTAATTTTGTCTCTTAAAATTGCTGCTGTAACAAAGCTCTTTTTTTATCTAGGTGTTATTATGCACATTAGTAGTTAGTTCAGTTTCTTCTCAAGTATAAGACCACAACTTTCATGGCTCACTATGCACAACAATTGTAATTCCTCCCTACAGCAACTGAAAACTCAGAAAATTGTTGCCACATGTCAGTGCCAGCCAATCCACACAGGCTTTTATTTACTAACGCCTTCAGGCTACACAACTCAGCTACCATTGCTCACTAGGGTAAAACCGTGAAGTAGCAAATCTATTTCAGAAAGACAGCCTTTGCTCCACATGTATTATTCCCTGCCTGAATAGATGAAAGAGCACTGTTGTGTCTGGGTTTTTATATTACTCAGCTTACACAGATAGAAAAGTTTCAGAGTAGCAGCCGTGTTAGTCTGTATCCGCAAAAAGAAAAGGACTACTTGTGGCACCGTAGAGATTTATTTGAGCTTAAGCTTTCGTGAGCTACAGCTCACTTCAACAGATGCGTTCAATGGAAAATACAGTGGGGAGATTTATATACACAGAGAACATGAAACAATGGGTGTTACCATACACACTGTAAAGAGAGTGATCAGGTAAGATGAGCTATTACCAGTAGGAGAGCGGGGGAGGGGGGGAGGAAATCAAGGTGCGCCATTTCCAGCAGTTGACAAGAAAGTCTGAGGAACGAGGGAGCGGGGCGGGGAGATTAAATATGGGGAAATAGTTTTGCTTTGTGTAATGACCAATCCACCCCCAGTCTTTATTCAAGCCTAAGTATAAATAGAAAAGTATTTGTTTTAAACTGCAAAAAATGCCCACAATAAAATTAAGTTCCCATTAAGTTGACAACACAATGCAAAATCAAAAAAAAGCCTTTTTATATTTCTGATTAACACATACCAACTGAAAATATGGAAAATAATGATAGAATCAAATTATTTAGGAGAAAAATAATCTGTGTGTGTGTTCTACTAGGAAATAATACTATATAGTAATACAGAACTAACTTACAAAGAGAGGTTACAGAAGTTATGTAAAGCTAAATTATGTGGGACAAAGAGGGCAAGTCAACTGCTGAAGTAAAGCTGCAGCATATGCTGGCCATTGACAGCCTTTCCTTATTAGGAGGGCTGCTATTGATCAATCCCAGTGCCCCAAGAGGTACTAGGACTGATCAGTCAAGTGGCAGGGTACTGCCCATAAAAGAAGCAGCCTTCCTCTCTGTTTCACCACAACTGCAGCAAATTACCCATTCTTCTACCGGCCATTTAGAAAGATTATTGCAAGGGGAAGCATCCAGTTCAATTGTTGCTTTATGCCTATGGAGTTGTGTTACTGCACCATGGATAATAACTAGGGTTTGAAGTTCATCAGGAAAATGAAATTTACTAGGATTGGACACAAACTTTGCATTTATGATCTAAGCTCTAGCTGTACTCTGGACTCTGAAGGTAAACAATGTTATTATTTTCAATTATATAATCTACCGTCTTAATATATATTTCACTCAATTTTCTCTGTTAGCATGGTTCTCGTTGCAAGATCGGGGCCTTAATATCAGGGCCATGTATTACTCTCTTTTGATAACTTTTTCTTTGTTACTTCTCACTTAAAACATGGTATTACATTGACATTAACTCTCACTAATTTAATCTAAACACTACCTTTTTATTCTAATAAGCAAGATGAGATTTAGGACACTTCCCAAATACACATTTTACTAATCCAGCAACATCTGTATAACTAGATTAAACAAGAAGAGGTTTATTCATATGAAAAAAATAAAGCATTCTACTTCCAGAAGTAATACTGTAAATGGAATCCTCTGTTGACCGATACTCACTGATGGATTTCAGAGGAGCAGCCGTGATAGTCTGTATTCGCAAAAAGAAAAGGAGTACTTGTGACACTTTAAAGACTAAGAAATTTATTTGAGCATAAGCTTTCGTGAGCTACAGCTCACTTCATTGGATGCATTCAGTGGAAAATACAGTGGGGAGATTTATATACATAGAGAACATGAAACAATGGGTGTTACCATACACACTGTAACAAGAGTGATCACTTAAGGTGAGATATTACCAGCAGGAGAAAAGCGGGGGGGAGGGAAGGGGGAGGAGGAAGAAAACCTTTTGTAGTGATAATCAAGGTGGGCCATTTCCAGCAGTTGATAAGAACATCTGAGGAACGGGGATGGGGGGGGGAATAAACATGGGGAAATAGTTTTACTTTGTGTAATGACCCATCCACTCCCAGTCTCTATTCAAGCCTAAATTAGTTGTATCCAGTCTGCAAATTAATTCCAATTCAGCAGTCTCTCGTTGGAGTCTGTTGTTGAAGTTTTTTTGTTGAAGAATTGCAACTTTTAGGTCTGTAATCGAGTGACCAGAGGGATTGAAGTGTTCTCCAGCTGGTTTTTGAATGTTATACTTCTTGACGTCTGATTTGTGTCCATTTATTCTTTTACATAGAGACTATCCAGTTTGATCTATGTACATGGCAAAGGGGTACTGCTGGCACATGATGGCATATATCACATTGGTAGATGTGCAGGTGAACAAGCCTCTGAGAGTGTGGCTAATGTGATTAGGCCCTATGATGGTGTCCCCTGAATAGATATGTGGACACAGTTGGCAACGGGCTTTGTTGCAAGGATAGGTTCCTGGGTTAGTGGTTCTGTTGTGTGGTGTGTGGCTGCTGGTGAGTATTTGCTTCAGGTTGGGGGGCTGTCTGTAAGCAAGGACTGGCCTGTCTCCCAAGATCTGTGAGAGTGATGGGTCATCCTTCAGGATAGGTTGTAGATCCTTGATGATGTGTTGGAGAGGTTTTAGTTGGGGGGGTGAAGGTGATGGCTAGTGGCGTTCTGTTATTTTCTTTGTTGGCCCTGTCCTGTAGTAGGTGACTGCTGGGTACTGTTCTGGCTCTGTCAATCTGTTTCCTCACTTCAGCAGGTGGGTATTGTAGTTGTAAGAATGCTTGATAGAGATCTTGTAGGTGTTTGTCTCTGTCTGAGGGGTTGGAGCAAATGCAGTTGTATCGTAGAGCTTTGCCATCATGTGCCAGCAATGCCCCTCTGCCATGTACATTGGTCAAACTGGACAGTCTCTATGTAAAAGAATAAATGGACACAAATCAGACGTCAAGAATTATAACATTCAAAAACCAGTCGGAGAACACTTCAATTTCTTTGGTCACTCTATTACAGACCTACACGGCTGCTACTCTGAGACCTAAAAGTTGCAATTCTTCAACAAAAACTCTTCAAAAGCAGACTCCTACGAGAGACTGCTGAATTGGAATTAATTTGCAAACTGGATACAATTAACTTAGGCTTGAATAGAGACTGGGAGTGGATGGGTCATTACACAAGGTAAAACTATTTCCCCATGTTTGTTTCCCTCCCCTCCACCCCCCCACCCCCGTTCCTCAGACGTTCTTGTCAGCTGCTGGAAATGGCCCACCTTGATTATCACTACAAAAGGTTCCCCCCCACTTGCTGGTAAGATCTCACCTTAAGTGATCACTCTCGTTACAGTGTGTACGGTAACACCCATTGTTTCATTTTCTCTATGTATATAAATCTCCCCACTGTATTTTCCACTGAATGCATCCGATGAAGTGAGCTGTAGCTCATGAAAGCTTATGCTCCGATAAATTTGTTAGTCTCTAAGGTCCACAAGTATTCCTTTTCTTTTCACTGATGGATGAAATTCACCCCCTATGCAGAGGGCCAGCAATAGGCCTAGACACCATATGCATTCTAAGTAAAACGATTACTACTGAAGGGAAAAAAAGTCACCTGGCTGGAATAATCACAAGTTTAATTATATCAGCAAGCTACTTACTTTTATGGGCTACTTTTTATATTAATAATTAATAGTAAAATGACAGCTTTCAGAGTAGCAGCTGTGTTAGTCTGTATCAGCAAAAAGAAAAGGAGTACTTGTGGCACTAACAAATTTATTTGAGCATAAGCTTTTGTGAGTAAATGTCTTAGTCTGTAAGGTGCCACAAGTCCTCCTTTTCTTTTTAATAGTAAAATGTTCATCTCAAGCTTCCTTTTTTTAAAACTGTCAAGACCCGAAAAGGAAACCCAAAATTGCAAATTATTATGTATATATTGGTCCAATTCATGCTCCATATATAATTATCTACTTTGTCACACCTTATTTTCAGATTATATAAACTGTAACATGCATTTTAAGCATGGACTGCCTATAAAATGTGGTTTGACAAATTTACATTTCCTGTTGAAATAAAATAGAGTGAGAAGATTTTGGATAAAGATTAAAATCTACAATTGTTTCCTTTAAAAGAGCTAATTTTCCAGCCACTATAGTATGCTTGAAATTGCTGCACAATTGTATCACATCACAACTCAGCTATAAAATGTAATATGTTATTGTCATCAATACCAGAGCAACATGGTCTGCCTAGGGATCTGCTCAAAGCAATGCAGGCTTGTTTCCTAACTGGTTAAAAGAAAAAGAATGCATCCTTTTGTTCAAAACAATTCTTTCTGAACAGCTATAACTATACCATGATTTTATGTATTTATTTTTAATATTAAGTGTGGTTTTCAATATTATTCAATCATTTATAATTCTTTCTGTTTACTAGATAATAGAAGTACTAGATCAGAGAAACTGGATATCCACATTGGACATTGTGAGCTAACGTATTACTATTTGAGGGCCCATCCTGTAAGCCCACACAGGAAAGGTGCCCCATTATTGCTGAACACCAACTATACCAGCAGCATGGAAAGAGCAGATTCTACAGGGCTCTAAATATTCCCAGTGCATGTGAATGGAGAGTGGGCAGAACACTCTCTCTGGCCCCTCAACTTGCTAGCCAGTACTGCTGTATTGCAGACATATGTTGCACTAGATATACGGTCAATGCACATTACACCCCCGAAGTTCAAGGAAACAGGAAGACAGTTTGTGATTCTCCAGGTCAAATTCTGCTTCCTGGTCTGCTCCTGGGACAGTACAGCTACACATGCCCTCATAAATAAGATTGTAGCATGGCCACAATTGACTAGGCTTTAGATTTCAAAATGTATTTCAAGTACAACATGTTATCATGATATAGAACTAAACACACTTATTAAGTTCTCTCACTCACATAACATGGCTTTTTAATAAAACAATTGAGTTGTTAATACACGGTCAATAAACATGACTTGTTGATATATAGGATTCACTGGAACTGAATTAAAAATAGCTTCATAAAGGTAATATTTAACCATAATTTTCATAAAATCATAGGAAAATCTCTTCAACTGTTAACATTCCAGAAAACATTCCAAATAAAAATCCAAAGGAATTTAACTTTCTTAAAACAAATGCTTTCAAGAAGAGAAGAATATCAGACTTCAACATACACTCATTTTGTACAGATTATTGTGGATGGGGGTAAAATTAGAGAGTTAAAGGGTTAATGAATATTCAAACACAACTCAGAATGATCTTAAACCACTCAATGGTAACTTGTGCTATAACACATCATAAGCTGCCCTGCTTCTCATCCAAATCACACCGTACTCACATCCCTTAATGTTTCCTGAATAGTTCTGTCACAGGTGGTAATCATTTTGGAGACTGTTTATAATTCTGACATCCTGATTTATTATCACTCTACTAAACAATCCCATTAAATATGTTACTCAAGAGTTTTTAGATCTTCCTCATTATATATTGTCAAATCCTAATGATAAAATTTAAGATGAGTCACAAGCAGATTAATAATTACAATACAGCATTTGTGAGAGCTAGCAGATTTTTCAGTGTAATTACCAATATGTTTTTAAAAAATAATTTTTTTCTGTTAGAGAAATTAAACATGTGTGTGAGAAAAACCATTCAGCTGAGTCTGTCAAAATTCAAAGAATTTGTAAAGGAATAAAGAAATTTGTTAGGTGCCAACACTTTCATACAAAATAAGTTAAATGATCTTTTCCACTTCTTTCTTAGGTACAGCAACCAATATGCATGTTGAAGATAGCAATCAAATGCCTTTACTTTTAGGAAAAATATTAGAAACTTAGAAAAGCATTTCAGCAGAAAGAATGAGTCTCATATGAATATTTTAGATCAGGTTAGGGTGCCCCTGATGTGGTTCCACAAGTTGATGTTACCATTTCTGATACTGAGATTGCCTGGCTGAGAGGAATGAAAGCAGGATCATAACTAACCATGCTTGTTTCTCCTTGCAAAAAATTGCAAGTCATGGCTCTCTCATAGCAATAAATGCAAAACTCAGAATCTTAAAAAAAGAAAAGCCATCATACACAACATTTTACTGACATTTATTTCCCAATAGAAAACAATAGTTAAAAGCATATAAGGATGGGGAAAAAAAACAAAATAAATATATATGCAACATTTTATAAAACACATAATTTCATAAAACACCAGCTAGTTAGTATGTTAAGGGAAAGGACAGTCTCGTGGTTAAGGAACAAAAATGAAAGCAAAGAGTTCTATGTGGGTTCTGTTCCCGGCTCTGCCACAAATTTACCATGTGATCTTGGGCAAGTCACAAAAGCCTTGATTCAGCAAAACTCTTAAGCAGGTGCTTAATATGTTGAAGTACCACAGACTTCAAGGTTAAGCCTATACTTAAGTGCTTTGCAGAACTGGGACCTTGTCTGTCTTAAATTCCCCCATTTCCCCAACTGTAAAATGGGGATAATAATACTTCTCAACTTAACAAGGATGTTATGAAAATAAATGTATTAATATCTGCTAGGCTTTTAGATACATCAGTAATGGGGAAATTTCTACAAATAAATACATTTTAAAATATTAGCCAAATTCAAAAGTAATGTATAAGTGACAGTTAAACTCCCTTACATTCAAACTCCCACAAACCAACTTATGCCTTTTCCACCCATGTGTAAAGGATGGAGTCTAATTTATCCATGAAGGTGGTTTACAGAAGTGTAAATACGGATAAAATGAGACTACTGTAGCTTATATCATCTTCTGACTTTTTGACATATAAACTAGACTCCCTTACACATAAGGAGATCAGGAGTAAGTAGATCTAAGGCAGTCTAAGTGAATGTAGTATGTCCAAGTATGTGCATAGAAAATTTGCTGCATCCTATGCATCACTTCTGAATTTGGTCCTATGATTCATTCAGAGAAAGCATAGCATGACAGGTCTCCTATAATTTCTAAATACATCTTTACAAGAAAAGAGGATGATAAAGACCTTGTTTTTTAGGGCCACGGGTGTGAGACTGGGAAGAGGACACATGTTTTTGTCATATAAATCAAGGCCGTGGTAGATATCTAGCCTTAGGCCCTGAAACTGCAAACTGATGCATCATCATAGGATCTTATACCAATGCAGAGCCCTATAAGCCAATGGAACTCGAAATAGGAATGAGGGACTGCACCAAAGTATCAACTTGCAGGACTTTATTTCTCATCAACAAAGGTAACACCATGTATGTTGCCCCAACTACCATACACTGGACAAAAACAATAAGATGATACTGGATTTCTTTTTATTTAATGCATATATAAACTTGCTGAATTTACTAAAACAAAATCTTTAACATATTAAGTATAATGGTTTAAAATAAAGTCTGAATTTGGGTCCTAACAGCAGTACCTCTCAAACAACACAGTATGGTCAATGATGGGAATAGCTCCACTTGCCTTTCCCCTATACACAATAGCTAAGGACTCGTCTTCTCCCACCTTCCAGTTTACTGTTATTTCACACCTTGCAATATAATTAGGAGTAATTAGATCAAATGAAGGAAAGGAAAACTTCTTAAGTGATAAGAAAATATTGCTCCATAAAATAGTTAAAATAAAGAGATTTAAAACTGGACTGATCTGGAAAATTCACTACTAGGAACAATCCTGCATTACCTCCTAAAGGATGGACTAGTTGGCTTTTAAAGTCTTTTCCATCTCTAATATCCAATACATTCAATCTCATAGTAAGCACGTTAGATGGATGATATTACTAAAACCATCAGCAGAAAAATAGTTAATCATGTTTATATTTAAATTCTCATTGTAAGGCTTCAGAGTTAATATCCCTCTGAAATGAATGGAGCAATTCCTGTCGCTCTTAAAACTGCTTTTTCTGGCTCTTTGCATACTGATTCAGACAACACAGCATGTTCAGCAGGTTTTCTTCTAATATAGGTCAATATTTTCAAAACTTAATTGCATCTAAGGCTGCTCAGCACTGCTGAAAATAACACCTTTATTTCAGTGCCTCAAAATGGAACTAGGTTTCTAACTTTAAGAAATCATATTTTTTCAATTTTGGCTGTCTTTTTTTTAAAAAATGAAATGCTTAAATTCTATATAAATTCATGAGAGGCATCAATAACTACTGGAACAGTATTACAGACAATTCTGGCTTTGTTATAGAGAAATAAGTGCATGACAGATGAGCCACATTTGAATCTAATGATGACTAAATGTTCATACCTGAGGGCTATATGCATTATTACGAGTAGATCAAGGGGTCATGATCAATACTTTGAGGCAGATTCTCTGCCCTGTTCATCTCCCTTTGTGCTGTTCAAGTGATACAAAGGGAGCAGAAGTCACCCACAGTTCTCTTGTTGATGATTCCACAACCATGGTATGTTCCTTGTGGTATACAATCAGCATAATTGATTCCTATACTTACTTGTACACAGCCCTCTGCTGTACTTATCATGGAGAAGCGGAGTGGTTGGAGCACACTGAACTGAAGCACACGAACAGTAGGGATGTATTATCGACCACCTGACCAGGACAGTGATAGTGAAGATGAAATGCTAAGGGAGATTAGAGAGGCTATCAAAATAAACAACTCAATAATAATGGGGGATTTCAATTATCCCCATATTAACTGGGTACATGTCACCTCAGGTCGAAATGCAGAGACAAAATTTCTCAATACTTTCAACGACTGATTCTTGGAGCAGCTGGTACAGGAACTCACAAGGGGAGAGGCAACTCTCGATCTAGTCCTGAGTGGAGCACAGGATCTGGTCCAAGAGGTAAATATAACAGGACCAGTTGGAAAGAGCGATCATAATATAATAACATTTAACATTCCGGTGGTGGGAAGAACACCTCAACAGCCCAACACTGTGGCATTTAATTTCAGAAAGGGGAACTATGCAAAAATGAGGAGGTTAGTTAAACGGAAATTAAAAGGTACAGTGACTCAAGTGAAATCCCTGCAAGCTGCATGGACACTTTTCAAATGAACACTTTTCATAATAGAGGCTCAACTTAAATGTATACCTCAAATTAAAAAACACAGTAAAAGAACTAAAAAAGAGCCACCGTGGCTTAACAACCATGTAAAAGAAGCAGTGAGAGATAAAAAGGCATCTTTTTAAAAGTGGAAGTCAAATCCTAGTGAGGTAAATAGAAAGGAGCATAAACACTGCCAAATTAAATGTAAAAATGTAATAAGAAAAGCCAAAAAGGAGTCTGAAGAATTGCTAGCCAAAAACTCAAAAGGTAATAACAAATTTTTTTTAAGTACATCAGAAGCAGGAAGCCTGCTAAACAACCAGTGATGCCCCTGGACGATCGAGATACAAAAGGAGTACTTAAAAACGATAAAGTCATCGCAGAGAAACTAAATTAATTCTTTGCTTCAGTCTTCACGGCTGAGGATGTTAGGGAGATTCCCAAACCTGAGCTGTCTTTTGTAGATGACAAATCTGAGGAATTGTCACAGATTGAAATGTCACTAAAGGAGGTTTTGGAATTAATTGAGAAACTTAACAGTAACAAGTCATCGGGACCAGATGGCATTCACCCAAGAGTTCTGAAAGAACGCAAATGTGAAATTGCGGAACTATTAACTATGTCCTGTCCTTTAAATCAGCTACTGTACCCAATGACTGGAAGATAGCTAATGTAACGCCAATATTTAAGAAGGGCTCTAGAGGTGATCCTGGCAATTACAGACCAGTAAGTATAATGTCAGTACCGGGCAAATTAGTTGAAACAATAGTAAAGAATAAAATTGTCAGACACATAGATGAACATAAATTGTTGCCAAGTCAAAAGTCAACATGGTTTCTGTAAAGGGAGATTATGTCTTACTAATCCACTAGAGTTGTTTGAGGGGGGTCAACAAACATGTGGGCAAGGGGGATCCAGTGGACATAAAGAAAAGGAGTACTTGTGGCACCTTAGAGACTAACAAATTTATTTGAGCATAAGCTTTCGTGAGCTACAGCTCACTTCATCGGATGCTGTAGCTCACGAAAGCTTATGTTCAAATAAATTTGTTAGTCTCTAAGGTGCCATAAGTACTCCTTTTCTTTTTGGGAATACAGACTAACACGGCTGCTACTCTGAAACCAGTGGACATAGTGTACTTAGATTTCCAGAAAGCCTTGACAAGGTCCCTCACCAAACGCTCTTATGTAAATTAAGTTGTCATGGGAAAAGAGGGAAGATCCTTTCATGGATTGAGAACTGGTTAAAAGACATGGAACAAAGGATAGGAATAAATGGTAAACTTTCAGAATAGAGAGGGGGAACTAGTGGTGTTCCCTAAGGATCAGTCCTAGGACCAATCCTATTCAATTTATTCATAAATGATCTGGAGAAAGGGGTAAACAGTGAGGTGGCAAAGTTTGCAGACGATACTAAACTGCTCAAGATAGTTAAGACCAAATCAGAATGTGAAGAACTTCAAAAAGATCTCACAAAACTAAGTGATTGGGCAACAAAATGGCAAACGAAATTTAATATGGATAAATGTAAAGTAATGCACATTGGAAAAAATAACCCCAATTATACATACAATATGATGGGGGCTAATTTAGCTACAACTAATCAGGAGAAAGATCTTGGAGTCATCGTGGATAGCTCTCTGAAGACGCCCACGCAGTGTGCAGCAGCAGTCAAAAAAGCAAATGGGATATTAGGAATAATTAAAAAAGGGATAGAGAATAAGAAGAAGAATATCTTATTGTCCTTATATAAATCCATGGTATGCCCACATCTTGAATACTGCATACAGATGTGGTCCCCTCATCTCAAAAAAGATATACTGGCATTAGAAAAGGTTCAGAAAAGGGCAACTAAAATGATTAGGGGTTTGGAACGGGTCCCATATGAGGAGAGATTAAAGAGGCTAGGACTTTTCAGCTTGGAAGAGAGGAGACTAAGGGGCATATGATAGAAGTATATAAAATCGTGAGTGGTGTGGAGAAAGTGAATAAGGAAAAGTTATTTACTTGTTCCCATAATATAAGACCTAGGGGCCACCAAATGAAATTAATGGGCAGCAGATTTAAAACAAATAAAAGGAAGTTCTTCTTCACTCAGCGCACAGTCAACCTGTGGAATTCCTTGCCTGAGGAGGTTGTGAAGGCTCGGACTACAACAGGGTTTAAAAGAGAACTGGATAAATTCATGAAGGTTAAGTCCATTAATGGCTATTAGCCAGGATGGGTAAGAAATGGTGTCCCTAGCCTCTGTTTGTTAGAGGGTGGAGATGGATGGCAGAAGAGAGATCACTTGATCATTACCTGTTAGGTTCACTCCCTCTGGGGCACCTGGCATTGGCCACTGTCGGTAGACAGGATACTGGGCTGGATGGACCTTTGGTCTGACCCAGTATGGCCATTCTTATATAATTCTGTTCACCTCCAAATGGTTTATGATCCCTAGGGAACTTCTGCTATCTGGCACAAGTTACAGCAGGTCCTAGGCTGCTCTAACCTGCAGTGGGGAAGAGATATAATTCTGAGCTTCTCTTATTCTCTTCTTACTGTGGTGTCCTGAATGGTTGCGTGGGGTAGTGGAGCCATCCTTTGCTAGGCATTCCCCCTAGTCTGGGGCAGGGCAGAGCCAGGCTAGCTCACAACCTACTCTCTTGTGGGCTCCCACAGTCCAGCAGAGAAGAGACAGCAGCTGTTCAGAGTGCTTCCAGCTCACACCAGATTTGCTCCTGGGGTTGCACAGGAAACCGTGGGAGGCATTTGGCAGGTGGTGCCCCTTACTATTTCCCATAGCAACAGGCTGATTCAAACAATTCAGTTAAAAATTAGAGGGTGCAGCAGAGGTGAAAGTAAGCCAGTACGCCCCGGCACAGCATACCGGTAAGAGCCAGTGCGCCGTACCAGGACCGGCTTTCCCTGACAGCAATTTAAACCCCTGGGGTAGTGGCAGTGGGGCTCCGGCGGGGATTTAAAGGGCCCCGGAGCTCCAGCTGCCGCTACCATCCCGGCCCTTTAAATCCCACCGGAGCCCTGCTGCCACAGCCCTGGGGTAGCAACAGCGGGGCTCCAGAGGGGATTTAAAGGGCCGGGGCAGTAGCAGCTGCCTGAGCCCCAAGCCCTTTAAATCCCCGCCTGAGCCCTGCTGCCCGAGCCCTGGGGTAGCAGCGGCGGGGCTCTGGCGAGGATTTAAAGGGCCCCAGAACTCCAGCTGCTGCTACCGCCCTGGGCCTTAAATTCCTGCCAGAGCCCTGCTGCCGAAGCCCTGGGGTAGCAGCAGCGGGGCTCCGGAGGAGATTTAAAGGGCCCGGGGCTCCGCTGCAGTAGCAGCAGTTGGAGCCCTGGGCCCTTTAAATTGCCCCCAAGCTCCCTCTACAGCTGGTAGCTCGGTGGTGATTTAAAGGGCCCCGGGCTCCCAGCCACCACTACCACAGCTGGAGCCCCAGGCCTTTTAAATCAAGATTTAAAGGGCCCAAGGGTTTAAGGCCCTGCCTCTTCCGGTTAAGGCCATGCCTCTTCCAGTTGAGGCCACACCCCCTGCTCCCGGACTCCGGCGTACCGGTAAGTCCTCTAACTTACTTTCATCCCTGGGGTGCAGTTCAGGGTATATAATAACCAAATAAATTTTTCTTCTTAATATAGTTGCTCTTGAGGGATACGATTTAGAGCTTTGAGCTCCACAACTGATTCTTCAGCCACATGTTATATGCCAATGGATAAAGCTGTGTTACTTCTGCTGTAGCATAGGGACTTGCTTATCCAAGGGTCCTGGTCCTGCACAATACAGTTGTTCCCCTTTCCTCAACATCCAGTTCTCCTTTCATCTCCCAATTCAAGTTCTTGAATGTATTCTCTTGTTGCTTTCTTCCTCTGTCATGTTCTCTAGTGTCTATGTATGGGGGTCACCAAAGATCTTAGAGCATCAAAATTATGAGAAAGGCGACAGGTTCCAGAGCCTTGGGGTAAGATGGTCACAAGCAGGCAAGAGATGGCCTGGGGTTATCATGGGTACGTGGAAAAGAGGTTACATCAAAAGCAATATTGCTGTTTCTTTTATATGGAGAATTCAAATGGCTTAAAATATGTTAGAATAGTATGAGCAGAGCCATCCCTTGGGTATGGCGAATTGGGGCAACCACCCCAGGCCCCGTGCTTTGGGGGGCCCCACGCAGGCAGGGAGGTGAGGTGGTAGGCAGGCAGGCGGGACGAGGAGGAGCCCCCCTACCAGAACCTTGTCCTCCCCCTAGTGCTTCCTGCCCACCAGCAGGCCCCACCGATTAGTGCCTCCCTCCCTCCCAGCACCTACTGCCTGCTGCAGATCAGCTGTTTTTTGTGGCCTCAGGAGGCACGGGGGGGGGAAGGGGAGAGGAGCAAGGACATAGCGTGCTCGGGGGTGGGAGTGGAACTGGGTGGGGAAGAGGCAGGGTGGGGGCGGGAAAAAGCAGGGAAGAGGCAGGGAAAGGTTGGGGCCTTTGAGAAAGGGGTGGAGTGGGGACAGGGTCTGGGCAGAGCCAGGGTGGAAGCACCCCCCGGCAGATTAGAAACTCGGTACCTATCTCCCGGGCCCCACACCCCTATAGGGACGGCCCGGGTGTGAGGGATGCTGTATCTTATGCGAGGCTGTAGCAGTCACACAAGGGACCAAAACTGTTGATAATCAGCATAGTACAAGAACTTGGCCACCCTTCTTCCTCTGGCTATGACTTCTTTCCTCTGCTACATAAGCAGGGAGGGTGAGTGGCATACAAACCCCTTCGCCGATTCTATGACATCAGAGAATCATCCTTACACCAAGGTCATCCTCCCTACGCCAATTAAGCCAGCTTTATAGCCAGAACACACTGAAAATTGAGCATAAGACAGACAGTACACTGAAGGATCTGACCTATCATGATTTGAAACAAAATTATTAATAATAGGGGGGAAAATGTAAAGTACAATTTTACCCTAGAAAACAGTGTCAGAACGAAATAACTTTAGCAATAATATCACTACTATAAAAAAAGATTTACACTTTAAAAGATATTCAATTTATCAAGCATTCTTACAACTACAATACCCACCTGCTGAAGTGAGGAAACAGATTGACAGAGCCAGAAGAGTACCCCAGAAGTCACCTACTACAGGACAGGCCCAACAAAGAAAATAACAGAACGCCACTAGCCATCACCTTCACCCCCCAACTAAAACCTCTCCAACGCATCATCAAGGATCTACAACTATCCTAAAGGATGACCCATCACTCTCACAGATCTTGGGAGACAGGCCAGTCCTTGCTTACAGACAGCCCCCCAACCTGAAGCAAATACTCACCAGCAACCACACACCACACAACAGAACCACTAATCCAGGAACCTATCCTTGCAACAAAGCCCGTTGCCAACTGTGTCCACATATCTATTCAGGGGACACCATCATAGGGCCTAATCACATCAGCCAAACTATCAGAGGCTCGTTCACCTGCGCATCTACCAATGTGATATATGCCATCATGTGCCAGCAATGCCCCTCTGCCATGTACATTGGTCAAACTGGACAGTCTCTACGTAAAAGAATAAATGACACTAATCAGACGTCAAGAATTATAACATTCAAAAACCAGTTGGAGAACACTTCAATCTCTCTGGTCACTCGATTACAGACCTAAAAGTCGCAATATTACAACAAAAAAACTTCAAAAACAGACTCCAACGAGAGACTACTGAATTGGAATTAATTTGCAAACTGGATACAATTAATTTAGGCTTGAATAGAGACTGGGAGTGGATGGGTCATTATTCAAAGTAAAACTATTTCCCCATGTTATTTCCACACACACACACACACACACACACACACACCACCATTCCTCAGACGTTCTTGTCAACTGCTGGAAATGGCCCACCTTGATTATCACTACAAAAGGTTTTCTTCCTCCTCTCCCCCCTCCCCTCCTGCTGATAATAGCTCATCTTAAGTGATCACTCTCCTTACAGTGTGTATGGTAAAACCCATTGTTTCATGTTCTCTGTGTATATAAATCTCTCCACTGTATTTTCCACTGAATGCATCCAATGAAGTGAGCTGAAGCTCACAAAAGCTTATGCTCAAATAAATTTGTTAGTCTCTAAGGTGCCACAAGTACTCCTTTTCTTTTTGCAAATACAGACTAACATGGCTGCTACTCTGAAACCAATGTAAATATTGTAATATAATGGAAAATAAGGTATTTGTGGTTTTGCCTCTAAGTCAGAGGTTCTCAAACTCTGGATCGGGACCCCAAAGTGGATCATGACCCCGTTTTAATGGCGTCGCCAGAGCTGGTGTTAGACTTACTGGGATCCGGGGCCCAAGCCCGAGAGCTCGGGCAAGCTCAGGCTTCAGTGCCCCATCAGGGGATCACGTAGTAATTTTTGTTGTCAGAAGGGATCAGGGTGCAATGAAATTTGAGAACCACTGCTCTAAGTATTCCATGCGGTCTGTTCATATTTATTCTTTGTGCAAGTAACTGCCAAGAAGTCAATCATTTCAGAGCCTTCTGTGAAAACAGATTTTTTTAAAAAAAAATTACATTAAACATTTACCATAATCACCTTTCTTTCTTAGTTTTGCTGAGTTTTCAGTACTAATACATGTACAATCAAGACATCAGTATTCAGTTACAGTACAAACTTAATACATCTTTCTAATCCATTTAGTCTCCTCACAGGACTGTGTTCACAATTTACAGAATTTCCTTTTTGAAATCTACCTATTTAACAGTTGGTTAATATTCAAACAGCACATCTGCCTGTTATTGTTTGCATTACCTAAAGCAACGATGTGCTGCCTAATAAAGTGCTAAATAAGGCCATCATAATTCCTTATGAAATGAATGTTTTGCTCCAGTGAACTACTAGCTGTATTAGCATCCACCTGTCAAAGTTCGCTCCTGATGTCATGAGCATAGTTAAGTGTGCAGTCATGATCAAAATGTCTACCTGCCATTAACTTGAATGGACGAATGAGAAAGATATACTCACTTAAGAAACAAAGCAATACAGATAATTTGTGTTTTTAATCTCTCTAACATTTAAGTAACAGCATCAGATTGCACTTTAAAAGTTAATGTCTGGCTAAAATCTTCAGAACAGAATACTCAATGTGTCTAATATCCCTTCTTTTAACAATATCACCACAGTACAGAGACATTTTCAATGTTGTGTAGCTGGAGTATCCTAACCTTGGCTCATTTTTATCTGACCCCAAGTTTTTCCATGTAATTAACAAAAAGAGAATCAAAACAAAGACTACATGCATTAGGGCAGGAAATGTTTGCATAGTTTGGCACTACCACCATAAACCCTCAAAACAGAACAAAATGAAATGCATGAAAAAATGAAATGCATCTAGCAGAGGTGATAAACCTTGTAATAACTGGGTTTCCAAACATTTTTCCTACTGACAATAAACCAGTTTTCAGACCTCCCATCTCTGGCCACCACAATAGTTATTGCTTTACAGGATTAGATATTTTTGTTTCAGCTAAGGTTTGTTAATAAAAACTTCAGATGAGGGCTTTTTAAGTTAAACAAACATTTAAACATATGAAACCACTAACATTAAAGACAATAGATAAAGTTGGTGAAAAACATCATATTTAGATTTGCAGAGTCGACCCACTTACAGCTATATTTAAAAAGTTCTCATGTCTTATGATTTCAAGTGCCATTGTATCTAAAATCTGGTTTAAAAATTACCACTGTTTGAGGGAAATTAACTACAGTCAATAAAAATAATCAGTTTTCTCTTACTTATGATGATCCACTAAATAAATAAATAAATATATATATATATAGATATAGATAAATATAAATAAAGCAACTATCTGTATAAAAACACAGTAAAGTGAATTATCATCCTTACTCTTCAGCTACCTTCAGATATTAGGCAAACCCTTCCTAGATCTGTGCATATCCTTCACTGCTAGTCACTGAAATATGCAAAGCATATAAAGTGTAAGCTCACAGGAAAATAACAACAGGTTTCAGAGTAGCAGCCGTGTTAGTCTGTATTCGCAAAAATAAAAGGAGTACTTGTGGCACCTTAGAGACTAAAATAGTCTCTAAGGTGCCACAAGTACTCCTTTTATTTTTGCGAATACAGACTAACACGGCTGCTACTCTGAAACCTGTCATTATGCAAGGCACTGAATTTAGCCGTATAGAGTGGAAATCTGTCAACTTCATGAAAAAACTCATACAGATACAGACAGACATCATCTTCCTCTCCAAATGCAAACAGATGGACATCATACCGAAAGGACTGAAGGTAAAAAAATCCATTACAATCTACATACCACACAGACTATGCTGACAGCTTGTGCCACACACTCTCAAAGAAACTGCGGAACCACCTGATCAACATCCTCTACAGCAAACAGGGAAAGATTAAGAATGAGCTCTCAAAACTGGATACTCTCATAAAGAACCAACCTTCCACACAAACTTCCTCGTGGCTGGACTTTACAAAAACTAGACAAGCCATTTACAACACACACTTTGCTTCTCTACAAAAGAAAAAGGACACTAAGCTATCTAAACTACTACAAGGGGCCACAACAATGGTTCCCGTAACCCACCCAGCAATATTGTTAATCTATCTAACTATACTCTTAGCCCAGCAGAAGAATCTGTCCTATCTCGGGGCCTCTCCTTTTGCCCCTCCACCCCGACGAACATGATACAGTTCTGTGGTGACCTAGAATCCTATTTTCGATGTCTCAGACTCAAGGAATATTTCCAACACACCTCTGACCAACATATTAACCCACAGAGACCTTCCTACCAACACTACAAAAAGAAGGATTCTGGGTGGACTCCTCCTGAAGGTCGAAACAGCAGCCTGGATTTCTACATAGACTGCTTCTGCCGACGTGCACGAGCTGAAATTGTGGAAAAGCAGCATCGCTTACTCCATAACCTCAGCCATGCAGAACACAGTGCCATCCACAGCCTCAGAAACAACTCTGACATCATAATCAAAAAGGCTGACAAAGGAGGTGCTGTCGTCATCATGAATAGGTCGGAGTATGAACAAGAGGTTACTAGGCAGCTCTCCAACACCACTTTCTACAAGCCATTACCCTCTGATCCCACTGAGAGTTACCAAAAGAAACTACAGCATTTGCTCAAGAAACTCCCTGAAAAAGCACAAGAACAAATCCGCACAGACACACCCCTAGAACCCCGACCTGGGGTATTCTATCTGCTACCCAAGATCCATAAACCTGGAAATCCTGGACGCCCCATCATCTCAGGTATTGGCACCCTGACAGCAGGATTGTCTGGCTATGTAGACTCCCTCCTCAGGCCCTTCATTACCAGCACTCCCAGGTATCTTCGAGACACCACTGACTTCCTGAGGAAACTAAAATCCATTGGTGATCTTCCTAAAAACACCATCCTAGCCACTATGGATGTAGGAGCCCTCTACACCAACATTCCACACAAAGATGGACGACAAGCCGTCAGGAACAGTATCCCCGATACTGTCACGGCTAACCTGGTGGCTGAACTTTGTGACTTTGTCCTCACCCATAACTATTTCACATTTGGGGACTTCAAATCAGCGGCACTGCGATGGGTACCCACATGGCCCCACAGTATGCCAACATTTTTATGGCTGACTTAGAACAACGCTTCCTCAGCTCTCGTCCCCTATAGTCTCTAAGGTGCCACAAGTACTCCTTTTCTTTTTAGGAAAATAATATTAATTCAAGAATGAAAATACTGTTTTATATTTTTGAAAGAGTATAGGTTTCTATTTAATCAATGTGAATCATAAAGAGGATAGAAAGGTCTGCCTTCTACTGAATGGCAAAAACTGATACCATTCACCAAAGAATAAACTAATCAGCCTCATGAAATAGACAAACTACAAGAAATCATAATAGATGTCAATAGCTTAGTTTTAAGCCGCATGCCATATCATACTTGATATGCAAGAATCTTGTGAGCGAGGTGGTGGAATATCAAGTGGAATCACATCCTGTTATATAATATTCAGTATTTGAGCGGATTTAATTAACACAGTGATTACAAAGTAATCCTGTTGAGGCAGAAGTTGACAGAAACTACAAACATCCTACTAAAATCAATATTAGAATAGGTCTTTAATGGTTATCTTTCACTCCTAGAGGTGAGTTCTCCAGGTCAGTTTAGGAGCATGTTTTCAGGACAGTGTGTGGAAGCTTGCAGTTGTAATGCACACAATTGTACCTGTTCTGTGAATAAATGACTCAGTCTCCTTATCGATTGTTAGAGCCACTCTTAGGGAAATACTTGGGCTTTGTTAGAGAAACTTTCAACTCTTTCTTTCATTGAATATTTCTCTTATCTTACCAGCAAAAATGACCAATAACTGGGCTATAGCTATACCAAATTTAGCCTTTAACCCATCACGACAACAGCTCAGCACCGATGCACAGAGATATAGAAATACTGCCTTTTCTCCTAAGAGTTCTCCACACTGTAGCGTGAAAGGAGAGTCAAAATAGCTTTTAGGAAATATGATATTTCTACCACTAAGTGGAAAAGCACAGCTGAGCTAACTAAGTACAATATAGTAACAAAGAACAATAGTATGACAACATTCAGACCATTTGTAAAGAAATTTAGCTTTCTGTTCATAAAATTGCTTAGATATAAGGATTTATAATCTTTTCCTTGTGACTGTTATAGTAAATAACTAACATCTTAAGTTGTTATGATACAACTGGTGACAAATCCTGTACTTTGTTATATTAATTTTGGAGTATATTCTGTTTCCAATTGAAACTTACCTATGAAGACAGTTCTAAGGCTCTCCCACAAAACCCAAGAAAAAGTTACAGGAGACTGGTTAGCACTCAGTTGTTAATGATGACTTTGCTGGTTCAAATCCAGTTCAGGTGGATAATAACAGAACTTACTGCCTTACATTCATAGATTTTAAGGCCAGAAGGTCCAGTATATTATAGAATCATAGAATATCAGAGTTGGAAGGGACCCGAGGAGGTCATCTAGTCCAACCCCCTGCTCAAAGCAGGACCAATCCCCAATTTTTGCCCCAGATCCCTAAATGGCCCCCTCAAGGTTTGAACTCACAACCCTGGGTTTAGCAGGCCAATGCTCAAACCACTCAGCTATCCCTGCCCCACATCTAGCAAAAGTAGTATATCTAGTCTTACCTCCTGTATACCACAGCCCATAGAATTTCTGCCAGTTACTCCTTTATTGAGCCCAATAACTTGTGTCAGCCTAAAACAAATCTACCAGAAGAGCAAGCAATCTTGATTTGAAGACTTCAAAGAAATGGAGAAACCACCACTTCCCTTCTCAATTTGTTCCAATGGTTAATAACCCCTTACTGCTGTCAGACCACGTCACTGGGGTACTTCATCACAGTAATATCCAAACACCTCACACACATTAACCAATTTATCCCTACAATACTCTTACTGACTAGGAAAGCATTATCTCCATTTTATACATGCAGAAGTAGGACACACAACTCTGTGGAATTGAACCCAGGTTTCATGAGTTCCAGTCTAGTGCCTTAACCATCCTGCCTTCTCTCCATTGCTTCCTTTGCACAAACCACATTAAATTAAAAGCTTCTTATACTTCTCTTGAAAGTCTTGATTAACTCTCTCCCTGCCTATGCATGTAACCTGTTTCATATTGTGTTCCACTACAGATACAGACTCAAACCTTCTTCCATTCTGCCGCATAAAAATGGATGCCCAATCCAATCAAATTTACTAAATCACCCTTGCTGTGTTCAAAGCCCACTTTTACCCAGTGCCGCAAGAGTCTATTAAAAGAGTCAGATTAAAAGTCTATGCTATGCACAATTCTCTGTTAAGCAACTGAAGAGTCCTATTCCTGTGACCTCTTTTCATGTCCAATCCCACACCACTATTTTGTTGTCCCTTTATTGCATTATATGTGAAATCAGATAGTAAATTCTTCCAAACAGTAATCTTGTGCAATCTGTGAGGTGCCTTCAATTTTTGAGTGGTGTAAAACAAAGAAGAAGAAGAAGAGTCCGTCCTGTATATGATATATAGATGCATTTAGCACTTTACACACTACTTAAATAGAGACATCTTGGGAGTGGAAAGTGGCAACTATTTCTCAAAGCAAAATACTAAACAGTTTAAGGGGGGAAACTGAAGGATAATACCATATCCAATTGAAGCTGGATGGGGAAACTGAAGGATAATATCATATCCAATTGAAGCTGGATGGGGAATTGAAGAAAGTAGAATGTAATTATTTAAACTAGAGAGATAACACCCTACTTATCATTACAAACAAGTGTCATGGGAACTTTAACAACCACCAGTTTGGGGACCTTGTTTTTCAAGTTTTATCCAGAAGACTGCTGCTAAGACTTGGAGATTAGTATAGATTCAGTGGGAAAGGGAAGAGTGTCACCTAACGAATCACCAATGTTACACCCAGCATCCGCTGTATTTTTCCACGGAGTTCTCCAACCCAAGAACTGACTCAAACCAATTCTCTTGCACTTGTGATAACTGACTGGAATGCACCAGGTGATCTGAACAGAACTGTATCCATCTGGCACCTTTCAAAATCATTAAATTCACTTTAGAAAGGTATATTTGAGGAAAAGGAATAAAATGTATCATCTGAGACCCATATACTTAGGCCACAATGCAGGCAAAACTAGAATACTCTTAAAAATTAAAGCTTATCAGGCATGCTTTCTTTACACTTAAAGAAATCACAATTAGAATGTGACAAAAGTGACTTCTAAACAAAAAAAAACCACTTCTAAATGTAGCCCTGCAACATAGAAACTGATCGTTTTCTTTGCATGTGGGGAAACGCTACAAGAAGCTTTAATTGCAAAACAGCCACAAGGAGCAGTACCTGAGATTTACAGAACAAAGAACCAAGCAGCAAAATATCTCAGGAACAGAAGCACAGGAGAATTCTGTCTTAGAGATCTCAAAACATTACCCTAGTTAATTAGAGAATATAGTGAGATGAGGCTCTCAATGGGTGAGGATTAGGAGACAAGACATCTGACATGAAGGCCCAACACCTGGACAATCTTTTGGAAAGGGTCTCCTCCTTAACCTGACTACTTGGCTAGAAAAAATGAGCAAGCTGAGACCCACCAGAAAAACCTGGAGATCCTTTTCCACGTCCTGCTGACCTCATAAGGTGCAAAGAAAATGAGACAAGAGGTCTATACGAGTCTTTTCCACTTTTCCTGATGATCTGATAGAGTGAACAAAGGCTGAAGAAACGAGGGCTCCACTTTATTCCCTCCTGTCAACTTCAGTAGAATCCCAGGTGGGAGAATATCTTTGCCCTTGTCTCAGCATATGTACACCTTACAAAGTGTGCTGGTGTTGGAAAATGACTTCTATACACTTAACAAGACTTGTAAGAAAGAGGCACCTCTAATATGCCTTAGCAAAGATTTCCAAATAGGACCAGGAGAAGATGGAGTTAAGTTCCCACCTCAACTATTCACTGGCTTGTTGAGCAATAGCCATGCACCACAGTGAGTAAGCTTAACCATATATAGACAAAATGTCTTCCAGTACTTTCCCTGGGACAGTACATCTCTGCATAACCCAGAATTATGAGCTGTTCCTTAAATACAGCTGTGTGAGAATGGTTTTCCCATCCTGCAAAATATTCAAAGATTTCAAAATTTTTCACAGTTTTACACTGGGGCAAAACTGACACCTTTTGAATTCTCTTTGTGAAAAACTAGAGTAAGAGAGAAACCCTAGGATACCCAAGAGCCCAGTGGTTAGGCCACTCACCTGGGATAAGGGACACCCAGATGCCTGATTTAGAGCAGAGACTTGAACCTGGGTCTCCCATATGAGTAACCTAACTGCAGAGCTATTAACTATTCGGGGGGGGGGGGTCTCTCTCTTTCTCTCTCACTCAATTCCATCCGAGACCTGAGAAACCTTTCCCAATGAAGTTTTCACCTAAAGTGATAGGTTTCTGCAAACAGTTTTGATTTCAATGAAATGGCATTTTCCAGCATAAAAAACGGTTACTTGGAAAATTCAGCTCTAGATTTAAAGTCCCTAGTAATAGGTATGTTGGGAAACAAAAGCCAGAAAAAGACAGGCACAGCGCTATGTCGGGGTTTGTCAACAGAATACATTAGCTGCATATATTCAAAAATCAGGCATTACAAAACAAGGAAATTCAGAGCTAAGGTTGACAGGTTGAAGTGAGCTGTAGCTCACGAAAGCTTATGCTCTAATAAATTTGTTAGTCTCTAAGGTGCCACAAGTACTCCTTTTCTTAGAGCTAAGGTTATATTTAAAAGAAATCCAAATAAATTAAGTAGTGGAAATGCACAATTAAAGCACCCAAACAAACTTAATATGTTCAGATTTCATTAACAACAGTCTCACAATGTTTGATACTCTTGAGTTACTCATAGCTACTGTCTATCTACTGTATTTATGTATGAAGGGAATACACCATATTATTCAGACAAAATTGTTGAATCCCTTCTTTAAGTGCAAAACTCAACTTGACCTTATAATCAATTAATCAAAATTGATAATTTATGGGTTCAAATTTACTTAATAATTAAAGAGACTTCAGATAACCAAGCTTGACTGACTTTATTAAAAAACTGTCAGTGAGAACATAACAGAAAAGATTTGCACTACCAAACCAGAGTCTGTTAGATTCAAGCCTAGCAGCAGTGGCATGTTTGATCTCAGCTGATTTCAACCTGCATGGTTCTGATTGTCTGCTTTTAGTCTGTTATAATTATACCCCTAGGTTTTGAGATCATTTATAGTTTCAGCTGCTGTTAGTTAGACTCAGACTCATACACTTTAAGGTCAGAAGGAACCATCATGATCATCTAGTCTGACCTCCTGCACATTGCAGGCCACAGAACCTCACCCACCCACTCCTATAATAAACTCCTAGCCTCTGGCCGAGTTACAGAAGTCCTCAAATCATGACTTAAAGACTTCAAGTTATAGAGAATCCACCATTTACACTAGTTTAAATCTTCAAGTGACCCATGGCCCATGCTGCAGAGGAAGGTGAAAAAACCCCAGGAACTCTGCGAGTCTGACCCAAGAGAAAATTCCTTCCTCTTTTCTCCCTGAAATAGCTCTTATTTTAATACATATCCAGACTATCATATTTCATAAATTTCTTAACTGCAAAATTAATATCTGCTGCTTACTCACTGAGGTGACACATTACATTTATATATCTTCCTGCCTGCTGCAGTTAAGACATTACTTGCGGAATCAATGGTCAATATATCTTTCCTAACACGTTCAGTAAGCTTGTATTTTTCCCATTTTAGCAAGGCCATAGACAATTATCTGAATCTGGTTCATGAGCAAGGTATAGGCCTTATAAAAGTCTGGTTCATAGATGAACAACCTTAACTATTAGGTCATCACCAGAAGTACAATAATGAAGACTGTGTAAATCAGGTAAATTTGAAAATGAAGACTGTGTAAATAAAGTAAAAAATGCTAATTCACTATAAGACCATAAGAACCTCCCGCCACCTTTTTTTTTTAAGCACTGGTTGGGAGGCAGATGATCTGGGTTCTACTCCTAGAGTTGCCAAGTGTCCAGTCGAAAAAGGAAATTAGCAGTATCTGGTCAGCACTGTGGATCAGACACTAAAAGTCCAGTTACCTGCAGTAAGTGGCCTCCATCATTGGGGGTGGGGGGTAGAAAGAGCAGCAGCTGGAGCCTGGAGGAGCACTGGAGCACTAAGGAATGGCTCCAGTGGAAAGAGGTACCAGCAGCTCCTGCACCTCCAAGTGCAGCTCTCCCTGCCCTGCCCCACTCACCTGCCCACCCCAGTATGGCTCTCCCTCCCCCACCCTGCCCCAGTCACCCCCCCACCCCAGTGTGGCTCTTCCTCCCCCACCCTGACCCCTCACCATTGATGCCTTGTTCTCCCTGTCCCTGTCTGGCCCCAGTTACACACGCCTGAAGCCTGGCTCTCTCCAACATCCTACCCCAGTCACCCCTCAATTCCTAGAGCCCTGCTCAGCTGGCAGGGGGAGGGTGGTGGAGAGAGCAGCGAGCTGGGGGAAGAGAAGCAGGGGTCGGGGCCTCAAGGGAAAGAGGTGGAGCAAGGGGCAGGGCCTCAGGGAAGAGGCAGAGCAGGGGAAGTTCCAGCACTCAGTGTCCAGTTTTCACAAATGAGAAAGTTGACCACCTTACTCCTCACTCTAACAAAAACTGCCTGTGTGACACTAGTGCAACACAAACTCTGTCTCAGCTTACCTAGCATGAGTGTTGTGCAGCATAGTTCAGTGAGCTTGTTAAGTGCTTTAACATGCACATATGGAAGGTACTATACACCTGTAGAGTATTAATACTAGGGCTGTCAAGTGATTACAAAAAATTAATTGTGATTAATCGCACTGTTAAAAAACAATAGAATCCCATTTACTTAAATATTTTTGAATGTTTTCTACATTTTCAAATTACAACACAGAATACAAACTCTACAGTGCTCACTTTATATTTATTTTTATTACAAATATTTACACTGTAAAAACCAATATAAATAGTATTTTTAAATTCACCTAATACAAGTACCTTTGTGCAATCTCTTTATAATGAAAGTTGAACTTACAAATGTAGAATTATGTACAAAAAATAACTGCATTAAAAAATAAAACAATGTGAAACTTTAGACCCTACAAATCCACTTCATCCAGTCCTACTTCATCCAATTGCTTAGACAAATAAGTCTGGTTACAATTTCAGAAGATAATGCTGCCCACATCTTGTTTACAATGTCACCTGAAAATGAGAACAGGTCTTCACATGGCACTGTTGTAGCCGGCATCGCAAGGTATTTACATGCCAGATGTGCTAAAGAGTCATATGTCCCTTCATGCTTCAACCACCATTCCAGAATATATGCATCCATGCTGATGACGGGTTCTGCTTGATAACGATCCAAAGCAGAGTGGACGACGCATTTTCATTTTCATCATCTGAGTCAGATACCACCAGAAGCAGCTTGATTTTCCTTTTTTGGTGGTTTGGGTTCTGAAGTTTTCACATTGGAGTGTTGCTCTTTTAAGACATCTGAAAGCATTCTCCAAACCTCGTCCCTCAGATTTTGGACCGCACTTCTGATTCTTAAACCTTGGGTCGAGTGCTGTAGCTATTTTTAGAAATTCACATTGGTACCTTCTTTGCGTTTGTCAAATCTGCTGTGAAAGTGTTCTTAAAATGAACATGTGCTGGGTCATCATCCGAAACTCCTATAACATGAAATATATGGCAGAATGCAGGCAAAGCAGAACAGGAGACATACAATTTTCTCCCAAGGAGTTCAGTCACAAATTTAATTAACACATTTTTTTAATGAGCATCACCAGCATGGAAGCATGCCCTCTGGAATGGTGGCCGAAGCATGAAGGGGCATATGAATGTTTAGCACATCTAGCACATAAATACATTGCAACGCCAGCTACAAAAGTGCCATGTGAATACCTGTTCTCACTTTCAGGTGACATTGTAAATAAGAAGCAGGCAGCAGTATCTCCCATAAATGTAAACAAACTTGTTTGTCTTAGCAATTGTCTGAACAACAAGTAGGACTGAGTGGACTTGTAGGCTCGAAAGTTACACAGTTTTTTTTTTGAGTGCAGTTATGTAACACAAAAAAAAATTACATTTGTTCATTACACTTTCACAGTTAAGAGATTGTACTACAGTACTTGTATGAGGTGAATTGAAAAATACTATTTCTTTTGTTTATCATTTTACAGTGCAAATATTTGTAATAAAAAATAATAATATAAAGTAAGCACTGTACACTTTGTATTCTGTGTTGTAATAGAAATCAATATTTGAACATGTAGAAAAACTTCCATAAATATTTAATAAATTTCAATTGGTATTCTATTGTTTAAAAGTGCGATTAATCGCAATTAATTTTTTTAATCGCAGTTAATTTTTTTTAGTTAATCGCATGCATTAACTGCGATTAATCAATAGCCCTAATTAATACTAATGCATAATTATCTATATAGTGGTATCACTAATTATTATTGATTCTCTAGAAGGGTAGTTGTACACTGTCTAGCTTTTGCACTACTATAGCTATGAACAACTTTATACAATTCTATATGTGCAATGTAATAAAAAGGATTGAAGAAAAATTAAGAATGCTTTTGTTTAAAATTGACAACAGAAATATATTCATGTATGAGCATTAACATGGCATGTTATGCGCCAAAATGAGTTGAGAATCTGATAAAAACTTGTTGATTTTTATTATGTATCTAATACACCTAGTATTCTAGAAATTCACTGAGTACAGGGAGTATAATTCATTTCTAGATAACAGATAAAGTCTGTTTTTACAGTACAAAAAATAAATATGACTGTATTTAGCACATCTGGGACTCAATATCATTCAAATAGAATGCAACAGCCCTACCAGTAAAGTAAAATATATTTCTACAATAAAGCATGGGAAACTATGAAGCGTTCAGTATATTTCAAAGGAACTGAAAATGGAATTTCTGTAATGAAATGAAAATGGAACATTACCTAACGTATACACATTAGTTAAGAGTATACAATCAATGTATATAGTATAAATGAATAAAAATTTTAACACAAGTTATTTAAATATTCTGTTACAAAGGTGGAATAGTATTTTTAAATGTATACACTATAATTGTATTCATCCCAGAGAAACACAGACATTACAGAGTCAACTAAAAAGTATTCCCCATTCTAAATTTCCAGGTAGATGAAAATTATTTGCTAAGCAAATTTCAAGGAATTTCATTTACAATCTTCTTGAAGTACATTGCATATATTTGTTTTGAATTGGAACTCATTTTCTTTGTGTGACTTTTACTGTATGCTGAAATGTATATCACTGCATTAAGACTAAAACTCCTATTAACCCATTACATATACAGAGGTTCTCATTTCTATCTGAACCCCCAGGGAAAAATAAGTCACTTTAATGTGTTCAACCCTGCGGCCAAAAATCTCTTGCACATGAACAATTACAGCTAATTTAAACCCAAATTGCTTCCTCTAAGAGGTGGATATCATTAAGCAACTTTCCCCATGTCCTTTCACAAAGAGATCTTAAAGAGAGAAAAGAAAATTCCTTATGATGCCGTATGATAAAATCATTAGGCCTACACTACTTACTTCAAAGAAGAAGTAAGCTTTTCTATGGGGCATATAAAGTAGCTTGCTGTGCTTCAAAGCCTCATCAATTTATTAGGTCATTTAATTATTAAAGTGTGACCAAAACTGTTCAAAATGTCAACAAGTTTCTTTGTGCAAGACTAGATCATTGTGTTTCAGGTTTAGTTATAATCATTTATTACTTAGCAAAGCAGAGAGGAGAAAAAGACAGCTAAAGTTAACATATATAAAAATACACACATGCACACACACATTTATTTATTTATACACACACACACACACACACATATATAATGTATACATATATATATGAAAACACAATTTCTGGTGATTAAGTCATTGACAAGTTCAAGTCCACTCTGCATGGATTTAGCCAGCCCCTACAGCACAGTCAGGCTTCCCCACCGGGTGCCAGTAAAAGCCATAGGGAAAATGTTTTAAAAGTGCAAGATCTCCTCAAATACAGAACAAAAAGCCTTGCTTCATTCATAAACAGATCAAGTCTTGTCTTCTGGCACAGAGGTGAATTAGATACAGATAGCACTGGGAAGTGATGAGATTCAGCAGGAATTATATAGCACCTGTTCTTCAGTAGTCCACAAAATCTACTGCTATATGGATCCTTTTCTCATTTAAAGTTAACAGTATCTCACACTATTAGATCAAATCTCATTACCACTTATATAGTACCATAAATATACATGGCCAATAATAAAAGTCAGGTATGTTCTCTGCCCTGAAGAGCTCACACCGTACCATTCCACCTATCCAATCATTTAAATATTCATCTTTCCTTTAGTTTTCCTGAGAGGCTAACAATAAATGGATGTTTAACAATTGAATCACATCCTTTGCACATCAGACAATTAGAGATAATTTTAACTCAAACTGCTTCCTGTAAAATGTTCAAGCTTGAGCCCATTGTCATGTAGCAAATAAGACCAGAAGGGACTGGAAGCACAGGTAAAAGAAACGTCTTCTCTATCATAATGCCTGATGCCAGCAATGCATCACAAAGTAGCACTGCAGTTTCAGAGGAAACTGTCAGCCCTTTTTTGCCACAGTCCACATAACAATAAATGCTGGACTTCCCTTAATGTGTATTGGCTAATGAAGAATTAGGTAATCAAATCAGTGGAGAACTAACTGGAATACATGACCATCAGTATGGCAGGGAAATTAGTGGGGGAATCTGCTCAACATCTTAGATGTCTATACACAAACACAAGGAGTATGGTGAATAAACAGGAAGAACTGGCATATTTGTCCATATGCTAATTTATGACTTAACTGGCACCACAGAGATGTGGTGGGGCTAAGTCTCATGACGGGAATATTGGTATAGAGGAGTACTATTTGTTCAGGAAGGACAGGCAGTATAAAAAAGGAAGGAGGTGTTGCATTATCCATCAAGAAGACTACACTTGTTCTGAGATCCAGAAGGAGGTGAGGGGCAGACCAGCTGAAAGTCTCTGGGAAAAGATAAAAGGGGTAAAATGATAGGGTAGACTACTAGAGACTTCCAAATCAGGAAGAGGCGGTAGATGAGGCATTTTTACAACAAACAGAAATATTCAAAACTCAAGACCGGATAGTAATGAGGCACTTTAATTACCCAGGTAGCTGCTGGAAGAGTAATATGGCAAAACACAAAATTTCCAATAAATTCTTGGAATGTATTAGGAACAACCTTTTGTTTCAGAAAATGGAAGAAGTAACCAGGGGAACTGCCATTTAGACTTGATTCTGACCACCACGGAGGAATAGGCAATTAGGATGAAAGTCATCGTGAAATGATAGATTTCAGGATTCCAGGGAAAGGAAGGCGTGAGAGCAAAAGAATAAGGGCAATGGACTTCAAAAAAATCAGACTTTAACAAACTCAGAGGACTGGTGGTTAAGGTCCTATTGGAAGAAAAATCTAAGAAAGAAAGGAGTTCAGGAGAGCTGGCAGTTGCCAAGGCGACAATATTAAAAGGCACACTGCAAACTATGCGATGTGAAAGAATTATAGGAAGAACGGTAAGAGGCCAATACAGTTCCATCAGGAGCTCTTTAATTACCTGAAAATCAAAAAAAATCCTACAGTAAGTGGAAAACATGGACAAATTGCTAAGGAGGAGTACAGAAGAACAACATAAGCATGTATAGACAAAATCAGAAAGGGTAAGGCTCAATCTGAGTTATAATCTGAGTTCTAAAAAGGTTCATGATGACAAGATACTCAACACAATTAATATTAACAACAATGGGGAAGAAAAACAAGTCAAAACAGTTTAGAGAATATTTAGACAAGTTAGATGTATTCAAGTCAGCAAGGTCTGATGAAATTCTTCCTAGGGTATTTAAGGAACTAGCTGAAGCAATCTTGGAACTGTTAGCAATTATCTTTGAGAACTCATGGAGGATGGGTGAGGTCCCAGAGGACTGGAGAAGGGCAAACATAATACATATCTTTAAAAGGGGGAAACAAAGGATGCTGGAATTACAAACCAGTCAGCCTAACTTTGATATCTGGAAGGATACTGGAACAAATTATTAAACAATCAATTTGTATGCACCTAGAAGATAATAGGATTATAAGGAATAGCCAGCATGGGTTTGTCAAGAACAAATCATGCCAAACAAACATAATTTCCTTCTTTGGCAGAGATACTGGCCCTAGTGCATAGAGGGAAGCAGTATATAGGATATATCTTGCTTTTAATAAGGCTTTTGTCATAGGCCCCCATGACATTGTCAGAAGCAAACTAGGGAAATGCAGTCTAGTTTCATTTAACATAAGGCGGGTGCATAACTAGTTGAAAGACCATACTCAATGGCCAGTGTCAAACTGGGAGGGCATATCTAGTGGAGTACTGCAGGGGTCCTGGGTGTGGTTCTATTGATTATTTTCATTAATGACTTCGATAATGGAGTGGAGAGTATACCTATAAAATTTGCAGGTTACATCAAACTGTGAGGGATTACAGTTAATCCTGGAGGACAGGATTAAAATGCAAAAGAACCCTGACAAATTGGAGAATTGGTCTGAAATCAACAAGATGAATTTCAATAAAGATCCAAGTGCAAAGTACTTCACTTAAGAAAAGTCAAATGAATACCCACAAAATAGGTGGTAGCACTGCTGAAAAGGATCTGGGGTTTATAGTGAATCACAAAGTGAATATGAGTCAATGTGATACAGTTGCAAAAAAAGGCTAATATTCTGGAGTGTATTAACATGAGTATTATAGGAAAGACATTGGAGGCAATTGTCCCACTCTACACAGTACTGGTGAGGCCTCAGCTGGATTATTGTGTCCAGTTCTGGGCATCACACTTTAGGAAAGATGTGCTCAAATTGGAGAGAATTCAGAGGAGAGCAATAAAAATATAAAAGGATTAGAAACCTGACGTATGAGAAAACATTAAAAAACATTTAAAAACGGGCATGTTTAGTCCTGAGAAAACACCAGATAACAGTCTTCATATATGTTAAGGACATGTAATAAAGAAGACAGTGAGAAAACAGTTAACTACCTGTAACTGTTGTTCTTTGAGATGTGATGCATCTATCCGGGGGGGGCAGGGTGTCTTGTGCAGTGGAGGCGGATAACTTTGCCTAGCACTACCTGTAGAGGTAGTGCTCATGCCCTGCAGGCATAGCCCCTCCTCTGGTCATATAAAGGTGGCTCCACCCTGACCCTCTCAGCGCCTTTACACCAAATATCATAAGTGCAGACTCCGATGCAGAGTAGATGCGGGGGGGAGAGGGGAGGTTGACAGAAGTGGGTAACCATGTTTTTTTCTTGGAGTAAATGCAACTGCGTATTCTATGTGGGTGACTTGCAAGCAGTACTCACAGAACATAGGGCTCGGAGACTATTTAAAGCTGGATTACAGGACTGCTTTCTCAAAGTTTGCATCTGATCTGGATGCAGCCTTAATGGCACAGTGGTTTGTACAGATATGCACAGAGGACCACGTGGTCACCCTGCAAATGTCCAATATAGGAATGTCATTTAGAAATGTTGCTGATATCACCGGAGCTCTGTGAAATGAGCTCGTACCCCTTGAGGAGGTGTAACCTGGGCTATGCTGTCATGATACAGGAAGTTATCCACCTGGAGACTCTCTGTGAAGGCCTGTCATTCGGTCTCCACAGGAAACAAACAGGCGCAGTGAGGAATGGAAAGGTTCAGTTCTGTCAAGACAAAATATTAGACATCACCTAAAATCCAGAGTGTGGAGCCACGGCTTAGGAAAAAACATTGGTAGATCTATAAAGTTGTTCAAATGAAACTTGGATTCCACATATGAGAAAAACTAGGAGTGCAGACACATGGTTTCTTTGTCTTTGGAAAATTGCATGTAAGGAAGCTCTGCCATCAAAGCATAGAACACGCACACTCACCTTGCAGATGTTATCACCACAGGTGAGGCAGTTTTCTGACACAGAAGGGAATAAGAAGAAGTTGCCAGAGGCTTAAACAAAGATACTGTAAGAGCTACTAAAATAATATTAAAGCAACTGGCTCTTTAACCGGATAGGTGGAGATGAGTGACATCTTTCACGAACCTCACTGCCATAGGATTTGAAAACACAAACTTCCCATGGATAGGTGGATGAAATGCTGAAATTGACACAGGTGGATCCTCAGTGAACTAATCACAAGGCCAGAAGACTGAAGGCGTAATAGGTACTCCAAGATGTCCTGGGTACAAGCCCATGTTGGTTGAACTCCCCAGGCTAATGACCATACTGAGAACCACTTCCACTTCCACCCTGGTGGAGAGCTTCCCACTGTTAAGCAAGACCTGTTGGACTGGCTCCGAGCATCATTCCTCCTCCTCCTGTAACCATGCAGCATCCATTCTGTGAGATGCAGGGAACTGATTGCTGGGTGAAAATGCTGACTGGGCTACTGAGTCAGGAGGTCAGGATGAAGAGGAAGGGATATGGAAGGTTGGACCAACCATGTGAGGAGGTTGGAAAACCAATATTGTCTCGAATGCACTGGAAACGAGTCTCAAGATGATCAGAATTGGAGGAATGGCATATAAGAGTGCCAATTCCCAGCTCAAGTGAAAAGCATCAATCAACGAGGCTGAACTGAGAGCCCCCTTGGGAACAAAACAACTGGCATTTCTTGTCTTCTCTCATAGCAAACAGGTCAATTGTCAGCATGCCCCAGAGTGCAGGATGCTGGGCTTTAGAGACCACTAGCGATTCAGGGAGAAACTCCTGCTGAGGTGATCTGCCCAATGAGTGTGGGTCCCAGGCAAGCGATCAGCCATGGGAGTAATGTTTTTCTGGTGCAAAACTGCCAGAACCTGATTGCCTCCTGACAAAGCACACTGGAGTGCGCTCCCCCACTGCCTGTTCATATAATACGTCACAGTGGTACTATTGGTGAGCATGAAAACCACTGATGAGACATTAAAAGGCCTGACACGAATCATAGATAGCATAAAGCTCCAGGACATTGATATGTAAAGAATTTCACATTCTGACCACAGGCCTTGAACCTTCAGTGACTCCAGATGCAGTCCCCGAACTATTAAGGAGCCATTGATGACAATAGTTCCGATGGTGGTGACCAAGTGAAGGGAATGCCCTGGCACACGTTCTGAACCATCCACCACTGCAAGAAATCCAGTACTGGTAGTGGAAGACTCACCAGTCTGTCCAAGGAATGACAGTACAGACAATAGGCTGACTTCAGTCACATTTAAAGAGGATAATGTCACATGGCATATTGGACTACCTGTGTGCATGCAACCATATGGGCTAGAAACTTCAGGCATACTCAGGCTGTGGTTGAAGGCTGGGTCTTCAGCTCTAGACATAAGTTACAGATTGCCTGGAATCATTTGGTCAGCAGAAATGCTCTCGAATTCGTAGCGTCTATCAGGGCCCAATGAGCTTGATTCTTAGAGTTGGAACCAAAGTTGACCTCCCGCTGTTTAAGAGGAGACATAGATGATTAAGTAGGCATAATGTGAACTAGACATGACAGAGGACATCCTCTCTTGACTTGCCACTCAGTAACCAATCATCCAGATATCGGAAGATATGAATTCCCCTCTTCCTGAGATATGCTGTTACTGTGACCATCCATTTCATAAAGACCCCAGGGGCGGAAAATAGGCCAAAGGGCTAGTGTTGTTCCACAACAAACCAGTTTGAGATAATTGCTACATGAAAATAAGCATCCTGAAGGTACAGGGCAACAAACCAGTCATTGTGGTTTAAGGCAGGAAGTATTGTTGCCATCTGGTATCTCAAGTATCAGACATATTTGTTAAGATTACAGAGGCTGAGGATAGGTCTCCCAAGGGTTTGGGAACCAGGAAATACTGGAACTAGAATCCCTGTCCCCATTGCTTCAGGAGGGCCTCCCCTACAGTCCCAAAGGCCAGGAGAGACTGAACCTGCTAAAAGAGCGGTGTCTTGGGAAAGGGGTCCCTGAAAAGCAACGTGGGAAGTGTGGATAGAGAGGAACTGTATGGCATAATCCTATTGGACAGTGCTTAGGATCCAATTGTCTATTGTAATAGAGTCTCAGACATTATAAAAGCAGGTCAGCCAGTCCCCAAACCAGGGGAATGGGGAAGGAGGAGGTATTCCTGGATCATTGTCTTGAACACATGAATCAGAGCAGGCATTTGCTAGATGCTGTGGGGATGGTTAGTGTGAAGGGGAGGTGTAGCTGGCTACACCCAGAACCGGAAGACTGCCTCAGTCTCCTTTGGGATCTGTGGCTCTTTCTGAAGTAGTGGTAGGCAGCAGGATGTTTTTTTACTCTTAATTCTATCATCATGATTTTATATTTATGTTTCCTTCTATTTTATTTGACCGATGAAGGCAGATTTGCAATTTCAAATTTTTATTTGTACCTTATTAACATGTAAGAGGATGAATCCTGGGATATGCAGTTCAATAGACACCTAGAATCTCAGAATATATATTTTAAAAATAGAGATTAATGTCAGCTAACTTTTCTCGATAAAGATGATGAACTAAAGTGATCTTTTGCCCCTGGAATTCCTTTACCTAGGATTAAACTTTGAACTATCAGGCAAGAAATCAATCCATTTAAATTAGTATACTTTTCTGAATGTAAAGAGTTTATTTTCCTTTTATAAGTGCAGTGTCTAACTGTTCGTGTTCTTTTAAAATGCACACCAATTCAAAACTTACAAATAAAACAGTTAAAATATAAATTTAATTCTTATTTTGTGTTTCATACCTTCACAGTAAAAAACAGACATGGAAAAGGAAGACCATTTTTGTGGAGAAGACCATTTTTAACACTGAAATAGTTTATTTAATCACATTTGAAAACCATCTCAACTGCGTAAAGCATATTTAAATATCTATATTTTCAAGCTCTGTACTTTAGACACTACATATTAAAAAACCCTAATATACTGGGTCTATATTAAGGATTAACAATCTATTCACATTTGATAATCAAAGCTAATTTTCTAAGAAACAAAGACATCACACCAATAACCTACACCCCTCCTATATTTATGCACCCTTCAAAACATATAAACGGCCTCTCTCTTTAGAATTGAAATTTACAATAGAAGACACAAAAATGAGCATTAGGTCTCAGGAAACAAATCTGAGGTCCCAAACTATGTCAAGACAATTTGAAATTAGGAGTGAAAACACTAAGAAGAAATGAGAACTGCCATATATATATTCCACTAAAGACAAGGGAAATCTTAGCTACAGCTACACACCCTTGATGTTGCGGATTCCATACATGGGTCCAATCTTGCAATACTAACACACGCAAGACTGCTATTAAGTCAGTAGGTTCTTTTCAAAAACTGCAGGATCAGTGCTAACATACTGTAATAAGGAAAATATGCTAAATGTATTAGCACATGGCAGGATTTAAGCTGTTACACTATTTTTAACAAATTGAAAAAAAGCCCAGAATATATCTTCTGCAAAGATTTGTAACTAATACATCATTTTAACCCTGACACACTCTGTTAACTAAACATTTATATTGTATTGTATGATGAGAAAATAGCTTACCTCTGTCTGAAGTATGGCAGCTCTCTGTTCTTTGGCAGTAAGCGACTCTTTAAGCACTTCAATGTGTTGCTTGCAATCTGAATTCTGATTGCTAAGGGTTTCAAGCTTAGTTTGTAAGGCAAGAAGTTCTGATTCTTTCTTTGAAAGTTCCTGTTTCAATTGGTCAATCTGCAAAATTAAAAAACATTGTTTTACATCATTAATCTCCAAGTTATACTCACATGAGTTTGGAGAGATGAGAATAAATCTCCTGTGATGCAACCCAGATACCTTCTGGAGAGGCAGGAGAAGCATTAAGGTTCTGACCCTGAGATGCTCGGCACCCACAATTTCTATTAAGTTTATGTTTGCAGTGTTGTTATAGTCATGCTGGTCCAAGGATATAAGAGTCAAGAAGTGAGTGAAGCAATGTCTTTTATTGGACCAACCTCTGTGGTGAAAGTGACAAGCCTACGAGCTCTACAGAGCTCTTCTTTATGTCTGGGAAAGGTAATCAGAACATTACAATGAAGTGAGCAATTAATATTTTTGCAGTTAGAGGACAAAGGAGGGTAAGTGGATTATAGATTGTTGTAATGGGACATAAATCCAGTGTCTCTACTCAGTCCATGATTTTTGATGTCTAGCAGTTTTGAATTTAAGCTCCCAGGATCAACTTTTGAAGGTGTTGTGCAGGTCTCCTTTGAGGATAAGGTCAGATATGGAGTGATCGTTTTGTGAAAAGTGCTCACTCACAGTTGATAGGATGTTTTTGTCTTTTATCATTTTTCTGTGTGAGTTCATTTGAGAGTGGAGTGACTATCTTGTTTTACCCACAAAGTAGTTGTTGGTGCATTTGATGCACTGGATGAGGTACACCACATGTTGTGATGGGCTTGTTAATTGTCCATTTTATTTTGAATGGTTTCTATACAAAGGAAAAATAAAGCTTTCATGCATGTGTAGATTGAATGCAACACCATACTCCATATAAGACCACAGCTATCATTACTAAAGCCTGCGGTGAGCCTGGGTTATGAGCATTGCAATAAGAACTAGCAGTAGTTCAGGAATTTAACCAGGGGGTGGGGAACAGAGTGATAGAACTCTAACCATCTTCCACTTGCCACACAGTTAATGTCCTTCACCCTCCATTTTCCTTCCTTGGCAACTCATGTGGAGCTCACCAGTAACAGGAAAGCCAAAGGGAAAAGTCATAATTAAGAAAAGACTGGGGGGCAGGGAGGAGGAGAGAATTGGGGAAAAAATTCCAAATGATGAGTCTATTAGAAGGTGAAAAGTTGTGGAAATCCCATCATTTAGGACAGGGGTTCTCAACCTGATGCTCATGAACAGGTGTCAGGAGGATCACAGCTACCCTGCCCTTCCCATATTGCTAAATGGAAGAAGGTGTCCTGGAAAAGACTGAGTATTTCGAACATTTAAAATTGGTCAAAGCACTGGAGAATATATTATAAAGAACAATCTTAAATATAAGATGACATAACAGGTATTCTTCTTCTCAAACTTCTATGTGACAACAGTGGACCAGCAAATTAGCTACTCAAATTCTCTATTGTGAGATACTTAATATTAGCTATTTAAATTACCAAATAACTTTAGCCCGCATGGGGCTGAATGGGCAGTAACTTTTCAAAGACATCATTTCAGGCTTTCCCTCTGCTAACTGTGGCAGGCACTTGGTTTTCATTTAGAAGTTTTTCCTCACAACCAAAAGGGCCAGAAATTTTTATTTTAAATCAAAGTTTAAATGCTATGAAGGTGATCAAAGAAGAGCTGGAACTGCCCTATTCATTCTCTCCTTTCAGTTTAATCCCAAAGGCCACTTGGGATGAGGTTAAATCTAGAGCTGAAGGGAATAGTAGCCCAGAAAAAAAAAAGTTTGTCATGTTTAACCATAACCTCAAAATCAAAACATAATAATAGATCACAGCCATAATTCTGAATTACACATTTAGGGTTATTTCTTTTTCTCTTCACAGGTTTCAAAATGTTTTGTATCCACTAGATTGGAGAATTTGGCTGGTCACCCTTTGTCTATTGCACAAAATCCTAATCTATACAGGAAGCTAAAGCAATAGCCTTTATAGTCTTAATTTAGCAAAAGAAAGAAAAAGGAGTGTAGGAAAAAAACGGATGTTGGGAAAAGTAAAGAGAAACATAAAACATGTATCCCAAAACTACTCAAGAAAGAAAAAAAATTCAGCTTGGAAGTAAACCTTCTTCTCTCCTCCCCATCATTTATTTACTTTAATGCACATGTAAGAAAATTTGGAAACTAAAACAAAAAGGTACACAAAATATAGACTGGGAAAATCTGAGTACATGATATAAAGGAGGAACCCTAGATCTGAGGCCAATCTAATTATATTACATGTTTTATACTAGACTCTTGTGGACATCACACACAACTAATCTCTATTGGAAGCTTTTCACAGCTTTGTTCATGATACTAGCAATACTCTGAAAAATAAACAGCCAAGGAAAATGGCTTCATTTTCATCACAGATATGCTCCTCATTGCTCAGAAACTCTCTGCTCATTAGCATGCAGTTCCAGTTTGAAGATCTGCGTACTGTAAGGAGTTCAAGAAAATGTGTTACAGTTCCCAAACACAAAAGAACAGATCCAAGTTAGGATAACTGTGTCTTCGGCAAACTCTTTAATAAAAAAAATAAAATAAAACAAAAATGAAAAAGAATGCAAGAACTGGGACGTCTCCCTTAAAAAGAAATATCCAGGACAGAACAAGACCTCACAATTTTTATCTGATACATTAAGTTGTTAAAAGGTTCTTGTACAGTATGGTTCTCTGTAAAAAGTTATGCACTTCTTTAAACAACTCTTTGTCCTCACTGAAGTGGTTGCATTCCCACTCCTTTAAACATCAAGGTGAATGTAAGAAGAATGTTGACATGATCCAGTGAGGACTCACACCCCTCTACTGGAGTCAAAGTAAAACAATGACCACAATTTCGGTGTGAGTTAGAAATAAAGACTACAATGAAGATTTACCTGGATGTCTGGATATAGATTCTAGATCCAAGGCCTGAAGGGACCCATTGTGATCATCTAGTCCCTCCTCTATAACACATCACAAGCCCCAGAACTTCCCCAAAATAATTTCTAGAGCATATTTTTAGAAAACCAGCCAAACTTGATTTAAAATGGCCAGTGATGGAGAATCCACATGACCCTTGGCAAACTGTTCCAGTGGTTAATTACCCTCACTGTTAATGATATATACCATTATTTCCAGTCTGAATTTGTCTAGCTTCAACTTCCAGCTATTGGATAGTATTTTACCTTTCTCTGCTAGATTGAAGATACTATATATGGTACCCCAGGACCACTAATTGTCTCTATTCCTGACCGTCTCATTCTCTGGAGAAGTTTGGAAGTGTGTGTTCATTATTAGTGTGTTAGACTTTACGAAAAAAATACCTTGATGCTGTACAAATGCAATGCTCACTAATGGTCTTCATGCAGCTGATACACCTTCCTTTCTAGATTTAAATTAAGAAGAAATGTAAACTAAATACCTATTCTTTAAGTATAACAGTATAAAGAGAATTCTAGCACCTAACCATGAAAAGAGCCTTGTTCTATTGCTTGGCATCAAGACTTATATTTATCAAAACTTCTTATCAGCAATCTCAGGTTCGACAGATCAGGTATAATAAGATCTGCTTGCTGACAGCCATATAAATACTTTTTCCACCTTGAAAGGTTCTCTGATGAACGGCAGAACTAGTATCTTTTTCTGCAAATCTCAGTTGTAAGAGGAAGGACAGGACTGGTGAAAGAAGTTGTACAGTGTTTCATCAGAATGTGACATACTTATCAAAGTGCTGATCTGAAGCTGTGATGAAACCGTGGTATGTATAACAGTCTTCTTCTCATTCATCTGCTCTTTAGAGAAAAGAAATATATCGAACCTCTTCCTCTCAAAAACACTGGAACTCCCCCTTTATATACAAGATTTTGGACATTATTTATACCTTAAATGCTTCAATATATTTTCTGAGATATTGTAGTAATTACATTGTAAGTCACTGAGAACTGCATACTTGTAGGTTAACCACATTTGAAAGCGTACTGTAATCTCACTAAGGGTAACCCCACTTATGAGTTTTAAAAGATTGTATTGAACATAAAAAGTGCTAAAAAAAACCCCTTTAAATATAAAGTAAGCTGCCAAAAGGGCCATAAGCTTTCATTTCTCCAGTGGGAAGAATCTAAGACATTAGCTAAAACATGGCAGGTGATATGGGATACTGAAGATACAGATCCCACACTTTCTAAAATTAAGGTATTTTCTGAGATGGCAAATCCTAATACCTTTAATATCATACAATGATAATTGTTCTCATTGTCTCCATTTTATGCTCGGTATAACTAAGAGTCAGAGAGTAAAATAATTTGCCTAGAAGCTAATGGGAGCTGCAGAGGCAGTGCTCAGGACAGGGCAGGGTCACATGCAGAGCCGCCTGCCGCACCTCCACCTAGGAGCAACCAGGACAGGTCACCGCTTGCGGGGAATCGCCCGAAGTAAGCACCCCCTGGATCCAGCACCCCGCATCCCCTCCTATACCCCAGACCCCATCCTGCACCCAAACTCCCTCCCAGAGCCCACACCCACTCCCGCACCCCAACCCCACATTCAAACTCCCTTCCTCTTTGTTAACTGGCAGTTTTTACTTATTGGCACCTCTAATCCCCAAAACATGCTGGATAAACAGCTTTTACTGTATCTTAACTTCAGTAAGGCTTTTGACACTGCCTCCTGAATTTCTCATGAACAAACTAGAGAAATATAGCCTAGATGAACCTACTATAAGGCGAGTATACAACTGGTTGAAAAACCAAACAGAAAGTAGTTTTCAATGGTTCACAATCAAGCTGGAAGTGCCTATTGAGTGGGGTCCCACAGGGATATGTCCTGGGTCTGATTCTATTCAATATCTTCATAAATTATTTGGATAATGGCATAGAGAGCACACTTATAAAGTTTGTGGACAATACAATGGTGGGAGGGGTTGCAAGTGCTTTGGAGGACAGGATTAGAATTCAAAATGATCTTGACAAACTGGAGAAATGGTCTGAAATAAATAGGATGAAATTTAATAAGGACAAATGCAAAGTACTATAAACAGGATGGAATAATCAATTGCACAAATACAAAATGGGGAATGACTGCCTAGGAAGGAGCACTTCAGAAAAGGATCTGGGGATCACAGTGGATGAGAGTCGTCAATTTAATAATGTTGCAAAAAAAACACCATAATGGTGGGATATATTAGCAGCAGTGTTACAATAATCATGCCATGAGAATTAATTCTTTGACTCTACTCAGCACTAATAAAGCCTCAACTTGAATACTGTGTCCAGTTCTGAGCGCCACATTTTGGGAGAGATGTGGATAAATTGGAGAAAGTCCAGAAGAAAGCAACAAAAATTATTAAAGGTCTAGAAAATATGACTTATAAGGAAAGACTGAAAAAAACTGGGTTTGTTTAAGCTGGAGAAAAGAAGACTGAGAAGGGAGATAACAATCTTCAAATACACAAAAGTTGTTATAAAGAGGAGGGTGACAAACAGTTCTCCTTAACCAGTGAGGACAGGACAAGAAGTAATGGACTTAAGTTGCAACAAGGGAGATTTACGTTAGACATTAGGAAAAACTTCCTAACTGTCAATGCAGTTAAGAACCGAAACAAATTATCTAGGGAGATTATGGATCTCCATCCCTGGAGGTTTTAAGAACAGGTTAAATAAATATCTTTTAGGAATGGTCTATATAATAGTTAGGCCTGTCTCAGTGCAGGGAACTGGACTAGATGACCTATCAAGGTCATTTCCAGTCCAAAATTTCTATGATTCTCCACAAAATCATGTGGGTTCTACAGAAGCAGATATAGCACTGCCCCCTCAGAAGCTTTTTCAAAATTCCTAGCTACAAATTTAAGCACAAAAGGGGCTTTTCCAAAAATTATCGGGTCCACAAAATTTCACATAAAAATAGATGTTGGATGCAGAGGAATGAATGCAAAAAAAAAAATCAAGAAAAAAAATGTAGTTTCACAATCAAAATTGCTACAATGCTTTTGACCAGCTTTACTCTGTTTATTATGGTCAGTCTCAACTGCATTATAGTCAGCTAGCTGTCCTTCCTCTCCTGCATTCTCCTCCCCGCTCACTGCTCCTTCTCATCTTAAAGGAACTTATAGGTAAAATGCCTTCTTTCCCCACTTCCCAAGATTCATCTATGTGAATGTTTCATTCCCCCCACCACTCCATCACTGCTGTCCTGGTTTCTCCACTTTAAAAATCTGATCACCGTACACCTGTATTGTAGAAGGTAGCTCCATATCAGTACCTTGTTACTTTATAAACAAATAAGAATACAATCAGGAATACAAATTTTGGAATAAATTCAAAGTTTGTATTTTTAAAAAAACTATTTAAAAAAATTAAATTGGTTGAGGAAAGAGAATCAGAAAAAGTAATCCGAAAGTACAAAAATAAAATGTTGGGACTGCTTTTTAACTACATCGCAGCTAAACAAATGTAAATTAAGTGTGGTAAAAACATGCAACTGGGATCACAAGTTAGGTGCCAAGTTTAAGTTTGATTATTTTAAAATAACTGAGTGGCTGTATTGTTTAGTGAGTCTAGGAGGTAGGTCTCTGGGGTTCTATTCCAAACTTCGCTACTAACTGGTGTGTGACCTTAGCCAATTCATTTAGTCTCTCTCTATATATACATCTGTAAATTGAGGATAATAATATGTCTCAACCTTTGTAAAATGTTTTGAGATTCTTAAGTTAAAGGCACTGTGTAAGTGCACACTATCAGAATTATTCAATTCCAGTTTTGTTCAATATCTTCATTAATGATCTGGAGGATGGCATGGATTGCACCCTCAGCAAGTTTGCAGATGACAGTAAACTGGGAGGCGTGGTAGATACGCTGGAGGTTAGGGATAGGATACAGAGGGACCTAGACAAATTAGATGATTGGGCCAAAAGAAATCGGATGAGGTTCAACAAGGACAAGTGCAGAGTCCTGCATTTAAAACAGAAGAATCCCATGCACTGCTAAAAATTAGGGACTGAGTGGCTAGGCAGCAGTTCTGCAGAAAGGGACCTAGGGGTTACAGTGGATGAGAAGCTGAATATGAGTCAACAGTGTGCCCTTGTTGCGAAGAAGGCTAACGGCATTTTGGGCTGTATAAGTAGAAGCATTGCCAGCAGATCGAGGGACGTGATCATTCCCCTCTATTCAGCATTGGTGAGGTCTCATCTGGAGTACTATGTCCAGTTTTGGGCCCCACACTACAAGAAGGATGTGGAAAAATTGGAAAGAGTCCACTGGAGGGCAACAAAAATGATTAGAGCGCTAGAGCACATGATTTATAAGGAGAGGCTGATGGGACAGGGATTATTTAGTCTGCAGAAGAGAAGAATGAGGGGGGATTTGATAGCTGCTTTCAACTACCTGAAAGGGGGTTCCAAAGAGGAAGGATCTAGATCTCAGTGGTAGCAGATGACAGAACAAGGAGCAATGGTCTCAAGTTGCAGTGGGGAAGGTTTAGGTTAGATATTAGGAAAAACTTTTTCACCAGGAGGGTGGTGAAGCACTGGAATGGGTTACCTAGGGAGGTGGTGGAATCTCCTTTCTTAGAGGTTTTTAAGGTCAGACTTGACAAAGCCCTGGCTGGGATGATTTAGTTGGGGATTGGTCCTGCTTTGAGGGGGTTGGACTAGATAACCTCCTGAGGTCCCTTCCAACCCTGATAGTCTATGATTCCATGAATTATAAAATTAATTTTTTAAACTATTAGAATTTTAAAATACTGTACATGTAACACACATTTACAATGGAAACAACAACTCAGCATCATTTATGGCATAGTGATACAAACCACAATACCATTATCAAGGTAATGAAAAAATTAACAGTTAAAATGGTCTGAAAATATTGTCGGTCAGAATGGAAACCAATAAAGTCATAAAGCAGCCTTTGGGCAGTGAAAGCAGGAGTTATAAAGCTGAAAAAAGAGAAAATGAAGAGACCATATATAAGATGTGAAAGAAAGAAAAAGAAACATAAGGAAGTGTAAAACATGAGAAATGTACTAAATTAATTAATGTTTTTGCCACTGAAGTATGATAGATTAGCCTCCTCTCTATCTCTTCTGAATCAATACTTACAAGTGCCTTTTTTTTAATCCAAAAAAGGTTCCTGCAGCAACTCCTTTCAGTGCCAAATACCACAGATCTACCATGAGCAAATTCACAGAGGACTGCTTAAACTGAAGAGTCCAGTTAAAGCTTCTGTTCACATTATTTTAATACCATTAAACTATTTTATTAGTAGACTGTACCTTATTTTTCATGAACTTTGAGTGACTCTTGTAAACTTCTATTTGTTTGATCTCTTCTTCTCGGTCCTCTATATTCAGAACTCCGTTTGTCTTTAACATCTGTATTTCATCTTCGAGATCCCTTATATTGCGTTCAAGTGAAGCTATTTTTGTGTCCTGGATTAAAAATTTAAGAAATAAAAAGAGAGAGTGTTTTGTAATTATATGAAACCTGGATGTTAAAAATGCAGTATTTGTAGCAACATAGTACAATAATAATACACCAGCACAAGAAACTGGAACAAATTCTGCTTTCATTTATACTGATGCAGGGGTGCTGGAATAATTTGTATAGTGGTAGTGCTGAGAGCCATTGAACCAAACTGTCAATCCTCTGTATAATGGAAACCACTTCAAGCCAGGGGATGCTGCAGCACCCTCAGTAGCCCTAGTTCCAGCATCTATGACGTGTATTGTGTAAATCCCGGTAATTCCACTGACAGTAGTTTAAGGGAAAACAGAATTTGGACCTCTGCTCTCAAACGAAAGATGGCATGATGCTTGATTTTATTTTAGCATCTATTAAGAATGAGCATTTTGATGCTCATGCAGTCTGGGCAAAATCCTGCCCTACTTCCTAGAAGGCACACAAAAGAAGGACAATAGATGAGGACGGCAGGGCCAGACGTATATGAAAACACCTTATAGGCCTTGCAACTACTTAGGACTATCAGGAGCTGGCTGGCCTCTCAATCTAGTGGTCTTTCGAACACAAAGTTATAATCCTGTCCTGCTGTTTTGAGAAATAAGAGGAGTCTCCTTATGTCCATTTCCTCCACTGGTATACCCACATATAGCCACGGACAGGATATATACTTTTCATCCTACAATCTCGAAGAGCTTTGCAAACAGTATGTAACCAAGTTAATATGCAACAGAAATGCCACCTCATATACCATGGATTATATGTCACCTCATATACTAGTTATCAGCTTGTGCCAGCACAGCACATAAAAAATCCAGTGATTCAGCTCTCATTTTCATTTGTTGTCTGGAAACTAAAAAAATCTATTTATTTGGGGATGGAAAGAGATCATTAGGACTTATAATACCTTCTTACACAACTTTCATTTTGAAAGAATATAACAAAATGACTCAGTAGGCAATCTGTTTTCAAACATCTATTAGGGAACAAATCAAGCGCAGAAAAATCATGGATCAAGCGCAGAAAAATTAAGTCCAAGAATACAAAGTAGCCAAGACATATTTGAAACTGGGATAAAATCCTTGCCCACTGAAGTCAATGGCAGAAGACCTATTGACTATAATGGAGTCAGGATTTTACCCATTCTCTCCCACAAAAAACAAAAGTTCAACCAAACCTTCTCCCAAGACAACTAAATTTGAATCTCTGTTGTAAAATAAAACTTTGTTTCTGTTTTCAGTTGACTGTACTGCCTGTCTTTAGCCAGAAGCTGACATTCTGCGATATTAAAAAAGGTTATTCCTACACTACCTACAGACTGTCTTAAAGTAGTCAGCACCAAAACTTTTGCATGATAGCAAAGCCTGTTTTCAGGATACGGTCAGGCTAAATTTGCAATTTCAGAGGTTGGATAACCTGGATACAGCTCTGATAAGCATCTGAACTTTTGATTACTAATCCAAAATGAAACTTTGAACCTTTCGAATTTTACCAACTATTGTTATAAACAAGAGACTGCCTTGTGAAATATTATCTCTAATGGATTGACCCCAACTATCAACTGGCCAATATTGCCTCTAATATCTGCAATAACATATGGCCACTGCTTGACTCTTTAGAGTGCTACAAGCTATTGGAAAGTCTCTTACATAGCAATAGCTAGCTGGCAAGAGGAGCACAGAATGTCAGCTTATTTTCTGAGGGGTTATGACTCAGGGCTGTACCCATCGATGGAGACATTCCATATCTGGTAGTAGATGTTTGATGGTACCTGCTTGCCGGATCTGAAGACCTATTTTCAAAGTTATCCTTACAATTTAGAGGGCCTTTCTTCTCAGAAATTCCACTTAGTGATAAGGCTTGTATATCTTGAAGAGGGACACTTATTGTCAGGAAAGTGGGAATAGTGGCTGAATACCTATCCTTACTCTAAATTTTGGGGATTATAGATTTGATTGTATATGTCACTGTTCTAAAATAAGATAAATCAAGACACTTATTTAGGAGATTAATTTGGGATTTAGGATACTGACTTTCCATTTTTGAAAATATTGGTATTAATTAGCCAAAATGCAATATAGTATTACAATGTCTATCATATGTACCTATATTACTCCCTCTTAAAAAGATTTTTTCTATAATCCAAGTGTTGTTGGGTCACTGCGGCCTGTACAGCACTGTGGCAGAGCACGGGGCTGCAATGATTCTACCTCAGTTTTCCCCATCAAGTTTTCCAGTCCACTCTGTTGGCTTATGACTCTGGCCAAGTTACGATGAAAGTTCAACACCTACACTTCTGGGGTAGAAAAGTCCAAAGTCACATCCCAAAACAAACATGAAATAAATGACTCTCAATCCCAGCTACGCTTAATTCTCAACCATTCTGAAGTTATTCACCCATTCACCCTCTAGCCTCAGCTCTCAGACCTCCCCCACTTCCCTTCAGGTAGCTTAACCACCATGGCAGATCCCAAATACTCCCATGTTAGGCATGCCCTCCCTCTTCTGAGGCTCTTTCTGGCTGCAGCCTTATTCAGTTTTTGGCTCCAGCCAGGTTTCTACCACAAGTGAGAGCAGTTGGTCTGCTCTCCTTCCCAGCCGGTCTGCTCTCCTTCCAAGCCAGCTGTACCTGAGCAAGCTCTCCTCTTTTCAGGCCCTTCCCTCAGTTCTGACATCCACTACAGGTGCAGTGGTTGGGGATGATGTTGCTCACTGCAATTCATTAATCCTTTCCAGCCACGTGGGGTTTGTAAACCTCATCATACCAAGTAAAAGGAAGTTGTGAGAGGCCAGATCACTGAGTATTAGTGCAGCTGCTTTGTGCTGCCCAGCAACAGATTCAGCCCATAAAGCCAGCTTAACCTGCCACAGGAGAATCACTCTAGTGTAAGGTATCATCCAGTAGCATAGAGCCAACAGAGTGGCTTCAACACTATTCTCCTTCTGTACAGCTGTGTAGGTTTGAGTCTGGGGCTTCCCTGTGGCCAGATTTCTGTCCTGGAGATTTTGGCAGAAATCACATTTTAGAACAGCCTTCATGTTGATTTAATTTACACTTAGGGACAAGCCCAGCACAAACTCAGAATGAAATGCAAAGGCAAACTGTACACCATCTTTGTACACACACCCAACACCCCTTCTGAACTGTACCATATGCAAGATGAGCTGGCCACAGGATCTGGCTCAGGGTTTTTACACTGGCAAAGAAGACTCTTTTTGTAGTGTATTACTATGCACCTATTTTTTTTTTTAAGTACCAAGGTATGTGATGTGCATTTCCCAGTCTAAGTAAGTCGATATTAACTAAAGACTACAGAGTCGTTGAGCCACTCTCTAACAGAAGAACACTAGGTAGACCAGGAAGGGCAGTGAGCAGACCTTTTATGGTGAGGACATTGGTGAGTGATTGCATCCTCAGCACGTGGATGACTACCAGGTATGCGATACGTTGGTTGTAGTAGTACCATATTCAGGGTCTTAATCTGTTTTAGGCATAATGTAAATCTTCTTGTGATATCTGATTCATTACTCCATTTTAATTGGGAGAAGAGAAACTTAATTCATTAGCAACAGTAGCAAACAACCACCATATTTAACAATCAGATTGTCTACATATGAGTTAGGAAGTTCCTTATAACACTGCACAATAGCTGGGGAAAACGGCTGTTTCCTATTCTTCCAATAACCCAGCAATACTGCATGGCTCAGCCTCCACTTCCATTTTGGGAGAGAAGATTATTTCCTCCTTGATCACCTTCCTCATAATTCCCACAGAAACCTGTTCATTCAGGCTTGCTACTCTGACATGCAGTGTTTTAGGAGGCTAATCTTCAAGAATGACAAGGTAACAGTAAGAATATTTTCTATTTTTAATACTATGACTCTAATATTCCATGGAAGGAATATTTCTACATTCTACTTGTAGATTATATCAGGTTTTGCCCCCTTTGGTGATGGCTCTCACAAACAGTTATGTAACAGAATTAATTATAAAAACAACTGTGCGGACATTGCCATCTTAGTATTGAAAGTGGTGGGTGGTTTGTTTTTGCGCCTTTTCTTCCTTCTGTTTAAAACAAAATGTTTTGTTAAAGACCAAAGTCACACAAAATGTTACATCCTGGAAAATTTGTGATTTTATCTAATTAATTCCCTTTGTATTTAATCATGTAGGCAAAATGCCATCTTAATTACCTAGTTTATTAGGTGAAACTCTCTAATATGACATGCTTCCATGGACAGAATCATAGCTTAACACCATGGTATCTAAATCTTGATGAGGAGATCAACATTATTCATATTCACAATGAGAAGAGCTTGGAGAATTAAGGTACTGAAAGAAGCAAACAGAAAAATCTCTGCTATTACATTACCTACTCAGATAAAACTCATCTATTATTAGGCATTTATTGTGCTATTGCAAAACATTTTTCTGAACATTTTTGTGATGAAGGAAAGAAAAAAAAGTGTGTGGTGGAGTGTAAGACAAGGAAAAAAGGAGGTGCCTGTTTATAGAATTCATCTTGTTTTGGCAAAATCATCCCCCCCCTCCAAAAAAAGGGAGGGGGGCAAAAGAACAACCAATTATCATGGTTATGATCAGCCTTAAGAAGGGACAAGGGTGAACAAACAAACAATTACTATCATACCTATAACATAGAAAATTCTGTAAAGGAGCAAACCAACTTGCTCCAGGCAACCCCATATCCTATTTCTAGCACCTTCTTTTCCCTGTTACTCCAGAGTACGACAAAATTAAAAAAAACCCTGTAACTGTGTTTTACTAATTCTGCAATTCTATCATGGGTGGGGCAGGGGTTACATCTCCCTACTTTTACCATAATTGATCAGTTTATGCCCTGCGGCATAAAATTTAAGTCTTGTAAGAAATTTCTCACTTAATGCCTTGTAGCTATTTATGTATCTGTTCACATAGCCGTGAGTGCTGAAATCAAACATTTATTTTTAGTCTCTATTCGAACAGAGTGTTGTGACTAATGTTGTGGGAAAATGTCACATTACTGATCTTTTTTCATTCAGAATCAGAAGATAAACCTCAGAAATGCAAAATTTTCTGCAGAACACAAATTTTTGAAAAATTCCATTTTGGAAGAACTGAAATGAAATTTTTCAAGAATTTACATTACAGCAAGCTGGCTCACCAGCTGGGCAGCCAGGCAGCCTAAGAGTCCCATCAGGCAAGCTACAGGGAACAGAGCAGGCTGGGAAACCTACGAGGCAGATAGATGGGGAATCAGGATAGCTGGGCTGCTAGGGAATTGGGAAGACTGGCAGGAAGTCTGCCCAGGCAGTCAACCTCCCTGCTTTCCATTCAGTTGAATCAGCATTTCAGACAGAAATCCGTTCTGTCAGAAAAAATTCAACAAGTGTTAGTTGGGGCTAAATTTACAGACACTTGGTTTGACAATCTAACAACCTGAAAGACGAGCAGATGCAGTAGCGCTTAATTTGTTCAAGGGCTTGCCAGGGCTGAGCCTCAGCACCTCTAGGTGTAACAGTTCATAGCCCCAGCACCTCTGGGCTTGCTGCATCAGTTATAAATGTAAAAAAATTGCTTGAGCCCCAGCACCTCTTTCATTACAAATTAAACACTGAGATGCAGTATCTCCTTCAAGCCTGTGGTTTATCTACACCAGCAGCATTCCAAATCTGGTATTGTTGGAATGATGTTGGTATAGATAAGCCACAGAGCTTGGGGCTTGAATCACAAAGACAGAAGGTTTGGCTACAGTAAGATGAAGGAAGTAGTATAATATTACTAGGACTAATAACTCTTCTGAGTGCTCCAAAAATATGGCATCAGTGATTGAAGTTAGGCCTTCCAAACCCTGTTAACAGACACAGGAATATATAGCAGGACTTTCTATACTGTCTCAGATTATTAATCAGAATTGGTATACTACTTCCAACAGTTGCCAATACCTAATGCTTCAGAGGAAGGGACATCTCTCCTCCCCCATTAATGACCCTACCTAACAGTGCAATCCTATATTTGGCCTGGGAGAAGAGTTGGATTCCTTCGTTACTGGTCCAGGCAGCGTTAAATTTTTGCCTTGAAGCATAAATTAAGAGCATTAATTAATACACGATTGTATTAATAGATTCCTTTTCCAGAGGAAAGTTGAAGTAATACTAGGCTGACTCTGCAGATTAGTTTCCAGTATAATGACTCATATATCCCAGAACATTATGACAAAACTGCTGGTAGCATATTGCCTGACACACACACTGTAAAATATAGAGCTGGGCAAATAATCTGCAAGACATAATTTATTCAAGACATTTTGCCTCTTTTTCTATTCATGTCAGCAAGCAAATCACTATTCCCAAATGTATTTGTTACTTAAAAGCATTCATCAAACTATCTTCATGAATAACTCTGTAGATTGTTCACAAGCACTTGATGGCAGTATTCGATATTTGAAATTGCAAATTCAATCTGTCTTGATCAGTTTTAATTGAACACGCACATCACATGGTATGTTTCTATTCCCTCAATTAAGAAATAGAGCCTTTAGTTTCATGTGTTTTTATGTCAATATTTGAGCATTTGATCATTGCTTTTTTTCTGAAAAGATTTATTTTCTAAGGCGATATCATCACCTTAAGGTTAGGCCCAAAATTTAAGTTCTATAAAAGGATATTACCAAACCTATTATGAACAGACATGGTTTCATTATTAATTTAACAGAAAACAGGTTTTTGGGAAAAATATTCACTGATTATAAGCCCAGCATGACAGCTATTGCACGAGAGGCAAAAAGAAAAAATCCTTTCGAAAAAAGTGAAATACAAATAATGATGAATAGACAGTGTCTGTATAGATTTTAAAAGTACAGCATAGAAAATATTCAGGTTCACCTTTAAAACAAGAGAAAGGGAAGATTCGTGCAATCGGAACAAGAAGAACACTTTGCACTACACACACAAGCAGTTTTCTAGTAACATACCTGAAATATCAAAGCTGGATCAATATATAAAGATGGTTGTTTCTGCAATTAAGGTAAAAATCACAAATATTTTCATTCACTAAATATCTTGCCATTTTAAATACTTTTTGCTCTTGTCTCTGTGCTATTCGGACTTCAGCTTGATTGTCATTAGTTTACAATGAAGATGAGCATTATGCCAAATTGGTAGGCAAATTCTGCCTAACTTACTCACACAGGTAGTCTCGCTAGTTTAAGTGGGACTTTGCATGAACAAAATTTGGCCCTGGTGTTGCTAAGTACACAGTATTAATTCTTAATACAAACAATATATTCAACCTCCTTTTCTTTTAATGTTTTAGGTTATTTTAACCAATAGTAGCCAATCTTACATGCTTATATACCAAAGAGCATATAAAATTATTATAACACATATCCCAAACTCAGAGTGTAAGTGGGTGCAATCCCATTGAAGGCTATGGATTTCAATACACCTGCCTCACTCACTATGTGTCCCTGCCTCATTTATGTACAACATTCAACTGGTGCATTGAATGAGGCAGGGGAAATAATAGTATGATCACGTAATGAAAGTCTATATCATAATGCAGATGCACATGGAGACAGAGTTAAGACTGCATTACACATTTCTGGACTTTTTAGTGTTTAGCTTCGGACTATTATATATTCTTAACTTTGTTATATCATATATATTCCATACTAAAAAACTAACTATACTGCAGTAAATAACCTAGCATTAACATATCTTCTAACATTTAAAAAAACAAAAATATACTACTATTACAACTCATGGCTTTGCCAATTAAATAAAACTCATTTCCGGTTTGCATACATAATTGTTGGTAAGACTTCACAGTAAAACAGTTTTCATGTCATGTCATGTTCTGCAAAAATGGAAGATTTGAAGTGGGTGATAGCTGGAGAAACTGTCCACACCAAAACATGGTTTCTTAAGCAAGAGTGTAACAACTGCTTCTTTAAGAAAATCCGACACTTTGCCCTTGTTAAACAAGGCACTGACATTCGCCACCCTGCACTTAAGGAGGGAGGAGTTTGTCTGGCTGGCTGGGAGAAGAAGGCAATGCTTTCCGGCTTTGGGGAGCAGGGGAAACGTAAACCTGCTGAAAGAGCAGTCAGCATGGTGGATGACTCACCACCCAGGAATGAAGGGTTTAGAAAGGTCAGCTGGGACTGGCCCGTCCCCTCTCCACTGAGAACAGGCTGGGCAGCACCCACCTTCTCTCCCTAAATAGGTCACAAATATGCCAGGTGTTTAGCTATATCCGCTGTGGGCATTACACTAGCCGTCCCATGAAGGGGGGCTGGAAAGGAATTTTTCCCTTACCACCATATTGGCCAGGTGCAGTTGTGGGGTGGTTCGCCTTCCTCACAGCAGATTCAGATAAATTCTGTTCATGCATAGCGTGATGGGCAGTAGGCCACATGTCGCAACTCTTTATTTGAGTGTATAACGGATGTTCAGTACAGGTACTCCATAAATTAAGGCACAAAAGCATAGAAAAATGGCTTGGAAAAGGAATTAAGGAGAGTAATTGGTAATTGAGCAAGCTGGGGGCAATTGGAGACTGGTACAGCAGGGAGCCAACCCCCCCATCATTATAGTCCACCTTAACCCTGTCGTGGTCGGTAAGATCCCAGCAAGGAAATTGATGGAGGGACCTGGATGAAAAGGCGAGCCATGGAAGCCCCCCGCAAAAAAATTAGCTGGAATTGGTAAGGTCCCAGCAGGGAATCTGATGGAGGGACATAAATTTTATACCTGCACTGCATACATTTTCTCCGCTGGGTTAGTCCCAGACATCTGTCTAATAATAAAGTTACAGCCTGATAAAACCCATATCTAATGTTGCCTGTCATTCTTTCGGCAAAGCCAGACAATCCATTCCAACAAGGTCCTCAACACCTCATTGCTGCTTTTCACAAGCAAGAAGAAACATGGATCTAACATATAGGTTTTGTCCTATACATCCTCAATTCCTCCACATGCACCACATAATAAAATGCAAACATAGAAGATGCTGGATTTGTTCCCCAAGATTTAGCCACCATGGATACAGAGAACTCAGTCCAAATATGAGTAATTGCATATTACAACAAATCTGAAAACTCCTTGCAGAAAGAAACACACGTGTCATCAGATGCAAATGATCCAATTTAACTAGATTAACCATCAGGAACAGTTCCACTGACTGGATCTTTGCAGAAAACTACAAAGGAAGTGAAGAATATTTTCTTCAATGCCTGCACAGCCACAACATAAGATCTCAGAAACTCTATGTCGCCAGCACTCTAGCTTTCTTTCCTTCCACCTCATTACTCATGTATCATCTAAATTAGCACTGCAAGGACAAATCTGAGGAAGAGGATGTGACAGATCATTTCTATCACTGGTTATGGAAACAGATTATAATATTTTAGCAAACAATCAAAGCAGTTTATTGCCAAATCCAATTTGCATTTAATGCAGGACATACACAAAACAAGTATGCCACTTCTCCAACACTCAATTCACGCTGAACTACATAGCTAGCTGGAGGACCTGGACTAACAACAGGCCTGTGGTGTCATCGAATAACTGATGCGTATTATATTATTAACCAACGACCTTTCATTCAACAGAATAATCAGAGTAGATTTACCCACATCACAGACTCCTGTGAACATGCCCTTAGCAAGGTGGATTACACCAATATTACATGCTTTTGGGCTTACATCTCATTCAGAGAAACTAACCTATACTAATTCAGTTATTCACTTAACATTTTGCTAGCATATCAGAATACCTCAGATTTTCAGACTATTTTTAATGACCTTCTTCCTAAAACAAGCATTTTATGCCTGGGCATTATTTTAAGGAGGGAGAACAAAAAGGCAGACTGTCCCCCTGCAAATTTCAGCCTGAAAAAATTAACCAAAAAACCCTACCACCATTTGTCTCCACCAACTTTCAGCCAGCTAGTGCAGAGCAAGGGGAAACAGGTAAGGGGAGTCTGAAGCAGCTGCTTTAGGTACCAGTGCTCAGGAAATGCTCCCTGCTTTCCATTTCTGGGTGAGGATTAGCTAGCTGTTTATTTGATTTGCTCAGCTAACAGAAGGCAGCTGCAGACACTGCAGTGAAGTCTCCCACAAATAGCTGTTGCTGTGCTCCTGGTTGGGCAGGAAGGAGGCTACAGTTAGGATTCCTGTTAAGAGGTGAACTCTCCCCTAGCCATCTAGCTTCCAGCTTGGAGTGGCTGAGGTCAGCAGAATGAGAAGGATGTTAGCCTGCTGAAGAGGAGTCCAAGCTACTGGCTTTCTGCCTGCCCAACAGCTTCTGCTTTTCCTCCTCTGTGCCTGAGGGACAGATAAGGGGATGGAAGAACAGAGGAACCTTGGGGAAAAGTGGGGGCTGAGAAATAACCGAGACAGATGGGAACCCCAACCAGTGTAGCCAACTCTCTGTCTTGCAGTATTTGTTTTCCTTAGTGAACCAACTGATGGAATCAGGAATCTACATGAGGATCTCAGCTTCCATTTTTTTAAAAAAATAAGATTCTTGCCTTCCTGGTTGCAAATTACAGCTTGAAAATGTAAAGCAAAGCACCCTAAGGCTCAACAGAAGGCAAATAAAAATAACTCAAAATGTATTACTTAATAAACCTCTTGATTTGAACCCTGATTCATGATGTTTGAACATTTGGGGTTGGCAATACTAGAACCCTAGGAACAACAGCCTACGGAGTCAGTGAATGCTGACCTCCATCATATGACAGGAACATCTTGTACCCCATCCCATGGAGTGTGATTGATGCCAGGAAATAAAGAGCATGTCTATGTGCCACCCTTATTACAGATAGGAAACTTGGGGAGAAGAGACCCTTTAAGACCAAGGAGTAAATCTGAATAAGAAAGTTTGGGAGAACAATAAATCTTGAAGAAATGAGGGATAGGATGGGACAGAGAGCTGCAGTTTCCTGGCTCTAGGTGATCACTCTGCCTTCTGACCCATCTCAGCAGAACTGAGCTTTTGTGGAGAGTGAGGGGACAAGGGAGGTGAAAGGTACAGGAAAAACTGAGGAGGAGCTAGGCTCTTTGGAGAAGAAGGAAGAGAGTGGAAATTAGGAGTGAGAGGCTGTGTTTGAGGAAGCAGCCAGGGAGAATTAGGGGTCTGGAGAAGTCTGGAAATTTGGAAGGAAAAAGTGAACAAGGAATTTTGAGACAGAGAGGGGTTGTTATCTGGGAAGATAGGGCTAGGAAAAGAGAACATGGCAATTCTGAGTTGGGGGAAAGGAGAGATGGGGAAGGAAGAGGATTCTGGTGCAGAAGAGGAGACATGGAGAGTGTAGGAATTTGATGAAAAGAGGACAGGTTAAAAGGCTCTGGGGAAAGGTAAAAGTATCATATGAGGGAATTATAGACTCAGCAATGATCAGTGGGAGTGCTCATTACAAAGATCTTGCAGGTACTAAAAGCACCACTCTCAATCCTTTTTCAATGGAAACAATATATTTCCAAGCCTTCTGAGGAGCCAAAAGACAGGACTTTCTGACTTCAGTGGCAGAAAAATTGTCAGACTACCTGTGACTCTGGGTACTCCCTCCTATCAAATGGAGAATGGGTTTGAGGATTTGCAGAAGAATTAAAATTTATTTTGCAGCTTAACCTTTAGGGCCCTCTTTTTGTTGTTACTATCCTCACAGGTGCAACATGTCAGTTTGACTATTTCTTAATTGATCTTATTCAACATTAAGCATTAAAAATGATCATCCCAACAAAACACAGTCTCCTACTTTCTAATATGCTGTAGTTGATGAATTACCGCAAAAATGATAGAAGAACATTTTTAGATAGAAGTCCATCAGCTCATACATGGTTTCCCAGACTAGAATCAACAGCAAGTTCTGCATAAAATACATAGCAGTTGTGACGGGGCAACGCCAGATGGTTATGGAAGAGTAGTCTTGGACCACTACTGGTGCGCCAGCCTTGGACCAGCCGGGCGCGCACCTTCCCTAGGTCCCACCACAGCCGCGCTGAGGGAAAGGCAGCCGATATTAAGAAGAAGACAACCTTGCCATACATTTTGGAGGCCGCTACAATGGCCGTGGGCCCCACCACCTCACCAATGCCCGCACATAGGTCTCCACGTGGGGCGAGGCGGGCACGAGGAGGCAACGAACGCCATGTTTCCAGGTCATGGTGGGAAAGGGCCCCAGCCGCTATAGATAGTAGCGGAGGCGGTGGGCTGGAGAGATGACGTAGCGGCAGGCAGGGGGGCTGCTGCCACCTGGGCGTACGCTCTAGGTACCGCAGAGCTGGTGGAGGGAACAGCGGGGAGGGGCGCCCCAGCCGGAGATGGGGCCGGGGCATTGGGGGCAGCCCCTGCCATGGAGGGCCTGGTCTTTTTAGTGGGGCCTTCCCCTTCTTCTTCCCCTGGCCCTTCCCGCCGGCTGGGGGGACTCCCCCCAAATCTGAGGGGGTGAGAAATGTGGCAGCAGTGGAGGTCACCCCGGTGCTCGTTGCTGCTGGTGCCCCAGCGGGGGCGGTGGCAGATGGTTCAGCGGCGGAGGTAGAGGCTTGGGGGGGTGACAGGGGGGCAGGTGGGGGAGGGGTAGCTGGGGCTGCTGGAGGAGCCCCACCCGTCTATCCCCCTCCATCATGAGCAGGGAGGGAAGGAGAGACACCAGAAGGAGGAGGGGAAAGGAGAAGCAGGTTGACCGCTCCTCCGTGCTAGGCTGCAGGCAGGGGAGGAGGGCGCCAAAAGGGGTGGGTTGGACGGGGGGCAATCAGGGGTTAGGGTTCAGTCGCTGACGCAGGGTGGAATTCCGGCACCTCTTGGTGCACTAGGGGAGGGGGGGGATACAACAACATTGGGGGTGCAGTGAAGAGGGTTCAAACTAAAAAGGGGAGTTGCACAAGTGCATGGGAGGGGACATGGGCACACGGAGCAAGGGGCTAAGCAGGCTGGAGGTAGGGCAGGGAAACCAAGGGGCTAGCCTCAGAGGCAGGGGCAGGGCAAACAAACAGAGGCTGCAGGAGGAAATGGGTGGGGCAGGCAAACAAACTGAGTAAGGGGGCTGGGGCAAAGGGGGGAGGGCAAAGCTGCAAGTAGCAAATGGGGCAGGTTGCAAGGGCAAAGCTGGGGGGTGGGCAGTCCGGGGGGGGGCACGTGCACCCACGTGCACTTGCACAATGTCTGTTTAGGCTGGCTGCTGCTTCTGGCCCGAAGGGTGAAAAGAGGGCGTGGCAAGCCAAGCAAGCAGCTGAGTCCAGAGGCAGGAGCTGAGACAGATGGTATACAGCCAGTGGGGGTGGTGGAGGGGGCAGCGGTGGTGGTAGTTGTGGTGGGGGTTGGGGGGACACACAGATGGATCGGAGGTCAGCTCCACGCCACACCCCCTGTGTCCCTACAAACACAGTCAGGACCCCCACCACAAGAGCACAGTTTGAAAATTACTCAGTCTTAGGGCCCCCTCCACGGTGGTCTGCAGAGTCTCTAGGTGCTCCCCACTGGTAGATGGTCCTCTTCTTCTCCTCCTCAGGCTTCAGCAGCTCCAGGCAGCGGCCTCTGCAGCAGCAGCAGCTCCAGGAACTCCAGGCGGTGGTCCAGGCAGGCAGAAAGGACCCCTCTCAGGTGGTTGTGGTGGTGGTGGTGTCCACAACACCAATGGCTGGGGTCCCTCACTCCTCCTCTCTGGGGAGTGGGCTAGCAGCTCCCCCCCCCCGGGGCTGCAGTTGGAGCAGTAGCAGCACCCGAGAGTGGGGGGGTCCAGCAACCAGGTAGCAGAGAATGGGGGGGGGGGTGTCTGGCCCAGCCAGGGGAGCAGCTGGAGCAGCAGGGAGAGCTTAGAGCCCAGCAGCAGGAGTAGCAGCTTCCCACCTCTCTCCAAGCTAGAAGGCTATGGAAGAGCAGTGTTATTGGGATCCAGGAAGTGGGCGGGCGAAGCCCGTACACTGCTAAAGGATCCCCCCCAGCCTAAAAGGGGGATCCACAGGACCTAGATGCCCAAAAAATTCCGGGGGACAACTAATAAAATAACAGGGATAGGAGTGCGGTCAAAGGGTCAAACGAAGGGAACCGGACGGGGACACCGAGCAGAGAACCCCAGACAGCGCCCACTGCTCCTCAAAGCCATCAAGGGAGTCAGAGGACGCCGCCCAGAGGAACTCTGCCCGGATACGTGAACAGACCAAGGATCGGAAATAGGCCCCACAGTCACAGGAGACTCCATCGGCCAACCTCCTCACTCTGGTTTTGTAGATGGCCATTTTAGATAGGGCCAGGAGGAGGTTCACCAGGACATCCCATGACTTTGTGGGGCCACGGATAGGGAGTGCATAACTGAGAAGGTGAGGGGAGAAGTGCAACCAAAAACATAATAAAATATTGGTGAGTAGCCAGAAAAGGGGCTGCAGCCTGGCACACTCCAGGTAGACATGTGCCAGGGTATCCCTCACGCCGCAAAAGGGGCAGGTGTCTGGGATTGAGGTGAACCGCGCCAAGTACACGCCCGTGCTCACGGCTCTGTGAAGGAGCCGCCAACTGACATCCCCGGCGGGCCTTGGGACTAAGGTGGAATATAAGCTGGCCCACCAGTCCTCCTCACCCTCCAAAGGTGGCAGGAGGTCCCACCATTTTGTATCGGGGCGGGACACGAGGGTGCGGGCGTGAAGGGTGTGGAGCACGAGCGTGTAGAGATGTTTTCTTGGCGCGGTTTGAAAGCAGACGGGCTGCATCTCGTGCAACTGGCTTCTAGTGAAGGGGTGAAGGGGTCGGTTGGGTCCACGGGGCAGGGGTCCAATTAAAAGGTCAGGCGGGGCGTGCCCTCGTGCAGGATCCGGTCGAGATGAACCCGAGCGGCGGGCGGCAAAGCGGCCTTCACCTCCTGAAGTATGCGCCGGGGAGTACAAGGTCTGGAAAGCCCCATGCGCTGAGCGAGCATCAGGGGATCCAGCCAGTCTCCCCAGTCATAGTCCAGGAGGTCTCCGACTCTTGTGACCTCTGCCAGGACCAAACTCTGGTGCACCGAGCGGGACTCCGCCACTCGCACACGAAGCTGGGGGTTGTGTAGCAGGGGCTCCACGAGGAGATCTGTCCCCTCGGTGGCCGCCACGGACCTGGTCGTTGAAAAGAGTTTCCAGGTCCGGAGGAGGTCCTGGTAGAAGACCAGCAACCCGGAGAGGTCTCGCGGAAGACCTCTCAGATGGAGATAAAGGAGCTGCCGGTCGTATCGGAGCCCTCGGAAGCGGCGCAAGAAGACGTGCGCCAGTATGCTCCACGCCGGACTACCTGCACCATAAAGGAGCCTCTGCAGGGTCTGGAGGCAGAAGACACGGACCTGAGTGAGCAGACATTTTAGGCCCTGCCCTCCCTCCTCCACAGGTAGATGGAGAACCCCTGCAGGGACCCAGTGCAGTCCTGACCAAAAGAACTCCAGAATCGATGTCAGGAGGTTGGCCAGGAAACCCGGGGCCGGGACCAGGGTGTTGAGCCGGTACCAGAGCATGGACAGGACTAGATGATTAAGCACCAGCGCTCTCCCTCGAAGGGAGAGGCACCGGAGTAGTCCTGTCCATTTCCGGAGCCGCTCTATCACCCCGCCCTCTAAATTCTGCCAGTTCTCCGGCGGAGAGGGATGCGTGGCAGAAAGGTAAACGCTGAGATAGAACAGTGGACCCGTGCTCCACCGGAGGGCCTGAAGTGCAGGTGGGAGGGAGCTCGCCTGCCGCCAGTCCCCTACCACCAAGCCAGAGCTCTTGACCCGCGCAGAGGAGGCTGCCGAATAGATGGCCTGGCAAGCCTCCACCCGCACCAAGTCGCCCGGGTCCTGGACCACGAGGAGCATGTCATCAGCGTACGCCGACAGGACCAGCCGCAGCTCCGGCTCCCGCAGCACCAACCCTGTCAACCTCCTTCGGAGGAGACAGAGGAAGGGCTCGATCGCCAGAGCATACAGCTGACCTGAGAGGAGGCACCCCTGCCGTACTCCTCGCCCGAAGCTGACCGGTTCGGTCAGGGTCCAGTTGAGCCTGACCAGACACTCTGCGGAAGCGTACAGCACCCGGAGAAAATTCACAAACCTGGGTCCGAATCCAAACGCCTGCAGAGTGCTCAGGAGATACCCGTGATCCACCCTGTCAAACGCCTTCTCCTGATCTAAGGACAGGAGGGCGAACGACAGACCATCCCTACACCCAAGTTCCAATAGGTCCCGGACCAGATATAGGTTGTCGAAGATGCTGCGGCCCAGGACGGTGTAGGTCTGGTCTGGGTGGACCATGTCCACCAGCACGGACCCTAGCCGCAGTGAGATGGCTTTTGCCACGACTTTGTAGTCCGTGCTGAGGAGCAAGACAGGATGCCAGTTTCGTAAATCGTGGAGGTCCCCCTTCTTCGGCAATAAGGCGAGCACGGCTCGCCTGCACGAAAGAGGGAGGACCCCGCTCTGCAAAGACTCAGCCCAGACGGTGACTAGGTCTGGGCCCAGGATGTCCCAGAACACGCGGTAGAACTCCACGGTCAGCCCGTCCATGCCCAGAGATTTATTGGTGGGCATGCGACGGAGGGCTTCCGAGAACTCGGCCAGAGTGAGAGGCAGCTCTAGCCGGTCTCGGTCACCCACGCTGACCATCGGGAGCTCCTCCCAAAGCACTCTTCAAGCGTTAGGATCGGTCGGATCCGGGGAGAATAGGCTTGCGTAGAAGGCTCTCGCCCTCCCGCACATCTCCACCGGATCCGTGAGGGGGGTGCCATCTTCTGCCAGTAGGCAGATGATATGTTTCTTAGCCCCCCTCTTTTTCTCCAGGGCGTAGAAGAAGCGGGAGCCGCGATCCATCTCCCGAAGGAGACGGATGCAGGATCGAACAAAGGCACCCCGGGCCCGATGGTCCTCGAGGATCCGGAGCTCCTCCTGCTTCTCCCGGCACGCTCCGCAGAGGGGTGGATCCTTGGGGCTGGTGGCCAGACACCTCTCCAGCTCTAAGACCTCCCGTTCCAACTGCTCTATCGCCGCATCCCTCCGTCGGCTGGCGCCCCGGGTGTAGTCATGGCAGAAGAGCCGGGCGCGCACCTTCCCTAAGTCCCACCACCGCCGCGCCGAGGGAAAGGCACGCCGCTGCCCTCACCAGGCCAGCCAGAACTCCCGGAAGGACGCCACGAAGCCCGCATCCTCCAGCAAGCTGTTGTTAAAATGCCAATAGGCCGGCCCCGGCCTCTCCGCGCAGAAGGAGGCTGTCACGGTGGCTATATGATGGTCAGAAAATGGGGCCGGCCGGATGCTGGAGGAGTGGGCTCGTGAAAGATGAAAGCGTGATAAATAAATGCGGTCCAACCGGGAGTGGCGCGACCGATGGGCCTCCACCCGGACAAAGGTGAACGTGGAAGTGTCATCCGGGTGGTGGTCGCGCCAGATGTCCACCAGGGAGTGGTGTTCGACTATCTCCTGGAGGACGGCGACGGCGGCCAGGCTCTGCTCGGTCCCCGAGCGGTCCCACTTCTCAAGGGTGATGTTAAAGGGTGATGGCGGGATAAGGGCAGGGGCAGAGGTGAGAGTCTGGGTGGGGAGAGGGCTCTCACTGATGCCGGGCACAAGCTCTCTGGTGGATTTGGCAGCAACGGCATCAGGTGGAGGACTTTCTTCTGTAGGGTCCTCTCCCGGAAAGGAGGTCGAATGCTCCTCACCAGCGAGGGATGCCCCTGGTGGCTCAGGTTCCAGCCGCGTGGCACTGGCCGTCGCCTCAACTGGCTCGGCGGCTCTCAGCGGGGTGCCCTCTGCAGCCGGGTTGATGGAGGAGTCCAGGGGCTCCTCGGAGGTGGGAGCAGAAGCAACGGTTGGGGGAGGGAACATGGGTAAAGGGGGGCTGGAGTGAAGTCGCCCAGATCGAGGCCCGCTGGCATAGGATCATCCTCCCCCTGGGTGACCGGGGTCAGACCCAGGGCCTCGATCTCCTCATATATAGACGGGAAATTGTTTTCCGCTACTCCGGGATTCTCCCCGCCGGCACCTGACGCGACGGTTACTTTGGGGCACACTGGGGTTTCAGATGGTGCCTCGGGGGTCTTGGAGGGGAGGGACTCCCGTGGAGGGGAGATACTGCCTTCCAGTGCTGCCACGTCTTCCCCAGCCAGCTCTGGTGGATGGAACACACCCGTGGGTAGAGCGGAAGGCTCGGCATCAGTGCCCCCCTTCGTGGTCTTCCGGGGGGCCTCCGCGTCAGATGGGAGGAGCGGAGCTCGAGCTTCCGCTTGCCCCGCTTCCCCTGGACTAGGGCCCAGCCCTCCATGGCATCATCCAGGGGCTGGCTAGCAGGGGTTGTGTCAGGGGGCAGAGGCGATGGCTCAGGGACTCGAGGGGGTAACGGTGGGGCAGCACAAGGGAGGGAAGATTCCCCTTGGGGCAGGCCCTCTCCCATGCTTGGCGGTGTCCCTGCCGCACCCTCGTCCACAGGTCCCACCAGATTGCAAACAGCGGGGGTGGGGTTCTCCCGCTCATCTGCATCATCTGCAGCCCAACGGGAGAGGGCTGATGACAGAGATGGGCTTCCCCAGGGTAGAGAGGGCGGGTAACAGGGCGGCATTAGGGAGAAAGGGAGGGACGGAGGTCAGGACCAGGCAGACACCCAGGTCCTCTAGCGGCTCTAGGGGGACAAAAACGCCCCCTACCGCCAGGCCCTTCTCCACTGCCTCCTGGGCGGCGGCCTCCGATGTTAAGAAGAAGACAACCTTGCCATACATTTTGGAGGCCGCCACAATGGCCGTGGGCCCCACCACCCTCGCCAACGCCCACACATAGGTCTCCACGTGGGGCGAGGCGGGCACCAGGAGGCAACGGACGCCGTGCTTCCTGGTCATGGTGGGAAAGGGGCCCCGGCCGCTATAGATGGTAGCGGAGGCGGTGGGCTGGAGAAATGACGTAGCGGCAGGCAAGGGGGCTGCCGCCACCTGGGCATATGCTCTGGGGACCTGGGGAGGGACATCTGCAGAGCTGGTGGAGGGAACAGCGGGGAGGGGCGCCCCAGCTGGAGATGGGGCCGGGGCATTGGGGGCAGCCCCTGCCATGGAGGGCCTGGTCTTTTTAGTAGGGCCCTTCCCCTTCTTCTTCCCCTGGCCCTTCCCGCCGGCTGGGGGGACTCCCCCCGAATCTGAGGGGGTGAGAGACGTGGCAGCAGTGGAGGTCACCCCGGTGCCCGTCGCTGCTGGTGCCCTAGCGGGGGCGATGGCACATGGTTCGGCGGCGGAGGTAGAGGCTTGGGTGGGTGAAAGAGGGGCAGGTGGGGGAGAGGTAGCTGGGGCTGCTAGATGAGCCCCACCCGTCTCATCCCCCTCCATCATGAGCAGGGAGGGAAGGAGAGACACCAGAAGGAGGAGGGGAGAGGGTAAGCAGGTCGACCACTCCTCCCCGCTAGGCTGCAGGCAGGGGAGGAGGGCGCCAAAAGGGGTGGGTTGGACGGGGGGCAATCAGGGGTTAGGGTTCAGTCGCTGACGCAGGGTGGAATTCCGGCACCTCTTGGTGCACTAGGGGAGGGGGGGGATACAACAACATTGGGGGTGCAGTGAAGAGGGTTGCAACTAAAATGGGGAATTGCACAAGCGCATGGGAGGGGGCATGGGCACACGGAGCGAGGGACTAAGCGGTCTGGGGGTAGAACAGGGAAACCAAGAGGCTAGCTTCAGAGGCTGGGGCGGGGCAAACAAACAAAGGCTGCAGAAGGAAATGGGCGGGGCAGGCAAACAAACTGATGCTAGTAAGGGGGGCTGGAGCAAAAGAGGAGGCAAAGCAAGTGGCAAATGGGGCAGGTAGTAAAGGGCAAAGCTGGGGGGTAGGCAGTCCGGGGGGGCACATGTGCCCATGTGCACTTGCACAAGTCTTTTTTAGCTTGCTGCTGCTTCTGGCCCAAAGGGTGGAAATAGGGCGTGGCAAGCCAAGCAAGCAGCTGAGTCCAGAGGCAGGAGCTGAGGCAGATGGTATACAGCCAGTGGGGGTGGTGGAGGGGGCAGCGGTGGTGGTAATAGTGGTGGGGGTTGGGGGGGACACACAGATGGATCGGGGGGCAGCTCCACGCCACACCCCCCGTGTCCCTACAAACAGTCAAAACCCCCACCACAAGAGCACAGTTTGAAAATTACTCAGTCTAAGGCCCCCTCCACGGTATTCTGCAAAGTCTCTAGGTGCTGCCCCACTGGCAGATGATCCTCTTCTTCTCCTCCTCGGGCTTCAGCAGCTCAAGCGAGCAGACTCCACAGCAGCAGCAGCTCCAGGAACTCCAGATGGTGGTCCAGGCAGGCAGAATGGACCCCTCTCAGGTGGTGGTGCTGGTGGTGGTATCCACAACAGCAGTGGCTGGGGTCCCTCACTCCTCCTCTCTGGGGAGTGGGCTAGCAGCTCCCCCCCCAAGGCTGCAGTTGGAGCAGTAGCAGCACCCAAGAGTGGGGGGTTCAGCAACCAGGTAGCAGAGAACGGGGGGGTGGGTGGGTGTCTGTCCCAGCCAGGGGAGCAGCTGGAGTAGCAAGGAGAGCTTAGGGTCTAGCAGCAGGAGTAGCAGCTTCCCACCTCCCTCCAAGCTAGAAGCCTATGGAAGAGCAGTGGGGGAGAGAGAGAGAGATTCGCTCCAGGCTAAACAAATCCTTGGCACCAGGATAAGTAAAATGGCAGCTGCTCCAGGTCAACTAAGACATCTGCGGCCAATTAAGAATTTTCCAGAAGGCAGGGAGAAGGCTAGGTTGACTGGGACACCTGAAGCCAATCAGGGGCTGGATGAAACTAGTTAAAAGACTCCCAGTTAGTCAGGTGGGGGTGCATGTCAGAAGCTGTGGGAAGAAGTTGTGCCATTGGAGAGGCTGAGTAGTACACACCATATCAAGTACAAGGAAGGAGGCCCTGAGGTAAGGGTGAAGTGGAGTTTGAGGAAGTGAGGGCTGCTGTGGGGGAAGTAGCCCAGGTAATTGTACATGTCATGTTTCTAAAAGGTCAGCTACCATACCTGATACTATTAGGGTCCCTGGGCTGGAGCCCGGAGTAGGAGGTGGGCCCAGGCTCACCCCCCCACACACACACACACCTTTGCCCCTGATTAATCACTGAGACTGGAAGACAACAGAGATTGTGCAAGGAAGGATAATTTCTCCTCACCTCCCTCGCTGGCTTATGATGAAAATTGCTCAGTAGACTGTGACCCTTGTCTCTAGAGATAGAAGGGTTATGTGGAGGGTCACAGTGAGCCTCTGAGGTTAGCGAAATCTGCCAGGAAACACGGGACCCACGGAGGCAAGGACAGAGCTTTGTCACAACTGGTGTCGGGAGTGGGATTTTGTTCACAGCGTGGTGGAAGAAAGGGGTTTTTTTAAAAAAGAAAAAGTGCACTGGGGGTTTTGGGTTTTTTTTTTGGTTTGGTTTTTGTTTGTTTGCTTTGTACCATAATGGAGGAGGTGGTAAGAGCTCTGGTACAAGCCACATCAGCTCAGCAGGAGGCCACCCGGGTTCAGGCAATGGCACAACAGGAGTCTATGCGGCTACAGCAAGAAACCAATCAATTATTGATGAGACAGGCGACCCAAGATCATGCTCTCTTGAGAGAGGTGGTGGACCAGATGAAGATCCTCACCACCCAGGCCCAGGGGTCCGACGGGATGCAAACCCTGAGGGCCACTGGTTGTCTGCCAAAGATGACGTCAAGAGATGACGTAGAGACATATCTCCTCTCATTCGAAAGGACTGCTCAGCGTGAGGCGTGGCCCCAGGAGCAGTGGGCCAGCATCCTTGCCCCTTTTTTGTGTGGAGAGGCCCAGAAGGCCTACTTTGACTTGCCTGCCATGGATGCCACTGACTATACCCGTCTGAAGGCAGAGATCCTAGTACGATCAGGGGTAACGGCAGCGGTAAGGGCCCAGAGCTTCCTTGAGTGGAAATACCAGGAGAACAATCCCCCGAGGTCCCAGCTATTCGACCTCATACACCTCACACAGAAGTGGTTACAGCCCGAGGTGTGCAGGCCGGAGGAGATTTTGGAAACCCTGGTCATAGACCATTACATTCGGGGACTGCCACCAGATCTCTGCAAATGGGTAGGCCATAACGATCCGTCCACATACGATGAGATGATAACACTGGTAGAAAGATGGATGACAGCCAGGGGACTGACCCAACTACCCAAGGAAGGCCCCTTTCAAAGCAAGCATCCGACCCCAACCCTGGAAGGTTGGGCAGCCAAACCCCTGGGGAGTCCTCGGGAAGAAGGGGGGGCTGAAAACCAGTGGGGATCCCAGAAGGAAGGGATTGGCCTGAGTGGGGGGAGCCCTGGGACTAAACCACCCACCCCCCGGGATAGGGGAGTGATTAAAAGCAATTATAGATGTTATGCATGTGGGGAGTGGGGACACATAGCAGCACAGTGTCCCAGCACTGAGGAGCCTATGCAATGTAACTTCGGGATTGGGAGGTCCCATGCTCCCTTATCCACCTCACGGGGGTCGCATTAGCCCCGCATAATTACACCAGGCCAGTGAGGATAAATGGAGCAGAGACTACAGCGCTTGTGAACTCTGGGAGTGCTATTACACTCATATCGGGTAAGCTGGTAAAAAATAGTCAGCTGCTACAAGCCAAACACATAGCAGTGACGTGCGTGCATGGGGCCGTGAGCCATTACCTCACCATCCCAGTGGAGATAGAGGTTCAGGGAAACCCCATTGAGGTGACCGTGGGTGTAGTTCCTAAACTCCCATATCCTGTAGTCATTGGGAGGGACTATCCAGGGTGTGATAATTTACTCCCCCCGGAGAGGCTGGAGGGAGGTGGGGACCCTGAGGACAGCGACTCGTCACCGGGGGGAATGTCGACCCCTGATGTTTGCTGAGATTTCTCAGGATCTGTTGTCAGCCCCCCGAAAGACCTGGAAGACGAAAAAGGAGAGGAAGGCCATGAAGGCCTTGGGAACCCGGATCTTGACCCAGGGCCAGAAGACCTCCCTAGTAGGCAGGTGGACGCGAGCAGCCAACAGAGAAACTTCCTCCACAGAAGGTGAGCCAGAAACTGCCCCCAGCCATGATGGCGGTGAGCCGCTGGAAGAAGCAGAAGCCGGTCCCTGGGAGCTTGGGCAGGTTAGTCCCGGGAGAGAGACTTTTGGGAGGGACCAGGCGGGGGACCCCAGATATGATAACGCCAGGAAAGAGTTGGCTGAGATTGATGGGATACCCGTGGATGGGAGGGTCCGGGGTCCTGGACCTTAGTTTATAGTGAAGAAAGATCTCCTGTACTGCGTGGTGCAAATTCAGGAGCAAGAGATGCAACAACTTCTGGTGCCACGAAAACATCAAAAAGCCAATTGAGTCTCGCCCACAGTCACCTGTTTGGAGGACACCTAGGGGTAGAGAAAACCCAGGCACGGATCCTGCGGAGGCGATACTGCACCTCTTGTCCGGAGTGTCAGTTACATAGCCCTCGCCCGCACTTGCGGGCTCCTTTGGTACTTCTTCCAATAATAGAGGTTCCTTTTGAACGGATAGCCATGGATCTGGTAGGACCCCTAGAGAAGACAGCTTGGGGCCACCAACATGTGCTTGTTGTACTGGACTATGCAACCCGGTACCCGGAAGCTGTTCCCTTGCGCAACACAGCTTCCAAGACAATAGCTAAGGAGCTAGTACAGATCTTTGCCCAGGTTGGGCTACCCAAGGAGATATTGACTGATCAAGGGACACATTTCATGTCCAAGTTGATGAAAGATCTCTGTTCATTGCTCCATGTACAAGCCCTATGGGCCTCTGTATACCACCCGCAAACAGATGGCGTGTGGAAAGGTTCAATAAGACCCTCAAGGCCATGATCAGGAAAGTGGTGAGCCGGGATGGGAAAGACTGGGATACCCTATTGCCTTACCTCATGTTCGCCATCCGGGAGGTTCCGCAAACCTCCACAGGTTTCTCTCCATTCAAACAACTATTTGGCGCCCTCCTCGGGGCATATTGGATATAGCCAGAGAAGCCTGGGAACAGGAGCCAAATCCCAGAAGGAACATAGTTGAGCATGTACTGCAGATGAGAGATCGGATAGCACGAGTTACGCCCATTGTACGGGAACACTTGGAGAGAGCACAGGAGACCCAATGAACCCATTATAACCATCAAGCGAAGCTTTGACAGTTCCAACCAGGGGATTGGGTGATGGTACTGGTGCCCACAGCAGAAAGTAAACTGTTGGCCCAGTGGCAGGGACCCTACGAAATAATCGAAGCTGTGGGAGAGGTGAACTGTAAGGTGCGGCAGCCAGGCCGCCGGAAATCAGAGCAAATTTACCACATCAATCTTGTAAAACCTTGGCACAATCGAGAGACATGCTTAGTCATGCAGGAGACCCTTCCCCAGGAGGATAACTTACACGAGCAAGTGAGGATATCATCCAACTTGACGCCGATCCAAAAGAGCAAGGCAGCCAACATGATTAATCACAACAGAGATGTGTTCTCTACAAAACCAGGGCGGACGACTGAGACCTATCACCATATCCGCACAATCCCCGGAGCAAAGGTAACATTGAGACCCTACCGAATCCCAGCAGCCAAAAGAGAGGAAATCAAGGCCGAAGTAAAGAAAATGTTAGAATTAGGGGTTATTGAAGAATCTTACAGTCAGTGGTCCAGTCCAATTGTTCTAGTGCCTAAACCTGATGGTACCAGGAGATTCTGTAATGATTTTCACCGACTGAATGAAATATCCCAGTTTGATGCATACCCCATACCACACATCGACAAACTGGTTGACCGACTGGGTAGTGCCAGATTCTTGACGACACTGGATCTGACAAAAGGGAACTGGCAGATTCCTCTGACCAAAGAAGCTAAAGAAAAGACAGCATTCTCCACCCCGGATGGGCTATTCCAGTACACCGTCCTCCCTTCTGGGCTACAAGGGGCCCCAGCCACATTCCAGCACCTCATGGATAAGCTGCTGCGCCCCCATACTAGTTATGCAGCTGCATACCTAGATGTCATCATCCATACGCGAGATTGGGGAACCCACTTGGAGAAAGTTGAGGCAGTACTGCGCACCTTAAGGCAGGCTGGCCTCACTGCTAATCCCGCTAAATGCGCCATAGGGCTAGCAGAGACTACGTACCTGGGATATATTGTGGGAAGGGGCATAGTGAAGCCCCAAACGAATAAGCTAGAGGCAATTCAAAACTGGTCCCGGCCGACCCGAAAGAAGCAGGTCCGTGCATTCCTAGGTGTGGTAGGCTGTTACCGTCAGTTTATTCCCCACTTCGCCACTAGCGTAAGTCCCCTAACGGACCTAGTGAAGGCTCGAAGTCCAGACATGGTAAAGTGGACCGATGCAGCAGAGGGGGCATTTACAGACGGCCCTCTGTAATGACCCCGTACTCATAGCCCCGGACTTTAACAGGGAATTTGTTTTACAAACAGATGCTTCCGAAGTGGGATTGGAAGCAGTTCTGTTGCAAATGGTGGGAGAAGAGGAACACCGAATACTCTGCCTAAGCAGAAAGCTTCTCCCAAGAGAACAGAAATATGCAGTAGTCGAGAGAGAATGCCTTGATGTCAAATGGGCTATGGAGACACTGCATTATTACCTTAGGCCGGTGATTTACTCTTGTGACGGACCATGCACCCCTCCAGTGGATGCAGCGGAATAAGGAAAAGAATGCAAGGGTCACCAGGTGGTTCTTATCCCTCCAACCATTCCAGTTCCGCATACAGTACAAGGCTGGATGCCACCATGGCAACGCTGATGGTCTGTCACGAGCATACTGCCTGGTGTCCCAAGTTGCCTAACTCTATGGTGTTGAGCAGAGGGGGGAGATATGTGACGGGGCAAGGCCAGATGTAAGAGTAGTGGGAGATAGATATATTAGCTCCAGGCTAAACAAATCCCTGGTACCAGGATAAGTAAAATGGCAGCTGCTCCAGGTCAACTAAGACATCTGCGGCCAATTAAGAATTTTCCAGAAGGCAGGGAGAAGGCTAGGTTGACTGGGACACCTGAAGCCAATCAGGGGCTGGATGAAACTAGTTAAAAGACTCCCAGTTAGTCAGGTGGGGGTGCATGTCAGGAGCTGTGGGAAGAAATTGTGTTGTTGGAGAGGCTGAGTAGTACACACCATATCAGGTACAAGGAAGGAGGCCCTGAGGTAAGGGTGAAGTGGAGTTTGAGGAAGTGAGGGCTGCTGTGGGGGAGGTAGCCCAGGGAATTGTACATGTCATATTTCTAAAAGGTCAGCTACCATAGCTGATACTATGAGGGTCCCTGGGCTGGAGCCCGGAGTAGGAGGTGGGCCCAGGCTCACCCCCCCACACACACACCTTTGCCCCTAATTAATCACTGAGACTGGGAGACAACAGAGATTGTGCAAGGAAGGATAATTTCTCCTCACCTCCCTCGCTGGCTTATGATGAAAATTGCTCAGTAGACTGTGACCCGTCTCTAGAGAAAGAAGGATTACGTGGAGGGTCACAGTGAGCCTCTGAGGCTAGCGAAATCAGTCAGGAAACATGGGACCCACAGAGGCAAGGACAGAGCTTTGTCACACAGTATAGGGACACTGCCATGGGTATAAAATTTTTTCATTAGACATATAGGATAATCCAAGCTAATAATTATCCAATAAAAAGGCAAGTCCTGTATTTACTTCAGCATTCAGACATGCTGTAGTCACTCACTTATAATAGAAGTCAGTGGCAAAACTAAGGCCCTTAATTTGCACTTACTTTATGACGGAAGTGAAAGGCCATCGTTATTGTATTCAGGATGGTTTGCCAACACTCACAATTTTATCATGAATCTCATAATATTTGGGTTATTTCTTAAAGACGCAACTCGTGCATTTACATAGTTTTATGAAAATCTCAGCTTTGATTAAAATATTCTAGCCCTTATTGTTGTGGAGAAATGTTACAAATTGTTACCCCAACAGAGTCAAAACCCAGAAGGCAAATAAAAAGATCCCAACATAACTCTTTTTAAATCTCATAATTTTAAACCAATCTAATGGCATTTTTTTGAATGCCTGAATTGTAATTTTTGAATGTGTGATGTTGGCAATGCTATACATCAAACAAAGCAATCAAGCTCTCTTCCCCTTAGACAAATTTCTGAGTTGTCTCCAGTGTGAAAATGGTTTTAAGAAACAGGTAGGCAATATGAGCAAGTGACCTTCAACAGAAAAATGATTTTTAAATGGTTTGTATGAGAGGCAGATTTCAATTATTTGGTCAGAGATGGGCTATTAATTTTTCTTTTATGCCTGATCATTCTCTTTAGGCTTAGCACACCTGGAACTATGTATTGAATATTTAGCATTTATTCCTTAATATTCAGCAATAGAGTACTTAGTTTTACTAAGCCTCAAACAACAACAACAACAATAAAAAAACTTCCTTTGTTGCCCCCATTGTACCTGAGTTTCTTTGTGCTTCCAGCAGGTTGCAAGAAGCCCAGCAATTTACAGATTGAGAAAAAGTGGCTTAGACACAATAATTAAATATAATAATCAAAAGAACAGTGAATTATACAGAAACAGATAATGGCATAAATACCCAGAAGCCCTGTTAAAAAAAGCTGATATAAAAATATACCTTTCATTAATATTCATTTATCCACTCAGCTTTGACAGTAGTTAGTATATCAAGTTTGGCAAATCACACACATAGTTTTGGGAAAGAAATAATAGCTTTGTAAGGCAAGAATTTCATATCCAAAAAATGAGTAGTATGTAGCTCAGTGCTGAAGAGTCATTTATCTTTTAAGGTGGATTATAAGGTTGTTTTCGGGTTTTTGCCATTTATAGTGTTGTATCATATGACAAGTGTGCAGCATAAAAACGTAGGGCTTATTCAGACTTTCTTTACACCAGATTTACATCTTATAACTTCATAGACTTTAATGGAGCTAGTCCAGATTTACATCAACATCCAACCAAAAGCAAGCCATTAGCATGTATTCTCATTATCTGTGGCAAAAGCTGGGGGGGGTAGTATGTGTATGTTCTGCACTAATTCTTTATTAATAAATGTATGAGCCAATCCTACTAACTCTTGCTCATGTGAGTAGCCTCATCAAAGGACTATACACAGGCGTAAGGGTTTGCAGGATCAGGCCTCTGAAGTTTTCTAATTACTAAAGCTAACAAAGTTTCCCTGAAATATACCCCAAGCTGTTCTGATAACTAAAATACGATAATGCATTGATTGATTGTCCAACTTTTTTCTGTATGTTATTTAATTGACATGCCCTAGAATATAGCCAAACTTGCAAAACTGCACTGAGCAGAACTTGTCTGCTTTTTGAAGGGGACTACTAAGAACAGTGATTGAGTGTGTGGAGAAGAACCACTAAAATGGAGGTTAGTAAAAGGAAAAAATGTTTACTATGCTTTAGTAGAATATGAAATTCTACTGTATGATTACAGGAAAAAGGCCAAAAAGAAAAGGAGTACTTGTGACACCTTAGAGACTAACAAATTTATTTGAGCATAAGCTTTCGTGAGCTACAGCTCACTTCATCGGATGCATTTGGTGGAAAATATTTTCCACCAAATGCATCCGATGAAGTGAGCTGTAGCTCACGAAAGCTTATGCTCAAATAAATTTGTTAGTCCACCAAATGCATCCGATGAAGTGAGCTGTAGCTCACGAAAGCTTATGCTCAAATAAATTTGTTAGTCTCTAAGGTGCCACAAGTACTCCTTTTCTTTTTGCGAATACAGACTAACATGGCTGCTACTCTGAAACCTGAGGAAAAAGGCCACTATTTTCTGTATGATCTAGTTTCTATGATCTGCAAAACCAGTTCATCAGCTTGCTTACTGGAAATCAGACATCTTTCTAATATGGGGATGATTTATTGAGGAAACAGGTGGAAAGGGGAAAATTATTTAATTTATCAATAATGGGTTTGGAAAAAGATTAATTATTTGTTCTTTCTGGAGACAAAGAATATTTTTATACCTTTCTCAGAATGCTCTTCTCACGTTTGTGAAATTCCAGGCCTTAGCTTTTCACCAAAAAGAGGTATTGTCAAAATGCAAAAATGAATGTGCAGTTACTATGAATAAGATGTTTATAAGAGCAAATGATATCTAAATTTATTTTGGGGAAGTTCTATGGCTTGAGTTATACAGGAGGCCAAAGTAGCTGATCACAATGATCCCTTCTGGCCTTGGAATCAAGGAATCTAAAAAAACTGTTTTACAGATCTATGAAATTTAGGAATTATTGCAGGAATAATACTGATTATTCCCTTGCTTTACACAAAAATGAATTCTATAATAAAAGCTACAGCTCATTTCTTGTTTTAATATTAACTGGTATTAACTGAGTTCAAACTAAAAGATTGCGTATTGGCAAGCATGCAAAGTCCATACCTTCATCTCTATAACTGTCTGAAGAGCTTTTGTCTTTGCTGGTTCAGGCTGAAGTTGGGTTCTTCTGTGTAGTTCCTGTGGAGGGACACGATAAAAATAAGCTTGACGACTCATCTTTCCATTATTTTGTGTCTCATATAAATGTAGCACAGTCCACAGCAAATTAAAAGTCTGATGTTCAGAACTGCACAAGTCCAAATGCTACAGGTGCATCTTTCTTATAATCCCTCTAGCATCACTGCAGTCTCTATCTTATATTACAGTCATCGCTGTCGATACATGCGCTATTTCTGAAACCTCTATCAATAATTAACGTCAACTGTGACAAAGCCAGCAAGTAATTTCTTAGTCCAAATACAACACTGCTGCTTTTGCCCAGACATCAAATCATAATTCATTCAATTATAGTACACTGTGTTGCTAATTCAAAAACTAAGAAAAATAAATGTCATTTTAAATCTTTTACTGAAGTTCTCTGCTTAGAGTTTTTCTACCAATATTTGAAGCAAGCAATTTAAAACCATTAAATTCAAATTTGACATTTTAAGAATAGTAATTACATAATGGGTTGATTCAGCACCATCTACAGTATCTTTTGCATTCCAGTTTTCATGTATTCACAGTATATTTTTCACAGTTTAATCTACAGGTAATAAAAATATAGGGGTTACAATTGCTACACAAAGATGTACAATTAACAAAAGCAAACATCAGCCACTCTTCAAAGCTGAAGATTGGGGGTAGATATTGAGAACTGTGTACAAACCATTAATTGAAAAATATTTTAATGTCTATTCACAGTACTGCTTCTGATGCTGATGTGAATGTTTCTCACATATTGTAGGTGACTGTAAAGTCCATGATTTTCCATATGTGGTTATCTTGTAGTCTCTGTCCATGTCTTCTTCACATTCATGTGCACAATTAGAACAAAATGGGTTTCAGATGAGGTACTCTAGGGTTCTCATAGGATCTGCTGGAATTCAGAATCATCTGTGTAAAGGCTATTGTTTTCTGGCCCTCTGAGCCCCACTGACCTACATGAAAGTACAATGCCATAGGACATTGCCACCAAACCTTTCCACAACAAGTTTCAGAGCTGTGAAGGGGGCGGTGACTAAAATAATGCTGATGGGTTCAGAATTAGCTTACTTGATGATTCCTTGCAGGATTAGTGGGAACTATACTATGGACAGGCTCTGTCTCCCGCAAGTCCTAACTTGTCCATTCCAACAGTATTCCCATCTCTAAAGCTCAATTCCTGCAGAGATATATCTTCAAGGATGGAGGGCAAATGATGTTGTGGATGTGTCATCTTCCCTCCTGTCCTCTTCCTTCATCCAGATCAAGCAATTTATCATCCCTATCTTGTTGGGTCTCCATTCTTTCTGGTGAGACTTCAAGGGTCCATATTTTGGATTTTAATTACATAATCGTGTATTCATGTTTCTTCTTTATAAGCCCAAATAAAGGTGCCTAAGAGACCCTCAAACTATATCTCTAAGCAATTGCTTTTGATGTTGTAAACTAGTTCCTTTCAAACCAAACACTAGAAACAGAGGAAACATATTCCTTAGAGTGCCTTAAGAATAGCCTACTCCTTGGAGAACTAATGAAGTACATTTTCAGGGGGGGAAAGCTTCTCTGTAACTGTCAATGGGAGGTCAAATGACTTGGAGACTGTTTCATAACCTGGACAGTACAAGATCAACATCCAAGTCTTTAATAAAATTTGGTGCCAAATGCTGCTCTCAGTTATATCACTGCAACTCCATTTCGTACTGTCTTTCATATTGCTCCTTATGAATGGGCAAAGCTCCCTCTCAAAACCTATAAAGCCATCTCATCATCATTCAGTTTCCTCCTCAAAACTCATCTCTTTCCATAATGCATACAGTAAAGAACAACCTGATAAGGGCTAAGCAGGTGGAGAGCTGTGATTATTACTACTAACCAGCTAAGTATTGGGCACATCCCATTTTGTCAGACAAACAGAAAGAAAGAAAGGATGCAAGAGATGTGTTTTAATTAGACCACAACTTTATTCACTTAACTTATCTGGCAGTAAATCATACAGTGCAGGTCATCACTCTTTCCTTAATCTTTTTTTACCTATTTAGGATGGCTGCCAACAGCAATCCCCCTTCCCAACCTAGTCCCACATCACTGCTTGACCCTACTGCCCTCGCCTCATATTGGGGAGGGAGGGAAGCATCTGGGAAAAAAACAAGGTTCTCTCTCCATTGTACCAGACATTAGGAGCCCCAACACCCACTTTTCCAGCATCCTTAGGGCTTGCCTTCCCTTAAATACACTTCCAACTCCTGTTTATCAGTGAACTATATATCCTCTGTAATGAGTACCTGCACCGGATACCTGACACATCTGCTACTTACTAAGTTGCAACATCCTAACCTCCTTACCTACCTCATCAGTTCCTGACCGGCTGTTGGAAAGATGGAAAAAAGCACCCTGCCTCAGCCAATCTGACAAAGATGGAAAAATTCCTTCCCAGCCCACACTCCACAAAAAAAGAAAAGATAAAATGCAACTAGCGCAATTCCAATGACAGATCATTAAAAACAGTCATACTTTCACCACATGGGTGAGCTGGTGGGTGCTGCTGATTGTGACTAATGAGAGTTCTTCCTGAATATACAAATACTTTCCCTTTCCCCCAATTGGTCCAGCCACTTACTGTTCCCCCTTTGACTCCACTAAGGTAAATCCCTTACCCCTCCCTGCAACCCTAATGTAGTAGGATCCCTATCCCTTTTTTGCTGCTGTTGCTCAGACAATGAATGACGAACAGCATTCAAATGCAGTGAGCATATTATATTTTATCTCACTCCGGCACATTTGTTAGTCTCAGCTACCCATTACACACCCTTCTCTTTTAGAGTACATCTACACTGCAATTAAAGACCCACGGCATGGCCGCAACTGGGCCAGGTCATCTGAGTTAGGGCATGTCTACATTTACCTCCGGAGCGATCGATCTGGGGGGGTCAATTTATTGCATCTAGTGAAGACGCGATAAATCGACCGCCGAGCACTCTCCTTTTGACTCTGGTACTCCACCAGAGCAAGAAGTGCAGGCAGAGTCAACGGGGGAGCATCAGCAGTCGACCTACCGCAGTGAAGACACCGCAGTAAGTGGATCTAAGTACGTCAACTTCAGCTACATTATTCACGTAGCTGAAGTTGTGTAACTTAGGTCGAAAACACACACACACACACACACACACACACACACACGTGTAGACCAGGCCTTAGGCTTAAAATTGAAGTGTAGACATTTGGGCTCAGACTGGCACCTCAGACTGAGACTCCAGACTCAGTGCCACAGGGTTTTTTATTATAATGTAGACCTACCCTTACAGGTTAAACTTTTGTAATCAGGGGCTGCCATTTATTATATTTTTATGCACAATGGAATCCAACCCGGGTGCAGTTTTTAGTTGCTACCACAATATAACTGTTAAATAAAAATAACTAATTTGGCTCATGATATTAAATTAATTACTACAGTATTTTCAGACTCTAAAAAACACATCCTGAAGAATTCAGGATTTAATATTTTAAATATCTATACAAACAACTGAAAAAAAGGAAAGCCAATTCGTTATGAGTTTTCCATGTAAGTGAGCAAAGATTCTTTAAACAACAGTAACTAAACGATTGCATACAAAGAAAGATGTCAATAATTAATAGAATAAAAGCTCTTATTACACAAAAGAAAATTATTTAGCAAAAAGGAACTTTTCCAGCAAAAGGTTTGAGAAATGCATTTTCACTCAGCTTCCTGGCTAATTGTATTTTTTAATCCTGCTATGCCTGTATGTGATGTTATAACTCTACAAGACAATAACTCAGCAATCTACACTTATATAGCATGTGAATGAACCCAATAAATCAATAAAATTTTCCAAAAATCTTAATTTTTACAGTCAAAGAATCATTTTATACTTAAAGAATACAGGAAAAGTAGTATGTGGTAGGAATGAATTTCATGAGATTTATCCAGAAACATTCATCTTTGACAGTCCATACATCTTTGACTAAAGAGAAGGAAATGACAGCTGTTTCCATAGATAATACATGCAGTTCTATTCATGCTTATGATCAGTTTGTATTACATTTGGAACAGTTTAGTATTTAAGTTATAGTTAGGACATAGGTATGCTGAGAACTGCCTATCACACTGACCAATATTGTCTCATTGTTTCCTTTAAATCTCCCTTTCTCAGTATCCATCTGTTGTCTCTTGTTGTATACTTTGTGACAGGGACGGTCTTTTTGTTGTTGTGTACGTACAGTGCCTAGTACAATTGGGTCCTAGTCCATGACTAAGATTTCTAAGTGCCAGGGTCAATACAAACAATAAATATTAATAAAATAATTCATACTTCTTGATAATCACATAGGAGTTGGATTGACTCTGACTGGCTTGTCTTATTCCACCACTTTCCCCAACCCCCATGGCTTCCATAGAAGGAGGGCATGATAAAAGTCCAAACATACCATTCAAAAATTCTTACTTCTGGCCTGCAGAATCCCACTGACCAATGTCATACAATGCATCATGCTGCAATACCACAACTACCAGAAATTGCACTGGTCATAAGGGCTCTGGTAATTAAGGATAGCATGTAGTGCTGCAAACATTTGGGTGTTTTAAATTTGTTTGTTAAAAGATATACAGTATTTTGTTTTTTAGAAGTTTAAAACTGCCAATTTTTGGCCCACTATGGTGCATTGCACCAGTGAATTTCTAGTACCTGCCCTAAAAATATTTTTTTAAAAGGTGCATTTAGAATAAAGCAATTAGTGAATGCCCCTTTACCCTTTCTGTTCTGAGCATTTAGCACATAACTAATTTTTCAAAAGAAAGAAAATAAACTTTTACAAGTCACCTTCAATGATGAAATCTCTCAATTACTAACTGATTGTCTCAGCAGACAGTTGAAAACAAAAAAATTAATTAAATGTTAACCTCACAATGGATTTAAACACTAAGTGAATGTCCTAGATTTGTAATTTTCTTCTTCCGTGGAAATTGTGGAAAAAAGTAAGCTGGCCAATCAACTCCCTATCTGATCAACAAAAATTACAGCTAATATTAAGACTTGACACTGTTCCCAAAGGGCATATAAAGTGAGTTGGAGTATGAACAGAATTCCATATATTACCCAGAGAAACAAACCAGAGTTCCACCCCTTTAGCCAAAGATGAATAGACTGCCAACGATGAGTATTCCTAGATGTCTATCACAGCATAAAGCCTTGCCTCATAATACTTTTCCTGTTAGCTTTATGAATCAATCTGATGCAGGGTGACTTAAAAGCTTTTATTCTCTAGCCCTGCTGGTAAAATGCAGCAGACTTTGGAATTCTGGAGAAGATCAGAAAATGACTCCCAGTTTATTATTTTGTGGGGGGGTTCTTCCAATCAGGTTCAAACATTTGGGGATATCACAAGGCTCAGTTCTTGAATTTATGTTGTTCTGTGTACAATTTTTTCTTTAGGGAAATTGATTCAGAGACATGTTGATATCACTTTATGTGCATAATATATTGTTTTTCTAACTGAGATCATCTAAGGGGCTTTATAATTTGATTAAACAGTTACCTAAGTGACATTCTGAACATGCAGTTACTATAACATAAGGAAAGCACATTTTCCACATTATGTCTTTTTTTTAATTGATGCTATTTTTGTCTTTTGAAATTGCTTTTATTAAAAGGACCAGGGGGCCTTCTAGAACTTTTTTAGAATAGGTAGTTTCTGATCCTGAAATTTTTGCCTGAAGCTCCTTTTGCTTACATTACAAAATCTTTAAACTCTCACTGTAACTAGCAAGGCTTCTACAAATAATCTTGGGGGCATGTTCAGTTATTAATGTATGCTTTCATTATATCCCATCTGAAGTCTGGATTGTTGCAATTCGTAGATCTTTCTGGTTAATTACTTTGTATGTACAATTTAAACAATTCTCTCAAGAGCTACACAGAATACTGCTTCAGAGTACAGAGATACCATGATAGTGCCTGGTCATTATGGTGATAAGTACACAAAAAATAGATTTTTTCTTTGGCATCCATGGAGGTTTTAGATTTACTATAATTGTTTAGGGTATATGGGGCCTAAACCAGAACTAACTGGTTGCCCACTTTTCCCTCCACATGTATTTCTGGGGTGTTGGATTTGAATACTGGAATGGAACCCAAACCCAAAGTACTAGTTTGGTTGTACGCAAAAATCAGAAGGGGAATAGAAAGGGGGTCTTTTCTCAAAATTCATTCCAGGTGGCATCCCAAAATGGTGGAAACCCACAAGATCAGTTGATAGAGATTCTGCTATTCTGTGCTGAAATTAATCAAGAAAAGCATGCAACATTTGAGCACTATTGAACTGGTATTCCACACCTGGTTCAGCCCTAGATTTGTACCCTGAACCCTAGTCTGAACCTAATACAAATATAAATACTGTCTTTTCATTCTCACTTCTTCATCTCAGCTTTATTTTAAAACAATTTACCACCTTCTCTCAGGAATGCTTAGGTACTGCTGACTAATATTGCTTTTATTCTACTTCTGCTGTGTTTTACAGAGTTTCCTAAGACTTCAATGGCTACATTCTATTTTTAGTATACGTCCATGGTCTGAAATTCTTTGCCAGACAAGAATAAAAAGACACTAATATGTTTTTACATCAAAAATACCTAGAAATAGTAACAAATTTCCTACACATTGAACCAACAAGCAGGAAAAGAATATAACCCAAGGAGTTTATATTCTTTATATGACATATGGACATGGATTTGCTCCTCAGTTTTAACTTTACCTCAGTAGTTACATACCTTTAATTTTAAGATGGACTATTAAAACCTGCAATGTCAGCATTCATTTTTACTGCTAAAAACATGGCATAGCAAATAATTAGTGTTCTTTAGTTTTGTTCATTTTTGAGCATTTAGTTTCTTAGTTACCCTATTCCTTCTAGTGGTGTCTCCCACACTAAAATTGTCCTTTGTACAAGGCATAGGAGAATTTGTAAGATCTGCTGAACAGAATTTACATGGTCCCCATTATTGTAGTGTCGGAGCACCTCACAATTTATCATCCCAACCAATCAGAGATAGGAAAGCGCTATTATTATTTTTCAGATGGGGAACTGAGACACAGAAATTAAGTGACTTGCCAAAGGAAACACAACAAGTTTATGGCTCATCTTGTGAGGATTCGATTTTTATCAGTTAAATGCCAGTAAACATTGATTTCACATACACACACAAAAACAGACAAAATATTTACATCGATAATAATGGAAATTTACAGATGGGCAAAGTAAGAAAAATGCTACTTAAGAACTTTAGAGTTTGAGTTAAGGTGTTTACTTTGTCTATTTTGATGTGATGTTGACAATTTGCTTAACAGTTATAAAGCTTTGACCTTTTGAATCTTAACATCTACTGTCTTTGTCTGCTCCCCACTATTTTCTGACACACCCTATAATTTCCCATACTAATGAAAAAATTTGAAAAAAATGTTTAAATATAAACATCTAAATTATTCCTCAAAATTAAAAATCAAATTCTGCCAAACCTATTTCTGGCAGAGTGGGGACAGGCTAACACCCTTGCCCCTGGACCATCCATCTTCTCTATCTATCCCTGTGACAAAGGTACATCTGTGGCTGTGAGTAAAGCAATGGGTCATTCCTTGAAAGCCAACCAGTTTCCATCCTTGCTCCCAATGATGTTCCAGGAGGCTGAAGGCTCAGGCAGCAGCAACTCAGAGGCCCAAACTTTTCTCCTCTGAGCCAATTAGAAGCTGAAAGGGTATGTGATCCAGACCCAGGATGCTAACAGCAGATGCCCCTCTCTCCAAGCAGCACGTAACCTTCTGCAGAGTAGGGAACAGGGAGGAGGAGCCACAAGACAAGAACAAAAAAAAAACAAAACCAAAAATGTAAAATAATACAGAAAAGCTAGAGATTGTTAAGAAGGAACCGAGGCAGATAACCAGAGGAAAATTAAAATGGACAGATGAAAGATGGCAATGACTAGACTAAATTAGACATGGGCGAGGGCCTCACAGTAAACATATTCTAATATTCCCAGGTAAAACAGGCAAATCTGCAAGTCATAGCAAGTTGTGGCATAAGAGCAACCAGTTCTCTCCAACACCTCCAGAAAGCAGATGGTTTCCACTCTTCTGGTGAACACGAGCATTGTACTGCCCCAACACAATCAGCCTGTCTGAACTTTAAAACTGGAGATCAGCAGTTTTTTAACATTCTGATCAATTATTTCATTTAAATAAAAGCATAGGCACTTAACTAAATTGTCAACTTAACTGTAGTGTCCTCCAGCCAAAAACACCATTACAAAGACAGATCAAATTATATTAAAACCAGAATCCTAAAAAAATTCTGTAAGAAAGTTACATTATTCTTAATTTGTCAGCATACCCTCCGCCTCTGATCTCTCCCACTTTCCCCCCCACCAAAAAACAAAATAAAATACAGTCATGAAACACTTGAGATAGCATCTCAGTAAAAAAATTATGATCAAACACATTTTATCTTTCTGACACAACTATGAATTGACAATACTGACATATTCCATGCCTGGCTGCAGCAGCTAGGAAATAAAACAACATTTTTGCTAGGTGGTGTTCCACGTTATCTTGCCACTTACCTTCTGCTAGAGGCCCTCCATCACATGGAGGAAATAGTTGAAGGACATTTTGTTGTGTCAAGCGTATATTAATTCAGTTATTTAGTGTAATAAGACATGGGAGACTGGTATTGGAATTGGAAGCGTAGCAATTACACAAATTTGCATTCTATAATCCTCCTTTGGGGTATTTCACGACAGGGGTTTGGGTCAGAGGGCAACATCCATTTTAGCACATTTTCCACCCTTCTCCCCTCCATATGTACCTTTATGCTTCTTCCATTTGTACTCTGTGTGCCCAGTTCGAATTTGGACAGAAGATGGGTGAAAATAATTTCACCTTTATCCCTCAAATGGGGGGAAAATGGTGCTGGAAAAACAAAGAGGGAACTGAATATGAATCAGAGCACAAATTATCATATGTCCCTTATCTGACACATATGGCAGCCAGACATTTTAAGATTGTTGAAAAATATGCTATCATTGTTAACATTTTTAATTGGTTTTAACAGTTAATATGCACTAAACTTTAAGGGTACCGTACATCTTTTTGCATAATTCACTGTTGCAAACTACACACATCAAATATAAGATTTTTAGTAGAATTGGCATGGCAGATAGCCTGCATAGAGCCACAGGAAAATGCTGGCTACAGCAGTATGGAAGCCAGAAATCTGTACATTTCTGATAAATGGTGACTATTAGCAATGTTTTTCTTTTCTTTTTTCTTTTAAAGGAATTTTATCTTAGTTTCACAATGTTGCAGGTTTATAGTTTAGAATTTGTCAATATGAATGTTTGCATTTAATTTTTGTCATTGTTTCCCTAGCATTGTGCTAGCATAAAATCTGCTGTACCTTGTTTGTATTCACTTTGGGTTAAGGTGACCAGACAGCAAGTGTGAAAAATCAGGACAGGGTGGGGGGTAATAGGTGACTATATAAGAAAAAGCTCCAAATATCGGGACTGTCCCTATAAAATCAGGACATCTGGTCACCCTACTTTGGGTCAAGTAAGTCACTACCCTAGAATCATTTTATTTTCTTGGTTTCTTACTCTTTCAGCTTCTGAGATTCTTTTTTTCTAACCAAGGGCAAGTGTTACCTATATTTGTTTAAAACATCATTAGTTCAGGCTATACAGAATTTGTCCAACATGGCTCCTTCAGAAAATGATGCCAAACCTAGATCACAAAAAGGGGCCATCAGAGAAGCTAGTGAACTATTTACAACTTAACTCCAATGCTGGATGATGTGGAGAATTGACTGATTTGTGAAGAAGAAGTTCTGTGGTGACAATAATTGGAGCCTTCTAGAAAAATGGGACCTTTCAGTTTCTGTATGACCACATACAGGGTACATCATGTTTCATCAATCCTCCCCTTTGACAGGAAAATTGAAGCCACTATTCGTCTAACATTATCCCCCTCCCCATGAATCATATCCCTCAGTTTTAGACAGCTGACCTATTCTATTCTATTCCTATCTAGACAGCATAATATAGGAATTTTATAGTATAAGAGTTCGGGATGGGGGGGAGGGGTGGGAAATCGCACACTGAATTTTCAGAAACAAAAGGAGTACTTGTGGCACCTTAGAGACAAACAAATTTATTTGAGCATAAGCTTTCATGAGCTACAGCTCACTTCATCAGATGCACACTGAATCTTGGGTGTTTCAGTTGGTGGAGAAGGATCCAATAAAATATCTTTGCACAGACTCAATCCTAGAGTTGTTTGAACTAAATTTGTTCATAAGTATGAACTGCTAGGTAGTTGGATATGGCTTCTCCATCTGTATTTTGAAAGTCAATGTCTCTCCTGTTACGGGTTTGCTTTTCAGCCATTCTTTTTGCTAGGTTCTCAGTTATGCCAACCATATGGGCTAAACAGAATGCTTAGAAATATTTCTCTATACTTATTATCTTAAACTTAATAGAAAGCCAGTACAGTGTTTTATTTCATTTCTACTTATTAGGTTAAATGATTAAAAACAATTTACCAAGTGTTATCATAGTAGAGCATCTGAGGCATTGCAGAATTTTCCCTATTCTTAGAATACTAAGTAATACAAGTACCAAGGGGTAGCTGTGACGTATCCACAAAAACAGCAAGGAGTCTGGTGGCACCTTAAAGACTAACAGTCCCTATTCAAGCCTAAATTAATGGTGTGATTGAGTCCTCTGATGGTGGAGGACCCAACCACATCAGCGACACCATCAGTGGCTCATTCACCTGCACTCTGCTAATGTTATATATGCTATTATGTGCCAGCAATGACTCTCTGCCATGTACATTGACCAAACCGGACAGTCCCTACGTAAAAGAATAAATGGACATAAATCGGACATCAGGAATGGTAACATACAAAAGCCAGTAGGAGAACACTTCAATCTTCCTGGACATTCTATAACAGATTTGAAAGTAGCTATACTTGAACAAAAAAACTCAGAAACAGACTTCAAAGAGAAACTGCAGAACTAAAATTCATTTGCAAATTTAACACCATTAATTTGAGCTTTATTAGGGATTGGGAGTGGCTGGCTCATTCCAAAAGCAGCTTTGCCTCTCCTGGAATTGACACCTCCTCATCAATTATTGGGAGTGGACTACATCGACCCTGATTAAATTAGTCCTGTCAACACTGGTTCTCCACTTGTGAGGTAACTCCCTTCTCTTCATGTATCAGTATATGATGCCCAAATCTGTAATTTTCACTCCATGCATCTGAAGAAGTGGTTTTTTACTCACGAAAGCTTATGCCCAAATAAATCTGTTAGTCTTTAAGGTGCCACCGGACTCCTTGTTGTTTAAGTAATAGAGTATCTCATATACTTTGATTTGGTAAACATTGACTTTTTAAGGAGAACCACTGTATGTGATTATAATTCTTTAAGATTAGTGATGTTTGTCAGTAACTTGCTCTTTAGACAGAAAGTAGATGCATTTATAGGGGAAAAGACTTGGGACAACATATCCTGTGGAAGTTTCAAACCAAACAAATGCTGCTGAATGCTATCTCTTAAGAATAAATATTCCTGTTCTAAGCCTAATTAAATACTATGCTATAACGAAGTAAGGGAAAATAAGGACTCTGAAAATATTCATAATGCATATACCAAAATCCTGAAGCTGAGATAGTAGATGCTTGACAAATGTTTTGTATTCTCTCAATTCCAGAGGGAGGTGCAGGTTGCAATGTTCTGCTCATTTAATGTGGCCAATGTTCGCAGAAAACTGAAGTCAGCAAAAAGAGGGCATACAGCCTGATATCACTTAATATTTTTTACTATACTCTGATACCTACAATGTGGCTGTATTAGTTTCTATTCAACAATAAAGTAAATCGAAATCTTGAATTAAGAATTAAAAGAAAGTACTGGACTGCAGTGTACATTTGATCGATTCTAGGCATTTAAACTGCTTCTCCCTTATTTTTTGCAAAGTGTGCACTAAAGCACATGTACTTAGTATCTTGTTTTTCCTTCACTTCTTTCTGAAGACATAGAAGGTACACTTCTTTTTTCCTGACTTGCAATTTTGGGATCTCATATTTTTCTTGGATATCAGTTGGATGGCAAGAGTCTATTGCCAGATATCCATGGACATTTTACAAAAGGTATTTTAAACAAATTTACCTTTAATGAGACTTTAATAAGTTAAGTTTGTTTCTTCAGAGTTCTATTGCTTAGATGAGCCCAGCTCTTCCAAACGTAATAACCCCCCTCCCCACATACAAGATAAAGCAGATTTTATAACATATGGTTGCCATTTTTGAATGTGAACAAAATATACAGACAAGATGATGTTAACCAAACACAAATGTGTCTTATTAAAGGAACAAATACAGGTTATGAATAAATTATGTTAGTACTTGTATGGAAAGTTTATATGTTAATAGTGATAAAATAAAAAATAAAAACACTGAATGGTTATCCTTCCTGAAACTGTCATAGAATTTATTTTAAAAAAAACAGTCTTCTCCACTAAATTGTATCTCCAATTGAATGATAATGGCTCATGTACTCTTTTAGCTAAACTGCTCAGAAGGATGCCAACTGATTGCACAAGCACCTCAGCCAAAACTAACTATCTGCTGTACTGCAGTCTGTTGCAATGACAGATCTTTTGTAAGGACATTTGATGACTCATTATGAAGTCCTAATTGAATAGCAAGAATCACGTTGATGAACAGAGGGAAATTATTAATAGTATGACTTCCAAGAGGGGAACAGTATCAAATGGCATTCGCAGCAGTGATAGTGTTTGATATTTTACTCTCTCTAAATACTTATATTGCTCCCATCTCTGTAGTATAACAGAGCCTAGTTTAAGTATACTAGAGCATGGCAAATTAGAATAAGGCATAAATGAAACTATGATCAGGCATTCCAATACTACAAAAATAAAATTAAAATAAAAGCCAATGCATATCAATCATGCAGAATGACAGACATAAATTGTTGGGTCACTTGAAGAGATTTGGAAGAGTGAGCCACAATGCAGCAAGATGAAATTCAGTACAAATAAATTTGAAATCCTACATAGTATTTTGAGGTGGAAAACAGACACATTTGGGGACAGCTACTGTACTTTATTTAGAAAGTAATAAATTCACTGAAAACCTAAACTCATAGGTGAACAAAATACAAAACAAATTTGCAATACATGTATGTGGTGAAGAAACCAACTGTTATACTAAAGTGTATATACATAGCCATGGTGTCAACACAATTCCAGTCCCTTCAGTTCCAGAAGGATCATTCAGAGAAGAGACAAAATACAAAGGAAAAGAAAAATGATTAGACACAAGATTGATGGATAAGTCACAAAGAGGGATTGAGGAAGCTAAATGTAAATAGTTTAATACAGAAGACTCAAGATCAGTCTATCGACATCCATCAGGTAACACTACATATTATGGAAATGCATAAATAATTCATAATTATAGAAGTTGATTAAGAGCACAAAGATCTAAAGCTATAGTAAAGAATGAAAAATTAACACTATGTCCTCAAAATTTTCACAGTAAGAAAACTAGACAGGTGAAGAGACAATCAAAGATTGGGGGTTAAGACACCATCATAATAAGTGATTTTTTAAAGAAAAATGGTTAGGGAATTAGACTGTAAATAAGTAAGTGGTCTTTGGGGACTATAATCTAGGATTATTCAAACAATTTATTATTCATCAACATATCTCCATTAGTTTTTGTTTTGATCTTGATAATGGATGAAGATGAATTGTGGTTTGTGCAGAATAGTTTAGAACATGGACTAAGCTGTGTCATATTTTCAAGTACTCTGTGATCCAATGTGTGTTATCTCTCAATACTATCTTTTATTTTAAAATACTTTTCATGACTTAAAGCCTATGAATACATAGATACTTACAGTTTATGGCACAAAATGTTGAGCTACCTTAGCTATGTTGATTATTAAAGTATGTTTTCATTCTTCTCCACAAAGAAATATGTTTTTATCAAGAACATGAAAATATTGGGTACTTTTAGGGAAAGACTAAAAACTTGTTTGAACTACTGTAGCATTTTAAGCTAATTTATGGAGTTGGCTATGGCTGGTTTTCTAATGTAAAACACCTGGAAACGTTTGAGGGGGGAAAAAGAGCTCTGTTTAGTTGTTATGATATGAAATTTCATTGAAATTCTAAAGACAATTGTCATCTGTAATGAAAAGATGTTTTGTTTCTTCAAATCAAAACAGCGAATTTAAACAGCTAATAAATGACATCAGCTATTCTAGAGAAAAAATTTTTACATAAATATTTGACATTATTGAAAACACTGATTTTGCTCTTAAATCTTTTTATTTAGAATGTGTGTTTGGCAAAAAGAAAAGCTAATATTGTCTTTAGGCTGCTATTTCAAGAAAGACAAAGCAGAAGCCCCTTTGTCCTGGCGAAATCTAACCTTCTGCTGGAAAATATTTCTGTCCATTAACAGCTTATCAAGGACCATCAAGAACAGGATCACCCAATGTCTGTCTCCTTATTTACTTAATTAAGCTGTCACAATGTGCTTGAGAGATGCTGGATAGCATTACCAATTTCACCCTTAAAATAGCTCTGAATATTTTAAAAGTTGAAACAGACAAGACTGCTCTGACTAGTTTTGTAGTTACTGAACTTCAGCTTGACCACTGAAGAGAATTCTTAAAGATATGAACAAAATACTTCAGGCATGATGTCTTTCAGCTTTGTGATACACACATGAAAGAACGGTTTTCAGCAAGTGCATACCAATCATCTAAACCACAGTAGAATGATTTCATTAATATTTTAGTATCATTACTTTTATTTTCAAAGAACTATTTATACGCAAGGTGTAGACTGAGTAGGTTGCATATTTAATGAAAATTATGAATTGTATTCTACTTTTATTAGAAGCCAGGCATTGGATAGTGTTGAATTGTTTGGGAAATGTTAGTCAAAACACCCAGGACGTGCTCATTAAAAGTCTAAAATATAGTGGCCCATGTTCCTGAGCAGCAGCAGAAGAGTGCTCAGGAAAGGAGGCTGGGGAGGGGGATGCAGTGGAGTTTTATGTTAGGCTACTCTTACTTCTCCCTGATCAGGGGGGCATACTGCTGTACATTAGAGCGGCTCTTAATTTTGACAGCTGTTGATCACCCAAAGGGTCCATTCCAGCAGCGAGGGATCAGTAAGGCATAGGGATGCCCAAGCCACCCTTCCTTTTCTCCCAGTTAAACACTGTGTAGAAGTGAAAACGCTTTAATTATATCAGTTATAGACTACTTTTTATCAATTTGATGTTACAAGAAACCATGACCAAAAAAAGACAAATTTTTATCTCTACACCTTCTCTGTGGGTAATTTCTATTGAGACATCAATGCCTTCCTCTGCTCTGCTAGTAGTGCCTGTCTTGGTTGTCCATTTACCAAATTTTTTTGATAATCATCTGTTTGTTCACAAGAATCTCCCTATAAACATCAACAGAGCCACTATGTTGTCATTAAGATCTTCCCGAAACTCTCTTCTGCTATCTGTGTTAGATACTTATACAGCCCGTAAAACCATAGTCTCTCAGTGCCTCACAACGTTTAATGCATTTATCTTGGAAGTACAACACCACACATTTTACAGATAGGAATCTGAGCCACAGAGGCCCAAATCCACCAAGGGACTTAGGGGTTACAACACCTAACTTTTAGGTGCCTAGCCACCCAGTATACTCCACAAACCCTGGATCAGGCACCTAGGCTCCCTAAACAGTGCATAGAGATCCACAAAAGCCAGCATACTAGATCAGGAGCCACTTATGCTAGCCAATTGCAGTTAAGGGGACAGAAGGCTAAGCCCTTTCCCTCTCAGGCAGTTAAGTATTTAATTCTAGACCGGAGGGAAATGCCTACCTCCACATGGGATCCACAGCCATGAACCCTCTCCTTGAGTCAGGTGACAAAGTCATTTCTTGCAAGACAGACAATAGCACATGCCTAACTCCACACAAAAAAGTAGGAAGCGGCAGCAGTGACGACAGCTTTCCTTGCAACTTTTAGTCCAGTGGTGAGGACACTCACCCAGGATGTGGAAAACCCCAGTTTGATTCCCTTTTATGATGAGAAGGGATTAGAAGAGCATCTCCCATCTCCCAGGTGAGTGCCCTAACCTCTGGACAGTGGAGTAACACTCTCCCAATGGCCTAATGCATATTTAATTATTTATACACAGTGAACACCTTCAACAAGAAAAACTGAGACATGCATCTCAGAATATCCCATAGTCCAGTGAGTAGGGCACTCACCTGAGAGGTGAGAAACCTACATTCAAATCCCTTCTCCTCATTAGGCTGAGGCAGGAATTGAATCGGCTCCCACACCCTGGGTGAGTGCCACCCTAGAGGCAGAAACTTAGGGGCCTCAGGGATTTTAATAGTGGAAATCTAGGTGCTGAGGGACTTTAGATGCCTCCAGCATTAGGCAGCATCTTAGCTGGCGTTTTAAGGATCTCAGTGGCATCTAAATTTTGGACTTCAGTGCCTAAAGTGGGAGTTAGATGCCTAAGTCCTTTTGTGGATCTGGGCTAGAGAGACTAAGTGGCTTGCCTATGGTCACACAGAGTCTGTGGAGGAGCAGGGAATTAAACCCAAGAGCCCTTACTAGAGGACCACCTTTCTTCTATTGTGATGACATTGGTTAAGAATTTGGTGTTCTACGACCACTGCTTATCATGCTGTTCATAATCATATCAGTTATCTTTTCCTGGTATCCACCTATTGTTTCTCCTTATATTTAGGCTATGTGTGCCCTGCTTGTGTGCACACACTCATTGAGTTAGCACATGTATAAATAGCAGCGTAGCTATGGTAGCATGGGTAGCAGCAGAGACAGCATGGTTAAGCTGTGCTGAGTACAAAGCCATCTGAAACCTTTGGGTATGTAATCAGCATGGGTCAGCCATGCTTCCACTGGTGCTACTTGTGCTACCACAGCTACACAACTATTCATCCTGGCACTAGCTCTCATTGAGCTAGCACAAGCACTTATACATGAGGAGGGGAAGTTACACCCCTAGCACATAGCATACAAGTAATCTTAAATTATAAAATCTCTGAGCTCAGAACATCCATTTGATAATTGCCTGCACGCAATGAGGTCTTTATGCCTGACTAAGGGTTCTACATCACCACCACAACGTAACCCTTCTACCAGGTGGAGTTGGCAGCAACAAGGACCAGGTTCAATATCTAGGACCAGGTTCCTCTTAACAAAACAAAACAGAACAGAACAGAACTGGTTTGAGCCCCCACCCAGTAATCTGGGAAAACTTGCCACCATCCCTGGATGCCTCTAAGAGGCAATACTTCTGCTCTCACAAGTACTGAGACTTTATATAACAAAAGAGAAATATTATTAAAAGGGAAAGGGAACCTAGCATTAATTTGGGAAAACACCACAACCACATTCAAAAACATGCGACCATAAGCAAACCCAACCTCACAGTGCATTGGGCATTAGACAGATTTGTAACCCAAAATCAGCTAAAATTTATCTACTGCACCTATCTAATATTTAGATCCATTCCACCCTTCTGCTTTACTTCCAAGTAGTTGAAAATAAGTGTAAGTGAGTTAGGCCAGATCAACACACAGGAACTTATATTATCTGAAGACAATCCTTATATAACCTGAATTTATTTTAATGATACAAACTAACCAAATAATATTAATGTGTATGATGTATTAATTTCATTAGGGATATAATTTTGATTTAGAGGCGTAACTGAAAATGATTTTAAGAGACAACATTTAATCCTTGTATAGATTGCACATCAGTAAAAAGGTTACTTTTGGATAGAAAGCACTATTTAGCTGTAAGGTCATGGCAAAATATCTACTATGGGAGAAAAAACTATCATACCATAGGTATCTAGGACCTCTAACCTCTTTACTTGGAATGTCACAACCTCCCCAGATATCACAGCTGAGGTACAACTCTCTCTCTTTCAAGGGTTTGTTTTTGAAAAGATTTCAATATCAAACATGCACTTCACTCCTTTCTAAGTATCTTTTCCCCAGAATAGCATTAATGCATCATTATAAAAGCACATTTTAAAGCCGTAATACTCTAAAATAGTTTTGAAATTGCAGAAAAGAACTACAATATAAAATCAACCAGATGCTCAGGTTTTACTGTACCTGAATCACAATAACCAACCCACACATATTATTTAATATTCGACGGAATATTTTATCCTATGATTAAGTCTATCAATGTTTTGTTTAGAGTAAAGTTCATACATCAACTCACTAAAAGAAAAAATGTGTTTTAAAATTAAAAGAAACAAATCCACTTAGCAGTTGCTATCTATCTCCATTGCCTGGGAAACAGAACAGGATTTTGCTGTGGTAACCTGAATTCAGCTGACCAGCAATTTCCCTCTCTCAGTCTTCTGCTTCCATTGTTACCAGCCCATGAAAGAGTATCTGACTATATATACGGATTGTCCTCATGATACATAAATGGCACTATGTCCTCATCCATATTACAGTTTTGACGATGGTAAGAAATGTTTGAGATAAGCTCTTGAAATCATTTTCACGATGTTTCCAATCAACATTTTTGTTTAAAATATTTTTCCTTATCCATGAGGCACTTTCGTACACCAAGTATGTGGTTGTGAGTGCAGCCTAGACATTTTTATACCATACATTGTTATTCACCACACATGTTGACTATTTAAAATCAGCAATGGTGTCTAAATACCTAAATTTCTCTCACTACTGTAAATGAAGAGGAACTGAAATCAATCAGGTCACACCTGTGTAAAGCCTGTGAGAGACCAGAATCAGACCATAAAGAGAGACTGACAACACTTGTGGCTCAAGAATTCATATCACAATGTAGTTATTGTTGAACTGATGGTTTAATTATGTCGATGGGAGAGCTCTCTCCCATCTGCATAGAATGGCTACACAAGCGATCTTTCAGCAAGTGGCACAGCTGCATTGGTATAGCTGGGCCGCTGTAAGCTTGTTAGTGTACACATGGCCTAAGCCCACTGTAAAATTGTTTAACTATTGTTAAAATCATTTTAGAACTTATTTCAGGAGCCAATTTACCAATTTACTTTAGCCAAGTAAATTAAATTAATTGTTTCTATTACATTTTATGTATAAAGTTTTCTAACTTCCAAGTATTCAAAATATTTGGCAACAAAGTAAAGAAGGTTTATAGCAATGTGATATGTGAACTGTGTGATTAGCTTTATCAGATCCAGACAACGTAGGAATAAACTGTTGGTTCTGCAGGCAGATTTTTCAATAACTTTTACAGTACATCATCTTAAATAGGGTAAAATTTCAATGATTCTGGCCATCAAATATCAAATCATAAAGATGTCAAGATGACTGCAACTAGCAGGAACACCATTTACTGCAAAGAATTGCAAGCCAATAACTTCTTACTGCAACTTAGTGACATAATATTTTATGTAGAACTTTTTTTAAAAAGTGGAGTTAGTGCTATACAATCAGAAAGCCTAATAACCTTAGATTTTGACCCCTTGTTATAGACTAAATGCAAACTACAAAGTAACGGTAAGGTTGAAATTACAACTTTGCAGAAGTCAAGTCAGTCAAAGTTACAACATCTGTAGTAACACTAATGCAGCTCCACCTCCTCCCCCTTCATCCCATGCCAGTCTTCCATGCTATTGTTTGGGGAATGAGATCACAGACTGCTATATATCCATGCTAAGGCACTTTCATAGCGTAGTGATGAGCACAGTAAATGCATGGATATATCAATGTGACAATTTGGGGAATATGTATTTGCCATTTTCTAACTCTTTTTGCTATTGAAGACTATGTCAGACCACAAACTACATTTGAATGTGGGACTTGTTTTCTTCTCTGTTGTCATTTTACCTCCACACTGGACCAAAATTCCAAGGGATGGTAACATAGGGGCAGTGAGCCTACAAACCTATCTTAGAGACAGTTGCTTAGGGCTGTTAACTAATTAATAGAACTGACCCCTGACAGAACAGTAGGATGGCTGAAGGTGGTGGGGAGCCAGTTTGCTCTAACTTCTCTGCAGGAGACTGGAATTTGAAGAGTGAGCTGTCGTCAGCAGCTGTACAAAGAAACCAGATTTTAGTGGTAGGACTTATAAACTTAAGGGACTCACAAAGTAAGAGAAAGAGGAAGCTGTGGACAGGAGGGGGAACAGAGGGCTTTTGTAGCAGAGGGGTCCTGTTTAACAGCAGGACCAGCCCAGGTCAAAGAAAGCAAAAGACAGACACTCCATGTTTCAGAGAAGAAGCCATGAGCTGCAGGGAGAGCACCCTGGACAATCCAGAGGACTCAGAACTAAGCCCAAGCATGCTCCACAGTGGTGAGGAAACTGAGGCAGGGAAATGAGTATAGGTGTATTTATTATTTTTGTCTAGCTCTGTAAATCTTCTGTGCTATGTAAATAAAGAGTAAATTGTGTTTATAATGCTTTTAAAAAGCTAACTGTGGGTCTATCTGCCTCATCTATCAAGTATCCCAGAAGAGGGAAATTGTGGACTTCAGCTATTAAGAAGTAGGGGGGCAGTGCTGATCCTAGAGCATCTGGGCCATGCAGTCCCACTTCTGTGAAGGGGTAAGAGTGCCAGTGCCCATGAAATGGGCCAGAGAGGCCAAGGAGAAAGACTGTGCAGTAGTCTTCTCAGATCCATGGAAGCTTCAAGCACACAGCTCCAGCAGATTGAGAACCAACACACAGCAGCCTGGTGCATGTCCAGCAGAGGGAGTTTTACCAGGACTGTGCAGTACAACCACATACACAATTAAAGACATTTTCCAACCCAACTACCTCCTTGAGGTCAGAGTACAGTTCCTCTTCAAGGGGACCCTCAATAACTGTCCCTAACAGCTCTGAAATCAAATTCATACTAATATCACATTAAAAGAAAAGTTTTACAGAAATAGAAAACAAAATAAAAGCCATAATAATGTGTGTTGCCAAATACTAAGGCTGACACTAAGCTTCATTTAAAAACAATATTGAAATTTTACCTGTATCTTGATGAAAACAAAAGATGTCTTCCTCTCTCAGATTTCTCTTTCTGCCTGTCAGCTCAGTCTTGGCATATATCCAAGAGCATAGATGGGTTTTGGTATATGCAGTGGTGAGCTGGAGCCAGTTCACACGAACCAGTTGTTAAATTTTGAAGCAGTTTTAGAACCAATTGTTAACCCGCTTTCCTGCAGAGGACGCTGAGGCTTTGATGGGCTCTGGCCGGGAAGTGATGTAATTCCTCCTCCAGCCGCCGGGGGCACTGTGCTGCGGGAGCCATGGGGGCTGCCGCCTGGCACTGGGCACGAGCCCTGGTGCTGCTGCCGCTCCCCCCAACCCCTGGCCCTTGGGATCCTGCTGCTGCCTGGTGGGTCCCCGGCTGCTCTGCTGGGCCTGGGCTGCGTCCTGCTGCTTGGGCTGCTCCAAGCCGCTCTCCCCGTGAGCACCCACCACCCTGCTCGCAGCCAGCCCCTGTCTCCAGCCGCCCCTGCACTCCCTGCCCACAGCCAACCCCTGCCGCACCCCCTGCCCTACCTGCACGAGCCCCGCACCCCCTGCCCTGCCCACAGCCAGCCCCGCACCCCCTGCCCTGCCCACAGCCAGCCCCTGCCAGACCCCCTGCCCCGTCTCCAGCCAACCCCTGCCACACATACCCCCTGCCCTGTCTCCAGCCAGCCCCGCACCCCCTGCCCTGCCCACAGCCAGCCCCTGCCAGACCCCCTGCCCCGTCTCCAGCCAACCCCTGCCACACGCACCCCCTGCCCTGTCTCCAGCCAGCCCCACACCCCCTGCCCGCAGCCAGCCCCTGCTGCACCCCCTGCCCTGCTTGCACCAGCCCCGCACCCCCTGCCCGCAGCCAGCCCATGCCACACTCTCTGCCCTGTCTCCAGCCAACCCCTGCCGCACGCACTCCCCTGCCCAAAGCCAACCAGCCCCACACCCCCCTGTCTTGCCTGCAGCCAGCAGAGGGAGTTTTACCAGGACTGTGCAGTACAACCCACATACAAAATTAAAGCTATTTTCCAACCCAACTACCTCTCTGAGGTCAGAGTACAGTTCCTCTTCAAGGGGCCCCTCAATAACTGTCCCTAACAGCTCTGAAATCAAATTCATACTAATGTCACATTAAGTCAGCCACTGCCCTGCCTCCAGCCTGCCCCACACCTCCGTCTCCAACCAGCCCCGCACCCCCCTGCCCCGCCTGCAGCCAGCCCCTACATCCAGTCAGCCCGTGCCCTGTATCCAGCCAGCCCCACACCCTCTCGCCTCCAGCCAACCCCGCACCCTCCTGTCTCCAGCCAGCTCCGCACCCCCTGCCCTGCCCGCAGCCCGCCCCACATCCCTGTCTCCAACTAGCCCTACCCCACGCCCCTGTCTGCAGCTGGCCCCATGTCCACTGGTGCCCTGCAGTTCCCAGGGCAGTAACCCTGAACACCTGCTTCAATGAGGAGGGCAGGGAGCAGCTGGGACCCACACATGTGCACACCCTAGGGTGACCAGACAGCAAGTGTGTAAAATCAGGAGAGGGGGTCGGGGGTAACAGGAGCCTATATAAGAAAAAGACCTCAAAATCTGGACTGTCCATATAAAATCGGGACATCTGGTAACCCCAGCACACCCCCAGGGAGTGGTGGGGACCCCTACATGTGAAACGGAGCTCATTTCTAGTTCAGGCCAATCTTTTTAAAAAAGAACTTTAGGCAGGGTTAACATATATCTGTATTTTCCCAGACAGGTCAGGCTTTTTGGTTCTTAAATCACCGTCTGGGAGGAATTTTTAAATTTTAAAAATTTCTCCTGGGAAAATAGGGACGTATGGTAACCCTAGTGGTACAAAAAGTACATACTGTGGCACATCCCGTAAATCAGAACTTTTTATAGGGAACTGGTTGTTAAGATTTTGGCAGCTCATCACTGGGTATATGGGTTTTGGCAGTTCAGTCTCATGTTTCAATTTGTATTGTACATTAGATCACCCTTCCAACCCAGATTAAAATAATTTCCCTTTCCAGGTAATACACATCAATAAATCAAGATAGATTGCTTTGGGAGTGACAAATTATGACACAACATTGGTTAGCCTATCTCCAAATATGTGAATATCACTCAGTAGTCTTGCCACGTTGCCTTGCCCCCTCTAAGATTTGCATACTTGGGCCCAATGCTGCAAACACATATGGAAGGAACTCATGGGTCCCATAGTCCAGGCTCCTGTCTGAGCCCAGATATTTACACTGCAATTTTATAGACCTGTAGGCCGAGTCCCTCAAGCCCAAATCAGTTGACACAGGCCAGCCACAGGTGTTTTACTGTATTGTGGACATATCCTAAGTGATTATATCCTGTCCTGTCATTTGTGTGCAGGTAATTTTTGCTAGTTACATGTAAATAGAAGATTAATATAATCTGTGCATTTATGGAATAATATACTCTTCAACCTCTCGAATATAGGTAGCAATCACAATCAACAATGTTTCTAGAAGGTCCAATTTACAAGCAGCTTTTCAAGCCTATGTCTCTTACTGACTCCTGTGCTACATGCTACAAACATTAAATTTAAAAAACCTCTTCAAAGTACTTTTTGCTATCAACCAGACACATTTAATATCTACCGTGCAAAACAGATGTAAACACATGGCATCATAAGAGAACTGCAAACATAATTCCCGATCTTATTTCTTCCTTCTCATTACGAGACAAAGACTCCATTTTTACACAGCAGTGAAACTACCTGTGGGCTGATAAGTCTGACTTACAAAAGCAGACCTTGGCACACGAAACTACATGTTACCATGGAGATTGCATTTGTGGAGTTTGATTTAATAAGAGCCATTATCTGTGGAAAACACAATCTGCTGAAGACTTCCTAGCTGTAACAAGAAAAAACTTTCTCAAAAAAAATGGCAGGTCTGTCAGTTTTCGAAGCACTTAATAAATTAGCAGCACTCAAAAATTCTATGTACTCAATAAAACCTTCGCATAACAACAGGATTTCTAAAGAAGTGTATAGAGGCATAGGGTTTATTCATTTTATCCAATGTGGTATAGAAATCAGAAGAGGGGATTGGGTATCACAGTTCCTAAGGTTTTTTTCCCCACTTTGCCACTCTGACTTGTTGTGACTTTGGCCTCGAGCTCATTACATGACTTCTCTCTACCTTGATTTACGCATCTGTATCATATAGATATCCATACATACCTCTCTCAAATATTAATAAATTATATCTGATAGATTCCAGTTTGGAAAGTGCTTTCCAAAAGGCACAATCTCTGCTCTGAAGAGTTTACAATCTAAAAATATTGCAGCATTTAGTTATCTGTAAAGCTTTTTGAAATCATTAAATGAAATATCAGTACTAATATTACTGGTGTGGAATTCACTCTACTTTCTCATTGTACTGCTTGATGTCTCCAGAGATTAATTAGCCCACTGTCTCCAACAAGTTGAACTATCCCCATTAACTCTTACACCTAGTTATGAGAAAATAGATGTTGACATTATTAACTACTTCAATGCTTATCTTTCCAGAAACATTTATCTGCTTTGAAATTATGAAAAGACCTGGAGTAGAGGAAACACCCATTTTCCCACATTTACCCACACATTTAATTTGAACCCCACGTACATCAACATATAACTGGTATCATATTCTTATCCACCCTTTACTTTAAGGGGTATTCAAACTTTTCAAAGCTCTTTCACCCATCTTTAGATATCAGTTTTTCTTAATACTTCATCTCATTTTTTTTTAGATTTCCCTAAACATTTGTTGGAGTCTGACACTTTTCTCTTTAGGCACTTCACAATGGGTATTCTATTTTTTTCCTGAAACTATCACACTGTATATAAAGAGACTTACCAATCTGATTTAGTCAATTTGCTTAATCTCTGTAGCGTAGTACATACTCCCCTTTGTCTGATGACTGCTTGGAATGTTTTATTCTGCACATACTTCACATCTGCTACTCAGCTTTACATAGTCTTGGACAAGATCAGTCATAATCATCTTCAGCACAGTGGTATATTTTGTACAATTTACAGCATCTGCCTTGGAGCCAGTTGACCTATGACCCTTATATTTGCACGTATATTCAGCTCATGAGCCTGGGTCCTATCTCCTTCACTGGTCTCTAAAATACACACCACCAACTCTTACAGGCCAGATCCTCAACCTGTGTAAACACAGCAGTTTACACAAGCTGAGGGTATAACCCTTTTTTTTTTGCTTGAAATTGATTACTACTGTATATTTGAAAGGCCTCGGATTTTATGTACTGTATGACATCATTATTGACAAAAAACAGCCACTTGTTTAGTAGTGCTTATAAAAAAATAAGTAGTTGTGTTGTCCTTGGCTCTGAAATAGCAGTTAACTAATAACATTTATTCCCAGAGGTGTGCTGACACCAATTAGTAAAGTTAATGCACAAAGATGTTTTGGCACAAGGCTCCGTATAAGATGAAACTATACACACATGAGCTCCATATGTTAAATTCAGTTCAATTTAAAACATTAGGGGAAGGGAGGGGAAATCAATATTTCTCCAATAGAAAAAACCCAAACAGTGGAGAAAAATAAATTTTAAACTTTATTCTAAACACTAGGCTTTGTACTGTAACTATTCCATTTAGGGAAGTCCCATTTAAAAAAAAATAATAAGAGTTCTAAGTATCACTTTATTGCAAAAATCAAGCTCCAATATTATAGGAAGGTAAAATATTACAAACTGTGTAAAGAAAGAACCAAAAGTTAGAAGCTATAAAACATTACCTGGTGGAAGCTTTCCAACTCTCTAACCTTGCTAACATAATATCGCAACAATTTGCCTCTTATTTTACTCATTCCATTGCTTCTTGGTTAAATGCTTTCTAGTTATTTATAGCTCTCTATAGACTCTCTCCATAGAATCCAACAGATTTTCTGGGCCCACATACTTTACTACATGACCTCCATTCTTAAAGAGCTAGTCTTTTACCTGGTCTTTCAAACTGACCGTTATCCCATGAACATCTACAATTCTTGGTTTCCTTTGAACCAAAACTCTCTTCAGAAATAGGTACATAATCCAACATCTCAGTGTGTTGAAAACTCCCTTCAAAATACATTTCATATTTTCTATTAGTTGATATCACAATATGCTGTTATTCAGGAGGTTGCATTTCAGTGGTGGGTGAAGTGATCCCCTGTAGATCTAAGGCCTGATTCTCATCATACGTCCATCCGTGTAAGACAGGAGTAACTATTAGTGGAATTTCATTGATGTAAAACCAACATAAACAAGATCGAAATTAAATCTGTGGTCTCTCATGGACCTTGAAATAGAAAATTATATACAAATTTATATCTGTATGTTTTAGCTTTACCATATGTCACTTAGAGATAATAAAAAGGAAATATGTAGAAAAATTCTATTTTAAAAAAAATGTATTGCCAGTATGTTTGCTACCAGAAGTTAGCTCTAGCTTATGCATGTCTCGCACACAGTGTAGCTCCTCCAAATTATTAATTATTATCTGACTTTTTTTAAGGGAAATCATTGCAGAGGGCATTTATGGTATTTACATCAATATACAAAAGCTTTTTACACTTTCAGTAAAAATGTATGTTTAAAGCACACTGTGTGGGTTAAATACATTCATTTTAACAAACTTTTTGTAATTTTGGATGTTACTATATATTTTAGATCAGTTTACAATGTAAGGAGGTATCTATAGAAGGAAGACAAAGTGTAATTTAATCCTTGTGTAGACAGCCTCTTCAGAGTCTCCCATCTTCCTGTACTTTCTGGGAGGAAACTTGCAAGTAAAACTGGATGACATCATCATATACAAGATCTATAGGAGAGAAAAAAAGATACTATATTACTTGAACACTTTTACCTTTCATACTCACAATCCCATTATCTAATTATGATCTGTATTATTTATCTGTATGATCAATACTCTGCCTCATACATATATGCCCACACAGAATTCTTACAATACAGCTAGTGCACAATCCTCACATCAAATGAAAAAGAAATACAAGTCAAGGAATTGCAACCTTACCTGCCTCAGTTTATAATCTTTCAGGCCCAGTTGGGGGGAGGAGGAGAGGAGGGAAATCATTAATTCCTTCTTCTTACTCTTCTCTTACAGCAAAGTAATTCCTAGAAGATGATACAGTATCTGCAAGAGAAACAAAACAAAACCTAAATTGATCACATCCTTTGCCAAGCCCCTCTCCCCCACCAATAAAGATGATGAATGAAGAGGAACTGAAAAATAATGTTAAAGTAAATTCAGTAGAATATAGAAAAGCAGAAAAAATTAGTTAAGTGATGAGAAATGTAAACAATGTGAATATAGCTGCAAAATAAATTCACTCACTATAAACTTACCACAAAAGGGCTCCTTCTAATGACTTCTGAGTGGTTCACTGGGAGAAGTGGACCTCTGCTTAGGCGCCTCCTTTGTTTTTCTTCTGCTGCACCCTTCTGCTCTCGATATCTGCAGCTCATGTATGCACATGGAATGACCCCATTTACAAGAGTAAATGCCCCGTTGTGGTTTTGGCGGTTAAATGATCATCTGCAGTTTTGCAGAAAGAAACTGTCAGGCCATTAGGAATCTTTGCTAAGAAAGCAGTGCAGGATCAGGCTTCAAGTTTCACTAATGAGTCCATTCCTATTGTTACATATGCTAATAAGCGCAAACAAAACCCTCTAGCTAAACATCTCCAAACTTTAAACTTAAGCAAGCCCATGTTAAAAAGTCTCTTATAACCCCCAAACAGTTTCAAGATCAATTCTTGGGAATTGTTCCAGGTTACACAGCTGGCTTGGTGTTTAAATTATTTGTTAAACCATTGTCAAACTATTGAGTTAAGGCTGTAAGTTTGTATAAGAAATTTAGGGTTAAAAATACAGGGATGTCATAATTATGCCCAAAATAAGCATTACAAACCCAGGATATTCAGAGTTAATCTTAAGTTTAACACGTCGGGTTTTACTTTTAAGATATGAAAACACAGAGTTTGGACATCTAACCATAACTCTGCCATGTAGTGGGAATAGGGGGAGGGAGGGATGTTTTAAAAAAAAATCAAATGTATACTCTGAATGAATCGGTTTACTCTGATCTGTGTCTATAATACGTATATTATTAATTGTACAGTTATTGCATGATGTTGTTACAAGGAAAAGTTACAGTTGTTTAAACTGTGCATTTCCATACCTTAATATGTTAATATTAAGAACTGAAATCTACATTTGGTTGTTTATAGTCAATTGCCTAAATAAGGATAAAATCAGCCTAATTTTCAGATGTCAGTAGGAGCTGTGGAGGCCTACTACTGTACCTCTGAAAAAAAAAAAAAAAAAAAAAGATCAGCCTACTTCTTTAGGTGACTAACAGATTAAAATTTTAAAATGTGAGTGGTTAAAGATGTTACCCCAATATAAGGGATTTTTTTTAAAAAAAAAGGGGGGATAGCAACTCATCCAGCAGGATACATGACAACCACTAATCATCTTGGGTTAGGAAAAAACAATAGGTACATTATTCTACAATTGTCCAACTATTACAAAAGGTTTCACATATGTATATTTCTATTGTTCAGAAAGGCCTGTGGTCCTACAGAACAAGGGAGAATCAGGACTCTCAGTCTAGAGCAGATGATTTTTATCCTTTAGAATTTTCATATCATGTTTTATAATAGGAAAAGGCTGGATCTATGGCAGAGCTTAAGAGAGTTAGGCACATACAGGGAGTTGTTCATCTGCCTCCTTGAGGCTGCTTTGAAAATACTATTCACAATATTCAGAGTGTACTTGCAACAATGCCTTCTGACTACACACTTCCATGTTTAAACAACATTAACAGCAATTTTTGGTCTTGTACATAACAAGCCCAAGTAAATTGTTTAGAAAGTGTATTAAACTGATATTTGTAAATGAAGATTGAGGTTTAGTAATCTGTAAATAAACTGTAATATTAAAAACTATTTAGAGACTGGTGAAAACTAGTAGTAAGTTGGTTAAAGACAGCTCTTCAAGACAGAACCTTCTCCTCCAATGGCTCAAGGGAAAGCATCTTTGAAAAGAAGAAGTTTCTCAAAGTGAACTGTCACAAGTATAATTGACTAGTTCTATTTTTTTCCAAAAACTAATAAGCTATATTTATTATTCGTATTGTTGTCAATTTTCCCTGTTTTTTCACAAATATAGTTCATAATTGAACTATACTGCTGCATGCCTTTATTTATATATTAATAAAAGTTCAAATAAAAACGATACCCATCCATTTTGTATATTAACTCTCTTCAAAGAAGTTGGAGTGTACAATCTTACCAGTCAAAGGGAGGGAACCTGGAGAATCCTTATTTGCCTAGGTAAGCCAGGGGCGGGGGGGAAGGAAAACCCTAAGATAGCAATATAAATTGAGAAAGTGAATTAAATCAGGAACAAATATTATTTCCGCATAAGCCAATACCACAAAGGAAGATTTAAACATGCTCTTCCCCTTTTGAGTTTAATCAGAAACATAGTAAGTTGTCCGATACTATGTTAAAATCAGCAGGTACCCAGCTGTTTGACTGTTCTAACTTCAAAAAAAGGGATATGTCTACCTCTACAACAGATAGGCATTTTCACATTATCTTATGGTAATAAGTAAGGCCCTACTTGAATTGTGGGATGAATGTCAAAAAATTACATCTCAGTTATGGACAAGTCATGGAAAATTGTGGAAAAGTAATAATGGACCTTATTATTTGCAGTTATAAAATGCATTATTATTTGTCCGTGATTTTCCACTGTTGGCTGCCCGGGGCTGACAGCGAGGGCTCCCACTGTCAACCCCGCTGCACAATGGGGGTCCCACTGTCAAAATTACAGTGGAATCTGAATATGGTAGAATCCACAATTTCTACAATATCACAAGTTAAGTAAGGCCTTAGTAATAGATATATTACAGAAATAGGGATACCTTAGCATAAAAACTTGCTAGACAACAGATAGGTTGATCTTGAAGCATCCTGAGATTATGACAGTAAAAAACTGGGCATATTTGGTTTTGAGAAAAGAAGACTGAGGTGGGACATGATAATCTTTAAATATGTTATGGGCTGTTATAAAGAGGATGGTGTAATCAATTTTTCTCCATGTCCACTAAACATAGCAATGAGCTTAACCTGCAGCAAGGGACATTTTAGGTTAGATATGAGGAAAAAATTTCTAACTATAAACGTAGGTAAGCTCTGGACTAGGCCTGCAAGGGAGGTTGTGGAACCCCCATCACTGGAAGTTTTTAAGAATGAGTTGGACAAATACCTGTCAGGGATAGTCTAGGTTTACTTGGTCCTGCCTCAGCACAGGGTGGGCTGAACTTGACTGTGAAGGCCCTTCCAGCCCTACATTTCTACAATTCCCACAAACACTGGAACTCTTACAGGCTGTTTGAGAGCCAGGAAGTTTTCCCAGTGTGGTTACCAACGTAAACCCTGGACTATTTGGTAATGTCTGGCTACTTTAGCACCACTCTGGAGACTAAAGATTTAGTGGTACAATAAACTGTCTCCCTTTTTTCTGCAAACTCCCTAAGGAGTGCTCTTCCTCATATCTTAAGAAATTAAATTTTCTTAGTTCCTGATAATTCTGCTTTGCATAACTTCATGTCTATTGTTCCATCAAATTCTAGCTTTTTCTGATTGTTCTCATTGACAGAAGTACATGTAAAGATAATGTTTTCAATTGGAAAGCAACAGTGTGATTGAAAGTGAATTATGCATGACTAAGCCTGTACTCCTGCCATCTTATTTCTCTCATGTTAGGATAATGAGAAATTTCTAATAAATAGCAGGAGGTGAGGAGGTGAGGAGAATGAGTTATTTGTATTATTTTTATGAATATCATATGCACCTCAGTTTACCTGCTTGATATTATCCTACCTGACTGCACAGAGCTAAATTCAAGGAGCCTATTGGAGGAAACAGACAGGCACAGAAACAATGATAACAATAAGGTACCACCAAAGAGAATACCAAGGGTCATTAAGGAAAACAACAAGGGAGTCATTAATAGAGAAATGCCCCCCGCACCCCCCGGCCTAGCTCCAACCAGGCTACCAGGTTAATTTTTCCTTGGCCCAAGCATAAGATCAAAGGAATGAAAAGGTGAGCAGGGCAGCAGTAGCTGGAGATGAGTCTCTGGCAGAAAGACTCAGATTGCTGCAAGGACTGTAGGAGTAGGGATGATTGGACTGAGTGAAATTTACCCAAAACTTCAAGGAAAGAATAAAACCCAAGTGAGATCCTTAACCCTTTTTTCCATTGGCTATGTACCTTTGGATAAATAAATATTTTGTTTTGAAGAAGCTATTTTTGTGTCACTTTAATCAGCCATTGGTCACAAGCTTTCAAAAGGAAGAGTTTTCAGGTGCCAAACACGGTTGGAGATGTCCTATTAACACACTTGGTAAATGGGGGTGGGCCTACAGCCCAAAGATCCTGTCTAAGAGCAGTAGGACCACATGGATCCATCCAGAAGAAGGGAAGGTAGCAACACCACTCACCAGAGAAGTGTACTTGACAGGGACTAAAAGTGGGTCTGAATCACAGGATACCCTTTAACCATGACACCAGGTATTTTGTTGGGCTGACAAGTGATTAAAAAAATTGCAATTAATTGCACTGTTAAAAATTAAAAGAATACTATTGGTCACGGAGTGTGCAGGACTCAGCGCCCTACACTCCCACTTCCTGTGATTCACCGTGACTCTCAGCCAGCCAGTAAAATGGAAGGTTTATTGGATGACAGGAACACAGTCCCAAACAGAGCTTGTAGGTACAACCAGGACCCCTCAGTCAAGTCCTTCTGGGGGGCAGGGAGCTTAGACCCCAGCCCTAGGGCTCACTCCATTTCCCCAGCCAGCTCCAAACTGATACCCCCTCCAGCCATCTCACCCCGCCTACCCCTGGTTCCTCCTCCAGCCTTTGTCCAGTTTCCTGGGCAGACAGCGTTACCTGGCCCCAACCCTCCCCCGGGCTCTCATGTTACATGCTCAGGTATGATCCCTCAAGGAAAGTCTCCCATCCCCAACGCAGACAGTCCCAGTAAAACTCCCCTGCAACATTCCCAGGTCAATACTCCCCCCTTCCTGCTGCGTCACACTATTTATATAAATATTTTTGATGTTTTCCACATTTTCAAATATTGATTTAAATTATAACACAGAATATAAACTGTACAGTGCTCACTTTATATTTTATTATAAATATTTGCACTGTAAAAATAGTATTTTTCAATTCACTTAATACAAGTACTGTAGCGCAATCTCTTTATAATGAAAGTTGAACTTACAAATGTAGAATTATATACAAAAAATAACTACATTCAAAAATAAAACAATGTAAAACTTTAGGCACTACTTCTTGTCCACTCAGTCCTACTTCTTGTTCAGCCAATCGGTCAGACAAACAAGTTTGTTTACATTTTCAAGAGACAAGGCTGCCCGCTTCTTGTTTACAATGTCACCTGAAAGTGAGAACAGGCATTTGCGTGGGACTATTGTAAATAACTTGCAATGCCAGCTACAACAGTCCCATGCGAACGCCTGTTCTCACTTTCAGGTGTATAGCAGCATCCTTGCAGAGTCCTCCTGGCTCCTGCCCCCGCTGGGCTGAGAAAGTCACACAGAGACCTTTAGGTGGAGTGCCCACCTGGTGCTTTTATTTATATGCTGTGCTCCCACCACCTTTCCACCATACAAGTAGTCCCTTTCTTGTAGTCCACCGGCAGGAGAGAGGGGGCAAGCTATTTCTCTCTGCTTCCCCTCACTGCCTTCCCTCTACTGCAGCTTTCCTCTTTCCAGCACCTGCCCCAACTGTCTTCCCTTGGGGCTCTTATCCAACCCAGCCTGATGAGGCATGTTGTTCAAGCTTCCCCAATCAGGGCCAGGTCGGCTACTCAGCTCCTATTCACCTCCCTTAATTGGAGCTGGAGTGACAGAGGGTTGGCTAAGCAGTTTTCTGCTTAGCACCCTGTCACAAGGTGACATTGTAAACAAGACGCGGGCAGAATTATCTCCCATAAATGTAAATAAACGTGTTTCTTGTAGTAGTTGGTTGAACAAGAAGTAAGAGTGGACTTGTAGACTCCAAAGTTTTACATTGTTTTGGTTTTGAGTGCAGTTATGAAACAAACAAACAAAAAAACTACATTTGTAAATTGCACTTTCACAATAAAGAGCTTGCACTATGGTACTTGTCTGAGATTAACTGAAAAATACTATTTCTTTTGTTTATCATTTTTATAGTGCAAATATTTGTAATAAAATAATATAAAGTGAGCACTATACACTTTGTAGTCTGTTGTAATTGAAATAAATATAATTGAAAATTTAGAAAAACATCTGAAATATTTAATAAATTTCAACTGGTAGTCTATTGTTTAACAGTGTGATTAAAACTGCGATTAATTTTTTTAATCGCAATTAATTTTTGGAGTTAATCAAGTGAGTTAACTGCAATTAATCAACAACCCTAGTATTTTGATTGTTGAGTTACAGTGCACATAATAGCAAAAGTATCAAAAATGTAAAATTATTTATTAGGATGGGACAGCCAATTCAACAGGGCAAGATCTTTTAAAAGTGGAGAGAAAGGAGACTCTAGATTACACCAGGAAGCATGCAGAGATTTTCTTTTAATCTAAAGTTCTTAACATAGAGTTGTCCAGCACAGTACCATAATTTTATACAAGTCATAGTCTTTAGGTAGCAATTATACAGGCTGTATGGAAACAGAAGGGAATGCAATAGGAGAATATAAATTGTAAAATAAATTAAAGTTTTGGCTTCATAATGTTATGAAGTGACAGTGGCCAATCACATTTACACCTGCTGGGTGACCTTGGGCAAGTCATTTCCCTTCTCTGGGCCTCAATCTCTCCAATTTTAACGTAAGGACAAGAGAACTTACCCATCTATGTAAAACATATGAACTCGACAGGTGAAAAGCACTATAAGGGCCAGGTATTATGATGAAAAGCAAATTTTCAAAGGGGGGGGTGCATTGGATGAGTTCATAGAAGTGCTTGTGTACTAAACAATTCATATTACACATGCAAGTGGATAACTTTGTCCAACTACAAGTTAGCAAGAACAAACACTGGATTTGCATGTGTAAATTTTAATGAAGATTCAACAGTGCTCACCAGGCTTTAAAAATGCAGATTTAAATACATCTTTTGATGTCTAGATTTTCTATTTAGATAGAATGCTAGCTCCTTGGCTCTCCACACCTCTTTCAGTACTTCAGGCTTGAGCTCAAAGAAATCAAGAATTTGATCCTGTGAGATTGCAAATACCCAGAACTCCAACTGAGTTTGCTCAGTTAGAGCAAGAACTGGGCCCAAGTTGAGGTCAATGTCAGGAACACGAACATAAATCTCTTATCTCTCAGGCCCCTGCACTTGAAGTGTTATCTAAAGACTAAACACATCTTGAACACTCAAAGTTATGGTATCTTAAATTTCCCAAAACATTGGTGATAAAATAGCATTGTAATGACACTAATACAATTCACAAGAGTTTCCCTTAGTTAAAAAAAAAACACTGCAATATTTTTAATGCTAGTAATTTCTAACAGAAAACATTCTGAGCTCTGCTCAAGTTACAATGAGTGTGTGTTATTTTTTAGCCTTTGCATTACCATAACACTGAATTATCTCATCTAATTTCATTTTTCCAAAACCTGTGGAAAATGAACTTTTTGCATGCCCTGAATGTTTGTTTATTGACTAAGAAGTGTACAGGAACTGAACTATCTATTACAGTAATGGAGAATATTAAAGAACAATGCTTCAGTCTAATTGTCTACAGAAAGATTTCTATAGTACCAGCTTGTAGTTATTGTTTTCGTCCCAACACATGTCTAAAACATATTGTAAGACAATAATATTTATTGTACTTGATTTATATAGGTTTTTCTCTTCTCCCAAAAAGAACATTAAAAATAGCAGATGTTCACTAAAAAATAACAGCACTATTTGATTAAATTGGGTCTATTTTATTGTGGAAAACTAGTCAGGCAACATCCATTACTGTTCATGATTGTTTCCACAGAACACTCTTATAAGAATTCCTCACATATGATACTTAAAGGTCCTGACCTCCATGTCCTCACTCAGGCAAAATTCCCACTCATGCACTGCCCAAATGTATCCCAGAATATTAAAATTAAACAAATATTAACGTTAACCAGGGGAAAAGAGTCAAAAGGCCAAGGACATTTTCACCAAGCTTTATCTACTCCCCATTATACCAGATGGCCCTTAGGTCACACAGAGCAGTTTGTCTTTCTTGGCCTCAGTGGTGGTGGTGGTGGTGATGATGAGGGAGAAGAATGTGGGCTCTAGAAAATCCCACAGGTTCAATAGACTAAGTAGAGGAGGAGATGATCAATAGGACTATAGTTGCATACAAAGGTCCCCATTAAACATATCCCTAACCCCACTGAAGTCAACTAAACTACCCTCCTACTTAAAGTTAGGGATGTGCTTAAGTTCCTTTCTGAATGCAGACCAGAATGAACTGTTTTGCAACTTCTCCCTGGAGTACTTTTTTTGGTCTTGCTGAGCAGACCACTTTTTCCCCAGTATAGGTGGGCAGCCAGCATCCATAGCCTTTTGATTATTTCTAGTTGCCTTAGGGTGACCAGATGTCCCATTTTATAGGGACAGTCACGATTTTTGGTATTTTTCTTATATATGCTCCTATTACCCCCAACCCCCGTCCTGATTTTTCACATTTGCTCTCTGGTCACCCTAAGCTGCCTCCAACCCTAAGTAAAACTGAAGTAACATGCAGATGTGGCTATTGCATATTTTTTTAATCTCATATTTGAGAAGTCTTAAGTCAAAACTGTATTTTTCTTAAACTCTTGTATTAATCCACAATATTCAGATACAATTAATTCTGTAATTTGCCTTCAACAAAATAATTGTATAAAGTATATTAGTTTTTTCAGCCCCCAAAGACAAACACCTGAATTTTATTACACTTAACAATGCACAATTATACCATTCTCATAAACTTAAATATACAGGGAAAAAAACCTTCAACATATACTTGGCATCTAGAAAGTGTGGTGCGAGCATCATAGCATTCAGAAATCAGCACACACTCCTCACATACACAGCATGGCATGATAATTAATTCTGTATTACTTCTAGGGAAGTCTGCACTTTAAAAGGCTAAAAAAAATTTTTGTGTCAGTTTATTAGACACTTATGAGATGTTTTACTTTTCCCACACACATACATTTTTCTTCTGCAATCTATCCCTAGTACACTATGGATCTGAACTAACCTTTTGGATGACCCAGAAAATGAACCAGGTCACAGAATTAACTCCATGGTGAATTTCCACTGGGAACGAGCTTTATGCCCTTCTACCTTGACTTCCCCCTCCCAAAAAACAGAACTCCAACTCATAGTGTGCCTGGAGAGGAATGTACATGCATACAGAGGAACTATGTAATGGAATCACTACTTCCTCATCAATGATGAGGTAGAATGTAAAGAAATAAGAAGCGATGCAATGGATAAGACAGAGTCCGTCTGGGCAAAAATTACATTGGGGAAGAAAACTAGTAAAGCCTCTCCTTCGATAGTGCTTGGGGTGTGCTATAGACCTCCGGGATCTAATCTGGATATGGATAGAGCCCTTTTTAATGTCTTTAATAAAGTAAATACTAATGGAAACTGCGTGATCATGGGAGACTTTAACTTCCCAGATATAGACTGGAGAACCAGTGCTAGTAATAATAATAGGGCTCAGATTTTCCTAGATGCGATAGCTGATGGATTCCTTCATCAAGTAGTTGCTGAACCGACTAGAGAGGATGCCATTTTAGATTTAATTTTGGTGAGCGAGGACCTCATAGAAGAAATGGTTGTAGGGGACAATCTTGGCTCAAGTGATCATGAGCTAATTCAGTTCAAACTAAACGGAAGGATTAACAAAAATAAATCTGCAACGAGGGTTTTTGATTTCAAAAGGGCTGACTTTCAAAAATTAAGGAAATTAGTTAGGGAAGTGGATTGGACTGAAGAACTTATGGATCTAAAGGTAGAGGAGGCCTGGGATTACTTTAAATCAAAGCTGCAGAAGCTATCGGAAGCCTGTATCCCAAGAACGGGGAAAAAATTCATAGGAAGGAGTTGTAGACCAAGCTGGATGAGCAAGCATCTTAGAGAGGTGATTAAGAAGAAGCAGAAAGCATACAGGGAGTGGAAGATGGGAGGGATCAACAAGAAAAGCTACCTAATTGAGGTCAGAACATGTAGGGATAAAGTGAGACAGGCTAAAAGTCGAGTAGAGTTGGACCTTGCAAAGGGAATTAAAACCAATAGTAAAAGGTTCTATAGCCATATAAATAAGAAGAAAACTAAGAAAGAAGAAGTGGGGCCGCTTAACACTGAGGATGGAGTGGAGGTTAAAGATAATCTAGGCATGGCCCAATATCTAAACAAATACTTTGCCTCAGTCTTTAATAAGGCTAAAGAGGATCTTAGGGATAATGGTAGCATGACAAATGGGAATGAGGATATGGAGGTAGATATTACCATATCTGAGGTAGAAGCGAAACTCAAACAGCTTAATGGGACTAAATCGGAGGGCCCAGATAATCTTCATCCAAGATTATTAAAGGAGTTGGCACCTGAAATTGCAAGCCCATTAGCAAGAATTTTTAATGAATCTGTAAACTCAGGAGTAGTACCGAATGATTGGAGAATTGCTAATATAGTTCCTATTTTTAAGAAAGGAAAAAAAAGTGATCCGGGTAACTACAGGCCAGTTAGTTTGACATCTGTAGTATGCAAGGTCCTGGAAAAAATTTTGAAGGAGAAATTAGTTAAGGACATTGAAGTCAATGGTAAATGGGACAAAATACAACATGGTTTTACAAAAGGTAGATCGTGCCAAACCAACCTAATCTCCTTTTTTGAAAAAGTAACAGATTTTTTAGATAAAGGAAATGCAGTGGATCTAATTTACCTACATTTCAGTAAGGCATTTGATACCGTGCCACATGGGGAATTATTAGTTAAATTGGAGAAGATGGGGATCAATATGAACATCAAAAGGTGGATAAGGAATTGGTTAAAGGGGAGACTGCAACGGGTCCTACTGAAAGGCAAACTGTCAGGTTGGAGGGAGGTTACCAGTGGAGTTCCTCAGGGATCGGTTTTGGGACCAATCTTATTTAATCTTTTTATTACTGACCTTGGCACAAAAAGTGGGAGTGTGCTAATAAGGTTTGCAGATGATACAAAGCTGGGAGGTATTGCCAATTCGGAGAAGGATTGGGATATTATACAGGAGGATCTGGATGACCTTGTAAACTGGAGTAATAGTAATAGGATGAAATTTAATAGTGAGAAGTGTAAGGTTATGCATTTAGGGATTAATAACAAGAATTTTAGTTATAAGTTGGAGACGCATCAATTAGAAGTAACGGAAGAGGAGAAGGACCTTGGAGTATTGATTGATCATAGGATGACTATGAGCTGCCAATGTGATATGGCTGTGAAAAAAGCTAATGCGGTTTTGGGATGCATCAGGAGAGGCATTTCCAGTAGGGATAAGGAGGTTTTAGTACCATTATACAAGGCACTGGTGAGACCTCACCTAGAATACTGTGTGCAGTTCTGGTCTCCCATGTTTAAAAAGGATGAATTCAAACTGGAGCAGGTACAGAGAAGCGCTACTAGGATGATCCGAGGAATGGAAAACTTGTCTTATGAAAGGAGACTTAAGGAGCTTGGCTTGTTTAGCCTAACTAAAAGAAGGTTGAGGGGAGATATGATTGCTCTCTATAAATATATCAGAGGGATAAATACAGGAGAGGGAGAGGAATTATTTAAGCTCAGCACCAATGTGGACACAAGAACAAATGGGTATAAACTGGCCACCAGGAAGTATAGACTTGAAATCAGACGAAGGTTTTTAACCATCAGAGGAGTGAAGTTTTGGAATAGCCTTCCAAGTGAAGCAGTGGGGGCAGAAGATCTATCTGGCTTTAAGATTAAACTTGATAAGTTTATGGAGGAGATGGTATGATGGGATAATGGGATTTTGGTAAGTAATTGATCTTTAAATATTCAGGGTAAATAGGCCAAATCCCCTGAGATGGGATATTAGATGGATGGGATCTGAGTTACCCAGGAAAGAATTTTCTGTAGTATCTGGCTGGTGAATCTTGCCCATATGCTCAGGGTGTAGCTGATTGCCATATTTGGGGTCGGGAAGGAATTTTCCTCCAGGGCAGATTGGAGAGGTCCTGGAGGTTTTTCGCCTTCCTCTATAGCATGGGGCATGGCTGACTTGAGGGAGGGCTTCTCTGCTCCTTGAAGTCTTTAAACCATGATTTAAGGACTTCAATAGCTCAGACATAGGTGAGGTTTTTCATAGGAGTGGGTGGGTGAGATTCTGTGGCCTGCACTGTGCAGGAGGTCGGACTAGATGATCAGAATGGTCCCTTCTGACCTTAGTATCTATGAATCTATGAATCTATCCTTCCTCACCCCCATTGCATGTTTCACTATTCAAATCTTGAGCCTTTTATTCAATTCAAATCAATCAAATTCAAATCAGTGAAACTTCTCCTTTGTAAAAATGGTTTCATCAGGTCCATAATGTACAAATAACAAGGGATTTATTTTGCTTAAAAAAAAAAAAAGATGGCTCTCAAATAATCTAACACCATTTCCCACAATTCCTTTCCCTGGTTAAAAAAAAATTAAAAAGTTTCAGACCAAAGTGAAATATGACTTTACTATAAAATATACAACTGTGTGTTGTTTTTCTTTGTTCATTACTTTGAAGGGGAAATTGAATACCATAGGGCAGAACAATATATAAACATCCCTTTCTTGGGTTCAGTTGATTTAATCTGGTGTGTAGCAAATTCCAGTAAAACAAAATAAAAGCTATCAGATCTGTTATCCTACCATTTACAGGCTGCAATCAAGTTTAAGCCCAATCCAAAACAAAAGCAGAACTTAAGTAAAACTTGTATTCACACACAATCTTTGAGAGATAACCAACAGGGGAAAGTTGTTTACTCTTTGCTCCCCTTATCTAAGGGAAATCAACTTTTATTATAACGTAAAAAACTATGCTAGAAGAACATTGTTAAAGCTTCAGATTCAAGTGAACAAAAATTAGGAAAATGCCAGTGCTGCCAGGGTTTTAAATTTTTCCCCATGCATAATTCATTATGAGATCGCATATTGTTTCTATCTGCAGGTTCATTCTCGCTCTGATTCAACAAGGTACTTATGTCCATTTAAGCTTGATACAGACAGAACTGCTCACATTGTTAGTTATGCATATGCTTAGCTATCTTGCTGAATTTGTGAGGCACTCTATAGGATGGACAGTGATTAGTGAAGGAAGTAGCTGTTCAATATTTGCTCTCTCAAAGTGAAAAAAGAAAAGGAGTACTTGTGGCACCTTAGAGACTAACAAATTTATTAGAGCATAAGCTTTCGTGAGCTACAGCTCACTTGATGAAGTGAGCTGTAGCTCACGAAAGCTTATGCTCTAATAAATTTGTTAGTCTCTAAGGTGCCACAAGTACTCCTTTTCTTTTTGCGAATACAGACTAACACGGCTGCTACTCTGAAATCTCTCAAAGTGGTGGCCTACACTTTATTTACTGCACTAAACAAAGCACGGGCCACACACTGAATGAGAAATTTAGTATTTAGCTTAGATATGGATGGATGGGCAGGCACTTCAGCAAGTTTTGGCCTTAATGTTTCTGTCTCTCAATTCCCCATCTGCAAAATTGGGATAATACCACCTCCCTACTTCTTAGGAGTCTTGTGAAGATAAATTCATTAATATTTGTGAGAAACTTGATATAGTGACGAGTGCCACAGAAAAAGTTCATCAGGAATTTAATCATAGGTTTTTTCCTACGGCACTCATCACCATGCTGATGTCTGACAAATATGAATTAATTTGCTTTCACAGCTCCTCTGTGGAGCAGGGAAGTATTATTCCCATTTTACAGATGGGAAATTGAGGTACAGAGACATTAATTTCAAAATTTGCAGAAGTGTTACCTAATTTTAGATGCCTCAGAGATCGAATGCTCAACTTGGGACACCCAGAACCTGATTTTCACAAGTGCTGAGCATCTTCAACTCTCATTAACTTTGCACTTTGAGTACTCTGTATTTCTAAAGATCAAGCCCTAAGTAAGTTGAGCACCCAGAAAATGAGGAACAGACACCTATGAAAAGTTTGTCAGATGTGACATTATATAGGTAATAGAGTAGCAGTTGTGTTAGTCTGTATCCGCAAAAAGAACATGAGTACTTTTGGCACCTTAGAGACTAGCAAATTTATTTGAGCATAAGTTTTCATGAGCTACAGCTCACTTCATCGGATGCATAGAATGGAACAGATAGATAGATAAGTTGGAAGTTACCATATAAACTGTGAGAGGCTAATTAGTTAAGATGAGCTATTTTCAGCAGGAGAAAAAAAAACTTTTGTAGTGATAATCAAGATGGCCCATTTAGACAGTTGACAAGAAGGTGCGAGGATACTTAACTTAAGGAAATAGATTCAATATGTGTAATGACCCAACCACTCCCAGTCTCTATTCAAACCCAAGTTAATGGTATCTAGTTTGCATATTTATTCAAGCTCAGCAGTTTCTCGTTGGAGTCTGTTTTTGAAGCTTTTCTGTTGCAAAATTGGCACCTTTAAGTCTGTTACTGAGTGGCCAGAGAGGTTGAAGTGTTCTCCGTTTTTCAATGTTATGCTTCCTGATGTCAGATTTGTGCAATGCCCACCTGCTGAAGTGAAAAAACAGGTTGACAGAGACAGAAGAGTACCCAGAGTCACCTACTACAGGACAGGCCCAACAAAGAAAATAGCAGAACTCCACTAGCTGTCACCTTCAGCCCACAACTAAAACCTCTCCAGCGCATCATCAAAGATCTACAACCTATCCTGAAAAATGATCCTTCACTCTCAAAGATCTTGGGAGACAGACTAATCCTCGCTTACAGACAGTCCCCCAACCTGAATCAAATACTCTCCAGCAACCACACAACAAAAACACTAACCCAGGAACCTATCCTTGCAACAAAGCCCGATGCCAGCTCTGTCCACATATTTATTCAAGTGATACCATGATAGGACCTAATCACATTAGCCACACCATCAGAGGCTCGTTCGTCTGCACATCTACCAATGTGATATATGCCATCATGTGCCAGCAATGCCCCTCTGCCATGTACATTGGCCAAACCGGACAGTCTCTATGCAAAAGAATAAATAGACAAAAATCTGACATCAGGAATCATAACATTCAAAAACGGGGAGGAGAATACTTCAACCTCTCTGGCCACTCAGTAACAGACTTTAAGGTGCCAATTTTGCAACAGAAAAGCTTCAAAAACAGACCCCAACGAGAAAGTGCTGAGTTTGAATTAATATGCAAACTAGATACCATTAACTTGGGTTTGAATAGAGACTGGGAGTGGCTGGGTCATTACACATTGAATCTATTTCCCCACCTCACACCTTCTCACACCTCACACCTTCTTGTCAACTGTCTAAATGGGCCATCTTGATTATCACTACAAAAGTTTTTTTCTCCTGCTGATAATAGCTCATCTTAATTAATTAGTCTCTTACTCCACTTTTTTGTGTTCTCGGTATGTATGTGTGTGTATACACAAAATTATATATATCTTCTTACTATATGTTCCATTCTATGCATACAATGAAGTGGGCTGTAGCTCATGAAAGCTTATACTCAAATAAATTTGTTAGTCTCTAACATGCCACAAGTACTCCTGTTCTTTTTATATAGGTAATGTGTGGCAGTGCTACCAATTGAACCCAGTATTTCTGGGTCACAGTCAGCTGTCTTAAACCCACCATATTACTTATCTTTTTTCCTTCTTTACTTTTTATTCACTATATACTTTCCAACTACTGCAAATGGGGCTAGTGTCCTACAAACAGCCTCATTCACTACAAACACTGATTCAATAACTGAGCACTGTCTGTCTTGTTCACTAAATGAGGTACAGGTCTGGTGGAAAAAACAGCATATAATCATGTAACTAAAGACCATATCATAACACATATACACAATAGGATCAAAGTAAGGTTACATTGGCAACATTAATTCTGCCCTTTCCTTAATTTGAATGCTTGATTTTGCAACCTCAGTAAAATTCTGTTAACAAATGCATGGCATGGTTATATTTAAACCATTATATTTCTTTAAAAGTTGCATACAATATGATTGAGTGGTAGGGGAAAGAAGGGGAAGCATTTGGCAAAAGTAGAGTAGGTACTCATCCATCAATAATGTTTTGTAGACAAGAAAGGGCAAACCATTAAAAACCTCACCAGACTTTCCTAAAACTCTACCTCAGTATTTTTGGGCCAGCTCTTCTTAAATGCATTAGCACACAAAACCTCAGCCACTTTATCCTTCCCAATCATTGTTAAATTGTGTTTCACACACATACCTTTCAGCACCCTCCATGCACTAGGCATTTAAATAAGCAGATCAGTGCCTTTTTGCCTCTTAGGGAAAATGGTCACAGTTCCATGGTAATCACCAAGTCAGAGATATCATTTGCAATTTTCATATGCCACTGTATTCATGCTGTAGTGGAATTCATTAGCTTCAGATATTGTTCCCTTAGCCACATTTCCATCCTTTGCATTGCAAAAGCAGTAGCAGGAATGGATGATCTACCAAGAAGAGTCTATGGCCTTGTCTACACTAAAGAGAAAAGTCTATCTAAGGTATGTAATTTGAGCTCCGTGAATAGCGTAACTCAAATCAACACAGCTTAGATCTACTTACCCTGGGGTCCAAACTACATGACATTCACAGGAGATGCTCTCCCGTCGACTCCCCTTACTCTTCTCGATCAGGTAAAGTACAGGAGTTGACGAGAGAGTGATCGGCAGTCAATTTAGCGGGTCTTCACTTGACCCGCTAACTCGACCACCAATGATCCTCCGGTAAATGTAGAAAAGCCCATAGTCTTATATTGTTACTCAGTTTTATACCATTCTTCAGTTCATAGGCACAGACTTTTGTTTTTGCCAGCAGGTTCTTCTCTTTGCTCCCTCCCTCCATGCGTGTGGCAGGCAAGGCCTTGGGGTGAAGAGGCTGAGCAGGAACGGGACTTCTGGCCCTCTGGGTGCTGAGCACCCCCTATTTTTTTCAGTGAGTAGTTCAGCCCCGGAGTACCCATGGAATCTGCACATATGCTTAGTTCTTTTCTACTTCATACACATAAATATACCTGACAGACTTCCTACATTAAAAAGTCAGTAAGCATTGCTACTGTTAAAATTTTTCAGTAAGAAGCATCAACTTCTCAGTGTTTTAAGGTTGCCAAAATGAAGTAATCAAAAAACAGCTTAACTAATCTTCTATATGCTATTAAAGCAATATGAGGACCCTTACCACAGTCTTTGGTGGGAGTGGGAGATAGATAACATATTACTTCCCCCTGTCACCTGCACAGACTGGACAGTGATGAAAGAACATTGACATCTTTTTCCTATTCCCTCCCCCACAGTCAATAGTTATCCTGTTCTCTTCTAGAAAACAAAAACCACAGTGAGCTTTGTCCTTTGCTGCTTTGTTTTCATCTTCATTATCTTGATGTTTTCCAGTTAGGTGTGAATTTGTCTCTGTGGAGGATGAGAGTTCACATTCCTATGTCCTACCGGTATTTATTACTACAGAAATATGCAAAATATCTCCTACCTTCTCCTTTAGTTTTCACTGCTAATATTCACTTGCAACCTCCATTATCAGTTGAGCAACCTCATTAAATATTTTTATTTTTCAGGCACCAGTGTGTATAAATCCAATCCTGGGAATACTACGTGTTTGATCTGGCTGAGAATATACTGAGAGTTTTAAAAGGATACATTTCCTTTTCCTGGCAAAGTTTTGACAGGTCATTCATTGGAAAATGGTTGGAAAAAATCTTTTCTTACGAATACCATCCACATCTGCAAGACGTTCCATTAAAGAATGTGCAAAGCTCCATCTGAGAATACTGGTTGGTGCATGAAAGCAATTCTTGCTACAAAATGTCGGCTTTTTATTTAGGGCTGAGGATAAAGTAATACAGAATTTTGCCCTGTACCTTGAAGAATGAAAGGAATGATTCATGCACCTACATTTCCAAATATGTTGGAAGATGCAAACTTAGCAAGGTTAGTAAGGACAATCTGTTTTTATTCTTTTTGAATCACAAATATGTACTGCATATGGAAAACATTCCAATATATTTAAAACAAAAATCTTTTCTGTCACTCATCCAATTTTTACTTTGTCATTAGAGAAAAGTTACTTGTACATTTGTATATACTTATGGGGGATACACCTTTTTGCCCAGCTGAGACAACTATAGTTTGCACAGCATTATCAGTGGAGATCTTTACAAGAAGAGTAAGGAGCAGTTTTAACTTGCCATGTTTAAATACAATATGCTTCTTTGGACACTTGTCTAAATTATCTTAGGAAAGAACTCTTGGCTGAATTAGAGTTCTACTTTATTATACTGAATTTCACATAATATTCATGACATGCAAAAGAATGTCATTAAGAAAAACGATCACTCAAAACATTTTTACAGACGGACAAAGAATACCAGAAATTCCACATTAACTAAAATGCTGCATATCATATGAGTTATTTAAGTTTTTAAACCATTAGTTGGTCATTGATGGTAGCTACCATCCCACATACAAATCTCTCCTGAGACACTATACATTACACTGTGTGAATGAAATCTGACTATCTAAAAAACAATTGTATTAACAAAGAAAATCAATGAGCCCAAACATTTAAAAATCAAATCTCCAAGCACAGAAACAATGCATATTGTTTACTGATAATAACTTTCACTTTTAACTTGTACAAAGCTGTGTTTTGTGACCTCAGTGCGTTTTCTAGTTTCTCAATTTTTTTTACACTTTTTAACTAAAAAGAGATGGATGTATTCAATATGTACACTAATTGCACACCAAATGTGATATTAGGAACATTACAATTCTGGAGTATTGAGTATAATAAGGAAAAACAAAGTACTACAGAATAATTATATTGGTTTGAAGCCTATCCACAACTAATCAGTAAACACATATATTGCAGTAAAACCTAGAAAGTTACACAAAGTAGCACTCTATGGCTAAAGTGTTTTCCATGTTCACATTTAATTGATTTACCTAGACAAGAAGGGAATGGAATATAAAACATTTTTAGACTTAGATCATGCTATTACTTTGATAAAGGTACAAATAACTTTACAGGTCAAACAAAGGCCAAAAGCTAACAATACATAAGAATTTGGGCTAATTTTCTTTTATCAACACTTCTGAACCTAAGATAGTAAAATGAAGATATCCAGACACCTGTGCCCATGTCAGTATATCAAGTGAGCAAAAATCTATAGTTAATGGATGTGTTGGCTGCAATGACCAAACTACCAGACATCCTACTGCACTACTGAGTGACATTTCTGAAGTTTCAATCAAGATTCTGCCTTTTTGAATGAAATCTACAAAGTGAGCCAAAAACATCAAAGTCTCCATGAAAACCAGTCCTCTACATCTTGAGAAGTTTATTTAACAGAACATTAACTGACACTCATAAGTAACTAATCTGTGTCAAGATTTAAGGCATTAGTAAAAATGTTTCCAATCTTTAACCTAAAGGTTGTCAAAACCTTTTTTCTGCTAACTGCTGTTGACTTTAAATTTGATAATAAAATCTATAGCTTTAAATAAAATTGTGAAGTGTCAACAAATTATGAATATTAGGCAAAGTAACATAAGTTCACACATAGCACACAGTGTGTTAGGGGTCTGGTCCCATAGCTAGCAAACCAGCAGAACTCCTATTGAATTTGATGGGTAGTGTCTGTTTTTATCTAAATCTATGATGAAGAGAGAAAGATCAATTCATAGGAGTATCATGGGACAATGGGAAGGAAACATTTATTTTCACGAGTTAAAAGTAATGTCATCATAACTCAAAATAACACCAAAAATATGCCACTCATGATCTCCCATGTTAAGTGTAAATGAAGCTTATTAGTATGGGACAGTTGATCCAATCCCTTTTTTCAATTGGAGCAACTGCTTGGTGAATTTGTGCACTGCTTCCCCCATGCCAGGCACATACTGATACATTTGCCACCATCTATCCTTTTTCCTGTTTATTTCTCTCTTGCTTCTCTGCTCTTTCTTTCTAGTCCTTTCTATTTTGTGTGTCTTGCTCTTTCCCCCCCTTCTTTCTTTCAAACTTTTTTCCCTTACTTTTCTCCCCACACTTGTTCCTTTATCCTCTCTAATCCCCTTCCCCCATTACGCTACAGACTGAGAGGGAGAAGAGAGGGTGTTCATTGATATATTTGAGTGACAGAGGAGCAGGGAAGTTTGGGCAGTTAGTTGTGGCATGAGATAGTAGCCCTGGATGTGAGGTGATCCCACATCTGTAATACTGAAATCCATACTAGGAGCAGGCAGGGAAGCTGGGATGCTTTCAAGGAGCCATCTGCAGATTTGGCAGCAGGGTTACTGAATAAGAGAGAAGCAGGGAGGGTGGAAAGGGATTCAGGCCTCTACAACTTTCTCCACCCTTGATAATCCCTCCTCACCCCAGGTCTCTATCCCAAACAAGACTGGGAAACACTGGGATAGGAGAATTTCAGACAAGATTAAAAAAAAATCCCACAACCTGTGGTTTTGCTTTTCACCGTTATCACTATTGTACAGCTTGCTATGCACCAACTGATTGCTGCCTGCATCCCTATAGATTAAAGTATTTCCATGATGGGTTAAGCTATTCCCAATGTATTTATGCCCACTTTACTCCTGTTGCAATCAGTAGTAGAGCTTCTATTGACTTCAAGGGAGCCATGTCAAAGTTACAGCAGTTAAAGATCCGTCCAAAGTGTAGTAACTTTAACAAATTATTAAATGTCTTTCTTCCCGCCTGCATATTGATTGATTGCAAGATTCTACTACCACCCCACCCACCCCAACAAGGGTTTAATATAGGAAAAAATAATTCTAGATTTATTTCAGAACAGATATGAAACTGTTATGGTACGACAAGACAGTCATCACAAGTGACTCAACCAATAAACCTAATTACTTTAGCTTATATGCATTCTGCAGTTCTATTTGATGTCCTAATTCATGGTGATTACATCAGAAAACCAGGAGGTCACAGCTGTGAAATGTGGTTTTGATCATGTAAAATAAGAAATAGCTAATCAGTCAATACATGTATTTTGTTGTATTGCTTATGCATTATCACCACAACTGTATTATGTCATCTAATTTGATTGTTGAAAATTTCTTGAAAATGAATTCTGTGTCTCCTGAAAGTTTGTATCCATCTCTCCATGGCGTATAAAGAAGCAGGAAAATTCAGAGTTAAATGTGAAACTCAGTCTTTCATTTACAGTGCTGACCCTGATCATTCTCTCATTCAGTAAAACCTGTGGGATGCAGCTCTTGGAGAAGAAATTTCTCCCTGATCATTCCATTCATAGGGTGGGGTTTGCCTACCCATCCCAAGGAACAGATCACAGAAGCAGCCCACAAGCCTGATGGATTCCTGGGAATCTGCACAGCCCTAAGAATGCAACACCCATCCAAGCATAGGCCCTATTTGTCTGCACAAAACTTTTCCCCTGGCAGCACACCTCCACTGGATCCACAATACCAGGGACTACACCTGATCACAACAGCTCCAGAAACAACAAAGGAGGACTCATTACAAGAAATTAAACACTCCCAGGCTCTATTATTGCTTTCACATAAGCTCTTCATGGCCAGTATGCATCCTTTAGTCCAGCTGCTCATTCCTCTCCCTGGCCTGACTAGTCTGTGTCCACTCCTCTGTGCGGTACATGGGCCCTCATATCCATGAGGGGTGTGTGTGGAGGAAGTGGGTGGAAGACCCTCCTTCCCCACAAGAACGGACAGATATGTGCATGGAGGAACCCCTCTATATATATGTTAATTCATTTGACAACAGAAATGCAGAGAGGCCCTTAACCATAGTGATGGTAGCAGGTATAAGTGTGTGTGCCTACACACACACAAACAAACAGTACATATAAAATGTTAACATACAAAACAGGTTTCTGTTCACTTAGCACAAAACTTTTCTGAAAAAAATAATTATTTATTTCATGAGTTTTAGACAAGATTTTTTTAGCACATTATAGAACCCCATAAGAGCTTCCTGTGTTAAAGACAAAGTACATAACTACATATATACAATGATGGGGTTTAAATTAGCTGTTACCACTCAAGAAAGAGATCTTGGAGTCATTGTGGATAGCTCTCTGAAATCATCCACTCAATGTGCAGCGGCAGTCGAGAAAGCGAATAGAATGAATAGCTAATAAGACAGAAAATATCATATTGCTTCTATATAAATTCACGGTATGCCCACATCTTGAATACTGCATGCAGATGTGGTCGCCCCATCTCAAAAAAGATATATTGGAATTGCAAAAGGTTCAGAAAAGGGCAACAAAAATGATTAGGGTATAGAACAGCTGCCGTATGAGGAGAGATTAAGACTGGACTTTTCAGCTTGGAAAAGAGGCGACTAAGGGGGGATATGATAGAGGTCTATAAAATCATGAGTGGTATAGAGAAAGTAAATAAGGAAGTGTTATTTACTCCTCCTTTTTACAAGAACAAGGGGCCACCAAATGAAATTAATAGATAGCAGGTTTAAAACAAACAAGAAAATATTTTTTCACACAATGCACTGTCAACCTCTGGAACTCCTTGCCAGAGTGTGTTGTAAAGGCCAATACTATAACGGGGTTCAAAAGGGAGCTACATAGATTCATGGAAGATAGGTCCATCAATGGCTATTAGCCAGGAATGGTATCCCTAGCCTCTGTTTGCCAGAAGCTGGGACTGGGTGACAAGGCATAAATCACTTGATGATAACCTGTCTTTTCATTCCCTTTGGGGCACCTGCCATTGGCCACTGTCAGAGGACAGAATACTGGGCTTGATGGACCTTTGGTCTGACCTTTGGTCTGACCAGTATGGCCATTTTTATGTTCTTACAGTATTATTAATGCTAAGTATAGGAAAGTCTTTAGAAATACAGCCAAACATATTTGAATATGTAGTAATAAGACAAAAAAAATCTTGATGTTTCAAGCTAGAGTAACACGGGCAGTTTGGTTTTCATCGGTTTCATTTGCATGCAACTTTTTTGCAACCTTGTAACAACATGACCTGTTCTGACTCTGCATCACAAAATCCTGTACCAAAATTCCATGCCATTACTGTCATGTTATTTAGAAACCTTTGTTTTCTGACCAGGCTATTGATTTTTACGCTTAAGGCAGTGTTACTCAGACTGAGGCTTGGAAGCCACAAGTGGCTCTTTAACGTGTCTCCTGCAGCTCTTTTGCAACACATGATATTAAAATTCTGTGAGATTTAATTATTAACCAGTCTAAGTTAATAACCAATCAGGATGCTTTTACTATGTTATTAACCAATTGTAGTTGATAAATAATAATACTTGGTCAGTCATTTTGATGAGATTAGATTAGAAAAGATATCGATATAGATTAGATGTTGAGTTTATGCTGCTTGAAGTGTCTCTTGAGGTGAAGGCGGCATATTAACATGCAGCACAGATGTTTCCTCGTTCCCTCATCTGACATTCATAGAATCATAGACTTTAAGGTCAGAAGGGACCATTATGATCGTCTAGTCTGACCTCCTGCACAACACAGGCCACAGAATCTCACCCACCCATTCCTATAACAAACCCCTAACCTATGTCTGAGCTACTGAAGTCCTAATATTGTGGTTTAACGACATTCTTCCCTCCACCTCAAATTCCCATGGTCCAAGCAACCTTATAGGCACATAGAGCCACTTCTGCCTGTTTGTGGTCAAGCAGGAGTATGCCACATACCCATGTAGCCAACTAGTTAGAAGAGTCCCAAAACATTTTAAGTCCTTTGCTCCTACCCGCACTGTACAGCAAAGAGGAATATTTAGTATTTAAACATTGAATGTCATTCAGAAGCTGCAACAGTTCCTCAACATAACTGCCCATTTGTAAGGGAAGAATTATTAATGCTCACTATCCATGTACTGCACTGATTTCAGCACTGAAGTTGTTCAGTTCAAGGTTTCTTTACAATATATAAAGTCCTAAGTGTCTGCCTCTCTCCTATATTGTTCCAAAGCACTGGAGTTTGCCAAAGCTCTCCGCACTTCATCCCAAGTTTAATTCTAAATCAGGCTGCTGGCAAAGCCTTTTCTCTCTAGCTCCTTCCCCAAGGATATCTATCAGAGTCCCACTTAGGATCCACAAAAGCTTCAATGTTGGGCAGAAGGTAAGTTCTATAGATGCAATACCTAATTGGGTGATTACATCCTATGATCTGCTTGCAGTCCCCTCTTTCATCAGCTCTTCTCTTTTCAATATTTTGCCCTCCAGGTTTGTTTGATAAAATTTTTTCTGTTTTTTTCTGGCCCACTAGATCCAGTTTTGGTTTAATCACTGTTTGCATTTCGGTCTGCATCTCAGCTAGATGGAGATGGGCAGTACAGAAAATATTAAAACGACTACATACACATCACCCATTGAGTTACAAATAAACATCGACATTACTCACTGCTGAAATGCAGTTATTTATAGAGTGCAACACAATGACTGTTTAAGAATCCAGAGTAATGCTAATCAGTTTAGTCTGTGAAGAATACTGAAAATATCACATCCCACTAAAACTGTAGTAAAATACCTAAGTGAAATTATCATCCATTCCAAAAAAAGATACATTTTTTCTTTACACTCAGAACATTAAAATTTAAAAGGTAGAAGCTTGGTTAATTTGTTAGGACTGAGCTTGTATGTTATGTAAAGAAAGCTTCACTATTCTCTGTGTCATCTTTGCATCAGTTCTTACTTGAGATTGTTCCACACTGCATTTAGTTAAACTGGTCTTATAAAAGCCCAATAAGTGTCCCTGATATCAGTTTAAAATAAAAGTTTCCACCTTCTCTTTATTTCACTACAACATTATAAAAGAAGTGATTAAAATAAAAAATTAGGAGGGATTGTTTGTGAATGAAATGCCAGCCCAGGAATAAATCACAAGTCTCGTTCAAGAGTGCCATCTAGTGACAAAAAAATATTTTGGTTGCACACACTATATTATTTATGCAGACAGAACAAGTTATATGGTGAATTATTTACACTTGGTCAGATTGCCCCTCCTGGCTCTGTGGACGGACAGGTTGACCGGGGTGCAGCTGGGGATCTTTGGGGTAACTGACCAGAAAGCAGATTTATTTTTGGTAGTTCTGGGGCATTTCCCCAATAACCTGGACATGCTGCTTCATATAGTAGCTAGCCCAGTAGCCACAATCTGGGGCTTGTATTTTGTAAAGGCTGAGGAATATAAATTTGAATATCTATAGCCCCAATCCTGTGTGCATATGTATATACATATAGATTTGAGCCTGATGATTGTGTTCACATAAATTTATGTCTGTATAGGACTCAGACATTCTTAGAGAGCGATACAAGTGATTTGATATGAAGATTTTGTTTGGGGGTTATTGTTTTTTCCAACTCATACATGGATTACTTGTAAAGTAATAAATGACATCCATTTTTGGCCTAGAAGAATAAATTGCTAGGCTCTCAGTTACACCAGTAAAACTATACTTATGGCAACGGGTTTGTGGTGTAAATAAAATAGTGTGGATCTTAAACTGATGACTACGGTCCCAGTACTAAACACTTAAGCACTGTACAACTTTACTCACATCAAACTACATACATAAAATTGTGCACGTGCATAACTCTTGGCAGGATCAGGTTTAAAGGTCATATCCTGTTCCCACTGTGGTGCATGGCAAAACTCTTGTTGACTTCAACTGAGGTAGGGGAAAGTCTTAAATTAAGGTCATTTTCCACAAGTTATACAAGTGTTGGGAACTCTTTGGGTGATTTTTGTTTTAAGTACTCAGCTAGGCTATATTAAACCCCAGTCCTACAAAGATTTACACAGATCCCTAACTTTAGAGACTGAGACATCTCACTGAATACTCACAGACTCTAAATTTCTAGGAGTCTTTATCGGATCAAGGCCTCTGTGACAAAATGACTGCAAAATATATACTATATATAAAGTTAGGGAGTTATTTGGTGGCAGGTTAAAAAGTTTAACCTGTATTCTTTCATTTTACTAATCAAAGTGGTAAAACTCTTGAACCCAAAATTAAACATTCCTTGCTCCTGGACTATTGCCTAGTTTTTCTTTGTTCTATTCTAATGTCACTCCTCCACAGTTTCTCAGAGGATATATGAAAAAAAAGTATACCACATCAAGATTTTCTTGACTTCAGTTTTTACAGATGAGTTATAGTGTGAAACCCTGAAGAATGGGACACAACCTTCCCTTTGACATTATGAATACAACAGAATATTACGAGAGCCCTGCATTTTCTGAAACTCCATTTGGTTTGAAATTCCTCTAATATATATACTCACATAAAATAACATCCTCTATTTTGTCCATTTAGCATAGTAATTGGACTTACAGCACAGCAAAACCACACAGTAGAGTTTATCAACTTAAAAAAATTCTTGAACCATATTTTAAAAATCACATGTTCACATCAAAAGCATTATGTCTTTTCTTTCCTGTTTCACTGGGGCTCTTCAGTACATTACCCATTAGCAAGATGTTTTGCCAGAAGAGCAGCTAAGAACGAACAACTACCATACTTCAAAGGAAGTCATATTTGAACAACAGTCTGAACATTCTGTAGTTGTGCTTTATATATATATATAAACACACACCCCAAAAGTTAGCAACTTGGTTACCAAACAGCTGTTTCTGATCAAAAGTTATCATGCAGAACAGGTGTTAAACCTCATTCTTTTCCTGACATTTGCAATTAAGGAATTTCACACAAAGAGGAGAAAGCTGGTCATAGGATGATCTTAAATCAAGCATTAAAAAAATCTTGTGTATCACTAATAATCAAAAGGGTTTATGTGATAAATGCCAGCACAAATTAATCTCACTATTTTTGAATGCCTTCACTGGCATCTAATCAATAAAATGTTATTACTTGTTCAATGCACACAAAGCATTACTGTAGTTAGGAAATCTTTTGGAAGCCTACCTGAATAGGAAAGGGTAAATATAAATCCAAACAAACTTACCATCACTTTTTAAGCACAGATTCATATGAGTTCATCTTCTGTCTTCCTCCTTAACAAAAATAGCTTGTGTTGATTTAGCAAACTTCACATTCGTGACAATCTCCTGTCTGGGAAAATATTCTTCTAGAGTAAGGTATTTATATAAAAGGTATTTGTAGGAATAACAATTTAAAATTCATGAGGCATTCTGGAACTCAACTTAGCTTCCTTCATTTGGATAAGATATGACATGCATACAAACCAAAGAGCCTAAGTGTCCTGACTGCCCCTAACAGTTTTAGTTAAAGTCTAATGAGGATTTGTTTGAAGGTTAAGAAAAAAGTGAAAGCACCTTGAAAAAAGAGAGAGGCAGCAGTTCATAAATTAGTCAGCTGTTCCCTGTGTCAGTAGGACCATATCCATTTCCATAAGTAAAACTACATAAAAAGGGGTTGCACATTTTTGCCATTACTAGAAAAAATAACTATGTGATTTAATTTTTAAAATTTGGTTACAAAAGTAAAATTTAAGGTCCAAATGTTCATCCCCGTACATGTATTTCCACAAACACATGAGGTACCTGAGTTAGTACCTCAGGTATTGTGGAAGAAAGAACACATAATGCTATCAACAGCAGTCAGAGGTAATAGAAAGGGCATGTTGCAAATGGCAGGTTATGAAAGAGAGGAAAAAAGTGTGTTCAGAAGCATGGTCCCTTTAATGAGGTGTACATTTTCTTCTGCAGGGCTATCCCCTTTCAGGAAGCTTTTGAAAGCAATGTTTGCTTGAAGTGAGTTAGGAAAGCGACCACTTGCATAGCAGAGCAATGATAATATAAAGATTCAGTTAAGTGGAAAAACAAAAGTAGCCAGAATCTGTTTGCAATTATCAAGTCCAGAAGCAGCAAAATGGGTAAGCAGTCTTTTCAATTTTAATTATTTATATTACTACTTTTCTTTTAGTAGATTACAACAGTTTGAACTATGTACAGAATCTACTGACCTCTTAAATGTGTAGTACAGAATATGAACTATATGTGGCAAATTTAAAAACTTCAAGTAAAATATTCTGTGTTTATGTTCTGTTGGTTAGACTATAACTTCTTTGCACCCTACACTCAACTAGGACTACAGCTTGAAAGACTAGGGCTCCCAGTTGCATAGCTGAATATATTTTATTCTACAGCTAAACTAGACAGTGTTTAGGAACGTGTTTGCTAAATGTTTGCATTTGCATGAATATTATAATTGAAAATAGTGTAGTCTACACCAAAACTCAGGAAACCTAATGTGTTTAAAAACAAACAAACAAAAAAAAACATCTCTCCACACTAAACCAGGAGCTCAGCAGGATACAGAGCATGAAATGAATGAATGGATATTAGTAAGTCATGGCACATTTATCATACACTTGAATCTAGTTTACTGTGATGACAGATATAATATGTCTGAATGGGAACTTACAGAAACTAAAAAATATAAAGAAGTGCAGTTATGATATAATTAATTTGGAATTTTATATAACTAATGTTAATTTTATTTAGCAATTTTATTTTGCATTGCAGTGCAAACCCAAAGGCCAGATTTTTTCTTAAGCAGAAGAAAAGTCTTTTATAAATTTGTCTGTTATGCTTCCATACACTTGCAAAATGTTGATCTTATAGGATATGCACATGCTGTATGTACCTGAAATCTTAATCTTTACCCTAAAATGTATTACACTAATAACTTAACTAAGCTCTCAACACAAGACTCAGAGGCAGAACCAAACTCTACTCCTAGCTTCTCTCTGGAGCACTGAGGAGGTAAAGATATGGAAAAGTAGCAGCCATGTGGGGGTACTCTGAGGTATTCTGCCTATCCAAGGCAGACAAAAGCAGAATGCCTAAGAGAAGATGCATCACAGAACTCCTTACAACTTCTTCAGCGAGTGCTTCCCCCACTGTCTAGAGCCAATTCTCCATAGCCCTCATTTATGGCCATACTAGGCATGCTAACAGGCTTCTCTTTGATTGTAAGCTGTATGGAGCAGGGACTGTCTTTTTGTTATATTTCTACAGGGGAGTTAGCAGGGGATCCTGGTTCAAGGCTAGAGCACCTAAGCACTAGAATAATATAAACAACAACAACCCTGTGCTCAGGAAATAGTATTAACAGTATTCTACCAAGGTCCTGCATTGGGCATTGGAAGAAGAGTGTCCCTACCCCCTTTGCTGTGCAATACACTTACGTAAAACAAGCCAGAATTTAGCCCATAATAAACAACAGATACAAAAGTTTTAAATTTATAAGATTATATTTAATCAGAGCAGACCTTTTAAAATAAAATAATATTGTTTTGCACATATAGAGTTCCTTTCAATGAGGGATCCTAAAGTGCTTCACACAGGGAAGTAGGTATCACCAGTCTAGATAGTTAGGCAGAGACTTACCCAAGGCCAGTGAGACTGGCAGGCAGCAATAGAACCCAGCTAGGATGGCACAATGTAGTGAGAGAGTTTTGTTTTGGGGGTTTGGTGGGGGGAGCTCTTTTAAAGGATCCAGTGTCATCTGAGCAAAAATGGGATTTATAAAAGATGGGAATTAGCGGAGTATTCAAATAAATGGAAATGAATCAGCTTGTGTTAAATTATTCTGGTCATCCAACTATATTTCTTTCTTTTGAATAAAGATTTCCAGAAACAAGCTTCAGTTGAAATAGCCTACATTTTTAAAATACGGTATTTTACCTTAAAATAATTTTAGAAGATGTTACTATTTTGTCCATCAGTTCATACTATGAGCTATACCTTGAATGTGTATGACCTGAGGGTTTTCTTGTTAAATACATTCTGTTGGGATGTCAGAGCCTACAAGACTAAATAAAAAATTTTCTGGGATACTAACATCTCTGTGACTGACGGATACTATAATAGTTAGGCTTGGAAAGATTATATATTTGTCAGTTAAAGTTGATTTCATTGTACACATATAAACCAAAAAAAATAAAAATTCCTTCAAGAATAAAATTTACAGACAGACAAGTAAGAAAAAGTGATGCTAGAGAACCTATTAGAATTTGATTTAAGGATGTTTACTTAGTATATTTTGATATGTGATGTTGACAATTTGTGTATTAAACAGTTATAAAGCTTTAACTTTTTGGATCTCAACATCTGTCATTAAATAACTGTCTGATACCCACTGTATGACCCTTCCCCCATAGCTTCCTACAACTGTGAAATTTTAAAATAATAAAAATATAATTTAAAAGGGTAAAAGCCATTATTCTGTGCAACTATGAACATTTAAATCAATAAAAATAGGAAAAAGTAATTAAAAATAAATATTGATATTCTCCATCAATTATAAAAATAAAATCAAATTCTGCCAAGCCTAATGATAGTCATTAAAAACCTATCTGAAAGGAAATGACTATTGAATGTAAAATACTATGTAAAGTTACAGAGTTAGATATCTAAAGGAAATGGGACCACCAGTGTTGTTTCTTCAGTTGTACAGCCAAAAGGATCTATTATACAGTAGTTAGGGGGGAAATACTTTATTTTAAATTTGGAAGCTTACATTGGTTCAGATTCTAAACTGGCTATGAGAAAGTCAGCAAGAGAAAAGTCTTGAAGAGTCTCCATTATTTTAACACTTCCTGTTCTTCATGTGCATGAGCGGACGCCTACAACATCAATTGTAAAGGTGCCATGGATTTCAGTGGCAGCAGGATTAGGTCAAATATATCTTTCACTTAAGACATGGTCAAGCATCCAGGGTTGCTGGGTCATTTAAGTTGTGAAACAGCTCCAGTGCTCCTCCAATGCTTCTAGCTCTGTATCTCTCTTGCAACTTTATCATGGCCAAACTTGCACTTAGAATCATAGAATCATAGAATATCAGGGTTGGAAGGGACCTCAGGAGGTCATCTAGTCCAACCCCCTTCTCAAAACAGGACCAATCCCTAACTTGTCACTTCCGGGTTCAACTGTAATTTTGCTCCTTCTCTATCCAAAACCCGCAACAACCAAACAATGCAACTGCTTGCTTGTACCATAATATAGGTGCATGGGACTCAATCACATCTGTTCACCACAAACTGCACTGCCTGCAAATAAGTCTATCAGACACTTCAAAGTCTTACTGCTATATAGAGCCGTTCATAATTTAGGGCCAAGGGACCTGCAAGACCATCTTTTGTCTCTTAATACCTCCTATTGTACCAAAGAAAATGAGACAAGTTGGATTATTATCTTAACGCACATTCTAAAACAGACCAGGGACTGGCCTCTCTCAGTAGGTCTTGTCAATGGAACTCCTTCCCTGTGGGCATCCCTTGGACTCCAAGGGTGCTTCTAAAATTAGAAGGTCCTTCCTGTTTAAGTCATTTTATCTGTTCTTCTGTACAAGTGAAGAGGTGGGTCCTGAGGGTTCCCTAGCCAGTCCTTTGGCCACAGACAATTTTTAATTAGATGAATTATTCTATTTACTATATTTCCTCCAGTAACTTTACTGGACATGGATGCTCAAATTTACAAAACATACTACAGAAAAAGTAAAATGTAACAAATCAGCTTTTGAATGCAATCAGATTCTGAATGCTGCTTTTTGCCACTTTTGAATAGCATACAATTCCAGATAGTCACACACATGCACACTGTATCTATAATCTAAGTGTTCCCCTCCAGTGAATGAAACATCTGTTGCATGTAAACACAGTAGAGATTTTTCAATGGTCATAATAGGTACAAATGAAAAAAAAAAAGTAAGCCAGATAGTGGCACAACTCTTCAATGAGGACTATGCCCAGGGCAAGTTTCCGCCATTTTGAGCTACAGTAACAATGTACAAATGAAAAGTGTAGTCAAAAAACCACAATAAGTTTTTTTCATCCTAACTAAATTCAAAACTTCTAAAATGTTTTGCTTAAATTGAAATGTCAATAATTTATCTTCTGACAGAAACCAAATATTTCAGCCCAAAATATATTTGTTCAGAATGTTTTAAAACTGCTGAATTTGTGACAGACTGATTCTGCTGTCATTAAAGTTAATGGGTGTTGTGCCATTGATTTCTGTAGAAATAGATAAGGGTCCCAAAACTTTAATTCACAACAAACAAGTAAAATAAGGCCCTACATCTGCAACAGGATTACCATTAGATTAATTAATTTTTGCCTAATTAATAATATTGTTGTATTCTAAATAGCAATGCTCACCTTTTACAACAGTTTCCATCCTTATATCTCATAAATGTGCACATAAATAAATGAAAGGCAGCTTTTTCTGAAAGTAAAAAACAATGCCTCCTTCCATTTTTCTCTTCTTCCCTTGGTCCTTTGCATATATTAGGAAACAACTGTCTTGGCTAGGCAGACAGTGAGCCCTTAAAAATTTTACAGTAAGAGTCAGCACACTGCTATGTGCTGGAAGCCTAAATGGGGGCTCTGTCACTCATCATTGCTCAAGACTCCATCTCCATGGTCTGGATAAAGGCTGCACTATTCACACATGTATAATAAGAAAGCACCTGATACTTGCCAATTAATCATTCTGTCTCTTCCTTCTCAGAAGTCTCAGTCTAATTAGCATGTGTGCTGCATTAGCAACAGCAGTTTCAGTCAGGGGTTCAGAAAATACATAAAGGAAATATCAGCGCTAACAATGACAAAATGGACTTTGCTAATACTCTCCTGCTTTGATTGGGCCTACAGAGGCAAAAGAGCTTTAGGAAAATAGGTCTGTTACAAATGAAATTGTACTTTACTGATCTATTTTACAAAACTTGAATTTCTGTTTAGCTTTTAAGTTTCCTGGTGGGGGAAAAATAACCTCCTGTTCTGCTTGGTTGATCTCTATAGCTAAAATCTGTCAATTTGGGGGAACTGCTGCAATAAGTATGGTAGTATTTCTTCAACATTTGTACAGTAAAGGAGCACTATTAATCATAACAAAAATTAACAACTTTGATATAAAAGATTCTATAGAATTATTTTTCAGGCAGGTTCTCTTTCTGGATATTGAAAGATGATACATCTGGAATAAAATATGTTCATTTAGGTTTGAGATCTAACTGGCCATCAAATTTCATATATCTTATGCTCTCTGGTTGAAGGTCAGTTGGGTTAAATTACTGCAAATTCTTGTATTCAGACATGGTTGTTATTCTGACACCTGCTAAGTATGATTGTAGTATTTTTAACCTTCTTTTTATTGGGTTTTATATAGGAAGACAGGTTTGACCATATCAGACCGGGCCATTAACTAATCAAGTCTGGTATCTAGTCTCTGGCCAAAAGCTCATGCCTTAGAGAAAACTCAAAAAGTTTCCTAATGCAGTGGCTCTCAGTCTTTCCAGACTACTGTACACCTTTCAGAAGTCTGATTGGTCTTGCCTACCCCAAGTTTAACCTCACTTAAAAACTGCTTGCTTACAAAAACAGACACAAAAATACAAAAGTGTCACAGCACACCATTACTGAAAAATTGCATATGTTCTCATTTTTACCATATAATTAAAAAATAAATCAATTGGAATATAAATATTGTACTTACATTTCAGCGTATAGTATATACAGCGGTATAAACAAGTCATTGTGTGTGTGAAAGTTTAGTTTGTACTGACTTTGCTAGTCCTTTTTATGTAGCCTGTTGTAAAACTAGGCAAATATCTAGATGAGTAGATGTATCCCTTGGAAGACTTCTGTGTACCCCAGAGGTACACGAACCCCTGGTTGAGAATCACTGACCTAATGTATTTAGCCAATTGTGCAATGATTTTGGGGCGGGAGGAGAGACAGAGAGAGACAAAATGAGGATGAAACATATGGCCTAAAGCAAAAGAAGTTCTCAAACTGAGGGGGCCACAGAATGTATTTGCGGTGGGGGGAGCATGAGAAGCTTTAGAGAAAAAAAACAAACTTACTGTGCACATTCAGAGCTGGGTGACCAGAGAGCAGCAGCTGCTGGCCGGGTGCCCAGACGAGGAAGGCATAAACTACTACAGACACAAAGAAGGGGGCATGATCTAATAAGTTTGAGAAACACTGGTCTGAAGTGTGAGGTTTTATTAGCTTAAAGTTGTTAGCAGTCACAAAATTGTCCAGTCCAGTCCTCTTTCTGAACCACCTATAATAATGAATTCCAGGATTAAAATATACTCCGGCATATCTGATCCAAATCTGCCATTTTTTAAATTTAATCACATAATATCTGGCGCTAATATTATGGAACAAGGTAAAAGGAGAAACTGAACAGTTTTCATTACACTCTTCATTCTGAATACCTCAGTTGCTCTTCTTTTCCAGTCTAAACAATCCTAGTTTGTGGAATCTATCTTCATATGCAAGACCTACTGTACATATAGCCATCTTTACTGCTCTTTTCTAAATCTTTTCATTCTCAGCAATATCCTTCTGATGGTGAGATGACCAAAGTAATATACAGTATTTCCAAGAAGGACAGACAACTCTTCAATATAATGTCAAAATATCTTCTGTATTAGCTTCTATGGTGTCCTTGGGCCCAACCATTCTACTCCTATTTTTAACGTTGCAGGTCCACTTACATTCTGGACTGAGAAGAATAATAGTTCAGTGGGAAAGGAAGGATGGTCCAGTGGTTTTAGGGCACTTGCCTGGGTCTTGGGAGACCTGGGTTCAATTCCATGCTCTTCTATAAACTTCCTGGATAACTTTGGGCAGGTTGCTTAGTCTCTCTGTTCCCCATTGATAAAAGATTGTAAGGTGCCCAGATGCTGTGGTGATGAGTATCATATAAGTACCTAAGACAGAGAGGCCAACCAACATGATAGTTCCTATATGTGTCTTGCAAGTTCAGAGTCTATCTGAATATGGTTAGTATTTATTACCTTACACTTTTCCATATTGAGTTTCCCAGCTATTGTGGTATCTAAGACCAAAGATATAAACAGGCTACCTCTGTGTTTATGAAAAATAAGCAATCGTTCACTAAAATTATCAGTGGGGTTTTCAATCCATAACAATGCTTTCCCCTCTTTTCCATGCTTATTTATTTTCCTTATAGATTCTCTAATAGCATTATCATCATCATCTATTTTAACTATTTCAAAAAGCGCTGGGAGTTTAGAAATTATGAGTTTCTGTTACAGGATCAAGCAAACATTACTTTTGTCAGGTACTTTCCAAGTGTTGTATTGTATACTGTAATTAGACATTCTCTCAGTCAATCCAGTTTCCTTGCAACCTTGAGAAAGCAGAATTACTATGTTCTCCCTTCTTTAAAAAAAAAAAAAGGCACAACCAACCAGCAGAAGAATTATTATAAGAAGTCTTAATTGTTAACTGATTGCAACAGGCTCATTAGATCAAAATGTTTAGAAAAAGAAAACATTCTGAAAGTAGTAAAATACCACAAAAAGAAATTTTCAAAGGCATCATTTCTAAGTATAAAATGAAAAAAAAATCTATTAAATAAATACTGTAAGCCACTGCATTTCAAAACTGAAGAGTATGCTAGCTCAAACTAAGATTTTATTACCAACAAGTAAAAATTTTGCATCCCATAAACTATTGTTTAAGACACTAACTGGAATTTATGGTGGCTACAAATTTATTTCTAAATTATACTGGGACTTGGTAAAAGACTGAAGCAGATGAGAATTTTATAAAGGAACTTAGAGCCGGACAGCCAGGGACAGCTGGAGGCTGGAGAATGATGGAAGGGGAGAGCCCACTGATATTTCCAGGCAAGGGCTGAAACTCTACCTGGGGAGGAAACAGAGTGGAGAAACACTCCAGTTACAAAGGTGGGGTGAGGCGTGGTGAGATGCTGGAACCATATTTGGTGTTGGACTGTTGGAACAAATATATTATTTGGACTGTGCTTCAGGGGATTCAGGTTTATGGCAGTGGGATTTTTGGTATTAAATTAACTGTGCAAAAAAGGGTTAACTCTGAAAACCGTACTGAGTTTGAGGAATTAAGAGGGAAATTGAGACCACGCTTTTACAGTGACCCAGATGCTCCAGGCCACAAGACAGATTATTGGCCTTATACTGGAAGAACCAATGAAGTGATGAACAGATACCTACAAAAAGCACCTATTATGAAGCACATACATGGAAGAAAAGGCTGGAAATTGGACAGTGAATGACACAACTGAAAGACACAGCAGTTCTGGAAAAGTGACTAAACTTCAAAGAAAACATGGAGTATAAAATGATCTGGACACAATTCCAGGACAACCAGAATCTTAAAAACTAAGCAATGACTGACCTTTCTCAGACTCATCTATAGACTGGGAGAAGTCTGCTATTTCATTGACTTTTAAGGTTTCCAAATTTCCAGACTGATGTTATTGTTACCAGCACCCCATTCAGGTAAGAGCCTGTGCTAACATGTTTATGACTACATAAAATTGTTTTCACCTATACTAAAATAAAAAGTCCAACAACAGCAAAATTAAACATAGAACGATACCCAGAAGGAAGGAAAAGGTATTCACATGTGTCAGTCTTTTCGTTGTCAGATTCAGCTGTGATGCACTGTGTGAAAATGCACCAGTTACACCAAAACTGACCAATTTTGGTATCTTTTCCCAACTATCATATATTGTCTCTTCCCCCACATATTGATATTAACTAAAGTTATGCCAGGAAGGGTAATGAAGAAATACTTTTTGTTAGAGAAAGCAGCTCTATGGCCCTCCTTTCTGGCTTTGGTTACCAGTCTCAAACCTGTGAATATGAATATTTAATCACTGTATTTAAATTCCTTCATTTGTCCTACTACCATAAAGACCCTTTCTCCATCCCACTGATCACAATTATGTTGTGTTTGCCCAGTTCTTGTGAGTGAGGATCCTGTAATGTGTAAATGGGACTGTCTGCCTTATGTGTATTTATTAACTTTAAAAGTAGTTTTTCAAAAAAGACTGTTTGATTCAGAACCTTCTTTTCACTGGGTACATTCATAGTACATGTTTGTAAATTGCCTGCATGTCCTGATCCAGTAAGCACTCAGAGGCCACCTAACTCCACATAAAACAGCCAAGGAAGGGAAGGGAAGAAGAAGGACCACTTCCCTCATAGCCTTTAGCCCAGTGGTTTGGGTACTCAGCCAAGATGTGAGAGCCCCTGGTTCAAGTCCATGGGGCCGGACGAATTGCATCCGAGAGTGCTGAGGGAATTGGCGGCTGTGATTGCAGAGCCCTTGGCCATTATCTTTGAAAATTCTTGGCGAACGGGGGAAGTCCCGGATGACTGGAAAAAGGCTAATGTAGTGCCCATCTTTAAAAAAGGGAAGAAGGAGGATCCTGGGAACTACAGGCCGGTCAGCCTCACCTCAGTCCCTGGAAAAATCATGGAGCAGGTCCTCAAAGAATCAATCCTGAAGCACTTAGAGGAGAGGAAAGTGATCAGGAACAGTCAGCATGGATTTACCAAGGGAAGGTCATGCCTGACTAATCTAATCGCCTTTTATGATGAGATTACTGGTTCTGTGGATGAAGGGAAAGCAGTGGATGTATTGTTTCTTGACTTTAGCAAAGCTTTTGACACGGTCTCCCACAGCATTCTTGTCAGCAAGTTAAGGAAGTATGGGCTGGATGAATGCACTATAAGGTGGGTAGAAAGCTGGCTAGATTGTCGGGCTCAACGGGTAGTGATCAATGGCTCCATGTCTAGTTGGCAGCCGGTGTCAAGTGGAGTGCCCCAGGGGTCGGTCCTGGGGCCCGTTTTGTTCAATATCTTCATAAATGATCTGGAGGATGGTGTGGATTGCACTCTCAGCAAATTTGCGGATGATACTAAACTGGGAGGAGTGGTAGATACGCTGGAGGGGAGGGATAGGATACAGAAGGACCTAGACAAATTGGAAGATTGGGCCAAAAGAAATCTAATGAGGTTCAATAAGGATAAGTGCAGGGTCCTGCACTTAGGATGGAAGAATCCAATGCACCGCTACAGACTAGGGACCGAATGGCTCGGCAGCAGTTCTGCGGAAAAGGACCTAGGGGTGACAGTGGACGAGAAGCTGGATATGAGTCAGCAGTGTGCCCTTGTTGCCAAGAAGGCCAATGGCATTTTGGGATGTATAAGTAGGGGCATAGCGAGCAGATCGAGGGACGTGATCGTTCCCCTCTATTCGACACTGGTGAGGCCTCATCTGGAGTACTGTGTCCAGTTTTGGGCCCCACACTACAAGAAGGATGTGGATAAATTGGAAAGAGTACAGCGAAGGGCAACAAAAATGATTAGGGGTCTAGAGCACATGACTTATGAGGAGAGGCTGAGGGAGCTGGGATTGTTTAGTCTGCAGAAGAGAAGAATGAGGGGGGATTTGATAGCTGCTTTCAACTACCTGAAAGGGGGTTTCAAAGAGGATGGCTCTAGACTGTTCTCAATGGTAGCAGATGACAGAACGAGGAGTAATGGTCTCAAGTTGCAATGGGGGAGGTTTAGATTGGATATTAGGAAAAACTTTTTCACTAAGAGGGTGGTGAAACACTGGAATGCGTTACCTAGGGAGGTGGTAGAATCTCCTTCCTTAGAGGTTTTTAAGGTCAGGCTTGACGGGGCCCTGGCTAGGATGATTTAACTGGGACTTGGTCCTGCTTTGAGCAGGGGGTTGGACTAGATGACCTTCTGGGGTCCCTTCCAACCCTGATATTCTATGATTCTATGATTCTATGATTCTAAGTCACCCCACTCAAGGTGAGTGCCCTAATCCCTAGGGTATTGAATATTCTGATGAGGATCCCTCAATTTCTCCTACGAATGTTGTTTCACATTAAATAATTCAGTATTTAATCTGGCCAGAGAGTGACTGTATAGCCCAATGGTTAGAGCACTCACCTCAGAAGTGGCAGATTCCCATTCAAAACCCCCTCTGCTTGATGAGAAGGTGACTTGAACCAGAGGGTAAGTACCCTAACCACTAGGCTAAAAGTTATAAAGGAGGTCAGAGGTGGGAGATTAGCATACTTGTTTCTCATCAGCATCTCTCCATTGGTTAGCTTAGACAGTTCCCTGCCTAGCAGGCTGGCTTTATTGATCCCATTCTAAGGCGCCTATCTCTCCCTACTGATTGCATAAGAGCCTTGGTGTCTAACTCAGACTTTGTGGATCACAATGCTGTTCCTGTGATTTTCTAGGTACTAAGAGTTAGGCATTGTGACCCTGAGCATCACAATACTTCCGTCCTGTTTGTGGATCCAGGCTAGTGTGACCAGATAATGGAAAAGGAAGAGAGAAATAGGGAAGATATGGAAAGAAATAAGAGAAAATATTGTGGAAACAAAAGGAATGTCAGGACTTCTCCATTTAGTTATTAGTATTCTTAGATGCTTATGTCAAACCTCCAACCCTCAAAAATGTGTGTGAATTGGACATGCAGCCCTGCCACGATATTATTTATATACTTGGGTCTGATGTTACAGTTTTACAATTCGAGATAGTTCCTAGAAAATTACCTTCTGAAAATTGCACCTTCCAGGAATGCTGTCAATATGCCTTTATCACCTCCATATATTGGAAGGTATAAAAACTGACTTGTCCATAAATTCTGGATTCCTGCAATACCTTTGTTACCTCCACCTATGATTATTTCTTCAAATCTGCAACACTGCAAATTACTTCTTCACTTGTTACTCAGAAGTATTCACTGCAGTTTTAAACTGACAGATTTATCATGATACAAGTTCTAAACTTGAAAAATCTTCATTGAGAGTGGTTCTGTCTTTTAAAGAAACTGAATCTTTAGTCTGTAATCTTTCTAATTCTTCACATGCACTGTTACAATGTGTTGTAACTGAGCACCCTCACAAGAATAATATAATAATAATAATAATAAAATTTATTAAATTTGTTAGTCTCTAAGGTGCCACAAGTACTCCTTTTTTTTTTTGCGAATACAGACTAACACGGCTGCTACTCTGAAATGGTGCATAATGAAAATATAGCTGAATAGGTGACATTAAGAGTAGTTACTGTCCTCCAGGGGATAATCATATTTCTATTTTTTCGTATCTGGAGCAACTACTACGATTGCAAAGTCCTCTTCCAAACCTAAAAGGTCACCTTAAAATGTACATATTACTACATAAGGCATTCTTCTAGTAACTGATTAGATTGATATTTTGAGCCTGGTCAGTAGAAATAAAAGAGAAAGAGGCACTAATGAACCTAATAAAGAGGTTTAGTCTAGAGTGGTTGTTAATCTGTATAACTAACTTCGGGGGGGAGAAACGTTTGGTGTTGATAAAGTATTTCTTTAGTAAATTACTACTGGCTCCAATGCAAGGCATTTACAGTAAACATTGAAAGTCTGCAAGGCATCTGTTCTATTCACAGTGGAAGAAGGAACTTTGTTCCATTAATAACTTTTAAAACATGCAATAACGAATTCATGCTGGCAGTTCAAGTCCTATCATCAACCTTCATTATTTGACCAACTGAGTTCAAAGATAGAAGCAGAATTTTTTTAAGAAATCCTGAAAGTATGAAGTACACAAATTATAATCAAAAAGTTTCTACAAAATATAAAAAACTGTAGCTATAAACTAAACATTATAGCATTATTTTAAGAACACATACAAGATAAGGGTTAAATTGCATGTATTAAACTAAATATGATCTCAGATTCAGTTTTAATGAAATTATACATTATATAGGAGATGCTGCGTGTTATATATAATAATGCTTACTGGGATTTTAACATTTGACTTTACTAGAAATTTAGTGGGACTTTGCCTAAGGCAAGTTTTTAATAGCAATAATAAAAAAATACTTAATGGTACTTAGGGTAAATCATGTGTGGTCATCATGTTTAAAAAAAGTAATACCAAACATCTGTGCTAGATTTCCACATGATAAAACCACTATATTACCTAAAGTTCTCCCAAACTTATGGAGAAAAATGTTTATTTAAAAACCTAGAAAAGATACATGATAACCAATTTACAAAGTATAAGGCAGTCATCTCACATTTTGTGATAAGAATGTATATTTAGTGATCTTCATAATATTTAATTCTGAATGCCAACCAAACCATAATAAGACTTCATATGACTTCAAACACATTTTAAACTTTTAAAATGCTTAATTTAAAAGGGACACTGCAATGACTAACAAAATCTTTTTTTCTTATGTGTGTATATTTGCAAGGACCATGTAGTTCGTTATACTGTATGTGATTTTCTTCTTCAAGCAAATGTTTCAATGCACTCACCTCTTAAAAATATCAGTACAATCCACCTAACAGTGAAAAATCCTAACAAAATGAATGTGTGTGTACAATTAAGGCAAACAGTTACAGACAAGGGTTCAGTTTTAAGCTGTTGAAATATGATCATGAGTAAAGAAGTTCTAAAAATTATGGAAAATAACTCCCTGTCCTTTCAAAAAGCTACTCTTTAAAACTGGATTCAAAATTCAATATAATGCTTTGGGTTATTTATATAAATCTTTTTTGTTCAAAGAATGACACTAGACTATGAAATAGCACCTCATTCTCTGTATGTTATAGATGCAGACACCCGAGGAATATATAAACCCGTTTTTTCCTTTCTCAGAAAGAAATATATTAAATATATTTAAGTTTCTTAAAAGATGGAATATAAATGAAACCCCTCTTTAAAAAAAATCATATCACACCCATACAAATATTAAAAAATAAGCTAAATACATTGACATTTTTCCATTTCTGTGATAAGATAGCAAGATATCAAGTTCAGTCTAGCTAGCTTTTTTCGCCTTCTACAAACCTCAATAGGCCTCACTCCACTTTTACTTGCCTCTCTACAAATCTTCCATTCCAACAGGTAAGTCTTCCTAACATGACCCGGAATGACCCTCTCCATTTAGCCCTGAGTCTTGTTACTTGTGATCTAAAAGGTGCAGTTTTCATGTATTCCAACAAGAAGGCTTTTCTGATCTCACTCCAGGGAATGCATCACTGGAGTAAACATTATGATATGACTGCAAGGTTACCTCTTCGCTGCTATATTAGTTAGTGCAACTGTAACAACAAACACAATAGAGCGAGTGCAATGGGTCCAGGATTGTGAAGCATGAAGTGTTAAATATCTCACAAGACTGATTCCAATCAATTAATAATAGGAAAAGAAGAAAAGAAGAATTTTTATTTCTCAATGTTATTCCTGCTTGTTGGACATACTAATTGCTTGTATGTCTCTCTCCCACACTCATCTCCACGAAGGTCATTGAAATGAAAGGAAGGGAGTGCATAGGACATATATTTTCACAAGACCAATGACAGGAGGAGCAGGAGAACACAAACAGGAGGCTTCTATCATTACTTCAATTGCTGCTTTATCTCTGAGCCTGTCCTTTCTAAAGGAAGAGTTTGACCTTTTAGCCATACTCAGGGATAATGACCTATCACTAGTCTCCTCAGATTGCCTCTACTAATGATGCAGTCAGCAAAAGGCAAAAGCACTAACATAGCTAAAGCAACTTCTCATAAGAGGAACACTTCTTGCCTTCTCTTTGTTATGCTTTTCAACTGAAAATAAAATTGCTTATCTTCAATAAAAAACAAAAATGGGAGACTTAAAGGACAGGAGAAAAAGTGAGAGAAAGATTCAAACCTTGGCACCAAGGATTCAGTGAAGCTTATCATTTGCATTTATAAAGACTCTTAAATAGGTTCTCAATACACTTGATAAATATGAATAATAGAAGATTCACAACACACTTAGAAGGTAGGGAAATATTGTCATTTTACAGATGGTGAAACGTCTTCCTAACATGGCCCATAATGACCTTCTCCACTTACCCTTGGCTTCTGTTACTGGTAATCTAACAGTTGCAGTTTTCATGTATTCCGTGAATATTAAGTGACTTACCCAGACTTACAGCAGATCAGTGGTAGAGCTAAAACTAGAACCCATCTCTCATGACTCTAGGCCCTGGTTTATACTACAGGGTTAGGTCGAATTTAGCCACGTTAGGTCGATTTTATAATGAATGTGTCTACACAAGCAACCCCGTTCCGTCGACCTAAAGGGCTCTTGGCGTTGAGGTCGAATTTAGCAGCGTTAAATCGATTTAACCCTGTACCCGTCCACATGACGAAGCCCTTTTTATTTTTTTTTGACTTAAAGGGCTCTTAAAATCAATTTCCTTACTCCACCCCCAACAAGGGGATTAGTGCTGAAATCGGTCTTGCTGGGTCGAATTTGGGGTACTGTGGATGCAATTAGACAGTATTGGCCTCCGGGAGCTATCCCAGAGTGCTCCATTGTGACCGCTCTGGACAGCGCTCTCAACTCAGATGCACTGACCCAAAGCAGTGCCGCGTGAAACTTAAGGAGCTGAGGCAAGCCTACCAGAAAACCAGAGAGGCGAACGGCCACTCCGGGTCAGAGCCCCAAACATGCTGCTTCTATGATGAGCTGCATGCCATTTTAGGGGTTCAGCCACCACTACCCCAGCCGTGTTGTTTGACTTCTTCAATGGAGATGGAGACAACATGGAAGCAGGTTTTGGGGACGAGGAAGACGATGATGATGAGGTTGTAGATGGCTCAAAGCAAACAAGCGGAGAAACCGGTTTTCCCAACAGCCAGGAACTGTTTCTCACCCTGGACCTGGAGCCAGTACCCCCCAAACCCACCCAAGGCTGCCTCCCAGACCCACCAGGCAGAGAAGGGACCTCTGGTGAGTGTACCTTTTAAAATACTATACAAGGTTTAAAAGCCAGCATGTTTAATGATTAATTTGCCCTGGCATTTGTGGCTCTCCTGGCTATATTCCCAAAGCCTTTGCAAAAGGTTTCTGGGGAGGGCAGCCTTATTCCATCCACCATGGTAGGACACTTTACCACTCCAAGCCAGTAGCACGTACTCGGGAATCATTGTAGAAAAAAGCATTGCAGTGTATGTTTGCTGGCGTTCAAACAACATCCGTTCTTTATCTCTCTGTGTTATCCTCAGGACAATGATAACATTCATGGTCACCTGGTTGAAATAGAGTGCTTTTCTTAAGGGGACATTCAGAGGTGCCCATTCCTGCTGGGCTGTTTGCCTATGGCTGAACAGAAATGTTCCCCGCTGTTAGCCACGTGGTGGGGGGAGGCAAAATGCGACCTTGTAATGAAAGCACGTGTGCTATGTATGTCATATTAACAGCAAGGTTTACCGTGAAAGAGTGTACCCATTGTTCTATAAAATGTGTCTTTTTAAATACCACTGTCCCTTTTTTTTCCTCCACCAGCTGCATGTGTTTCAAGGATCACAGGATCTTCTCCTTCCCAGAGGCTAGCGAAGATTAGAAGGCGAAAAAAAGGCACTCGCGATGAAATGTTCTCTGAGCTCATGCTGTCCTCCCACTCTGACAGAGCACAGACGAATGCGTGGAGGCAGACAATGTCAGAGTGCAGGAAAGCACAAAATGACCGGGAGGAGAGGTGGCGGGCTGAAGAGAGTAAGTGGCGGGCTGAAGAGAGGGCTGAAGCTGAAAGGTGACGGCAGCGTGATGAGAGGAGGCAGGATTCAATGCTGAGGCTGCTGGAGGATCAAACTAATATGCCCCAGCATATGGTTGAACAGCAGGAAAGGCAGCAGAGCACAGACCACTGCTACAGCCCCTGTATAACCAACTGCCCTCCTACTCAAGTTCCATAGCCTCCTCACCCAGACGCCCAGGAATGCGGTGCGGGGGCCTCCAGCTACCCAGCCACTCCACCCCAGAGGATTGCCCAAGTAACAGAAGGCTGGCATTCAATAAGTTTTAAACTTTTAAAGTGCTGTGTGGCCTTGTCCTTCCCTCCTCCACCACCCCTCCGGGGCTACCCTGGTAATTATCCCCCTATTTGTGTGATGAATTAATAAAGAATGCATGAATGTGAAGCAACAATGAATTTATTGCCTCTGCAAGCGGTGATCGAAGGGAGGTGGGGAGGGTGCTTAGCTTACAGGGAAGTAGAGTGAACCAAGGGGCAGGGGGTTTCATCAAGGAGAAACAAACAGAACTTTCACACCGTAGCCTGGCCAGTCATGAAACTGGTTTTCAAAGCCTCTCTGATGCGTAGCGTGCATACCTGTACTCTTCTAATTGCCCTGGTGTCTGGCTGTTCAAAATTGGCAGCCAGGTGATTTGCCTCAACCTCCCACCCCACCATAAACATCTCCCCCTTACTCTCACAGATATTATGGAACACATAGCAAGCAGCAATAACAATGGGAATATTAGTTGCACTGAGGTCTAACCTAGTCAGCAAACAGCGCCAGCAGGCTTTTAAACGTCCAAATGCACATTCTACCACCATTCTGCACTGTAGTTGAACAGCTCCTGACTACTCTCCAGGCTGCCTATGTATGGCTTCATGAGCCATGGCAATAAGGGGTAGGCTGGGTCCCCAAGGATAATATAGGCATTTCAACATCCCCAACGGTTATTTTCTGGTCTTCGAATAAAGTCCATTCCTGCAGCTTTTGAAACAGACCAGAGTTCCTGAAGATGCGAGTGCCATGTACCTTTCCCAGCCATCCCACGTTGATGTTGGTGAAATGTCCCTTGTGATCCACCAGTGCTTGCAGCACTATTGAAAAGTACCCCTTGCGGTTTATGTACTCGCTGGCTTGGTGCTCCTGTGCCAAGATAGGGATATGGGTTCCGTCTGTGGCCCCACCACAGTTAGGGAATCCCATTGCAGCAAAGCCATCCACAATGACCTGCACATTTCCCAGGGTCACTACCCTTGATATCAGCAAATCTTTGATTGTGTTGGCTACTTGCATCACAGCAGCCCCCACAGTAGATTTGCCCACTCCAAATTGATTCCCGACTGACCGGTAGCTGTTTGGTGTTGCAAGCTTCCACAGGGCTATTGCCACTCGCTTCTCAACTGTGAGGGTTGCTCTCATCTTGGTATTCTTGCGCCGCAGGGCAGGGGAAAGCAAGTCACAAAGTTCCATGAAAGTGCCCTTACGCATGCGAAAGTTTCACAGCCACTGGGAATTGTCCCAGACCTGTGCTTGTTTCTCAGGTCCAGAATCGGCATTCCACCACATGAGCCTGTCCCATTAGCACCATGATGCCCACATTGCCAGGGCATGTGCTTTGAGAGAAGTCTGTGTCCACGTGCTCATCACTCTTGTCACCGCGCTTACGTCGCCTACTCGCCCGTTTTCGCTTTGCCAGGTTCTGGTGCTGCATATACTGCTGGATAATGTGTGTGGTGTTTAATGTGCTCCTATTTGCAAAAGTGATCTGAGCGGGCTCCATGCTTGCCGTGGAATGGCATCTGCACAGAAAAAGGTGCGGAACGATTGTCTGACGGAGGGAGGGACGACTGACGACATGGCTTATAGGGTTGGCTTACAGGGAATTAAAATCAACAAAGGGGGTGGCTTTGCGAGAAACTGAATGGCCGCCTCAAGGATAGAACTGAAAACCTCAAGGACAGAACTCAAAACTGGGTTTAGCAGGCCGTTGATTTCACAGAGGGAGGGAGGGAGGAGAAAATGAATACAAAACAAATCTGGTCTATTTCTTGTTTTGAGCCACTTCATCTATCTTTATACATCTTGCTGGCAGCAGACTGTGCAGTATGACCACTAGCCTTCGTCACCTCCTGGATGCTCGGCAGAAGACGGTGCAGTATGTCTGCTGGCCATCATCTTCTGCTGGCTGCAGATTAAAGACAGTGCACTGCCAGTAGGACTCAATCGCCATGAGACGTAACAAGGGAAATGACCTGGCTGAGTCACTCCCGTGTTTGCCCAGGCGCCTGGTTAAAAGAGCACCCAGGACTACGTCAACGACGGCTACCAGTCATACTGCACTGTCTGCTGCCAAAAGGCAATAAACTGCTGCTGTGTAGCAATGCAGTACCATGTCTGCCAGCACCCAGGAGACATATGGTGATGGTTAGCTGAGCGGGCTCCATGCTTGCCGTGGTATGGCGTCTGCACAAGTAACTCACGACAAAAGGCACAAAACGATTGCCTGCCCTTGCTTTTACAGAGAGAGGGAGGGAACGGGGGCCTGACGATATGTACCCAGAACCATCCACGACAATGTTTTAGCCCCATCAAGCACTGGGATTTCTACCCAGAATTCAAATGGGCGTTGGAGACTGCGGGAACTGTGGGATAGCTACCCACAGTGCAAAGCTCCGGAAGTCGATTGTTGCCTTGGTACTGTCGACACACTCCGCCGACTACAAGCACTTAGAGCATTTGTGTGGGGACACACATACTCGACTGTATAAAAACGCTTTCTACAAAACCGACTTCTATAAATTCGACCTAATTTCATAGTGTAGACATACCCTTAAAATCGACTTTTGTACTCCTGGTGAGGGGAGTAGTGCTAAAATTGACCTTGCTGGGTCTAATTTGGGGTAGTGCGACGCAAATCAACATTATTGGTCTCTGGGAGCTATCCCAGAGTGCTCCAATGTGACCGCTCTGGAAAGCGCTTTCAACTCCGATGCACTAGCCAGGTACACAGGAAAAGCCCCGGGAACTTTTGAATTTCATTTCCTGTTTAGTCAGCGTGGCGAGCTCAGCAGCACAGGTGACCATGTAGTCCCCCCAGAATCGCAAACGAGTTCCAGCATGGAGCGAACAGGAGACACTGGATCTGATTGCTGTATGGGAAGAAGAATCTGTGCAGGCAGAACTCCAATCAAGAAGAAGAAATGCTAATATATATGCCAAAATTACATAGGGCATGATGGACAGAGGCTACAACAGGGACACACAGCAGTGCCACGTGAAAGTCAAGGAGCTCAGGCAAGCCTACCAAAAGACAAAGGAGGCAAATCGTCACTCTGGGTCAGAGTCCCATACATGCCGCTTCTATGATCAGCTCTATGGCATTCTGGGGGGGGCCCTACCACTACCCCACTACTGTCCATGGACACCTGCAAGGGGGGAGTCTCACGCAACACAGAGGAGGATTTTGTGGATGAGGAAGAGGAGGAGGAGGAGCAGAATGCGCAGCAGGCAAGCGGTGAATCCGTTCTCCCCAGCAGCCAGGACCTTTTCATCACCCTAGAGCCAAAACCCTCCCAAGGCGGGATCCCCGACTCTGAAGGCAGAGAAGGCACCTCTGGTGACTGCACATTTGTAACTACAGTACAGGGTTTAAAAGCAATAGTGTTTAATGTTTGATTTGCTCTGAAGACTTGGGATGCATTCGCAGCCAGTACAGCTACTGGAAAAGTCCGTTAACGTGTCTGGGGATGGAGCGAGAATCCTCCAGGGACATCTCCATGAAGCTCTCCAGGAGGTACTCTGAAAGCCTTTGCAGAAAGTTTATGGAGAGGGCTGCCTTATTTCGTCCTCCATGGTAGAACACTTTACCACACAAAGCCAATAGCAAGTAGTCTGGAATCATCGCAGCACAAAGCACGGCAGCGAATGGTCATGGGTTTTGATCGCATTCAAGCAACATTCGATCTTTATCTTTCTGTGTTAGCCTCTGGAGAGTGATATCATTCATGGTCACCTGGTTGAAATAGGGGAATTTTTGTAAGGGAACAGTAAAAGGACCCTATTCATGCTGGGCTGTTTACTTGGCTAAAAGGGATCATCCCATAGCCACGCGGCGGGGGGAAGGGTGAAGGGATCATCCCAAATAGCCACACAGAGGGGTGGAGGGAGGTGTGTGCTGCACATCCACCTGAAAACCTCAGCCCCTCCTTTTAAATAGCAAACCCAACCAGCATTGCTTGCTATGGGAAAGGAGTACGCTGCAGTTTGAAAACATTCCCATATGTTATGAAGGTGTTAGAAGCCAAACCTGCATACCCTTTGGCTTACCATGGCTGCTTGGAAACCGAATTCTGTTGCCCAGCCGTGTGTGATGTGTCACCATACCAGTAGGTGCTCAATATAAAAGGCAAAAGGCGACCTTGTACCTAAAGCACATGTACTGTCTGCTGTGAATTGCTTGATTCACTGTGAAAGAGTCTCCCTTTTGTTCTCAGAAATGTATCATCTTAAATTTTACTCTCCCTTTTTATCCCCCTGCAGGTGCAAATGTTTCTATGCTCCCCCCATCATCTCCATCCCTGAGGTTATCGCAGATTAGAAGGCAAAAAAACGCACTCACAATGACATCTTTTCTGAGCTCATGTGGCCCTCCCGCACTGATAGGGCACAGCTGAAAGCATGGAAGCATTCAGTGGCAGAGGCCAGGAAAGCATTAAGTGAGCATGATGAGAAGAGACAGGATGCAATGCTGAAGCTAATGGGGGAGCAAATGGACATGCTCAGGTGTCTGGTGGAGCTGCATGAAAGCCAACAAGAGCACAGACCATCGCTGCATCCACTGTTCAACTGCCTGCCCTCCTCCCCAAGTTCTATATCCTCCTCACGCAGACACCCAAGAACGTGGATGGGGAGGGTTACGAGCACTCAGCCACTCCACTCCAGAGGATGGCCCAAGCAACAGAAGGCTGTCATTCAAACAGTTTTGATTTGTAGTGTGGCTAAAATAAGCAATGTGTCCTTGTCCTTCCCTCCAACCCTCCTCCACCACCCGACCCTACCCCAACCGGGCTATCTAATCAGTTATCTCCTTTTTTTTTAATTAATAAAGAAAGAATGCGTGGTTTCAAAACAATAGTGACCTTATTTCCTTTGCCAGCTGTGATCAAAGGGGGGAGGGTGTTTGGCTTACAGGGAATTAAAATCAACAACGGGGGCAGGTTTGCAGCAAGGAGAAACACACACAACTGTTACACTGTAGTCTGGCCAGTCATGAAACTGGTTTTCAAAGCCTCTCTGATGCGCAGCATGCATACCTGTGATCTTCTAATTGCCCTGGTGTCTGGCTGTTCAAAATTGGCAGCCAGGCGATTTGCCTCAACCTCCACCTCCCACCCCACCATAAACATCTCCCCCTTACTCTCACAGATATTATGGAACACATAGCAAGCAGCAATAACAATGGGAATATTAGTTGCACTGAGGTCTAACCTAATCAGCAAACAGTGCCAGCAGGCTTTTAAACATCCAAAGGCACATTCTACTACCATTCTGCTCAACGTATAGTTGAACTGCTCCTTACTACTGTCCAGGTTGCCTGTGTACAGCTTCATGAGCCATGAGAGCAAGGGGTAGGCTGGGTCTCCAAGGATAACTATTGGCATTTCAACATCCCCAAGAGTAATTTTCTGGTCTGGGAAGTAAGTCCCTTCTTGCAGCTTCTTGCAGCTGCTCAAACAGCTTGTAGTTCCTAAAGATGCGAGCATCATGCACCTGTTCCAGCCATCCCACATGGATGTCGGTGAAATGTCCCTTGTGATCCACCAGCGCTTGCAGCACCATTGAGAGGTACCCCTTGTGGTTTACGTATTGGTTGGCAAGGTGGTCCGGTGCTAAGATAGGGACATGCATTCCGTCTATCGCCCCACCACTATGACCTGCAAAGCCATCCACTATGACCTGCACATTTCCCAGAGTCACTACACTTGATAGCAGAACGTCAGCGATTGCGTTGGCTACTTGAATCACAGCAGTCCCTACAGTAGATTTGCCCACTCCAAATTGATTACCGACTGACCAGTAGCAGTCAGGCGTTGCAAGCTTCCAGACGGCTATCACCACTCGCTTCTCAACCGTCAGGGCAGCTCTCATCTTGGTATTCCTGCGCTTTAGGGCAGGGGAAAGCAACTCACAGAGTTCCAGGAAAGTGGCCTTACGAATGCAAAAGTTTCGCAGCCACTGGGAATCACCCCAAACCTGCAAGACTACGCGGTCCCACCAGTCTGTGCTTGTTTGCTGGGCCCAGAATCGGCAGTCCCCTGTATCAACCAGCCCCACTGCTGCCATGATGTACCAACTGCCACAGCTCGTGCTTTCAGGAATGTCTGTGTCCATGTCCTCCTCCCAATCATCCTCGTGCTGCCATCTCTTAGCCAGGTTCTGCACATACTGCAGTATAATGCGCAAGGTATTTACAATGCTCGCAACAGCAGCAGTGAGCTGAGCAGGCTCCATGCTTGCCGTGCCATGGCATCTGCACGGGTACAGGCAAAAAGGCGGGAAACGATTGTCTGCAGTTGCTTTCACGGAGGGAGGGGAGACTGACGACAGGTACCCAAAACCACCCATGACAATATTTTTGCCCCACCAGGCATTGGGAGCTTAACCCAGAATTCCAGTGGGCAGCGGAGACTGCGGGAACTGTGGGATAGCTACCCACAGTGCACCGCTCCGTAAGTCAATGCTAGCCACAATATTGAGGACACACTCCACTGACTTAATGCGCTTAGTGGGGACATACACACTCGACCGTATAAAATTGATTTCTAAAAATCAACTTTTAAAAAATTGACCTAATTTCATAGTGTAGACATACCCTAGGGTCTTATGCAGTTAGCCATAATAAAATATGCTTGGTTCTGCTGCCTGACACTCAGAGCAACCTACTGTCTAACAATCCAGAAAAAGGTTTTATATGGTTCTTGGACATGCAAAAAGTTATTTTGAATGAGGGGAGCATTTTGTTTCACCATTCCATTCGCTAATTTTTTAATCAAGAGGCTCATTTCTTATGAAGTGCTTGTGATAATTTTGACTTCTTCTCAAAAGAATCTGAGTATACTGGAACAATATTATTATGATAGGAGTTGTGTGAATCTTCACTGATGCTGGTGGGCATAGTAGCCACCCCTCATTCAGGATAAATTTAAGAAGCAGTTAAGTGTCTTTGTAGAGAAAGATAGCTGAAACAATAAGAGCAACTGTCCAAAAGAGAAGCCACATGCAAGGTCAGTAAGGAGCTAAGCCAGAGGTGGGCAAACTGCGGCCCGTGGGACCATCCTGCCCAGCCCCTGAGCTCCCGGATGGGGAGACTAGGCCCCAGTCCCTCCCACAATATCCCCCCTCCCCCGCAGCCTCAGTGGGCCACCAGCGCTATGGCCCACCACTCCTGCCAGGCAGTGCAGGCAGCATGGCTGGCTCCAGCCAGGTGGTGGGGCTGCGAGCTCCTACCGCTCTAAGCGGCATGGTGAGGGGGTGGGGAATGGAGGAGGTTGGATAATGGGCAGGGGATTGCAGAGGGCAGTCAGGGGATGGGAGAGTTGGATAGGCATAGGAGTCTGGGGAGCCTTTCAGGGTTGGGGATGTGGATAGGGGTCGGGGCAGTCAGGGGACAAGGAGCGGGGGGGTTGGATGGGTCGGGGTTCTGAGGGGGGCGGGAAGTGGGAGGGGGCGGATAGCGGGCAGGGGCCTACCCGGCCCTCCATAGAATTTCACAAAGCCGATGTGGCCCTCGGGCCAAAATGTTTGCCCACCCCTGAGCTAAGCTATTTGGGCAGAGGGGTTAACTGGGTACTGAATTCAAATGCAGAAGCCTGTGTATTATTTTGGTGGAACCATAAGTGTAGCAAACGAAAGAAACATCTCAGAAGCAGATGAAGAAAGCAGCAAAAAAAGCAAGAGCAGCAAGAGAAGTACTTGTAGCATGACCCTGAGGAAAAGCTAAGAAAAAGAGCACTTCTGATATAGAGAGCAGCTTGGAATATCGAGCAAGGAAATTGTTTCCTGTTTGATTCCTACTGGGTTCAGGGAAACAGGACTTTGTGTATAGTCTTTGTATCAAGGAAGTACCTGTCTCCATCATCAATTTCTCATCCTAACACAAGCAACCAAGACAATCCCAAATACTTGCAAACCACTTGGATAAAAATGGGTAACAATACTAAACTAAATCCAAGTTGTTAATTTTACCAAGACTGACCTCTCTCTTACTGCTTCCTGAAGATCCATTAATCATTCTTACAAAAAGAAATCAGAGCAGTGTCATCCAAATCAGAAGAGAGATGCAGTGAGAATAAAGAATTCTATACTTCGAAACAATGAATTATACACATCGCTATAAACCAGCCAATAAAGAGATATATAGAAATGTAACAGATTTATTTTACAAAATATTGGTTTCTTGTTCTGGCAGAAATGTGAGAGAAAATATTTCAAGGTACCTTTAAAAGATCTTTTTAAAAAATTAAATATAGTAGGGCTAGAACAATACAAAGGTTCACAGAGATTCATGTTTGCGATTAATATCACCCTGTCTGGATGGGGTTTTATTGAACAGATTCTGGCACAGCCCAAATTGAAACTAATTTGGCAAAAAGTCTGTGTATTTCATTCCATGCAGTTTTGCAAGAAGTAAATTTATAAACATAATACCCCACAGTACAAACAATACAGAGTAACTCCAAGGGGTTGATAAGAGCTCTCTGCTTCTGGACAGCACAATCCTCTCTCTCTCTCTCTCCTGTCTGAAAGTGATCATTTCTTTAAGGTGTTGATCTTAAATGGACTCCGCTGCATGCAATTTGCTCCCAGCTGGCAATGCCTCCCTGCATAGCCTCCAAAACCAGGCTGACAATTTATATCAAACCCCAGTGTTGTCTGGGTCCTGGTTGGCTCGGTGGGCCTTCTTCCTATCAATGCCACTGAGGTGAGGTGTGGCATGGTTTCAGGGTCCCATCCATGGAGCCTGAACCCTTTAGATCACAGCTTTTCTACCTTCTCAGGAGAGAAAATCTGAATTCAGGTGTCCTCAAGTAACATAAGACTCAAAGTATACAGCTATAAAGAGAGGAAATGCAGTACCAACTGAAGATTGGAAACTTTCATGATGTGTTGCCAGTGCACAGGGGGCATAGTCAGTTACCAGAACAAAAAAGAAGGCCCCAAGAGATAACACCAGAGAGCAACCAGCACCTACCTGACATTCTAATATTCTTTTTCTATAGTGGATAATCTAGCCTCATGGAGTTGGAGCTTCTTGGTGAATATTTCATCACAGAGTTGAGTCCAATACATCTATGTTGGGACCATTGCTTTACTAATATTTGTTAAGGGAAAGACCGAGGTGGCAAAATTGGGTATGATTCATTAATAGTATGCAGTCTGTCCCAAAACTGTTCCTAACTTATGGACAGGACTCTTTCTGAGGGCCTCCATTTTGTTGGGGGAGGGGGGGGCAGAAGTGGAGGCTGAATTTGCCCATTTGGTACCCCAAGTTACATGTTTCCTTATTTTAAAATTAAATTTCTTAGTACTGGATGTAAGTCCAGCCTCCCTCAGCAATGTTCAGCAAATGTGACTTCTAGTCCAAACCAAAAACCATCATCCCAATACACAGATGTAGTCTAGGAACTGTTTAAAAGTAACCAAACCCTCATGTACTTTGAAGGGAATGGTAGTAAATGGAAACATCTTTGGGGCACTTTTGACCTTCAGAATCCAGGAGCACTTAAAATTTGAATATAGCAGCCATACAGCACTTAGAAAAGTGAATTTGAGTCCATGACCTCCCGCCCAGGGGGACGTTAAAGGTAATGGGCCTGACAGGAAAACGATTTGTGGGGAGAGCCTACTGAGGGCCGTTTGATGTAAAAGAGAGAGAATTAGTAGAAGTTTGGGGTGTGTGAGGTTTATTCCCTCAATTTCCCTCAACAACAGGTTAATTTAGTCCTCTAATAAATCAAAATTCCACACCTTCCAAAATAATGACAGACAAAATCATAAGTCTCAAATCAACACCAAATCTTCTCCACTCTTTGCCTAATTCACAGGTTTCTCACTGGGGAGGATGCATTCAGCTTGCCCCAGAGGCATGGGGGGAGAGTGTATATGTGAAAATGAGTTTCTGGCCTCCCTTACTCAGAAGTTCCAGCCTTGGGCCCCAAAAAAAGTAAGACGTTGCCTACTCCAGGCCTCAAACCCACACTTCTTCTGCACCCAAAACCACTGTCTTTACCTTCTTCCAAAACTATCTCCAACTCTGGGTTCCCAATACAAAATCCCAATGACAGCAAAAGTTCCAAAAAACAGTAAGTCCAAAAAGCCTTTTCCTCAGAGTAACAAATGGCCTCTTCCATATTCTTACCCATATATATAGCTTCAGGTCCTTTCAATGCAATGACCAAGAAAGCTCCTGCACCTTCCAAATCTTTTAGCCTTGTGTGGGAAGCAAGTTATCTATCTACCCTGCTACTTATATTCCTACTGTGCCTTGCTATAGAGACCTACAACTTAATAAATCCCAGAAACCTCAACTTTCAACATCCTTTGGGGCTGAACCCGGATCAAGGCAGTTACACCTGAACTTTATTTTAAGAGGCAGTACACATTACAAAAAGGGGAAAATATCTGGTTGAGTTAGGAGAAGGGAATTTCAAAAGATTAAAGTATGTATGTATATTTTTAGGATTTTACAGATACAACCTGTTTTTACCTTTTATTTTATTGGCACTCAGTGAACATTAAAATACAAGATTTCAGAGTAGCAGCCGTTTTAGTCTATATCCGCAAAAAGAAAAGGAGTACTTCTGGCAACTTAGAGACTAACAAATTTACTTGAGCATAAGCTTTCGTGAGCTACAGCTCACTTCATCCGATGCATACAGTGGAAAATACAGTGGGGAGATTTTATATACACAGAGAACATGATGAAGTGAGCTGTAGCTCACGAAAGCTTATGCTCAAATAAATTTGTTAGTCTCTAAGGTGCCACAAGTACTCCTTTTCTTTTTGCAGGTAAGGTGAGCTATTACCAGCAGGAGAGAAAAAAAACCTTTTGTAGTGATAATCAAGGTGGGCCATTTCCAGCTGTCATAAATATAAAGGGAAGGGTAAACACCTTTAAAATCCCTCCTGGCCAGAGAAAAAACCCTTTCACCTGTAAAGGGTTAAGAAGCTAGGATAACCTCGCTGGCACCTGACCACAATGACCAATGAGGAGACAAGATACTTTCAAAGCTGGAGGGGGGGGAGAGACAAAAGGATCTGGGTCTGTCTGTGTGATACTTTTGCCGGGGACAGAACAGGAATGGAGTCTTAGAATTTAGTAAGTAATCTAGCTAGATATGTGTTAGATTATGATTTCTTTAAATGGCTGAGAAAATAAGCTGTGCTGAATGGAATGGATATTCCTGTTTTTGTGTCTTTTTGTCACTTAAGGTTTTGCCTAAAGGGATTCTCTATGTTCTGAATCTAATTACCCTGTAAGGTATTTATCATCTTGATTTTACAGAGGTGATTCTTTTTACTTTTTCTTCTATTAAAATTCTTCTTTTAAGAAACTGAATGCTTTTTTCATTGTTCTTAAGATCCAAGGATTTGGGTTTGTGGTCACCTATGCAAACTGGTGAGGATTTTCATCAAACCTTCCCCAGAAAAAAGGGGGTAAGATTTGGGAGGATTTTGGGGGGAAAGTTGTTTCCAAACAAACTCTTTCCTAATAATAATAATAATAATACCGGTGTTAGACATTTGGTGGTGGCAGCGAAAGTCCACGGGCAAAGGGTAAAATAGTTTGTACCTTGTGGAAGTTTTAACCTAAGCTGGTAAAAGTAAGCTTAGGAGGTTTTCATGCAGGTCCCCACATCCGTACCCTAGCATTCAGCGTGGGGAAGGAACCTTGACACCAGCAGTTAACAAGAAGGTGTGAGGAACAGTAGGGGGGGAAATAAACATAGGGAAATAGTTTTACTTTGTGTAATGACACATCCACTCCCAGCCTCAAGCTCAACAGCCCCCTACTGTTCCTCACACCTTCTTGTCAACTACTGGAAATGGCCCACCTTGATTATCACTACAGAACTTTTTTTTCTCTGCTACCAGATCACTCTTGCTACAGCTCACTTCATTGGATGCACGCTCTCATTACAATGTGTAAATAAAATCTCCCCACTGTATTTTCCACTGCATGCATCGGATGAAGTGAGCTGTAGTTCACGAAAGCTTATGCTCAGATAAATTTGTTAGTCTCTAAGGTGCCGCAAGTACTCCTATTATTAAAATACAAGCAGGGTAGATTCGGTTAAGATCCTAAATGTTTGGTTATTTATGCCCAACTAAATTTTGGGGAGTTAAAACACCCAACTGAAAATTATTTTTATATTAAGAACCAACAATGGAGTGTATGAGAAGAAAAAAAGAGAACTGAAAATTAATTTTCATCAGTTACAAATGTAATGTTGAGCTTGGATAAGGTCTTGGATTTCACTTATTTTGTCAAGTTTTTCCCCGCACCCAAATTGAGTAAGTTGGTCACCTTGACTTAATGGTATTTTTCAACACTAACATTTTAGTGGCAATTACAGTGTAAAGATATGAAAGGGGTTTCAAATTGAAAACTGCATAAAACTGATATTGTATTTATCAGTATCCCTGTAAGTCATAGACTGAATGATTTTTACATTTCTGGGTCCAAAGTCCTCCTTCAGCTGTCTACAGAGTTGGACAGGAGAGATCTGTATCAGCAGTCAATGTCTAAAATAGTAACGAGTATGATTTTTTATCTTCTTTTTAAAGATACCAGTTTTAATTATTGTTATGCTGGAGACTGGATAGCTCTCAGAGAGTGTTTTTTGATTAATGGGCAGTTTCATGATAGCCATCCATTCAGCCTAAATGAGGGAGCCATTAATGCCTTTCGTTTAGGTATAGCTGAAATAATACAAAATACTGCCCAAATCCCAGATTAGCATGGTAAGGCCAGAATAGGAGTTGAGCCATGTGGTCTGAGAGGTTTTCCCTTGGGTCTGAATGCAAACACAGAGTTCTGTGTATTGTTTGTTGGAGCTGTGTGTGTCTACAAGACAGAAAACAGTCAGAGGCATCAGAAAGGAAGCAGAGGAACAAAAAAAGCCAAGGAGATAGCAAAAGCAACACTTGTAGCGTAAGCCTGAGAGAAAGCCAAGAGATAGTATTTTGGGTGCAGTGTTGGCTGAAAAGAGCCTTGGAATTCTGATGAAGGAAACTGCCTCTTGTTGTTTGATTATTAACTACTGTGTCCACAGAAACAGGACTTGTTTACATTCCTTGAAAATAAAACAGGATTGCATCAAAGAAATACCCGATTTCATCAGAAATTTCTCCTCCTAACAGAAACTACCCACCAGACCACAAATACTAGATATCTACTGGAGCTAAAAAGCGATGAAAATGATAAAAATTACCATTTTTATAGATGTAAAAGAAGAATGGCAGATGCAGTTATGGAAAACAGAGGGCACACCTCTGAAGCAGAATTGTACCTCTATCAACAACAGGTAACAGCAGCTGCAAGAGTGTTTAAGACACACCAGAATAGTCATAATGATTAAAACAAACATTGAAGACCTTATTGTATTTATGTCACATATAGTAAAAGGAAAGCTAAAAGAAGGGTGTTGACATCATATGAAACTGAGATTCTCTTTAAACACGCCATTCTTCTGTCACATGGAGACTAGTGCAGAAACTAGCAGTGAAAGGATTAAATAGTACTAGAAAGCACATGATTGCAAGTAGGACCTCAACCTGTTGCTGTGGAGAGACTCACTCATCTTTAATTTGGCCCAGGTGCAACATCAAGCAGTCAAACAGCAGAAGTAAATAAAATTAAAAAAAAAACTTTTAAGGGTTTGATTGACACTGTATACAAGATGGCCTCCAAAAGAAAATACCATTCCTAGGGACAAAACATCGGCTCTACAGATCAACCTCTAAAAGACAGCAATTATTATATTTTAGCTGAAGTCCCCAAACAACAAATACTTTTTAGAGAGATTAAAATGTAAACACATCCTAAATTATTCATACACTGGTTTCATAATATCAGAGTTTCAAACTGCTTCCAAAAGTATTCTCCATAAAAACTCCAAAGTTCTTCCACACCATACAGTACTGGAAGACTATACTAAATGGACCAAAACCTCACATGCACTTCCAATTATTCAAACAAATAATGCAAGTTCACAAGAACTCTCCCATCTATGACTTCAGAGTAGAATTAGTTCAATTACCTTTGCTAATAAATATTTAAAAAAATAGAAGATACGACCTTATTTCAATCAAAGCAACAAACATCACCTCCCATCACAAAGCAGTATATCAAACCTGAAAGTAAAACACATTCCATTCCTATATACTGTAGCTTTACTCACAGATCTAAACAACACTGATACTAAGCTCCGTGATACAAACAGTGCCAATGAAAAATGAATAAATCATTTAACCCTAAAATAAACAGCACAGGTCATTCTGACAAAAGCAGATCAAAACCAGGAAGCTAGATTAATAGCCTATAGAGTACAACACAGACTAGCAGACTTTGAGCCAAATTCAGTGCTGATGCAAGCAGGTGCAATTTCTTTAATATCCCGTTTGCTTCAGACCCTACTAATGGATAACTTTTCTTTTTAATGGGAGTTTTGCCTGAGAAAGGTCTTCAGGATACAGGCTTTATCATCCACAATATCTAGAGAACAAAACTTTACTCTTCCTCCCTAAAAAGGCAGGGTGTCACAAAGACATTTGCTGTACCAGCCAGTTTCCACCACTTCACATTCAACACGCAATGCTTTGATTTGCCACAGATCTTCGTCTGATTCAACCCCCCAGAAGCAGAAACCTGCATGTGCTAATGCTAAGAACAAGACAGCCAAAAAGAAAAAAAAATAAGCTTGCACCATTTTACTCCATTTTTGTCAACTCTTCCTTATTTAATTTTCAATATCAGTAGCTATTCTTTCTCTCCTCAATAGCTGCATAAGTTTGACTTTTCAAAGAAAATGTATCTTGGTGGTTAAAGGAACACTATCAAAGCACGAAAACCCAAAACATGACCTAATTTCTTTTCTTATACCTGTTTCCAGAGTCCATGTAATTCCTTACGTTTATGTGTTCGTGGATTGGAAGAATTTGAAATTAAATGTTTCAATATCCTTTTTGATTTAAGAAAAGTCAAAAAGAAAACAGATTCCAGTTTCAAGTTTCAAAGTAGTATAAAATATATTTTCAAAATTAGGATAAATGTCTTTGCCAGTGTCCTTTTATCTGAAAAGATTTAAGAGGAAGGTGCTTTTCTTACCTCTCTAAGATGTATGTTTTCCTTCTCCTTCTGGTCTAAAATCACTTCTAAATGATTAACCTGAGATTCAGCCTCGGCCATCCTTCGAGCTCTTTCGTTGTCATCTTCCATTCCTTTGGATGGCAAACCTTTACTTTGCAACATTTCTAGGAGCTTTTTTATTGATTCATCTCTGGCATTTAGTGTTTGCTTTTGTGTTTCAATTCTCAACTCCATTTCTTCTAGAGTTTTTCTCAAGAGAAAGAGCTCTTTAGCCTGTCTATCATGTTCTGCCTGAAGTCTTTGAAAATTCTCCTCTGTAAGCTCAATAGTAAAATGCTCAGTTCCTCGGTTTCCGCTTTCTTGTTGAAGAAGATGATTAAGGTCTCTCTGAGTTCGAAGCTCATCTTGAAGTGCCTGGATGGTCAGTTGCAAATGCTATAATACCAAAAAAAAAAAAAAAAGGTAACTGAAGGATCTAAACGTAGTTTTTCTTCTGTTAAGCTATTGGTAGGTAAAGGTACAAAAGTTAATAGACTCAGTGATGATTCTACCAAGTAGCCATATAAAAATGTCAAATGCATCTGTGACAAAATACTGGTAATGAAGGTTTTCAACTGCTACTGGAAAAATTTAAAAGATGGATGGAAACACAAACACAAACACAAAATAGTGTCAGTTACAGGTAAAATTAATGCTTAATAAAACTAGGCAGTGAAGAGGAAGTGAACTGTTGCAAAAATCTCAAAGTGACACAACCACTAGTACACTTTGTGCCTATAATGCTTGAAGATGCAGTATTCCTTGTTTTCTAAGTTGTTTCATTCACTAGAAGTAATTCTGCCTTCCACTTTTTTCAATGGCACTGTTCATGCTATAAGGCAAATCATAGCCCTCACCATAAATAAAGATTAATTAATTAATTAATTAATAATTTTTTGCAAATAAAGCTATGAACAACTTTAGTAAACAGGATTACTGCATCTCAAACAAAAATAGAACAAATGGTAAGCAATACTGAATTTTGCAAAACAAATTGACTGCAAATAGAGGACAAACCTTTGTTCTCCTGGCATCCAAAAACTGAACAGCATGGTAAATGAAAAAATGAAGCAAAATCAACATAAAGAAAGGTCAAATGCAAGCAAAGAATATTCAACAGAAAGAACTGAATTCAACATAAAGTACTTTCAACAGAAAAAAATCATTTTATTGTATTATACCAGTGGTTCTCAACTCTGGTCCACCGCTTGTTCAGGGAAAGTCCCTGGTGCGCCGGGCCGGTTTGTTTACCTGCTGCATCCACAGGTTCGGCCGATCGCGGCTCCCACTGGCCGCGGTTAGCCACTCCAGGCCAATGGGGGCTGCAGAAAGCGGCGTGGGCCGAGGGATGTGCTGGCTGCCCTTCCCACAGCTCCCATTGGCCTGGAGCAGCAAACAGCGGCCAGTGGGAGCCGCGATCAGCCGAACCTGCGGACGCAGCAGGTAAACAAACCGGCCTGGTGCGCCAGGGACTTTCCCTGAACAAGTGGAGGACCAGAGTTGCGAACCACTGTACAATACAGTACAACACCAACAACTTTATAAGCATTTAAACATATCACTCTAAAGCTATGACATACTCCAGCCAGTGGATATATTACAAATAGATTTATTAGTGTTCTAAAAGTTGTAATTCCATCACTGAATAAAGATGAATTGTATTGATCTGACTGTTTTCTTCTAGATTACCATATATTTCGACACTGCAGATTGTCCTTAAGTATTCTGTACCTCCATACTCTACCTGCATAAAGTGGTTTTCTATTCACTGATAGCTTGCAGTCCTTATTGAAGGCAGAGTCAGTAGGAGATTTGCCTAAATGAAGACTAGATTTGGCCACAAGTAATTGTCCCAAATGATTATAGTTTATGGTATAATTTCAGATTATATTATTAGTTGCAGATTTCACAGCAGTTACTACTTTCCCTATATTCATGAAATTGTCTAGACAATATACTAAACTTCATAAAATATAACCTTTTAGATAGTCATACGGTCCAAAACAAAAGCTTTTCAATCTCAGCAAGCATATCTGTGAGATTCTGATAATTCTGGAAACATGGCACCATATATTTTAATCCTAATGCACTTTCTGAAGCGCCTCTACTTCTCATATAAAATCACTGATAAGTAGGGCTGTTGATTAATCGCAGTTAACTCACATGATAAACTCAAAAAAATTAATTTTGATTAATCACAGTTTTAATCGCACTGTTAAACAATAGAATACCAATTGAAATTTATTAAATATTGTGAATGTTTGACATTTTTCAATTATATTGATTTCAATTACGACACAGAATACAAAATGCACAGTGCTTGCTTTATATTATTATTTTTATTACAAATATTTGCACTGTAAAAATGATAAACAAAGGAAATAGTATTTTTCAATTCACCTCATAAGATTATTGTAATGCAATCTCTTTATCGTGAAAGTGCAATATACAAATGTAGATTTTTTTTTTATACATAACTGCACTCAAAACCAAAACAATGTAAAACTTTAGAGCCTACAAGTCCATTCAGTCCTACTTCTTGGTCAGCCAAGCACTAAGACAAACAAGTTTGTTTACATTTACAGGAGAAAATGCTGGCCACTTCTTATTTACAATGTCATCTGAAAGTGAGAACAGGCATTTGCATGGTAGGACTGCCAACTTTCTACTCACACAAAACTGAACACCCTTGCTCCACAACTGCCCCATCCCTTCTTTGAGGTCCCACCCCCCACTCACTCCATCCTCCCCCACTCCCCGTCGCTCGCTCTCCTCACCCTCACACACTCGCTCATTTTCACTGGGCTGGCTCAGGGGCACAGGAGGGGAGGAGGTGAGGGCTTTGGCTGGAGATGCGGGCTCTGAGGTGGGGCCAGAAATGAAGAGTTCAGGGTGCGGGAGGGGGCTCTGGGCTGAGACGGGGGTTGAGGTATTGGAGGGGGTACAGGCTCTGAGCTGGGGATGCGGCTTCCGGGGTGCAGAAATGAGGGGTTCAGGGTATGGGAGGGGGCTCTGGCCTGTGGCAAGGGGTTAGGGTGTGGGGGAGGACTCTGGCTGCGGGCTCTGGTGTGGGGTCGAGGATGAGGGATTTGGGGTTCAGGAGAGTGCTCCAGGCTGGAATCGAGGGGTTTAGAGAGCAGGAGAGGGATCAAGGCTCAGGCAGGAGGTTGGGGCCTGGGAGGGCGTCAGGGATGCAGGCTCTGGGCAGCACTTACCTCAAACAGCTCCCGGAAGCATGCCCCCCTTCCGGCTCCTACACAGAGGTGTGGCCAGGCAGCTCTGCGCACTGTCCCATCTGCAGGCACCACCCCCGCAGCTCCCATTGACCATGGTTCCCAGAGCCAGCACTTGGGGCGGGGGCAGAGTGCGGAGCCCCCTGGATGCCCCTATATGTAGGAGTCGGAGAGGGGGCATACCGCTGTTTCCGGGAGCCACGCAAAGCCACAGCAGGCAGGAAACCTTCCTTAGCCCCGCTGCGCCATCAACCAGACTTTTAACAGCACAGTCAGCAGTGCTGACCAGAGCTGCCAAGTTCCCTTTTCGACTGGATGTTCCAGTCAAAAACCAGACACCTGGCAACCCTATCACATGGCACTATTGTAGCCGGCATTGCAAGGTATTTATGTTTCAGATATGCTAAACATTCGTATGCCCCTTCAAGCTTTGGCTACCATTCCAGAGGACATGCTTCCATGCTGATGATGCTCGTTTAAAAGAATAATGCATTAATTAAATTTATGATGGAACTCGTTGGGGGAGAATTGTATGTCTCCTGCTCTGTTTTACCCGCACTCTACCATATATTTCACATTATAGCCTTCTCAGATGATGACACAGGCACATGTTGTTCCTTTTAAGAACACTTTCACTACAGATTTGACAAAAAACAAAGAAGGTACCAATGTGAGATTTCTAAAAATAGCTACAGCACTAGACTCAAGGTTTAAGACTCAGAAATGAATTCCAAAATCTGAGAGGGATGAACTGTGGCACATGATTTCAGAAGTTTTAAAAGAGATACGCTCTGATGCGGAAACAACAGAACCCAAACCACCAAAAAAGAAAATCAACCTTCTGTTGTGGCATCTGACTCAGATGATGAAAATGAACATGTGTCGGTCCACACTGTTTTGGATGGTTTTCGAGCAGAACCTATTATCAGCATGGATGCTGTCCTTTGGAATGGTCGTTCAAGCATGAAGGGACATATGAATCTTTAGCACATCTGACACGTAAATATCTTGTGACACCGGCTACAACAGTGCCATGTGAATGCCTTTTCTCACTTGTCATGGTGGTCTCACTGAAGGGGAAACCCTGCTTTGTCCCTGCAGCCCTGATGGATGCATGAGAAAGATATCACAAATCAGGCCCAGCTAAAGCCTAATACAGCTATTTGCATTTTCTTATTGTACATAAAAGTGACAGGAGTTTTTATCATTTTGTTTGAGCAGGCTGCACTTGTAGGGTGAAGCCCCCTGCTCTTGAAAATGCCTGATCTAGAATGTAGGATTTTAGGTGTTTCTACATTCAACTAAGATTTTACACACACACACCTCTCTAAAAGCACCATCTGCAGCTAATATTTTGATGTTATGGAACACCTCAAAGGCCACCTTGCACTATCATATTATCTCTCACAGTGTGAAAAGAAATGGAATAAAGTTGCCCTATATGTAATGCCCTGTGTTTTAGGGCACAGACATATAAAATTTGCCAGTTGGTATCAAACCTTTAGTCCATCAAATCCAGTATCCTGCCTCCAGCAGTGATACTTCAAAGGAAGGTGAAAAAATCCTATTACACAGTTGACCAATTGCACAATGCTGCACATACTGGAAAAATTATCTTCTGACCCCTTAGGTGACCAGCCTGCATCCTGAACCATGGGATTTGGTTTCTTTCTTATTTTGGGGGACATAATAGCAAATCTTGTTATTGTTAAAAAAATTATTCAGTCCTTTTATAAATCCAGCCACAGTTAAACTGTATTACTTCCTAATCCACTGAACCCAGTCTCACTATACACTGTCTAGAGAAGTGATAGTTCCTTTTCCAAAACTTTACTATAATCTCTTGCTGTCAGATAGTTTTTGGCCCCTTTCCATATCCTATATTCTTTGTAATACATATCTAGTGTATTGTAGTCAATCCCTAAAGCATGGGAGAATATTAATCAATTCGGAGCATTCTTTGCATATAAAATCCATTGATACAAGTGTCAAATATCCCTCCAGGTTTCTTACATGGAATTTCTCCAGCATGATCTACTTCTTTCGTGGTCAGTGAATTAATTTTAGTACTTTTGAATTCATCCTGCTCCTAAAACGTGATCCCGTTCTGAACAGAGCTGGTTGAATACTCTGTTCAGTGAATAATTGCTGTTATTTGTCAAATAATGTTATTAGGTTTTCAAACAGCTCTGGTTTGGCACATCTCCTGTGAAGTAATATGCTCCTTCAATTCCCATTTTATCAATAGGAACTCAGAGCATGCAGCATCATGAAAGAAGTCTTCTGCATATCACAGGACCTTGTAGAACCCTCTTAGTAAAATACTTTTATCCATATCCTCTCAGAATTGGTTAATCAATATTTTTCCCCTTACTGGTAGAATCAGTCCCATACTCATGGACTAAATCCTGTAGTCCTTACTCAGGCAATACAAATGATTTCGAAACCAACCAGTTGCTGTAAGAGGAATGTATGCTGTGAACAACTGCTTTTGCATGTTATAAAATACATTGGAGAAAAGGACATTTATAAAGTTGAAATATCAAACAAAATGTTAACAGCAAGTACACATACATGCACCAAAAATAAACAAATGGCCAGCAGCCAGACAGTTCCTCAGATCCCAAAATAGCTTTACATAAAGAATGTGCATCATTACAACAATAATCATCATAGCCACCATCATATCATCAACAAAATACTGATGACACAGGTGCCTTCAGACTGCAAAAAGGTGTGGTTTCTAAGGGTATGTTTTTAAACAATTAGTCATCCTTCTTTCTCCTACCTTTGGAAAAATACAGCATGATTTCTAAGGCAAGCATTTCTAGGATAAGCATTTTTTTCAAGAACCAAAATTCTCCAACCTTCACTCACTGAATAGTACTTTACTGAGAACTATTTGAAAAGTAAGATGCTTCCACTGTGATTAAGGATGGGAGAATCTGGCCCTAACTGACTAAAGTTAGTAAATTATATAAATAGGTAGAAACAAAAAAATTATAAAGAACAGAGTCCAAGAGTCAGGAATAGATTAATATAGGCACACTAATTAAAATTTACAAACTTTGATATCTAACATTAAGTATCTAACTAAAAATAGCTTGAGTTTTAGAGGTGCTGAGCACCTGCAGTCTAATGTTAGGTATCCATGTTTTAAATTTTTTTCTTCTGCAATTAAAGTAACAACATGCAGGGCAGGGATCATATTTTTATTCTATGTTTATACAGTGTCTACCAAGTGGGGTCCTGGTCTACTAGGACCCCTTCTAGGCACTGCAGTAATACAAATAAATAATACCACCACCACCAATATATGGTGGTTGGAAGGGTGGGAGGGAGAAAAAAAAAACCTTACCCTTATTTATCTACAAAGATGTCTCTCTCATTTTACTTCTCTTTCATACTTAACTTCATCTGTTCTCCTTCAGAACAGAAGTGCTTAGCACTGCTTTAGGGAAGCTTTCTAGGATATTTGGGTCCCTAAAGTAAAACTTAATCCTGACATGATTTCTCACAACCTAAAAGTTAACATAATCAATCCCATTTGGATTTAGATTCCAAATGCCTGTTGTCTACAAAAGATGCTCAGAATCTGAATCTTGCAGTTACTCCCGGCAACCTTCTGAAGTCAGAGAGCAGGATCCCCAGGAGTTATTTTATCACAGCTGTAAATGATTGACCAGAATATTAAGGAGATTCAAAAGCACTCAAGCCTCTTCAAAGAACAAGGAAAAATAACATGACAAAAAGCATTGTAAATGAACAGTTTAGGATGAAAATTAAAATTAAACCCTTCCCATCCCTTCCTGGCCTTCAAGAAAGCAAGTTTCCAATCTGCTCCCCAACTCTATCTGAGGAAGAGAATCAACTTGCAGTTCCACTGAGGTGCTGGAGAAGACTCCTGGAAACCCCTTGCTAAAAGTCTGCCCTGTTTTTAATGAGGTTCACCTCCCTATCTGGGTCCTGCTAAAGCAGTCCTGCAAAAGATTATTGAAACATGAAAATTGTAAGTATACTTCTAAAATAAAAAAAATTGCTTTCACAATATGCCAAGTATTTTCAATATTGTTTCTGCAGAAGAGATATACACATTCTGAGATTTCAAATGTTACAAGTTGAACATTGTGCTGTACTATCAATATACTCAGTATAGTTTTTCTTAGAGCTGATTTGAAATTTTTGAACCTTGCTTTTCAAAAGGAATACTCAAAAATGTTCTGGTTTTTATTTTCCCATTTTCTAACCAGCTCTAGATTTTATGAACAAAGTGCAAACACTTCCAGGGATGTGCAGCTTAGTTTAAATTTAATTTGCCAAATAGCACTGCCTCCCTCCTTAGCTATAATTATGATTAATATTCTAGATATGGTTTATTTCATGCCTGGATACCACAGCAGTTGGTTGATAGATGGATTAGGCTGATTAAATAAAGGATTTTTGTTTAGATTCCACAACCTCTCATTCCAGCTCTGGGGCTTATCAAAAGCTAAACAGGTAAAATTTTACTGGTACCAGGGGTTGCCAGGGCTCACCTCTAGGCTTGGCAGTTCATAGTCCCAGCACCGCTGGGCTTGCTGCATCAATTATGAATGTAAAAAAATTGCTTGAGCCCTGGCACCACTTTCATTACAAATTAAGCACTGCTTTGGACGCTAACAGGGAATTTCATGATTTCTGTTTGTTGCTTGTCAGCTTGAAATAGTTCTACTCCTATTGACTTCACTGGAATTACTCCTGCAGTTTTCATCCTTAACGAACCAAAAAAAAGTCCCATTCAAATAACAAAAATCTTTATTTTTACTTTTATATTATCTTGTCCAATCCCCTTCAAACCTCTCAAAATTTCTTCTGTGGGCTGAGGTCGTCCAGGGTAAATGGAGCTTTTCTGTTAAACTGAGAGGAGAGGCTAAAATAAGGTTTTAATGGAAAACCTCCTCCACCTGAAGAAACTGCTATTGAACAACTCAGTTAAATCAAAGAGCACCAATTAAAGAGAATAATAGGGAAAATAAGAAAATTATTATTCAGAGCAGAGGGTCCATCTTAACCTTTTAAGTACTTCATAACCTGCTGAAGCACTTTTGCTAGAAATGTGATGAAAATGACAATTAGATATCAATGAAATCTTTCAGAAGTACATACTTAATGTTTAAAATGTGGGCATAGTCTTCAAAAGACTGAATTTATATTTTTTCAGCCATTTGTTACTCTATTAAAATAGTTCATTTTAACTCATATCTTAATATGAATCTATTATATTTGTCAATCAACATTATGTTTGGCCTATATAAAATAGATTTTAAAATAGCCTTTGCTTCAGAGAGCTTAAAATCTAGAGACTACACAGAGAAAGACAGGACAAACTGGGAAGTTCAGATGAAAGAGTCAATTACATAATTTTTTTAAAATCAAAAATGTCTTTTTTCTGTTTGTGGACCACATGGCAGAAGTTGGAACATGAGGAGAAATTTGAGCGAGGACAGCAATGGGGGCCTGCAACAGAGTTTTTTTTTCCTACAGTGGAGCAGCATGTAAGAATGGACAAAGATTCAGAGGCAGATACCCTTTTAGGATCAAGGCCACAAAATGGCAATACAACATATTTAGTATTAAGAAAAAGAAAAAAATCAAGCAATAGCTTTCAATGTACATAGCAGGGTTGTCATTTTTTTGGTTTCCAACAGCCATTATAATAAGTTAGCTGTTTAATAAATAATAATAGTAATCAATAAAAATAGCAATAACTACTTATTTTACACAGCACCATACTGCATGAAGGTTCCCCAAATGTTCTGAAAACCATATATAGGAAACACGTTATCCATGCTGCCACCATACAGTCATCTATATGGGTTGAAACATGACAATTGCTGAACAGTGAACACTATATAACGGTTTAGGACAGATCAGGAAAGACACCTCATCCAATGTAATTTTAGTTAATCGCATTGGAATTTAGCCAGAACATTAATGTTTAACACCCCTATTATGTGAAAAGTGCATCTATGGCTCAGTAATTTTAAGTGATTAGCACCTCTGCTTTATGTCTCATCTAAAAGACAAAACCAGCCAGTTTTTCTATCAGCAAGATCAAATAAATGTTGTCTTAATATTTTTTAATTGGAAAATATTTACCTCTAATCTCATGTTAACCAAAGTCACGATTAAAAATTATTTCTGTCATCATTTTCTGCAAGTAGGTTCTGTTCTAGTGTTTCCATTCTAACATTGCCAACTAAGAAAAAAAAGGCAGTATATTTCTGGGGATTTTTTTTTCTGTTTTCTGGTGTTAGCTATTAATCAGGTTTCATCTTCATGCCAAAGAACAAGCCTTAGAACTCTCAAAAATGCATTCCCTTGCCTTGGCCTATTGCTTAAATACAAGTTTGTTTTAAGTCAACCACTTGTGAGTTTTCAAGCCATAGACATATAATATTAAATATTCTGGAGTGCCAACAACTACAACTCCTTCCATTAAACCACACTCTGAAGTCAAATTGTCAGCGTCTTATTACAAATCACTTGACAGACATGATGCAAGTCTCATAAAATAACTTTTTTGCTAGCATTAATAGGTTGACTCCATGTTAAATCGCAAACAGACAGGAAGATTACCTACTGAATTACTATTCCTTTACGAAAATACGATGTACAACAGATTTACAAAGAAAAACAATCCAGCATGCTACTGCATTAAGCTCATATATTAAAAGTGCTAATGGGAAAGAGCAGATTAAACTCAGTGGTGGAATTAGCATCTCAGAAATCTCAAATGGGAGGAGGTAAAAATACTGGTTCATAGAATTTTCAAGGACTGTTTATAATTCAAATATTTCAATCCTTTTTAACAACCAAAAAATTAAGATTTCCAATAAAATGAGCTGAAGCTTTCAAAAAGTTGTTGCCACTTTTTTAAAAAATGACAATAAACTGGCTAAAGCCATTACCCACCTGGAGGGATAAAATATGATTTCACATGTAGAAATAAATGGAGTGTAACTTTCCCAGGAAGCTTACAGTTACCAGCAGATGGTATCATATGATCCTCATCCTCCTAAAAATGAATTATACTAGGGGTGTCTGATCTAGTTCGCATTGCAGTCAGTACTGAGATTCCCAATGACTTCAATAGCCTGAAAGCTGTCTTATAGTCAACTTCGGTAAGGTCTTATAACAGGAGGGCAATAAATCACATTCTCTAAGCTACTTTATTCCATAGTCTTATTTACACCATTAAAAGCAGTACATATATTAGTATAATATTGGCTATAATATTATAATTATAATGTGGGTCCAGGGGCAGAATAGGCCTACTGCTCCTCCTGCATGTCTTAAGAGGCAACTAAAAAGGGGTTGCCTGGAGAAGAATGGGCTCCAAAAGGTTAGAAATTTGCCCAAGACACACCATATCATGAACAAGTCAACCATGTCCATACCAGATTGGTCGCAGCCTGGGTTAATTTTGACCACGTCATCCGTATCCCACCAGGGCGGACGTGACAAGTATACTACTGGTGTAACCCCAACAAAGAGAATCCGTGGAAGAGATAACAACATCATAGTTATATGGAACGTAAGGACATTGAGACAATAGGGAGGTTGAAAGAACTCACGTACAAAATGGAACAATATACCTGGCACCTCCTAGGAATCTCTGAGGTCAGATAGAAGAACTTTGGAGAGGCACTAATGGAAGAAGGCCACTTTATTACAGTGGAGAGGACAAACATGTCAACAGTGTAGGATTTCTTATGCATAAAGATATCAAATATTCAGTATTAGTATGCCGTCCAATGTCCAACAGGGTTATTTCCATCCGTCTGAAGGCAGTACAGTTTAATATCACAGTGGTACAAGTCTACACCCCTACAACAGACTATGATGATGAGCAAATTGAGGATTTTTGCAATCAGCTCCAAGACATCATCAATAAGGTACACAAGAAAGATATCCTGATTGTACAGCGAGATTGAAATGTTAAAGTGGGTACTGATGCACAGGCAGAATGGTGAGATTATTATGGCCCTTTCTGTAATGCTATAAGCAATGAGAGAGGATTGAGACTTTTGGAGTTTGCCAGCTATAACATTCTGGCTCTTACAAACACATTAGGAGCACATAAAGTATCATAAAGCATAGAAGCACATAAAGTAGACGATTAACGTGGTATGCACCTAATGGTCTACATCACAGCCAGACTGACTACATCATGGTGCAAAACCGATTTCGTTCTGGGATTAATAGAGCTAAAACAAGGAGCATCCCCAGTGCTGATATAGGAAATAATCACAACTTTATGGATGTTAAATTTTTGGCTTCAGCTAAGGAAAATCGTCAGGCCAAAGTTCACCAGAACCCAAGTTTGATTTAGAATGATTCAGAGACCAAAACATTGCAGTCATTCCAAGCAATGATCAACTGAAAGTTTGCCCCACTGCTTGCTCTAGAGGAAGACATAGAAACAGTGACCAACAATTTCAACACTGTAATGAATGCGGCAGCAATGGACATCCTTGGGAAACATCGTAAGAAGACAAAGCCATGGGTCACAAATGAAATACTACAAACATGTGACATTACAAGAGAACTTAAGAGAGACAAGAACAGCACTGAAGGAGCTGATAAATACAGAGCGTTTGGCAGAAATATCAAGAAAGGAATGAAGGTGGCCAAGGAGATATGGATTGAAAAACAATCCTCTAAAGTTTAAGAGTGTATCAAATGAGCCTTCCAGGTTGCAAAAGATCTGACAAATGAAAGCTAACTCAATTCAAGACAAAGAAGGGAACAGTCTTACAGAAGAAAGGGACATCAACAATAGGTGGACAAATCACAGCTCTGGTCTATACAACCATCAGACAAATGGAGATCCTAGTATCCTAGACAGATTCAATAGAGGAGGATTACTTTCCAATACTGCATGAAGAAGTGGAGACAGATGTGAAATCAATCATGAATAGAAAGGCTAAAGGTATTGAAAACATCCCATCCAAATTGATGAAACTCAGAGTAAAAATTAGTAATAGATGTACTCACCAAGATCTGCAACAAGATCTGGCCCTCTATATGGACAAAGTCACTAACCATCACTCTGCCAAAGAAAGGCAACCTGCAATTGTGTCAAAATTACCACACCATAAGCTTAATTAGCCATCCCAGAAAAGTGATGTTGAAAGTCATATTGAACAGATTGAAGCCACAAGCAGAGAATATCATTGCTAAAGAACAGGCTGGCTTTCATGCTGGAAGAAGTACCATAGAACAGGTTTTCAACCTTAGTGTTCTATGTGAGAATTATTTACAACACCAGCAGGATATCTACCATGTCTTTGTTGACTTCAAGAAGGCATTTGACAAAGTATGACATGAAACTCTCTGGGCAACCATGAAAAAGTACAATATTGATCATAATCTGATTCTTACCATTAAACAACTGTATGCCAAGGCCAACAGTGCAGTTCTCGTCAATGGCACAATAGGAGAGTAGTTTTGCATCACTGTTGGAGTCCAGCAAGGCTGCCTTCTTTTGCCCACACCCACACTGTTCAAAATCTACTTGGAGCGCATAATGACTGATGCCCTAGAAGATCACATATGCACAGTCAGCATTGGGGGGTAAAAATCTCAAATCTTAGGTTCACTAATGACATTGATGGCCTGGCAGGCAGCAAAGATGAACTTGCCGACCTTGTGAAATGATTGGATGAAACCTCCGCAAAATATGGCATGGAAATCAGTGCAGAGAAAACCAAGCGAATGACAAACAAACATGACGGGATCAGCTCACATATCTCTGTCAGTGGACAAGGGCTGGAGACAGTGAAACAGTTCAAGTATTTGGGGCAATCATCACTGATGAAGGATCAAAGGCAGAAATTCTGGCAAGAACTGCACAAACAGCAGCAGCAGTGGCAAAGCTAAGCCAATTTGGAGGAATAAGAACATCTCCCTGGAATCCAAACTGAAACTGCTGCACGCATTGGACATCTCCATTTTTCTGTATGCATGCAAGACATGGACCCTTAAGGCAGAACTTGAAAGGAAAGTACAGATAGTAGAGATGAGATACTTCCGTAAAATCCTGGGCATCTCTTACTTCGATCACATCACTAGTGAAGAGGTCCACAACATCATCACCCAATGAGCTGGGTAATATGAAGACCTCCTGATGACTGTGAAGAAGCGCAAGCTGAATGGTACGGCCATGTAACAGATCATCTGGCCTATCTAAGATCATCCTCCAAGGGACAGTACAGAGGAAGAGAAGAAGAGGTAGACAGAAGAAGAGAATGGACAGGAATGGACTTGGTGGAGACTCAAGCACTGACACACAATCATCAGGGGTGGAGACGATTGATTGCTCATCAATGATGGTTCCCCAACGACCAATGCGGTTATGGGAGTGATGATGATGATGACCATGACAAGTTATCTACATTGCACTGCTGAAAATGTTCTTTTTGATAGTATCCATTGTACCTTTATTAATATACAATAAAAGCCATTAAAGTCAACATTTTCTAAAGATTATCACAGAGTTATATGTGTTTATTTTCTTTTCTAAGTACAGCATAGGCTGAAATGTGGTAACTGCAGGGAAATGCTATATAATAATGATTGTACTATACTTATTATTCAAAAACAATTAGCAATGAACAGACAGAATTCACCAGGCAGCACAAATGATAGTATATGAAGGGTATATGGTCTTATTCTTCCCTGATGTTATTCCTGCCAAACATGCTAGCCAGGGAGAACTGGTGGAAATTAAAAATACCTTCACTGATAATGAGAGAGACTTCTGCCCACTCTTCTCAGCCTTCAAACCTGCCAATATGTGGCAAATGAAATGTGACAAATTTCCAAAATGTGGGATTTTTTTCTATTGTTCACCATAACTATAAAATCCACTTTTAAGTGTGCCTTTTCTCCATGGGAACTAAGTAAGCCAGCTGTTTGAAAAGAAAACAGGAAAATCAGAAATGTTATAATGTGCAACCATAAAGACTCCCTGCTGTAGGCCAGCAGCAGGATGAACCCAGGACTATCAGATCCCCAACACAGATTGGTACTCATTGAGCTAAGAGTACTATTCTCCATGTGGCCACGCATTAGAAGGAAAGTGGCATACTTTGCACAATCATTTGCTAGACAGCTGAAGAAAGCTGGGAATCAAAAATCCTAGATTCTATCCTGGGGTATAGGGGGAGTGTTGTCTAGTGGTTAGAGCAGTGTTTATAGACGGGGGAGGGAGGAAGTGAGATTCATGAATAAGACAATCAAGCAAGCAACAGGGGGAGGGCCTCGAGGGGAAGAGGCAGGGAAGGGGCGGGGCCTCCAGGGTCCAGTTACCAGCAATTAGAAAGATGGCAATCATAGACTAAGGCAACCACCTCTAAGTAGGGTTGCCAACCCTCCAGGATTGCCCTGGAGTCTCCAGGAATTAGATTAATCTTTAATTAAAGATTATGATGTAACCTCCAGGAATGTAATGTAACCTGTGATGTAACCTCCAGGAATATGTCCAACCAGAATTGGCAACCCTACCTCTAAGCCAAGGGTTTTTTGGAAGTCTTTCTCCCCTGCACTTGAAATATCATCCAGTTTGGTGGTGGCTGCAGACAGTGAGGCTAATTCACTCTAAATGTGGAATGTGCATGAGAGGTCTGCTTCTCATAAAATTTAAGATTACGAATGTGAAAAAGAGTTATTTTTCAGTTACTTATTCAGCAAACCACTTACTAAAAGAGATTAATGAGAGCAATCAAGGTCAGATTTCAAACACTGAAGAACCTGTGGATACATAATTTTCAATCTTCTCTTATTTGACTGGTTTTCTTCCTTAAGAAGATTTGGGGACTCTCTGATAGGATGTTTGTTAAGATCCTAGAAAAAAATTAAAAGCAGAAATTTTTTCTTGAATAACATCCTATGAACTGGGCTTCATTCCATTGCCTTGTACAGACTTTGTCCAAGAAGAAAGATTTAGTTTCTTCCACCATAGACAGAACAAAGAGCAAAAACTCCACAATCAAAAAACTTAAAGATTACTGCCCTACCAAGGGAAAAAACCTAACATAGGGGAAAATATAGCTCTTAAAAACTGAAGCCAATAGTAAACTGAATTCTATATTTTCCCTTTATTCATACTGCTTCAATAAGGGGAATGTTTCAAAGAGGAATCAGCATCTGAATATAGGTTCAAACATATACAAATTGTTGCCATTATCCAAATATATTAATACAAGGTGAAAAATGAATAAATCATATTATAATAAACATATTGTAGAATAGATTGGATAAACTACATTCTGGTAAGAAATGCAGGTTGATTTAAAACACTGTACCAGACATTTAAATAAAACTGAATCATTGACTATCACTAGCAACTAGGCACCAAACGCAAAACATTATGTGTCCCGAAGAAACGATGATGGTCTGTTCTTGGCCTTCATTATTCCATGAAAGCTTTGCGGAAATATGAGGTTTATATTTTGCTTTGAAGTCGTTCTGACATCTTGCTTTAATGAGCTCCACAGTAAAGGGGCCTCTGCAGAGAGCTCTGTCCCTGCTGCTCCTGAGATTTTTGACTCTGGACTAGATCAGCCTCAGTATTCCCACTGAGTCAATAGACCATTCAGAATCATGAAGACTAAGACAAGTACCTTGAAGTGCATCCACAATCCAAGAGGAACCAGTAAAGGGACTGATGTGATGTGCTTTTGACAGCTTTTCTTGCATTAAAAGGCTTGCTACTGCAAGCGGTGGTTTCTATGCAGCCTTCAACTTCACATTCAGTAGACAGAGTTGAAATAATCTAAATTGGAGATGACAAGATGATGGACCACAGTGACTAAATCCTCAGCCAAGAGAAATATGCATACATTTCCTCAAGGATAAGAAGGGTCAATTCTATATAGACTAAAGTGGCAAAATAAAGGAAATAAGCACAAGTGACTTTTACAATTCAAGAAGCTCCATCAAGCATTGATGTCTTCTTGTAAGTGCACCAAGGCAGTAGATAACATTAAATTACATTGTGAATGGTACTGAGGCACCAAAACTATCCAAAAATGTAATGAAAGAGCTTTTATAGACCTAATGAGAAGAATTTGTTGCTTTCTCAGGGCTTGTCTTCATTGCAGCAGTTAGCTCAATTTAGTAGACTCAGGTTGCTGCACTCAAGCTAGCCTAATTTGACTGCCAACAGCCATATTTTAAGAGTGATTTGATTAGCAGCACAAGTGATTGAATTAGCTGATGAGCTGCTGTAACTTGAACTGTTGCATTTCTACTGCGTTGCTAGCTCAAGTATCAGCATCATTGGAACTTGAACCCTCATAACCAGGGTACATCTACACTGCAGCTGGGAGATATGATTCCCAGCACAGTAAACAGACTTGTGCCAGCTTAACCTGACTTGAGTGCTAAACATAGCGTAGATATTGTGGCATTGGCAGCAGGTTGGGCTAGCCACATGAGTCCAAGGCCACCCACTGAGTCCAAGCTCAGGCAGCTAGCTCTGCCAAAGTCCACCCTGCTATTTTTAATCACTCTAGTTCAAGGTGAGTAAACAGAATCATGCATAACTCATGCTGGGAATCACACCTCCCAGCTGCAGCACAGACGTACCCTGAGGAGCCAGCTAGCTCAAGCTTAAAGCACCACTTAAGCACCAGTCTAGAGATTTGTGTGTGGGGACAGGAGTTAAGTTAGGGTTAATGCTTGAGTTACAACTCAGACTAATTGTGCTGTGAAGATACACCCTCAGCTCACCTCAGTGTACTGTATACAGTAAATTAAAACCTTACATAAGATGCATTAATGATGAGATGTGCGGAAATGCCCTGAAAAGTATAAACACGAGATATGTAAGCTCAGTCTTGAGAAGCAAGATTCTGATGATTACTCTATTATACTGAAAAAGAGAATAGAAAGACAGAGTGACACCTCTGAAGAACTTTAAGACCAGGTACAAAATCTCAACATTGCACTGCTAATCTAAAGGCTCTCTAAATGACAAGCAAAAGTGTCCAAGAAGTAACAATGAGGGAGATTTTCAAAGGCATAGAGGGCAGTTAGATGTCTAACTCACATTGACTTTCAATGAAGTTGGACACCTAGCTCTTTGTGCTTTTGAAAACTTCCTTCTGTATCTTTCTGTTACTGGTTATTAGAAAACACATGAATTGATGTTACTGAGGGAGACAACATCACAATTTTAAAAACATCTGGTAATCCAGAAATAAAACAAGTGATAGTCCAAGCTCCAATCCAGCACATCCCTGATATATTTTTTCAGACAAAATAACAAAAGGAGAATATTCTCCAGACTCAATCTCTTATTCTTCTCTGCTCAAACTAGTAATAGTTGTGAGAGCTAAATAATGCATAATCAGTTTCTATTCAAATAATTTGAAAAGGAGTTCTAGTACTGTGTGCTCTGTTAGAGATGGGAAATTAAAAAAAGACCAATATACAGGGGTTTTAGCAGTTCCAATCACAACAGCCTTCAGTCAAATCCAATAGAGAAAAATGTGATGTATCAAAACCTGGAATGAGCATCTGGAGATGATGTTACATCCTGAGTTAAAGCGTGACAGAGAAATTATTAGACTTGTCAAATCCACAAAATAGACCATAGCATGTTTTCAGAATACAGAATGCTCAGATTTCACAGTAAACTTCGTTAAACCTGTATTTTCCCCTCTCAGATTCACCTACAGTATCTATTTTGACCACACAACAGAACCACTAACCCAGGAACCTATCTTTGCAACAGAGCCCGTTGCTAACTCTGTCCACATATCTATTCAGGGGACACCATCATAGGGCCTAATCACATCAGCCACACTATCAGAGGTTCGTTCACCTACGCATCTACCAATGTGATATATGCCATCATGTGCCAGCAATGCCCCTCTGCCATGTACATTGGTCAAACTGGACAGTCTCTACGTAAAAGAATAAATGGACACAAATCAGATGTCAAGAATTATAACATTCAAAAACCAATCGGAGAACACTTCAATCTCTCTGGTCACTCGATTACAGACCTGAGAGTGGCTATCCTTCAACAAAAAAACTTCAAAAACAGACTCCAAGGAGAGACTGCTGAATTGGAATTAATTTGCAAACTGGATACAATTAATTTAGGCTTGAATAGAGACTGGGAGTGGATGCATCATTACACAAAGTAAGGTTTCAGAGTAGCAGCCGTGTTAGTCTGTATTCGCAAAAAGAAAAGGAGTACTTGCGGCACCTTAGAGACTAACAAATTTATTAGAGCATAAGCTTTCGTGAGCTACAGCTCACTTCATCGGATGCATTCCATGTAAAACTATTTCCCCATGTTATATCTCCCTCCCACCCCACCCCCCACTGTTCCTCAGACGTTCTTGTTAACTGCTGAAAATGGCCCACCTTGATTATCACCATAAAAGGTTTTCCTCCCCCTCCCCCCCCGCTGGTAATAGCTCATCACTCTCCTTACATTGTGTATGATAAAACCCATTGTTTCATGTTCTCTGTGTGTGTATATAAATCTCCCCCACTGTATTTTCCACTGAATGCATCCGATGAAGTGAGCTGTAGCTCACGAAAGCTTATGCTCAAATAAATTTGTTAGTCTCTAAGGTGCCACAAGTACTCCTTTTCTTTTTGCTAACACGGCTGCTACTCTGAAAGTTTGAGGCTTGAATGCCTCCTGCACCCTGAATAAGAAAATAAGAAATCTGCAATTGTGACACCTCTCCACAAGATGGCACCAAATCTATAGCCTACAAATAAGGATCAAAGGGAAAGGAGCAGTGAAAAAATTATGGTCAGATTCCTAAGCAACAGAATACTTTATAATGTTTGTAATGTTAGTAATATAAAATTTTACTAAAATAAACTTTTTCTTTTCTGTCTGAGGTATTAAATACTGTAGCACCCTAAAATTATAGTCTAAACCAGGTCCTTCCTTCCTGAAGTCAATAGCTACTTTTGCCATTATTGAAAGGATTTTAATAGTATGAACTGTTTCTAAAATCTAAAACATTTATTCTCCAATGTATTCATAAATGAGCATAAAATATTTTAGATATTAAGAGAAGCCACACAACCCTGATTATTCATTCTCCAGTCTACAACATTGTCAGATTAGGATCAACAGTCTTGCACAGTTTTATCTTTTTGCTAAAAATAAAGATGGGACTAAACCCAAAATCCTAGAGGAATATACTGTAAACTTCGGGAAACTTCAAATGAAGAGTCAAGTTTCACAGCTGGCCCCATCTTTAAAGTAAGGTGAAGCAATATCAATGGGTACCTAAACTTTGAGATGGCTCAAATATAGATTAGAATTTTGTGGGTCTGGTCCATCTCTTGTTTTTAATGAATTCAGATAAAGACATGAACCATAATTCACATGAAGGGCTAACATTATCGCTAATCAAAAACATACATACCGTCTTTTCTCCAAACTAAGCATAATGTTCCCGCCAAAAACTTTTTACAAAATTTACAAAATTGTTATTAAAGTACCAAACTGGTAGAACTCGAGGCTAAAGATTATCCAAAAATCAAGTGAAGCAGCTTAAGAAGCTTACCTCTTCTCTGTCCCAACCATTACTGGAAGTACCACCATGAAGGCTTTGAAGATAGTTTGAGCAGCTTGGCACACTAATACAAGCCAGTTAATGCTGAATATGATCCTATTTTATGTGCTGTGGATATTTGCCCATTAAGAACTGGATCGAGACACCAGCTCATTTTACACAGACAACCAAAGAGATGCTGGCAAATGTAAGTCATTACCACATTGGTGTGGATTTGAACCAGTGACCTATAGGTGCACTCTCCTATCACCAGTCCCCAGAGCTTCTCTAATTTTTAGCAAATGTGTGCAACAAAGGCTGACAAAAATCTGTTTGCTTCTCTGACATTACTCCTTTTTTTAAGGAATTAGGAACAAATATTTTTCTCCCCTTTTAATATTTTATATATACTGCTAAGACAGTCTTTCAGGCACTCCAGAAAATACTTTCCATAGTAGTTTTCAATTAGTTGGTTGAAATATACAGATAAACATTTTGTTATTAAAACACTGTGCATTATGACATTTATTTGAAAGACACACCTTGGAGAAATAAGCAAAAAGAATCTAGAGCGCTCACTACTTTAACAATCTATTGGTAGTCCTCCCATTTTACTGTCAATCAGGTAGTCAGGGAGAACTGCAAGCCCTTTTCACCTTAGCTATTTTTACAAAACTGGATCCAGTGATTTTTAAGAGCAGCTTCAGCAATGACAAAACACAAATGTTTCAGACCAAGGCAGCTGGCACAAAGATAAAGGGCATTTACAGCACATCATCATAAACCTACAACATACAACAGCCATTACTCCTACGTGCACTCTCAGAACCACCAAATAACTGGTTTAGGTACAAATGAATGTTTATAGCATCCTATAGGAAGTACCTGCATAATTCTTATTGTTATTAAGGGAAGATCTGCATCATGCTAAAAATATCTTTCTGATTATTTTTTTTAAAACAATGTGGACATTTTGCATTTGACCACGGGACAAGACTTTGCCCAGCTAAACAGAGTGAGAAGACACACATCATCCCACACATGGCCCCACAGAGATTAGGCAGAAAAAGTAATGCAGAGTTGTCTGTTATATCTTTCCCATGGGATAGGAAAGATGTCCTAGTAGACAGGGCACTAGGCTGTGACTCAGGAGACCTGGCTTCAATTTTAAGTTCACTCGCAGATCTCCTGCATGACTTTGGCAAGTATAATCTGTGCCACAATTGCATCTCTAAAATAATTAGGAATATTAGTTCTCTACCTCACAGGGGTGTGGTGAAAAGAAAATCCATTAATAACTTTGACGTGCACAGACAGTATGGTGATGAGGGCCAGATAAGTAACTAGCTAGAAATATAGTCTCTGAGGCAGCAAAGTTCCATTTTAAAGACTGCCTAGCCTCCTCCAAAGCTTTAAACAATCCTCTTCAGAGGGACAACTGAAGATGTTGAGCAGTGAGTAAAGCCTACAGTCTCTAACTCAAACAGCCAGATTTAATAGTATTGTTCATGCATGTTCTAATACAGATAGACCCATATCTTTGATAAAGATTAACAACAAATTAATACAGTAGATCTTTATCCACCACATGGTTGATAAATCACAATAAATGTTTCACTAATCACTTTTTAGCACACAGTGCTGCACAATAACTGTCTAATTAAATCTCAGTTATAGGAGTACAGTACTTGGGAATATGATTTTAAGCACTGACAAATTGTGTTAAACATGACTGTAAAACCTGTTCTGTATTTTTCCCCCAACAAAAATATATCAAAATAGAGATGTGAGAAAAACTGACAATAACAAGAAAACTCACAGTTAAGGACTAAATCTCCAATATTAAACCACGGCAGGGGGTTCTTAATGTTGTACTGTTGTGTTTTATTTCACTAGAGGGTTGTTTGTTAGAAAAAAAATCATGAAATTTTCCTGCTTTTAAGGGTTTTTAATTGGATCCATGGCAGTCTTATTACAATATGAAAATGCTAGTGTGCCCATATGCTTATTATGAAGTTCTGGGTGCCTCCTGAGAGCTGCTGTGTGCCAAGTGCAATGAAATAAGTGGATATTGAGGGTGCTCAGCTGCTCCCAGCATGGGGTCCTTTCTGGCTGATTGCGCTCCCTAGTGCTGAATGTTAAACTGTTGGTATTCCCTCTTTTTCTGTCAGTACACAATCTGAGGTATTGTCTATTTTCCCTGTTTTAAAAATCTGTTTGAGAAACAGTAAACATGCAACACAGGCATTTTATTTATAAAATGTTCATAAAACACGTTTTACTTTTTAAAATTTGTGATGGTTTTTACTTATTGGATACAGCATAGAAAAATGTCTGTGATTAAGGGTACACATGCATTCCCAGCTATAAATGGTTTCACAACCCACTTCAGCTTCATCAAGTGCTTTGTTCTCAAAAGAAGTTTATATCGCTTGAAAAGAGATGCTGGTCTGGCATACCATACCCATGGGCCTAGCAGGGCAGCAGCTGTGCAGAGCAGAATGGTTTAAATAGGAGTTTTAGCCCGAGATCCACAGCAATAGATAAGGAATATCCACAGACTTCAAGCTGTAAAAGTGATCCCCGCTTTGCCTCCACATCCCTCCAAGCCCCACTTTCATTAAAAGCAGTCGAGAACAATTCTGTAACTGGCTCCTCTGCAAATCTCCCTCCCCACCAGCCCATGGTCACCCACCCCCTCATCAGTTTGTGACAGCTCTATATGGGAACTTAACGCTACTCTGGGCAGCAGCAATTTAATGCCTTGTCCACTACGGCTTACACTGCCCAAATTCAGTGTCACTCTAATTCTTTCCCATATATTATAGCCATAGATACAGCTATGCAACGGCAGGCAACATACTGCATAGTTGCCATTCCCATACACATGTCCTTCCCTTGCTCCCAACTCTCCTGTGTGATTAAAGCCCACCCTGTTCTCCTCGACGCTGTGCAAATGGAGGAGAACTTATGGCCCTTGGTACTCATTTTGCCCTCCAGACACCTTGGATGTTATCAAAGATCGTTTGTCTCAACAACATATGGACTTAACTATTAAAGTCAGCATATTGTAATTGTAGGCTTATTTCTGAAGCTGGCTGAAACTTGGGATTTCTGGTTCACAGAAGTTTTTGCTATTTCATAATTTCCTGTGAATTGGAAACTCCCCTAAAAATTGTTTTGGGAACACAATCACATGGTGTTTCCAAAACAAAATATGCTCTGGGGACCAGCAGCTACTGACTGAAATTGACATGATTCTTGTCAGTTTTACCACACTATTCACTAGGCTCCCAGGATCTCCCACAGTCTGAGGCTCCCAGGTAGCCCTGGGATAGTCCTGATGGTAGACTCTAGGGCTTCCAGACTCCTGGGCCAGCTGGTTACCATGGCTAACCACTTCAGAGAACCCCCCATGACTCAGTTTCCAGGAGCCTGGCTACACAGCAGGGAGCATGGACGCCCTGATTCAAGATGGCGTTCTAAGGGCTTCCAGACTCTCTGCTGCATGTCCAAGAGGGAGCCAAATCCCACCTTGAGCTGGGAGTCCCAGGATTTTCACACCCCAGCTCCACTGCATAGAGCCTGGAGACTCTGGCATGGCAGGGCTGTCCCAGAGCCCAGGCTCTCCAGCAGCCTGCCAGAGAACCAGGCAGGATTCCATCAGAACTCTGAATGTGAGTCAATGAAAATTTGTTGAAACAACATGTTTCCACAAAACATTTCGGGTTCGAGGAAACAGCATTTTCCACCCCCAAAAAAATATTTTATCAGAAAAATCAGCTCAGTTTGTCATCATAATCTATATTACCATATACAAACCATTTTTCCCCAATGGGAGAACAAAATAAATAAATCACATAACAAAAATGATGTCAATATCCCTTCACATTCTGATGCCTTCATTGCATCAGAAATCACTTTGCAGTGGTTTGAAAGACAAGAAGAAAGCAAGGCTGAACACCATACTGCAACTTATGCACTATGCCTACAATAATTTTTCAATTTCAATTATATGAATGTTTCGATTTTATGAACTCCTCATTCTCCAATTAGATTATTAAGAGGTTTTACTGTACCTCAAGTTATTCCGAAGTCAGAAATGTATCATTCTGACTCCACAGTAGAATCTCAGAGAAGGTGTGAAGGAGAAACCCCTTGCTTAAACAGAAATCATTTACATAATTAGCAAACATGAGAAGATTTATTAATATGAAAAGTAAATGGATTTTTGTTTAAAGATTAAGGGCCAGATTCTGTCTCTACCCCGGCTGCTTTGTGCTGCCTGATCAATGAAAACCAGCTGGAAACCAGGCTTAAATAGCTGGACTGCTTGGATGGCATAGGACTGGACTATCTGCTCCTCTGCCACGCCACGTTCTAAACAGTGGTGTAGGGGGCACTGGTGGAGAAAAAGGAGTATAGCCAGGTATATCAGTTTGATTCCCCAGCTGCTATAATGTTCTCTTTGAGTCCATTACCCAATCAGTGCAATACAGAACAGCCTTCAGCTATCTTCACACCACATGAGACCCTAAAATATGAACTCTCATCAGCTCCTCTCCTGTAATCTTTTGAAGGCGTAATTCAGACGGTAAGTTCCTTGGGGAAGGAACCTATCTCCCTCTATCCTTGCACAGTGCTAAATACTCTGAATGTACACAATAGTTATAATATTGAGGTCATCTGGGCTAGTGCCAAAAATAATAACTATCCCCCAAGAATTTAAGGCCCTGGTCCTGCTGCCACTGAAGTCAAAGCCCTTAATTCTCCACTTGATTCTCATCACAGCTGCACTCAAATAGAGCAGAGGGGCCAGTCACAGGGAGCTTCTTGTAGTTTCCTGATTTAGGGCCACCTGGCCCCAGCGTAATTTAGAGGAGGAGTCACTGCTGGTGCTGCTAGTCATAGAAGAGCTCAGTTCCACCCACTTCACATCATAAGTCATCTCACCCCGGATATGCATCTTCCTCCCAAATACACTGGGGTTAGTGGAGGTGTCTATGCCACCCTCTTGCAGCTGTACATCAGTGGAAACTCCCCATAAACAGGGAGAATTCTACACTAGGAATCTCTGACCAATTTAAAACAACTTGGTCTTGCTTAGGGGACCAGACAGTATGGTCCAAAGCAGATCTGGTCCTAAATGAGAACTAGTGTCAATCTGTGTGAATCAAAAGAATGAAGTCTGCATCCCCAGAAGGACTATATTTTGGTTTAGGGATACTACCAGAAGACTATACTTCTGAAGAAACATGTGCAGCCTTTTTTTTTCTCCCACAAGAACAAAAACAGAAGCAAGAGAAGAATGAAATTGGCAATGATTTCTACATATAGAAGATTCTTTGGGCTGACATGCCTATAATCATAAGCTAAATCTCCTTAGATTCAATCTATTAGTCCAAGAGGGAAAGTTTGTATAAATTCTGCTTTTAAAGTGTCTTAAACAATACGAGAGTTGGTTAATTAAGCAGTAATATTCTATTCAGTGCATTTTGTTGTACTTTAATGGTACAGTAAGACCAGTATTCAGCTTAACATTGTCCCTTAGTGCCTCAGAGCAGAGGTTCCTAAACTGGCATCTGTGGACCTATGGCAATCTGTAGAGTACTTGTTGGTGGCCAGTGTAGAGCTGGCTGTTCACATGGAACAGGGTCTATTTCTTCTTTTCAACTTCTCTACAGGCGGAGGTCTAGCTGCCTCTGTTAGAAGTTGCTGTTAAAGAGCAGAAGAGGAAATATGCATTTCTTTTTAGCAAAGCAAATGGAACTGCTGGTCACCTCTAGTGGGAGAGATGTTCAGGACACAAGGGAATGGGGAAGCCAGAGAAAACAGAGGAGAAAGGTCCAGGCAGCAGGGAAAGCAAACAGAACAGATGGGAGAAGAAATGAAACACAGAGCAAAAAAAAAGGCAAATAAGATAAAATACTTCTTGACTAAAAACAGGTATAAATACATTAATACTTTGCATCACATCTGTCTTCCGTTTTGTGATGACATAGTGTCTATGTAAAAATTACACCAATTGCTCACATGGAGAAGTAACAGCAATCTCTCAATGCTATATCATAAATAAGTAAACAAACAAACAAAAAACCCACTAGCACACTACTTTTCTTCCTTGCCCTGCTTCCAACTGCTTCTTAGTAGTGTGCTGTATTTACCTTATTTGGGCCATAAAATAGTGTTCAATAACTACAATTTTATTCAATATGACCACAGAACTTTCAAATACAGAAGACCCTTATCTGCCATATAATGTTTCTAGTAGACCAAAGTACTACGATGCTAAAGACAGATTCTAGAACAAACTGTAGTTCTATTCATAACTCAGTGAAATAATAAACCATTCATTGCCCTCACTCCCCCTGATATCCTTCAACAGCCGTCATCATCCCAACACAATATCAAAAATATCTCCCAGTAGGGCAGGGGTGGGCAAGCTACAGCCGGGACCTTCCCCCGCTCTGGTACTCCAGCTGGGGAGCCGAGTCGGGGGCTTGCCCAACTCCGCATGGCTCCTGAAAGCAGCGGCATGTCCCCCTCCAGCTGGGAACCATGGCTAATGGGAGCTGCAGGGACAGCGCCTGCAAACAGGGCAGCATGCAGAGCTGCCTGCCCGCACCTTCGCATAGGAGCTGGAGTGGGAACATGCCACTGCTTCTGGGAGTTGCTTGAGGTAAGCGTCACCTGGAGCCTGCATCTCTTACCCCTTCCCATGCCCCAACCCCCTGCCCCAGCCCTGATCCCCCTCCCGCCCTCAGAACCTCTCGGTCCCATCCCGGAACACCCTCAACCCTCATCCCCAGCCCCACCACACAGCTCACACCCCCAGCAGGAGCCCTCACCCCCTCCCACACCCCAACCCTCAATTTCATGAGCGTTCATGGCCTGCCATACAATTTCCATACACAGATGTGGACCTCAGGCCAAAAAGTTTGCCCACCCCTGCTGTAGGACCTCTCTCCCTCACCAGCCACCATCTTATCCCCAGTCACATCTCATAATCATCTTAATGAAAATTTTCTTCCTGGGCCTTCTAGTTTCTTTCTTCAAAGTAGATCTTTCTTCCCTACTGATATCACCATCTTAAGCAGCTTTCTTGACCATGACACCTTGCTGATTTTCTACTCTCTCTAAAAATCAAATCCTATTCTGCAAGCTTCCCAGCTTCCATGTTCAGGACATGACATGGATTTTTCACCAATTATAAAAAAAAATTAAAACTGGAACACTTCTAGTAATTTTTTTTAGGTCAAGAAATAGTCTCCCAGAAGATGAGAGTGCACTTAAAAAAAAAAAAAAGTCTGCCATCTTTACTGCCAACTTCTGATTCAATATGACACGTGCATATTTCTCAAAGTAGATGATTTTTTCCAGCATCTTGACAGTATAAAAGAGTTTATCAAAAAACATTAAACAAGTGTCATTAACTCGGAGTGAAAGAACAAGAAAAGCTATGATAGTGTCTACATTCATCCAGCTTTTCCCTTCATTCCAAACTGTTCATCACTTTATTCCAATGAATAGGGCAAATTCTCAGTATGGTAATAATTTGTTTTTGTTGACTACAAATTAAAAACAGATATTTCAGGTGCTCCAGAAGAAGTTATTTGGACACCAGAAAACTATATGAAAAGCAGGAACTATCCCAGTAAAACCTGGATATGTGGGTTTTTTTATCATAGTCCTCTTCAAACCCACCCTATGACATTTATAGATGATATTGTACTTTATATTGTACTATATATAAATTACTTCCATTTGTATGTATGGGGCCAGACTTCGGCTCAGTGGCCCTATCCCCCTGTGGCCTCCCACAGACAGTGTCTGTGGAACCCAACCCCTACCCCCTGCTAGCTTTCCAGAGCAAGTGCCAGCAGCATCCTCAAATAGGTAAACACATTTCTTGCAAAAGCAGTATTGTTCTGTGTTCATATTTGGGCTGGCAGCAGTTCCATGCACAGCCCTTTCCTCCCTCCCAAATTATTCCTACCAGGAACACAAACAAAACGAACAAACAAACAATGTATGTGGGAGATACAAAGAGACCTATGCTAGAGTGGACAGAGGTGAGTACAAGTATAAGGAGATTCACAATGTCTCCTTGGCCCTTTCCTCTAAAGTGCATATGAAGATCCTACAGAGAGGATTATACAATCATGATTGGTGTAAATGATGTCTATCCAGATATGCCCTGCACCTGCTGGAATTTAGCCTATAAACTGCGGTCTGGTTTGAAGCATCTTGCGATACTTCACTATGTCCAGTGCCATACAAAAATAAACAATGACTAACAATCATACATTTCCCTGCACCATGCCAAAGCATAAATAGTGGACATCTAACTCCTCCTAGAAGAGCACCTAACAGGAATAAAGGGTTGTATAATAAAATATTTAAGTATATGGAAAGAAAAAAGTTATTCCAATAAAAGAATAAATCTATCAAATGATTTTTTTGTTTTTTTTCTTTGTTTAGAAAACCAATTACACTTTAGATAACAGCAGGTGACTGTGAACAAAGGGCCCTAACTGCGGCAAAAGCACCATGGTTTTGTTGCTCAGCAGGAGCAGGCTGCACAGTGCGACTGCACCCCCACTGCATGTTTTTGAGCACTGCTCTGCAGCAGATCTCTCCACAGCAAGGTGGAAGAAGTTTCTGGGCCAGGGCAGTAGAAAGAACAATCAATTGGTCTACAGCTACATGAGTCCGCTGGCAAAACTTTCACAGAAGAGGAATACAGTGGCTACAGATGATACTACAGAACTGGAAGTACAGGAAAATAATCCCTCTGCAAAACCCATTTATTTGCACTTTGTGCACAACTCAAAGACTTGGTACTGTTAGACAAATAAAGCTTCCATGTAACAAGATGGATCACAAAACCTCCACTGTAATACTCTCTAAAATCTATGTCTGACATTTGTTATACTAGTATTTCTCTTTTCATAATGCAGGAGAAATTGCAGCACCATTAGACAATGTGTTTATCTTTCCTAGCAACTACTCTGCTGGTTGGTCTCTGCACTATTTTTACTGAAAGAAGAGTGCTGGAGAAAAAAGCTAAAATGTATCTAAACCCCATATTCTCTCTAATTGGCCTATGCCATTCTTCAGGCTTCCCAGTACCTTTGTTTCTTCTTTCCCTCAATACTGCAGGAGGTTCTATAAAGCAGAGACTGGGAAGGATTCATTCTAAGAATGAATGCAAGATACCATGAGCTCCTTAGAGGATAAAACTGAGGGCTTACCTGCCAAGTGAAAAGTCTTCAGCCAGCTGGCTGATTTGTTTTTAACTATTGCAGGAGAGAAATAAAGGAGAAAATTCAGTCAGACATTTCAAAAAATGAAGACAAATTAGACATTTAATGAATTTTATTCTCTCTTTGCTTGTGTGTCAGTAAGAGTCATGGTGTGCACATGTGTATTTTTTCCTATGGGTGGACTTTACTTGAGTATTATTCTGCAGAATCTTATCTTTTTCCTCATGACATCTATAAAGCAACATTAGTTATGCTCTCTGGAACACTAGCTGGTAATTTCTTTTTTCGGTTCTTACTGCTTTAACCTTAAGGTTTCCATTTAGATAGTTTTATTAAGAATACTCCAGAATTGGAAGCATGGACTAGTTTTACTTATATTTATTGTATAATTTCACAGATACATTCTTCCTGACCAACGCCATTTAAAACAGACATTTAAAAAGAAATTGTGCTGAAAGTTACCATGGTGAAATGAGTTTCAGAAACTGCAGTTACCACTAAATAAGGTGTGTTTGAGACAATAGCCTTTCTGTGTAATAGAAACTACAGAGTGCACAGAGTGCAAGGATGCTGTATAATTATTAATGTAAAGCCATGTAATTTTTTCCAGCTAAGCATGACCCTGAATCACCTAGTCGCTATACAATTATTTTGCAATAAATATACTGTGAATATGCAGAACGGTTCAGAATTTTCATGGTGTTTGCCAGCAATAAAGATAGTACTTCAGCCTCTTACTCTTCTTTGGGAGGCAGAAAAATTCTAAAGTTTGCATGAAAAAGAAAAACACACACACACACACAACACCCCATAACAGACAAATTGTTGACATGTAACAAAAGTTACTGAAGAAAGGGAAATGTTCTTTAAAAGAACTTTAAAAGCTCCTTTGACAATCTTTCTCCCATTAAACAGGGTTTTATTTTTTGATTCAACCTCAGAATTTGAGTTGAGGACTCAACAACTCCACCTTCAATAATAACCATAAATTGTTAATACCATCATAATCCCACTGAAAGCATTATTAATTACACAGTAACTTAAGTTAATGTTGTTCTCATTAATCGAGCAATTAACTTGTCACCAGTGCACATCTTGGTCTCTATCACTTGGTGTTGTAGACTAGTGCTATACAGGTTTTTGCTTATCTCTACAATGGCTGTGGAATATTCTACGAGAACTACTAAATACTTTCTAGGAGTCAAATGTGACCGGGGACAAGGGAATCATTGTATTCTGCTTCTTGCATCTTCCAAGCCCACTGAGAACACTTTGCAGTGTCTCTCTTCACAGCTCTGTGAAATATTAGAGGGGGTGCAGAAATGATGCCACTGGTTGTGGTGTATGAGGGGAGGAACGGGGGAGGGAAGATAAGTACTCTGGACAAGGTGATATCCCAACAAAGTAGCATATTCTAACGCCAGAAATCTCCATGGAAGTTAATGCTTTTCTGTATTACACCTCACAGTTTCTAACAATCATGCTCCTCTCCCCCATGAAGTAGGAGCATGCAATCACAAGCAAGGAATCTGGCAGAACATCCAACAAACCAACTGTGATACCAAGGCACAGCACATAACAGGAGAACTGCATTTGGATGTCATACGTTCTACAGATTTCAGTCCAATATACTTTATAGATCCAGGCTTCCAGGAGACTCCAAGGCTATGCCAGACTCAAGGACATGATGCCATTAGCCCTTTCCCTTAAGAAAGGATAGGAAAATAAATATATTCCAAAGAAGGGTTCTGTGTGGATCTTAGTTATTTAAAGCACAGCCCTCGCAGTTACTGCTGTAACAAACTGCAAGAAATGGTGTTTGCTTCTGTGCACCTCTGAATAAATAATCTATAGAACAAGGTAATGTGACTTTTGGAGAAACAGAGGCTATTAGAAAGTTGGTATAGCCTCTTCTGTGATCGGTGGGATGGGTTTCAGAGTTTTATAACACCATATGCAACCATCCACAAAGTCTTCCAAAAGTACCATTTTTTAAAAAAAGATAAATCTGAGTATTGACTGGAATGTACCTATTGCCTTGGATTTTAAGTGCTTTCCAACATAACTGGTGACCACTTGAAGGAAACTTTGTTGCTGAAGGTCAGATTGATCCCAACCAATGGGATGCATCAAAAATGTGATGTCTCTGAATAAAATGCATAGCTTATTAAACCCAAATGCATTGTCCTTTAAAATATTCCAAAAAGGTTATGCTTGTCACAGTTTGGATACTGAGTAGCCATTTGACTTTGTCAAAGGGCAATTCTTGTTTTGGGACTGCAAGCTTTTGGTGTTCAAGGAAGTATTGTCAAAAGAGTTAACACAATCTGTCCAAGAGTATCTGTTATAAATTTGTTGATGGCTAATTTAGTTTTGTTGTCAATGTGGCACTAGACAGAGCTGTCCTCCCAGCACCTTTTCATTTGTTTTGGAGACACAATCCCTGGCTGAGGCAATGAGAATGAATGAGAGAATGTCTGGAGCAGAGACTGATAGATATGCTCGCAAGATATCATGCTTTGATGACCTTATGTTATTTATTACTTACTATGATTGCTCTGTTCTTAAAGCATATTAATATAATTGACAGGGTTTCGAATAGTGTCCATATAGGTGATTCATTTTTGTAAGTAACAGATACGGGGGTGGGTGTAATTGAAGTATCAAATATTGCTCAAAGACATCTCAGAAATGTATTCCTCCAGTGTTCACAGATAAATCATTAGCATCGGTGTACGTCATGTGTAGCTAGAGAAAAGACTATAGATTATACTTCCTTCTGTAGGCAAATGGAATTTAACTCTATCCACAGAACAATCTACTCTACTAAATGACCTCTATTTTTACAAACACCTTATTAAAAAATTTGTATAACCCACCAACTATAAAACAGCATACCCTTCATCTCAATAGAATTTGGAGTCAGTACTTACCATAATTGATTTGTCCTAGATCCTGTATTGGGACAGATAGTTTAGAGCCCTTTACCCAATGAGGAACCCCATTGACTTAATTTGGTCTTTACATGAGCTCAGGGGTATGTCACAGTAGACCGAAACACAAGAATGCCTAAATTTAGTGACTATATTACATTTTGGTTGATAAAAACAACCAAATTACATAGGCAAAACTGAAGGGAATTTATCAGTTTGTTTAGGCAGGCCAAAATATTGCTCTACATTTTAAACCTGAATGCTTTAGTTTGAAAACAACTTATTTGATCATTAAAATACTGAAATGGGAAGTAACTAATATATTTCTGAACCACCTTTTTAAACAGAGTAGCAGGTAATCAGACTCAATGCTGTACCTGAAATACTGCAAGCTCCTGGAAGCTGTTGCACTGGGTGAACTGCTGCTTAAAAAAGACGCACTGAAAAATTTTTTTACTTTTTTAAAGTAAGGAAAGGTAGCCCCTTGGTACAGCTAATCAAAATAACACCCAACAATGTTTAATCATAGTAGGTCCTGTGTTTCTCCCCTCCTTCCCTCATGAAACTGTTGATTCAGAAATATTTAATAAACTTTTCTCAAATAATGACTTAAGTGCCTCCCAAGAAAGAGGAGATGCCAGATTGGAATAGCTAATATGAATGGAAAAACTAGAAACAAGTGGAGATGGCAATTTTCTAACAAATTTAATATGATAAAGGTGAGTGTCATGCTGGGATATTGCCATACCTCAGATGACTGCAGCACTCTGCCTTGAGACTTGTAATTAACTGTATAATCATCCATAAATTTTATGAGAATCTGTGCAAAGTCCAACATGCTGGACTTCAATAACTGTTAGCATGAGGGAAAGAATGTGACAGCTGGAAAGGGTGAGGGGCTCCTTTCACAAGAGATGTGAAAGTTTTGGCAATTCGCAAAAGATTACTGCATTTATTGCATGCGGAGAAGGAGGGCATAAGCTCCAAAGCTGCATTTTCTCAGAGAGTGTGGTACTCAAGTTTAGAAGTATCCTGGAGCTCCCAGCTCCAGAAAATTTTAAAGTTAAGTAAATAGAAGGGTCTATTCCTACAAACACAGGCTACTGAAAGCAGCATCACTACTGTGAGCGGACTAGCTGAAGTCCACACCTCAAAATCAATGCAGCGAATCATAGCAGTAAAAACAGTACCCTTCTAATAAATGTTTTTAGTACTAGACCCAAAACATTCCAATTATGAGGCAAAACCATTCAACATGGCTACATTAATTTTATTCTCAGAATTCCACTAGACTTTCTTATGACTATTTTTAGACACTTGATAGACACTATCAGGTTACGGTACTGTACTCCTGTCTCCCCATCATTGCTAATTGCCAAGATATCTGTGTATAAACATAAGCTCTCTCCTTAATCTGCCTTCTCTCATCTTAATTTTTACAATCAAGTTTGTGACATTACAATTTACTGGTGATGACAGAAACCCAGATCATAATGTAACCAACATAATGGGATACATGAACAAACTGATTAAATGCCCAATTATGTGAGACTCTGAGCTCCTCATAGGATACAGCCCTAAAATATAAACGGGAAGGGAGAATTCTACATAGCTTGGTAATGAGCAAACATGTAAAAGAAATACTTTTTTCTGCATCACTATTAAAGATGATTTTGTTTTATTATACATACACACACACACACACAAAAATGCCTGAGGAACATGACATTAGCACTCTAGGCTATTCAAAGAGAGAATCCTAAAGTTATCCTAAAACCATATCTAGAAGCTGACTGCTTCTCAAAGTTCTCAGCACATCACTCCCTGATCTCAATGAAAGCTGTTTTTGTGCTGAGAACTTATGAAAATTTGGCAGGTGTTCAGATTTAAGTACCTAAGTTTAGATTCCCATTTTTTAAAAAATCGTGGACTTTGTATATGTCAGTTCTAACACCAATCTTTAGGTAAGATACATTGGAAACAATGACAGGTTTCAGAGTAGCAGCCGTGTTAGTCTGTATTCGCAAAAAGAAAAGGAGTACTTGTGGCACCTTAGAGACTAACAAATTTATTAGAGCATAAGCTTTCGTGAGCTACAGCTCACTTCATCGGATGCATTTGGTGGAAAAAAACTTTTTTTTTTCCACCAAATGCATCCGATGAAGTGAGCTGTAGCTCACGAAAGCTTATGCTCTAATAAATTTGTTAGTCTCTAAGGTGCCACAAGTACTCCTTTTCTTATTGGAAACAATGAATGATAAGGGTATCCACTGCATGTAAGAACTGTCCACCAGCTTATCTGAAAGTCACTGCACAGGTTCTGTGGAATATTCAGAGCAGCATAGGCTGGCCTGCATTCATGTAATGCTTATTAAAAAAAAAAGTATGCATTATTTGAAGGTTTATATTAAGGGTTCAAAGGATAAATTTTTGGAAAACACTATACCTACATTTGAATATAAAAAAGGTACTGAGCTATGCAACTGGCCTCTGGAATCCACAAATGAAGTCAGTAGAATTTCTCATATTGCGTGGTACGCTCTTCTTTTGCAAAACTAGAGCAAACATTTTTACTAATAATTCAGAAAAAGAAAAAAGAAATTCCTTACTACCTTTTATGGAAGATTCATTTTTTCCTAAACAATTTTATCAAAATGGAATAAAGGGGACAAGTTAAAAAGACAATAAATAACAGCAGTTTTGATTGCAGACCCATACATAACAATTTTGATAAAACAATAGATATGAAATAATGATATTCACTAGTAGAACAAATCACACTATCAAATAGGCTCGCACCCTTCAGGGACTCAGCATTCTCAACTCCACTGAATTCAGCCTGATAAATTGTAGTGGATTAGTATTATCTAAACATTTTCAATAAGTGTATGAAGCAGCCACGAGACAAGAGAGGGAGTTATTAACATGATGAGCAAACAGATTTATATATTAAAAAAAATGTTCAGACTTGTGGTTTTACAAAGCCGGAGCATTCTCTCTGAATAGACTCTAATCTAAGAATTAATTATTTTTTAATGTTTGTGATGTTTTACCTCTATCTTGTTTGTTGCCATTCCTATATGGATGATAGGAGAGATTCCACTTATGGATCAGGAAGTTTTGCATCTACAAGGTGATGAGAGCATAGACATGGATAAAATGTCATAGCAGAAAGACATGGGAAGTTACCAAACAAGAACATTTTAGGGGGAAAGGGCAAAGTAATTTTACAAATATATAAAATAAATTTCTAAGCCAGCTGTTCTCAGAATGGGGCCTCTGACAGGGGAGGTATTCTGCCTGAATGCAAACAAGTATCAGAGGGGTAGCTGTATTAATCTGTATCCACAAAAACAACGAGGAGTCCAGTGGCACCCTAAAGACTAACAGATTTATTTGGGCATAAGCTATTGTGGGTAAAAAACCCCACTTCTTCAGATACATGGAGTGAAAATTACAGATACAGGCATAAATATATATTGGCACATGATGAGAAGGGAGTGGAGAACCAATGTTGAAGGCCAATTCAGTCAGGGTGGATGTGATCCACTCCCAATAATTGATGAAGAGATGTCAATAGCAAGAGAGGGGAAATTGCTTTTGTAGTGAGTCTAGGGTGACCAGACAGCAAGTGTGAAAAATCGGGATAGAGATGGAGGATAATAGAAGCCTAAAAAAAAGAAAAAGACCCAAAGATCAGGACTGTCCCTATAAAATTGGGACATCTGGTCACCCTAAGTGAGTCAGCCAGTACCAGTCCCTATTCAAGCCCAAATTGATGGTGTTAAGTTTGCAAATAAATTGTAGCTCTGCAGTTTCTCTTTGAAGTCTGTTTTTGAAGTTTTTTTTGTTGAAGAATGGCTACTTTTAAATCTGTTACTGAATGTCCAGGGAGATTGAAGTGTTCTCCTGCTGGCTTTTGTATGTTACCATTCCTGATGTCTGATTTGTGTCCATTTATCCTTTTACGTAGAGACTGTCCAGTTTGGCCAATGTACATGGCAGAGGGATATTGCTGGCACATGATGGCATATATCACATTAGTAAATGTACAAGTGAATAAGCTCCTGATGGTGTGGCTGGTGTGGTTGGATCCTATGATGGTGTCGCTAGAGTAGATATGGGGACAGAGAAGGCAACAGGGTTTGCTACAGGGATTGGTTCCTGGGTTAGTGTTTCTGTAGTGTGGAGTGTATTTGCTTCAGGTTGGGGGGCTGTTTGTAAGCAAGGATTGGCCTGCCTCCCAAGGCCTGTGAGAGTGGGGATCGTTTTCCAGGATAGGTTGTAGATCATTGATGATGTGCTGGAGAGGTTTTAGCAGGGGGCGGTACGTGATGGCCAGTGGTGTTCTGTTATTTTCCTTGTTGGGCCTGTCCTATAGTAGGTGATTTCTGGGTATGCGTCTCACTCTGTCAATCTGTTTCCTCACTTCCCCAGATTGGTATTGTAGTTTTAAGAATGCTTGATAGAGAACTTGTAGGTGTTTGTCTCTGTCTGAGGGACTGGAGCAAATGCGGTTGTATCTTAGGGCTTAGCTGTACACTTATTTGCAGTGTAGTGTCTAGGAAATAGATCTCTTGTGTGGACTGGTCCAGTAATAATGGTCCAGTATACAGTAATAGAGGTGGTCATAAAATAATCTCTCTGTTAAAATGTGGTCCACTTTATGCATGAATCTGAGAACCAATGTTCTAAACTTCATATCTAATTACTCCAAAATGTAGCATCAGCCATGCTGATCTCAGTGTTTCCAAGAGGATATTGGATAGTCTGATAATTTGGCATTATATTTGATCAAGAGATGCTCCTCAAAACCTGAAGGATAGGCATTACTCTTTTGTGAATCAGGTATTTTGCAATCTTTACCTACTGCTTTAAATTTACTCTGACTGCATCTTTACATGTTAACCTCACCTACTTGTTTTAAATGATGTAGGATTTTTGACTGCTTTTTTTACTTACTGTGTATAGTAAATTCTGTTCCATTATAGATTGGAATAATGATTTTTATTGAAACATAAACTCAGCTGCATCCTTAATTATGGAATGAATGCTGACTGTTCATATTGCTCTTCAGGATCTACCTTCACACATTCCACAGAGTGGGGAAGTAAAACTGACTTAGTGTTGCTGAGGTTATCATTAAGCCTTTGTGTTAGAGCGCATGTTTGATGAAACTGTGGGTATGTATTGCTCTTCAATATCTGTTGGAGGTGAAAGAGAAAGCCTTACAGAGTGTGTTATAGTATTGTCATCAACTGCTAGAGTGCTAGAGTGTGTTATAGTATTGTCATCAACCTGCAAGGAATGCAGGAGTTCTTTCACGTAGTTATCTCTATGTTTTTCAGGCTTTAAATAGGCGGGGTGTGTCTTGAGGCATCCTTAACTGTCACTGAACTAAATTTTTGCACATGGACTGGGTGTTTTGTGGTTTGTTTCTTTTTTTTTAAACAGCAAGCACTGAACTCGCAATACAGAAAAATCTCAACATAGTTAATTCATACCAAAAATATATCATCAAAATGTGTGGCTTAGTGGTGTTCAAAAAATAAAAATGTATGGTTCAGTTATTCCGCACTGGACCTTACTGGTCCTTTAGGATTCTGTCTCAAATAAACCTGCAACCTATCCTGATTGCAGTTTGATTTTTTTCATAAGCAATATAAATGCGGATTTTCCTTTATGTCAAGACTAAACAATATTGGAAACATTATACAATTTAAAAACTAAGTTTATTAGCCAATAACTCACTGGTGAATATTTTCATAACCAAATTCATAAATAATATCTAAAACCTTGAAACACATTTATACAAAATATATCACCTGAAAATATAATATCCTCTCTACAATTAAAATTGATTTTGCTGAAAAACACAAAACCAAAACAAACTAACAAGAAGTTTAAGAATAATTTTAATGAAATCTTTCAGTGCGTCAAGACACTCAGCATGCAGTCAGCTAAAGAATCATATGGCCCTCCAGATGCATTCTGTGCATCATGTCCTCGATAATAGTCAAAAAGTTAATGCTAATAGTTACTCCCAGGAATTCATTTTTAGAGAGGATAACTTCAGTGGTGAAATTATTCCTTTCTGATACAGTTTCCAGATAAAAAGCTAAATATTCAACAGAACTTGCCCTGTAAGGGATAAGAGGGAATCACGTGACATGCCAACAATCCTACCTTAAGTCAACTGTACTCGTTTACACCAAACTCATTCAAATATTAAGTTTTCAGATTCTGGTAGTGGCTGTCCCATTTTATTCTATCAGAAGAATACTGCTAATTACTTATTTAAGCTGCTTACTTGAGTATGGTTCAGAAGGATGAAGACAGCTCCTTAGTAATTCCTACTTCCCAATATCATAACAGCAGCCTTCCTCCCAGGCAGCACTATAAGGCTAAATGATGACTCATCAATGAAATGGAAAACCTTTCTGTGAAAAACAGGTTTAGATGAAAAGCCTAGCAGTGCTTGCAATTGCATCCCCAATCTTATAATATTACTGTACTATCAATTTTTTTCTAAAGATATTTTAATGTGCTTATCACAAGAGCACCTATGCACCACAGTTGATAAATAAAATTAACTTTGCCAACTGCTTTTGACCAGGTAAAAATTCAACCTGCTTAGAGCAATACTTCATCCCATAATGACCTTATTTTTATCCATCAAGGTACAAATAGTCAAAGCCCAAAATTTTAGTCTAGTCAATGCAGAAGCTTTGTCTATCCTTTGTTGTAAATACTCTTATCAGAGAAACGCTTGTCACTCTTCTGCTCACATTACATGAAAAGTAACATCCAATCCTATATCCAAGAAGTTCCAGGACACCTAGAGTGAAGAAAGTGACTAAGTATGTTCACTGGAAGTTCTAGACTCTTATAAACAGTAAGAAAAGGCATTCTGAATTCCCTTAGTCAATGGCTACCTGAGAAAGAACATCTAGTACTGCTGAAACTTTAAACAAAAGAAAGGAGGTGAGTATGAACATGAGACTTCCTGCTACCATCACCACTCTGCCTGTCTATACAGACTATTGTGCATGTCCACACCAGCACAGCTTTTTGAACCACCAGATCTTTTAAACATAAATATACCTTATTTTAAAAAAAAGCTTCTGATTTAATTTGGAAGACAATGAACTCATTTGACAGTAAAGTCATTTTGTCCCATTTCAAGCGCACAAACATCATGAATTCAAAAGTTTATTGAATTCACATTTTGCTTAACAGGGAATCAGAGATGGAACAGAAAGAAATTCTAGGAACAATAGCCTAGGTACAGAACATATATAAGGCACTACTTTTGTCAACCTAGATGTTTGGGCAGGTTCTCCAATCGTTATTAAAGAGCACAAGAATCCTTATAAATAGAAAAACATTGTTAGACCAAACTGGGCTTCACATGACTTAAAATTACAGGAAAAAAGGTTGCAGGGCAGACACTGGTGCCCACTTATGGCCAGGAATAGCATTGCTGCTCTCTCCTGGGGCTAGCAACCACTACCGATGGTCACTCATGCACAGTTGTTGTTTCTCTGCCAGTAATTCATCCCGTGACTCAGCCCTCCATAGACTTTAGTTAACCCCTTCCAGGGTCACAGTTGTCCCAACTAAAAATCCCAAAAAGATCTTTAATACAAAAGAAATCCTTCTGCCTTCTCTGGGCCCTTCTCTAATCAGTCCTTGTTTCAGCCTGCTGCCCTCTTGCTGGGCTCAACAGCTATTGTGGAGGGTTTGTACACCTACTCCTTGGGGTTGCTAAGTGAACCCACTCCCACCCTCTACTTTGGATACCTTTAGGCTGACTAAACCAAACCTGGTGTGGAAGGGGTGTGCCAGAGTACGTTACGCTACGCTACACAGGTGCAAAAGATGACAAAGCCACCTTTGCATATCACCATCTAGGTCTGTGTGTCACAGAAGGCACAGTAGAGAATCTGGCCCTGTGAACTCAAATTAATTTTTCAAACCCCAAATATCCTAAAAATTAGTCTATACAGTTAACAACGTCTCAGACACAACAAGATTTGCTTATCCTTAATGCAGAATAATATTTCTTCTTGAAGCACCTATCTTGAATTATCTTGTTTAAACACTGTATCACTCAGATTATCTTCTCTTGTTAGCAATGTTGCCTTGGTCAATATTTGCCAGAACAGAAATATACCATAAAACAACTCAACCACTAGCCACACCTGCCCACTAGTAAATTCTGGGGATTACAGTGGTATCAATTCTATAATCACCTTGTTATCCTAAATTCATCAATTATATCGAAAAGAACAGCTTCTCAGAAGTGATTCTTCCATCCTAAATGCCGTTCATGTGTGGTCAAACTAACTGCAAGACTGATCCCACTATAATCTCCAGTATGTATTAAGTGGGCAGGTGTATATGCTGGATGAGTTATTTTGTTCACACTTTGATACACAGAAGGAATAATGTAACTATTGGAAAGCAGGACTGTGTGTGATGTAAAACTGAAGACAATAAGGAATATTACTTCAGTGACATTGCATATGACTGCAAGTTTATAATCTGATAGTTCAATATCCAAGTATCCTCTAATCACAGAAGACCAAATCCTATAGCCCTCACTCAGGACTAAATAATCCCTTTCATGGGTGAAGTGGGCTTCCCTGGAATTATATCAAGAGGTGGACAAGGAATGGTATAGATTGCCTCCTTGCAGAATGGGCAACACTGCAGGAAATATGCTCCTCCAACCCTGTGGATGTTACAAGATCCATGGGAAGATACTGTGTATTTTTGCACATCTGCAAGAGTCTTGGAAATTTGTGCAGAGAGCCAGAATGCCTCTATTCTTTTCTCTATGGCAACATGTCTCTCTTAGGAGCCATGTTCCCATAAATTCCCAAACAGCTGCCCCAAATGCATTCTCTGGGGTCAAAGAGTGCACTGAGCAGAGTGGGAACCCATATATAATAATGCTGTTTCTGACAACCCAACCACCTATGGTCTTATGCATCAGAGTCAAAAAATCATGGAGATTGTGTGAAGGAGCTTTTGTAGAATCACTGAGGTGTGGAGAAATTCAACCCCCTCTATAAAAATCTGTTCATTTTTGCCGTTTTTTAAATGTTTCTATGTGGAAAAAGAGAGGGTTATCTGACCCTGAATCTTTTACTCAAGGGAAATGCCCTCTGACTTCAATTAGCATTTGACAGGTTATGGACACAATAACAAATCCCATTTTTTATATTACAATAATCCATATCTGAGATGTAGCTGTATGAGTACAATTATTAAAGTATAAATAACAAAATGTCAGAGTACTCAAAAAAATCGAAATCAACTTGCTAGATTTGCAATTAAATTCAGTCAGAACAAAGTTACATAAATATAATTGTTCACTATTCATCTGAAAGTCATGAAAGATTTTTTTAAGATGTATTTACATTTAGAGAGACCAACAGAGGAATGAGTCTCTACTAATCTTTCAATTTGCTCCTGAACCCTTCTAAAACTAAAAAAAAATTAATCTGAAACAGAAATTAATTATTTCCATCTATATGTGAAAATTGTGGGTGATCTGCCTTGTTAAACTATTCAAAATTATTTTAATAAATAACTGAATATCAAACAGGATTAATTTACACCTACAATCCCACTGAAACAAGCTGAAACTGGGACATCTGCAGGAGGGGGGAAAAAAAGGCAAAAAAAGCCTGATTCCTCTCTCACTTGCTAAATCGGGAGTATCTCTATTGAAGTCAACCGAGCTATGAAAAAATGCGAGTGAAAAAATAGTGTAAGTCAGAATGGAATCAGGCCTTTATGCATCAAATCCTTTTCAAATATAAACGGTCAATACCCAAGGCTCCAAATAGCTAAACCAAGAGCATTTTAAACAAACACATCACATAGCTGATTATTCTTTGCATGCTTTGAAAACTGTGTGAGAGCTTATATGATTTTGATGGTGTAAAAAAGTTCATGCAACCCTCAACTTTATCTTTAAAAAAGGCAAATTTCATATTCAGCTTGTCTCTCTGTCTTTTTTTTTTAAGTAATGTACTATAGTTTGAATGGACTGCTAAAATATACTTCTTTATTTAGTTGCATGGTAAGAAGTTTTTTTTAAAAAATTAATTACATTATATAACTTGGATAATTCCTTCTAGAAAAATAAATGCAAATTATTGTACAGGTAAAATTCTCTCTTTCTTTCTCTCACACCCCACTCCCGAGGTAAACGTACACTGTGTCAAGCACTACATGGAGGTCTTAGGGGGAAAGACTCCACCTCCCAGCAGGTGGCAGCTACCTAGTCCTTGAATGGTCACTACTCCAACTCCTTAGGCTACCACCCCTGTGAACCCTGGTGTTCATGGGTCACTGACCGCACAATCACACCCAGAAGCATGCCCTCATGCTTGCTCCACAATATCCCTACAAACTCTTCCTACCCCTCCCCCCAACCCCCACAAAAAGCTATAATATTAATTTTACTAAAAACAAATTTTAAAAAGATAAACAGTTCCTGGTCTCAACAATTGTCTCTACTCCTTTACTCCCAATAGCGAGTTTTGTAAATACTAGTCAAAAGCCAACAGGGAAGCAGCCAATGATGTAGTTGGAGGGGAGATCTGACATCCACAGAAAAACAGATTATTATTTATTTAAACAAACTCTGGTAGTTTATTCAAAACTATACGAAGAAAGATGCTGACCCCGCCCAAAGAGCTAACAATCTATCTAGACAAACAGTGCACACACATACATTCTGGGAGATCCATAAAAAGTGCTAACCTGGAGCATCATTTTTATTCTTAAAGCAGAGGCACAGTTTTATTTAAGTAATGAGATGCTGAGCACATCATAGTGGCATCAGTTAGCATTCATGGGCCTTGCAAAAGTAGCACTTTTTATGGATATATTTGAAAGATGAGAAGGTGGGGGTCATCAAACATTTTGGGATAGGGAAAGTAATCCATGTGTACAGGTAGCATGGAAGACGCCATCAAGACAAGAGCTGTGTTAATGAAACAAAGGAAGTTTCTTTGGCAGATAAATGAAGGCATGAGGTCGGAGTGGTATGGAAGGATGGAAGAGACTACAACTCCACCCCTGGCTACAGTAAAGAGCACTGAAAGGGAACAAGTATCAGGGGGTAGCCGTGTTAGTCTGTATCCACAACAACAACAAGGAGTCCGGTGGCACCTTAAAGACTAACAGATTAGTAGAGCATAAGTTTACCGGATTCCTTGTGTTTTTGAAAGGGATCAGAAGCTAGAACTATGTAGAAAACAAGAGAAATAATCCAATGTAGTGATACAAAGAAGAAAGTAACACAGTCTGAGGGGCAGGGAAAGAAAGATGATTCCACCTAGAAAGCAGCAGGAGAAGCTAAACTGAGGGAAGCAGGATGGAAAAGGGGGAAGTCAGTGAGGATAAGGATATAGTAGTTAGGTAGAAGATAACCAGTGTTGTAACCATATCAGCAGAGAGGAGAAGTCTGATTTTCTTCATATGCTGTAAAGATCAGACTGGGTAAGAGGGAGAACAGAAGGAGGAGGAAACAAAAGACTTTTTGTGAACCTCATTAACAATGAAGTTGATGGTGTTGTAAACATAACAGGAATGATACAAATGCATCCGATGAAGTGAGCTGTAGCTCACGAAAGCTTATGCTCTAATAAATTTGTTAGTCTCTAAGATGCCACAAGTACTCCTTTTCTTTTTGCGAATACAGACTAACACGGCTGCTACTCTGAAAGGAATGATACAATAAATGCAAAAAAAAATTACATTTGCCAAAATAAATCCCCCCTCCAAGTTTTCCAAGAAAAACTGAACACTTCTCAGGGCAGCAAGTGTCTCTTATGATGTGTTTGATATTATTTGATAGAATCCTGATTGTGGGATCTGGGCTCCTAGTACAGTTTTTTTCAATGGGCCAGCTCCTCCAGCCCTTACTCATTCCATATTCAGGCAGAAAACTCCAATTAACATCAAAGGGCATTTTGCCAGAATAAAGAGGACTGAGGACAGCTAAAGTTGGCGCATTGAAAATTTTGAAATGGAAGCAGACCACTTTCCATTTTAGATTTTGACACAGACGCAGATGATTAAAGAGCACTTAACTCTCTGGCTCCTCCAACATCACAGTCTCTAAACAGGTTCCACTCAGGCCTATATATTATTAAACATATTTTACAACATACTGTAAATTCCAACCATAAATTAATAATAAGCTCCGATCTCTAACTTCTCAGACAGATTGGAACCTTACTGTTTTGTCTCTCTTCGCACTGTATATTCATTAAAATAATTACATTTTTCTTATTCAGGAGAGAACAGGATCCTTATTACGAAAGATAATAGGAAATACTTATTGAGACAATACAATATTTAGCTGGCAAAGCAAAAGAATTTTTTTTTCAAAATAGAAATATCCCTTTAACTGGCATTAATTTGAAAGGATTCTATTGTGCTATCACACACCATAGTTTGTTTTGACTGAATCTCAACATATATTTTTTCAACAGGTTTTTTCTAGCAACTAGTATCTATTTTCTGACTTGTACTGTGGATAAACAGTAAGGGGTCCAGACATCCTGAACTGACTTGTTAAATCAATTCTCTATACATGAGAATACAGAAATATCAATATGCATGAACTTTCCCTTATGCAGAAGTCCAATATAATTTAATAGAAAATGAAATGTTTTATAGATATTTTAACCATCCTAAAATGATTTAATATAAAATATTCTGCTACACAAATATACAGAATGGTTCAAAATACCTATAGAAAAATATTAGTTATTAAAGCTTTTTAGAGAGTCATACAGAGAACCCCATTAAATTTTCATATAGCTTCTATAGAATTTTCCATAAGGGTGCAGTCTTTACTAACAACTGAAGCCTTAGATAATTGTTAGCTATAGTTTTTCCCACAGTGTACAACCAGTTGGCATCCCTTCCCCCCAGGTTATTATACACAGCAAGAGACTGTTAAAGATAAGTGCATTCAAGTTGTGTGACACTTTCTTAAGTGTCACATTATAGTTGTGTGACACTTTCTTAAAACTGGTATATTATTTTAGGAGGGGATTTCCAAAAGCACCGAAAGGATTTTGCAGCACAAGTCCCCTTGAAATCAATATGATGTGATATTTTATGCATCTCAGAAGAACATATTCACTGTACTACATGTTATTCCTTGCTATTATAACTCTTCTCTTTGTTGGAGTACAATAAGCAGTCACATAAAATATATAGTAATTGCCTGACTTAAGTCACTTTTCCATCTGAAAAAGTTTGCAAGTTGTTTTATATTTTAATAAAAGTGCTCCCACCCACCAAAAAAAAACACAAAGCAACAGGGTAAGCATTTTTTTTACTCCTACCACATGCATATTCATGTTACTATTCCTCCAATGCATAATAAAGATGATGCACAAGAAATTAGGATTAAGTTAATTCATCAATTAGATTTATATAAGTGCTTGCCAATATACCATGCTGCAGATCATCCCGTCTGCTCTCTGTGACAAAATATCTTCAAGAGGTTCAGAAGATCAGACGTACCAACACCCTCGTAGCTTCCCCTCTATCTCCTTTGGACTATAGAAAGGTCCTTTTGCAGGTGCTTGAAAGTCTTCTTTGTTAGGGTCTTGTGGACAAGGCTGAACATGGGACAGCAAGAAGCAGGGAACAATTACTCTTCACATCAGCATCCTCTGCTTATCCCCCAGAAAGACCAGCATTAACTCCAGTGGAACGTCCCCTGTGACTGCTATTTACTAATAGAGGGACAAGGTGGGTGAGGTAATATCTTTTTACTGGACCAACTTCTGTTGGTGAAAGAGAAATGTATTAATAGAGTGAGACTCAGCCAATGGAAATTAGGGTTTAAGATTATAGTGTGGGTTTCTTCCCTGATTAGAATAATAATTACCCAATTTACTTTACACCAGGAATACATGTTGCTTTAATTCTTTAGGTAAATAAAGAATCAAACTTTCAGGCTTTCCAAAGTAAAAATGTTGCTTTAAAAATGCACATGATTGGATACCTCATAAACTGATGATGTTAAAAGGGAGGGAGCACAAGACCATGTGATAAAGCTCAATTGGTAGAATCCTAAACTTTCCAGTAAACAAAAGACCTTTTGCAGAGGTTACATACAAAATAGTAACTTCCACAAATCTTAAAGAAATAGAGTCTAAGATACTTTACAACAAACAGTTTAGTACAAATTAATAAGTACATTAAACTTCAAGGTTCAGGATACCACACAGTATACTTTCATGGAAATGTACAGTTATACATACACACACACAAAATACCATGTTTCAGAGTAGCAGCCGTGTTAGTCTGTATTCGCAAAAAGAAAAGGAGTACTTGTGGCACCTTAGAGACTAACAAATTTATTAGAGCATAAGCTTTCGTGAGCTACAGCTCACTTCATCGGATGCATTATACCATGATACATCACATACGGGAAAATAATATTCCATCCTATCTTTTTGTCAAAATCTATTAATATTTTTCTTATTTTCTTTTCTGTCAGTTTCTCTCCCTGTGCAAATATTTGTCTCTTCTTTCAAAGAAAAAGATTACAATATTGCAGGATACTGGTTGTACAGAGCAAGACACCCTTGTGTCACATTGCCTGCCAGACTCAAATGTGGAGGGTAACAGTATTCCTCAGCCTTAGCCAATCTTCAAGTTAAATGTTACCCTCCCTTTTCTTTTCTTCTTTTTTTGAGGGAGGAGGTGAGGATGGGATGAGATGGAATGTTACAGAATATTGAAAGTACTAAAATTAAACATACATATCCATATATTTAATACTTTGAAATTTGCCTCTAAAATTATTATGTGACAAGTCTGGCACTACAATGAAAACATGACACTATTTCTGATAAAAGCAAATAGATTTAATTAGGCAAAAATAAATGGAACAAAGGAATGTTTATTTGTTTATGGAAATCAGAAAGAACATAACTGCTGTTCTATATGACCACTAGTGTTTTGGTATATCAGCCAACAAAAATTTGCAGGGATAGTGGAATTTACATCTTCACACACACCACACCCTGTCACTTCTACTCTAAAAGTAAATCTCTGAGTACTTGAATGTACTTGATTACATAAAGTATTACTTTAGTAGATCACTGGAAGTCTAGCAAGTATATAAAAAGATTCACAATGTATGTTACCTTGAAACAAAAAGCACAAGAAAGCTAAATTGATACTTGAGATATAAAAATATAGAATCTCCAGAGGCAATTTTTATTGTAAGACTTGCCAGCTTGATATGTAAGGCACAAAGAAAAAACTACTCTAGAGATTAATTTCTGTGCATATCCATAACCCTTTTTCTAGTGTAGTCATTAACAACTATTTTATGGATCACTATGTTCTCATACATGCTGCAACAATTAAGCTATAAAGTTACAACACACTTTATGCTAGTGCTGATTAATGCTAGCCTCAGGTATGTGGCGAGGTTTTGCCATGTGCATTTTCAGCACACCTGAGGTATGCATTAATCAGAACAATTACGCATAGTCTGAAGTCTTACTGTGATTACAGAATGGGATTTCATGACCAACTTCCCTCTTGTTTGTCTGTGCCCATCCCGTTGACTTCCACTGTACTGGAGGCCAGAATTTGGGGCTAACTTTGTTTAGATACATCCTGGACTTTAGAACCAAAACCTTGCCTCTAGGCCATAGTTCCACTCAACTAAGTCAGAATATCAGAAAAAAGAGAGTGAATAATAAATAAATAATAAATAAATGCCTTGCATCATCTTTTCATCTGTAGAACTTAAAGTACTTTGCAATGTAGGGAAGCATTATCATCACTGTTTACATTTGCTCCTAAGTGACACAGAATTTGTATGAGCCACACTGTAGACTACACTGTACAATACCCATCTGGGGGAAGTGAAGAAACAGATTACAGAGCCAAAAGGTACCCAGAAGTCATCAACTACAGGACACGCCTTAACAAAGAAAGTAACAGACGCCACTAGACATCATCTTCAGGCCCACCAACTAAACCTCTCCAGCGCATCATGAATGATCTACAATTTTCTGAAGGACGATCCCTCACTCTCACAGACCTTGAGAGACAGGCCAGTCCTCACTTACAGCCCCCAACCTGAAGCAAATACTTCACCAACTACACACCACACACAACAGAAACACTAACCCAGGAGCCAACCCCTGCAACAAACCCCATTGCCAACTGTCTGCATATCTATTCAAGGGACACCATCATAGGACCCAATCAGACATCAAGAATTGTAACATTCAAAAAACAGTAGGAGAGCACTTCAATCTCCCTGGACACTCAATAACAGACTTAAAAGTCACCATTCTTCAACAAAAACACTTCAGAAACAGACTTCAATGAAAGAAAAGGAGTACTTGTGGCACCTTAGAGACTAACAAATTTATTAGAGCATAAGCTTTCGTGAGCTACAGCTGTGGCTCACGAAAGCTTATGCTCTAATAAATTTGTTAGTCTCTAAGGTGCCACAAGTACTCCTTTTCTTTTTGCGAATACAGACTAACACGGCTGCTACTATGAGACTTCAATGAGAAACTGCAGAACTGGAATTAATTTGCAAACTTGACACCATCAAATTAGGCCCAAATAAAGACTGGGAGTGGCTGGGTCACTACAAAAAATAATTTTCCCTCTGTTGATACTCACACCTTCTTGTCAACTGCTGGGAATGGGCCACATCCACCATGCTTGAATTGGTCTCGTTAGCACAACAAAAAGTAATTTTTCCTCTGTTGATATTCATCCTTTCTTGTCAGCTGTTGGGAATGGGCCACATCCACCCTAATTGAATTGGCCTCGTTAGCATTGACCCCCACACTTGGTAAGGCAACTCCCATCTTTTCATGTGCTCGGAGTGGCCTGAGCAAGCTGGCACTCAGGGCAGCAGGGGCTCAGGCCAGCTCAGGCAGGGCTCCTCTGGCCATGGGGAGGAGGACTTGGGGCTCCTCTGGTCCCAGCAGGCAAGAGCAGGATGGGGAGTAGCCTCAGGCAGAAGGGGCGAGGAGGGGCCGGCCTCCCCGAAGAGGGAGTTCATTCACCGCCCATGGTCCTTGTAGTTAAACCCTAACACTGGAAGTCAGAAAAATAAGTTGTATTCACAACTCTGCTACAGATTGCCAGTGCGATTTTGGGTGAGTCACTTCACTGTGCATTAGTTTCTTCATCTGTAAAATGGTAATATTACTTGTTTGAATCTTCACAGGGGAAAAAATTAAGCTAAATTATGGTTTGTAAGTGCTTTAAGATTCTCACGTAAAAGGTGCTGCAAGAGTGCAAAATATTTCAGTCTATAAATTCCATGGGGCACAGCTTGTCATTTTTTCTGTCTTCTGAAATGCCAAAACACATATCTGGTGCTTAACAAATAAATAATAAACTATATTTGCCTCAGATCATGTGTCCTGAGGGAAGATACATCACAGGGAAACTCTTCTTCCCCCATTTCAGAGGGGTAGCTATGTTAGTCTGTATCAGCAAAAACAATGAGGAGTCCTGTGGCACCTTAGAGACTAACAAATTTATATAGCCCACGAAAGCTTATGCCCAAATAAATTTGTTAGTCTCTAAGGTGCCACAAGGACTCTGTTGTTTTTTCTTCTTTCCCCAGTTTACTTGCACAGAAGCCAGCCATGATTCAGACTCCCTTGGGCTGCCCAGTTCACTCAGTGGCACTCCTGGCCCAAATGGTTTATGGATATTGAAGTAGGAACATGGCAAGGGCAGAGGTGAGGCATGCTGCACCTTTCAGCAGGAGAAGGAAGTGCTGATGGTCAGCACATTCTCCAAGTATCCCAGACATTCCACCTGCATGCATTCAGAAAATGTCAGGCTACCTCGGTTCAATTTCTCCAGTTCTTCTCAGTGCTAGCCACCCACAAGTAGGACACGGATGAAAAAGCCATAACTCAACCTTAATAACCTTATAGTTATTTAAGTGTGTGTATGTTTAGGAAATAATACGTTTTAAAATTAACAAGAACTTGGTCCCAAAGTAACAGTTTAGAAGAGAGTGGTGGTACCAAACTCCACTCCTAGTGCAAGTCAGATTTTGACCTTGCCTTTTCTAATACAAACACATAGCAACCCACCAAGACAAGACACTCCATTACACATACTTCTCCCTCTGAGGAGAAGATGGAGAGAACAGACAACATGTGACAGAAGTGTAATCACATTGCTTAATGCACTACTGGAAGATGCTCAAATACTATGGTGATGAGCACAGTATAAAAATCTATATAGAACAGAATAACCCAATGATCTATAGTAGAACCTCAAAGATAGGAACACCAGATTTATGGACTTACCTCTCAACCGGACACCATGTGGAACTGGAAGTAATCAATTAGGCAGCAGCAGCAACAAAACAAAAACAAAAACCAGAAAATACTGTACTGCCTTGGGACTTTAGCCCTTTGGCTCAGGGCTTCAGCCACTGGGGAATTGGGGCTGCAGCTGCGGGGAGAGGGTGTGTGTCAAGGCTTGAGTGGAGGCCCCGGGCTTCTGACGCTTGGGAGCAGTGAGGTTCAGGACTTTAGACTTGGGAACGCTGGGGATCAGCACTTCAGGCCTGCAGTTCCATTCCCGACTTCAGCAACCCAGGGGTCGCCAGAGCTTGGGACTTCAGCTCCACAGATCCGTTCCCAGCTTCAGCCCCAGGGGAGCACTGTGTGTTACAAGGGGAGCACTGATTTCAGCCCTAGCACTCCCCTCCCCCATAGCTAAAGCCCCGAGCCCTGGCGTTTCCCCCCAAGCTGAAACTGGGAGCGGAGCCATGAGGAGCCCTGAGCCCCAGCACCTCCTGCAGGGCAGAACCCAGGAATGGAGCTGTGGGGCTGAAGCCCTGAGCCCCAGCGTTCCTCTGAGGTCTAAATCCCTGAGACCTGGTGCTCCCACAGGCAGAAGCCCTGAGCCCCCTACCCAGGAGCCCCGAGACTCAGAACCCCTGACCCTGCCCCAAATCCCTGTGGCTGCAGCCCCTACCCCCTCATGGCTGAAGCCTGTAATGTCTTATTCCACGTTACAAACAATCTCCATTCCCGAAGTGTCTGTAACTCTGTGGGTCTACTGTATGAGATTAGAGAAAACAAACATTAACGTGGCGAATTGGCCCAATGGGAGATGACATAGCGAGTGTCCAAGACATTTCTGTGTGGCAGATATTACTATTCCACAATGTAGGGTATCGGGATTGCATTGGGGCCACCAAACCTCTAAAGGAAGCGGACAACATAATAGATAACTATATATCACACACATATTTTATTGACCTATTTGTATTCCACTAATTATAGACAGCTTGTGTCTAGAATCAATCATACTACAGATGACCTGAAAGGGCTGTGAAGACAGATCCAATTGGTTAAAACAGAGGTTCCCAAACTGAGGAACGCCCAGGGTATGCAACACATCTCTGGGGGATACATACGAGAAATAATGTAATTGTAGATTTTATTTGTTAATTATTTTATTTATTGCATTTTCATAATAGGCTACTCAGACAAAACTTCAATACAGTGGAATCGCATAAGGCAAAAATCGTGTATAGTCAAAATTACCCTCGATCCGCGCCGCTTCCAGCAACTCCCATTGGCCTGGAGCAGCGAACTGCGGCCACTAGGAGCTGCGATTGGCCGAACCTGCGGACGCGACTGGTAAACAAACCGGTCCGGCCCACCAGGGGCTTTTCCTGCACAAGCGGCGGAACAAGTTTGGGAACCACTTGCCCTATCATATCCCCCTTCAGTCATCTCTTTTTCAAGCTGAAAAGTCCCAGTCTTATTAATCACTCCTCATATGGAAGACATTCCATAATCCTTAATCATTTGTGTTGCCCTTTTCTGAATCTTTTCCAATTCCAATATATCTTTTTTGAGATGGGACGACCACATCTTCATGCAGTATTCAAGATGTGGACGTATCATGCATTTATATAGAGGCAATATAATATTTTCTGTCTTATTACCTATCCCTTTCTTAATGATTCCCTACATTCTGTTCGCTTTTTTGACTGCTGCTGCACATTGAGTGGATGTTTTCAGAGAACTTTCCACAATGACTCCAAGATCTCTTTCTTGAGTAGTAACAGCTAATTTAGACCCCACCATTTTATATGTATAGTTGTTATTAGTTTTTCCAATGTTCATTACTTTGCATTTATCAACATTGAATTTCATCTGCCATTTTTTTGTCCAGTCACCCAGTTTTGTGAGGTTATCCTTTTGTAGCTCTTCCCAGTCTGCTTGGGACTTAACTATCTTGAGTAGTTTTGTATCATCTGCAAATTTTGCCAGGCACTGGTACTGGCACTGACAACAGAAGCATCATAGTGCTGGCTGACCTGATGTTAGTGGAAGCTGCTACATCTCCAGCACCAACCGTGTATTCAATGCCATTACACTCTGCACCAATATACATCTCAGACCTCATGGTACTAATGTCGCCTCGAAGATCAGCACTAGAGAAAGTGTACTCCTCTTCTTGTTCGCTGGAACCCACCTTCTCTACACTTTCCAGTAGGAAACCTTCTACCCTCCATTCAAATGTCAGTAGAGGATCTCTCCAAACCAATGACACTCACTTCAGAGTTCCAATTCATCTACTTCACACATGGCAATATCCTAACCAACCTTATCCCTACAATGCTCCACCTGGTCCTATTTGACATACTGGAGACTCCATCTAGGATCTGATCTACCTCCCAACAGTCAAGAAGATTCAGAGGTCATATTCTATTTCATCAATTGCCAAACCACTGACTGTGGACAGGAAGCAGCAAGAACAATTTGCAGATGAAGAACAGGCAGGTCTTGAGCTATCTGACCAATGTACTTCATCTTCTTCCAGAGATCTGTCATTGCCCTACTTGACTCTAAATCGGCAAAAGCATTTCTTCCTGAGGAGAGATTTCACTCTATCCAGGTGATTTATCACCAGCATCAAAATGAATCCATCAATCACAGTAAGAACCTGCTTCAAACTTCTAAGCCACATGTCAGTGTACACATGTGTGACACTGCTAGTAGCCAGACTTCACTTACATCCTTTACAAGGCTGGATATGATCCATGTATAACCCCAGGAGACATCAAATACACATGAATGTTGTGGTCCAAGCTCGCACTCTGTTCTCACTGAAGAATGTTCAAAAGGGGGCACACACCACCTCCTACACACCACCTCCTACAAAGACATTGATCACTGAGGCATCAGAAACAGGGTGGAGTATACACCTTGAACCATTTTCAGATAAAAAGAATTTTGCTTCCAAAAGGACACAGCTCTACAGTTGAACATACCAGCCCCACGGAACTCACCTTTGAGCCCCTCTGAATGCAGTTTACATCATCTTACTTCAAGACTTCTTTAAACTAAGGACTGGGGGAAAGCCAACAGGTGTGGAGGAGCATGTGGTTCGGACATCCCTTAGGGAAGGATCTATAAATGGAGATTCCCTATGTCTTAATAAGGAGGAGAGGATGGAAAATGATAAAATACAGGGAGGATCTGATGAGAAACAGTCAAACGAAAAAAAGTCCCATTCAATTATGTCATGCAATAGGGGACAGCCAAAAAATGACAAGTTTTTAAAATGCTTATATACCAATGCTAGAAGTCTAAATAATAAGATGTGTGAACTAGAGTGCCTAGTATTAAATGAGGATATTGATATAATAGGCATCACAGAAACCTGGTAGAATGAGGATAATCAATGGGACACAGTAATACCAGGGTACAAAATATATCGGAAGGACAGAACAGTTGTGGTGGTGAGGGAGTGGCACTATATGTGAAAGAAAGTGTAGATTAAAATGAAGTAAAAATCTTAAATGAACTAAATTGTACTACAGAATCTCTATGGATAGTAATTCCATGCTTGAAAAATAAGAATATAGCAATAGGGCTATATTATAGATGACCTGATCAGGATGGCGTTAGTGACTCTGAAATGCTCAGGGAGATTAGAGAGGCTATTAAAATAAAAAACTCAACAATAATAATAATGGGGAATTTCAACTATCCCCATATTGACTGGGTACATATCACCTCAGGAATGGACGCTGAGATAAAGTTTCTTGACACCTTAAATGACTGCTTCTTGGAGAACCTAGTCCATGGCTGGCCTTACTATGAGGCGAACTGAGGCGGCTGCCTCAGGTGCCAGACTGTGGGGGAGGGGGGGGCGCCACTAGGACCCACAGTGTAGAAAATTGTGTCTGCTGCTGGTGCATAGGTATTTTCTCTGCTCTAGGTGCACAGAGATGGTGGAGTGCTGTGCTGGAGGAAGGAGGGCACAAGAGACATAACAGGCAGGCAGGAGAAAAGGTGAGACAAAATAACAGAAAGCAACAGGAGCTGCAGGGAGAGAGAGGAGGAGGACCCTCTTATGTACCTCTCTAGCACCCCCAGGAGCCTGGACTGATTAACACCAGCTTCTCAGGGAGCTTCCTGTTTCCTGCTGCTTCCCTGAACCCAACTGAGGAGAACAGGCAGTCAACTGAAGTAGTAGGAGCCAGTTAGGCCTTTAAGATGCTGATATCTTCCCTCACTTAGGCCCTGCTACCAGCCTGCTTATTTGTCCCCTTCAATTGAGTGTTGAGAGCCACTATAGCTGGCACAGAACAGCAGTCATGAGTGAAAAAAGAAAACGCCCCTCTGGGGCAGCATTCAGAAAAAGAAAAAAAACAAAGGAAGCTTTTCTATCTAAGCAGGAAGGAGCTCTCCTGAGATACATAGACACAAATGTTCCTGGTGAGCCTTCCGGCCCCAGTAAGGATGTGAATGGTGAGGAGCTGCCTGATCTTCCAGTTAGTCAGAGTGCAGGTGACCTGGCAGCTACTGCAGCATCCATATCTCCTCTCAAATGGATGTAACCATGCACATTCCTGAAGAAAAGTGTAGATCAGAGAAGAGTGTAGTGGAGGCGCAAGAAACAGCTGCTGCTGAGTTTAGTTCCTTAAGTCTAGATGATCCAGGACGGTGGACCCACTTGAGCAGTAGCCTGAGGGACTTCCTTGTACTGCATGGGCCACAGCAAGTGAAAAACTTCGTGTTGCCCAAAGACAATGAAAATAGAAGTTTCCATCCAACACGTTACTGGCGTGAAATCCCCAATGGTGAAAAAATGAAGAAGGCCATGGCTTATGTACTCAAAAACCCAGAATGCTGCACACTGGTTTTGTTGTAAATTCTTCCAGTCTAATGTTCCAGCCACATTGGGTTCTACAGGAACAAAAGACTGGAAAAATCTGGCTAGAAATCTGGCATGCCGTTAGAAGGCAGCAAATCAACAGAGAGCATTCCATAGGTGGAAAGAGGTTGAGATGAGACTAAGGATAAAGCCACCATAGATGATCAGCATCAAGAGAAGATTGCATCAGAGTCTCTTTACTGGTAAAATGTTCTGAAAAGGCTCATTGCCATTGTGAGAATGCTTGCTACCCAAAACCTAGTGCTGCGTGGCACTTCAGATCAGCTCTTTGTGCCAAACAATGAAAAATTCCTTAAAATTGTGTAGCTGATGGCTGAGTTTGATGCTGTAATCCAGGAGAATCTAAGAAGAGTCACCACCCAAGAAATGTACTCAGACCACTACCTTAGAAAAACAATTCAAAATGAGATCAGACAGTTACTGGCAACAAAAGTCAAACAGAAGATTGTGGCAGATCTGAAGTCAGCAAGATATTACTCCGTTATTCTGGATTGCACACCTGACATCAGCCATACGGAACAAATGACTTTAATGGTGTGTTTTGTAACAACAACAGAACCTAGTGAAAATGTCCCTGCAATGGTGACTGTCAGAGAGCATTTTCTAGAATTTATTGACATTGATGATACTACAGGAGCGGTATGACAAATGTGCTTCTTAAAAAGCTGGAAGATACCAGAATTGCAATAGCTTACATGAGAGGTCAGGTCTATGATAATGGTGCCAACATGAGAGAAAAGATCAGAGTGCAGACACAGATCCGAGATTTAAACCCTCAAGCTTTTTTTGTCCCATGCAGTTCTCATTCACTGAACTTGTGGTCAGTGATGAAGCATCAGTTTCTAGTGAGGCTGCTGAATTTTTTAATGTAATTCAAAGCATCTATTTATTTTTCTCTGCATCAACTCATCGATGGCAAATTTTGAAGCAACTTCTGGGAGCATCCTCTCTGACACTGAAATCACTGAGTACCACATGATGGGAAAGTTGAGTGGAAGCAATAAAGCCTATCAAACACCAAACTGGGAAGATAGATGATGCCATAGTTGCCATTATGGAGAATAATGCTATGACAGGAACTGTCCATGGGAGAACTGTGGCAGAGGGAAATGGAATCACCAGAAACATACATAACATCAAATTTCTCTATGGCTTAGTGTTGTGGCATGACATACTGTTTGAAATAAATTGTTGTAAGCAAGAGACTCCAACGTGTTGACCTTGATATATCTGAAGCAATGGAACAACTGGACAAAGGAATCTTGTTGGTTGAGTTTAGGCTCTAGAATGCATGAGTTGATTTTGTTATATATAAAACCCTTTGTTTCCAACATTTCCATTTGCTATCATATGAATATCTCTTCTTCGTTAAATAAACATAGACTTGCTTTCTCTATAAACAAATCTAATTGTTGTGTGTTAAGAGTAGGGCGTCCAAATATCCCAATATTATCAGACTTTCCCAAAATTCAGGGCTTTGTCTCATATAGGTCCCTATTACCTCCAAGCACCTGTCCCAGCTTTTCACACTTGCTAGCTGGTAACCCTAGTTAAGCAGAGCTATGTTTTAAGGTGAGCTAGTAAGCTGTGTTGTACTGTTAGTGTCCCAATGTATGGTCAGGATGCCATTTGTCCTCATATTTGGCGCAGGACTGGATTGGTCACCCTAGCTGGCAGGCTCCTTACCTAGCTCCGCGGAGCTCCCAGGAAGCTCTGACACGGGGGAGGCTGCTTGCCGCATGCACATTCGAACCTCACCCCCTCCTTGATCTACGTCCCCACACTGCCACCAAGGGCCTCAAGCCAGCACCTGGGAGCAGAGCAGAGCAGAGTGTGCTCAGGCTGCTGCTGCTGCAAGGACAGGAGTGGGCTCTACATTGAGTGTCCTGGCCCCCTGTGCATCAAGTGGTGGGGTGGAGGGATCAGGGGGCGGAGAGGAGCCAGTGAGTTTGGTGGGGCCTGGGGATGCAGAGCAAGTGGAGTGGGCCACACCGGGGCCCCTTCTGACTGTGGGCTCGGCGCCATGGCACAACTGATGCCATTGTAAATCCGGTACTGGAAAGAGCTGCCCTTTTCTTGAGGCTGGGAACAAAAGTCACGCTTCAATTCAGCTGTCACCTGCCAGCTCTTTGTGACCAGGCTTAGCGCTACACCAGATCCAAACCTACTCTTGGCGAACAAGCTTTGGGATCTGACCTATCCAAAGTGAACTGAAGGGGCCAATTTATTTTTAAGGGGCAGGGACAACACCCCCAGAAAGCTCTGCCATTCAGGAGACTCACTCTGCAGTGACAATACAGAGGAAAACCCACCCCAGCCAATTGAGCCTGGGCGGCTGCTGATCCCTGACCCAGCCCCAGCGCTGTAGTGTTCCAATGGCTCTTGGCACCCAGGGCTGAGTGATAGCCCTGGAGTGGGACCCCTCTGTGCTCTGGGTGCCCCTAAAAAGGGCAGAGCAGGGAAGCTCACGCCCAGTCCCAGGCAGGGAGTCCCCCATGGCCGGTTTTGTGGATGCAGTGGAAGGGCTAGAACAGCTGCCTCTGAAATGAGACACAGCTCTGTGTTCAATGAAGGAGGCTGCTAGAATTGGAGAGTTGCCATTTCCAAGCTTTTCTTTCCTCACCAGTTTTTGCACAGGGGAGGTGGGGCAGGTGCCCTGCAGAGGTAATAGCTGCATCCTCCCTCCAGAAGAGTATGTGCAGACCGGCCCACCTAGCTCACGGCAGAGCCAGGGAAAGGAGGGGCCCAGCAATGCTGGGGACAGGGCTGCAGGGGCTGCTGCTGGAGCTCTGCACATGCTGATTCCACCCAGGGCAGGCCACGGCTGAGCGCTGCTAAGTTGCTGCCCAGGTCACTTACCCACACTGTCGAGCAGGGTCTCTACCTGGGGGCATGCATCTAACTGATGTACGATTGAGACACCATGTGTCCCAAAATTCAGGTAAAATTTTAAACTTGGTAGTGCAATAGAAAATTAGTCGATTGGGTCTGTCCTATTTGTTAATCCCGATTGAACTCTATGTTATCTGCTGGCAATTTTGGTTTTTCAGGTTGTTTTCAGGTGTAATACAATTTACAGTAGGGATATGTAGTTTACATTACAGTTCTGAATCACAGTGCATACCGTAGCACAAACTACAGTGGGTGCATAATAACATGTAAGAAGCACAGAGACTGCACGGTTCTTTTCAGTTACTAGCTATCTAGCTAATGGTCTTCAGCTGAAAACCCCACCTGAAATGGCAACAGCAAGTGAGGAACAAACTACCAAAAACAAAAAAGTGCAGATACAGGACACCATGGGAAAACACTTACACCTGGATTTGGAAATCCTACAAGTGTGATTCAAAAGCCTTTTGTAAAGCATGCAGGAACGAATTTAGCATTTACCATGGCGTGATGTTAAGCATCATGCTGATTCAAATAATCATGAACAAAACACCAAGACTCACAAGAGCAATACTTTGGTCTCAAATTTTTTCAGCAGGTCAAATGAAGCCTTCAATAACAAGGTTATCACTGCTGAGCTAACAAGTTTACCACACAGTAGTCCATCAGCACTCCTATTGCTCGTGTGACTGTGAACTTAAACTGGCACCTACCTTGTATCCAGGTACAAGTATTCAACGATTGCAAAGCACGTCAGCTGTGGCTGAACTTTTTTGTAGGAGTGGGTGGGTGAGATTCTGTGGCCTGCACTGTGCAGGAGGTTGGACTAGATGATCAGAATGGTCCCTTCTGACCTTAGTATCTATGAATCTATGAACCTATAAAGCAGAAGCATTGATCAAAAATGTGCTGTCGCCAGTCGCAACAGGATTTTCAAAAGACCTCAGCAAGCCAGACAGTCCCTATTTCTCACTTGCCATAGGTGCATCTAACAAGGGCAATTTGTAAACTTACCCCTTATCACTGAGATACTGGCCACCTGAACATGGGGTCCAAGATAAACTGTTAGACTTCTATGAGTAAAGCGAAGAGACTGCAGAGGCAATAAGCAACACATTATTTGAAAAACTTGCGACACGCAAACTAGACCTAAACAAAGTGCCTTCCTACTACGCTGATAATGCAAACATGAATTATGGAAAGTGACAATCAGTGTACCAGAATTTAAAAAAAACAAAACAAAAATATCTTGCCTGTAAACTGCCCTGCCCATGTTGTGAACAACGCCATGAAACATGCTAGCAATACCCTGCAAGTTGACATTGAGACTCTGGTGATAAAGACATTCAATCATTTCAGCAGTTCTGCAAAGAGAGTAGCAGCACTGAAGAATATGTTTGACTTTGTGGATATGGAGTGTGCCACGTTCCGACATACTGGTTGAGTCTTTCCCAGCTGTAAACAGGCTTGTAAATATGTGGTAAGCTGTTAAGTATTACTTTGTTTTTCTGGGCAGTGGTGAGTGTCCAAAGTCTCTATGGATGCTGTTCTCCGATATGGAAAACAGTGAACAAGGTGAGGGGCCTAGTAAAGTTGAGGTTCATCTGTTTTTCCTCCATAATGTCCTGAAAATCTTCAATGATACTGTGCTCTGTTTGGAAAATGAGAGTTGACAGCATGTGAAGTGTATGCCATAATGAATAATCTGAGAATTAAACTTCAGCAACGGAAGAATGACAAATTCTTCGGCTCCAAAGTTTAAAATGCGTTAACTGAGATGCTGCCTGTCACTGCTGAATGTCTCCCGAAAGACTTCATGAAATTTTACAAAGTGTCAGTCCTATATCTGGAGAAATGGTCTGATTTTTTGACAACTGGCTACTTGTTCAATACCCAGTGCTTGAACATCAAAGTTAATAGGGAATTCGAATACAGGGATCAGTCTGCAGCTGTGACTGCTGTAAACCTACAGAAAACTGTGGCTCTTGATCAGCTCTATGATGAATACATCAACTCCATGTTGGAGCCTGGCAAACACTCAGTTGTGGAACTCTGGTCTCAAGTGCTGACAAACAAGGAAGGTTGCACTGAATTCCTAAACATGACAAAACTGGTGTCATACGTGCTCAGCATACCAGTAAGCAATACATACACAGAGTATGTATTTTCAATTATGAAAGTTGCATGGACCGACATCTGGAATCCAAGCAGCACAGACTTGGTGTGGTGTGAAAACCTTGTCAAAATGAATTTCCAGATGTGTTGCAAGAACTTCTACCGCTTTGTGATTGCCCAGAAGCAAGTCATGATTATGGTAAAGTCATCCAAGAAGTACTGGATTTCTGGCACGTCTGAGAGGTATGCAAATTGTGAAGTTGATTTAGTGACTGAATAAAAAACCCTGCCCTTTACCCCTGTTGTCTGTTTAGTGTACAAAAAAATCTGTATGTTTAACTATGGATTACAACTAAGTCTACAATTTAGTCAGGGAGGGCACGGCAGTCACTGACTCTGGACCTACCTGACTTAGTTTGCTTCAGCTGTCAGCGGCTGAAGCCGGGGCTAAAGGCAGGACTGTGGGCCCCCATCCGTGATTGCAGCTGGGGCTGGAGCCAGGGCTAGAACTGGGACCCTTCACTCCCCTGCCCTGCAACTGGAGCTGCAACCGGGACCCTTCACTACCCTGCCCTGCAACTGGGACTGCAATGGGATCCTGCATCCCAGTCCCGCGGCTTGCAATGGGAGTTTGAACTGGAATGATGTGCCGCTGCCCCGCAGCTTGCGGCGGGGGCTGGAACCGGGGCCCCGCACCTCTGCCCCATGGCTTGCAGCAGGGGCCGTATGCCCGCCTTGCAGCTTCTAAGGGCTGCATCTAAGTGCATCCCCAACCCCCATGGCTCTGATCGGGGCTGTGCACCTGTGGCTGCCCCCCCACCCTCCGTGTCCTGATATTTTACTCTTGCGATCTGGTCACCCTATGTACTGTTTCTTTGGAAACAACAGGTCTTGTAATTCTGTGACTGTCCAATGACTAAGTGGCTGGGTACCACAAGGAGATTCTCAGAGGACTTGGAGGTTGGAGAATGCACATCGCAAACCTGCACGAGGGACAGCAGATGCTATGTGGGCTGAGAGAGGAGTGCTTCTTTTGCCTCTGGCTGGGAGAATAAGGGAGCTGACCCTTGGAAACTTCATGCTAAGGCTTCTTCATGGTAAGGACAGACGGTTGGGAGGTGTCTCGCAACTCTGAGTGCCCCTTGGAAATTTCACACTGGTACAGAAGTGTGTACAGCTATGTTGCATGATTTAATTAATTGCTATCTCCAACTGATGACGGGTCAATCAAATGAGTCAGATTACTTTATATTGCCGCATGCTGAGCTACTAAACAAGAACAGAACCACCCAGGTGTGCGAAGAGCCATGACATAAAGACTGTTCTAAACATCAAAAGGGACATTTCTGTAAACAGCCAAGAGTGCTGATGTAAAGAGTATGGCATTGTGCAAAGTTGGTCACATGATCACACAGCAAAGGGGCTTGCAGAAACAGATTGTTGACCAGAGTTAAGCCAATAGTTGTTGGGCCATATGTTGAACATGTCTTACACAAACTGGTCTCGCACAAGATGTTTTGCATAAGGATATTGGAATTTTCCAGACAACGTTGCAAGCAGCCTAAAAGAGAAGACTCTTTTCCTCACTGGATGATGGAAAGGGACACAACTCACCTCCTGGTTTGACATTTCAAATCTTTGACAAATTAAAAGTCACTTTCTGAGTGGCCCACTTCAGTGTTGCCAAAAAAAAAAACAGGATATGCTATCCAGCAGAAAATATATTAAATACCCTGTGTCATTCAACACATTGCTCCCTGAAGCCTAAATATCTGCAGAGGGTCCGAGAGGTACAGCAGGAGCACTATTTGCATGGTTCAACTAAGCACCCTGTTAGTTGTCTTTTAAAGTCCTATCTAAGGAGACTACTGTGAAATACAGAAAGAGAATAAGAGTACATCTGTCATAGCACCTTGAGTGAATTGCCTGAATGAGCTCCCTATCTATCCAGGGCCAGCTCTAAAGTTTTGGCTGCCCCAAGCAGTGAAAAAAACTGCCACCACGGACGGCAAAAGGAAGAAGCTGCCACCGAATTGCCGCCGCGGCCAGAGGAACTGCTGCCCCAAGCACCCGCTTGGAACGCTGGTGCCTGGAGCCGGCCCTGTATCTATCCTGAGAAACCAGTCATTGCAACTGTGAAGCTGAGCTGGAAAACCCACCTTCATGCCAGTTCCAACTAAGCAGTCAAATGACTTTTATAGAGGTATTGTTTACTCAAGTGACAACTTGGTTATGTCAAGCTAAATGCTTCTCAGAAGTATGTACATGAGTTAATGAACAACTAACATGTATAACGTGGACTTGTGTTTTAACTAGTTTAGTCTGTCATCGAGAAGTTACTCTAAATCAATAAGTAATTGAGAATGTTAAGGCTGTAGAAACTCATTTCACTAAACCTAGTACTGTTGCAATAGAAAACTGTGCCCTGCTGCAGCAAAAGTTACTGTGAGAAACCCTGAGTGTTTCAAAGAATTCACACACAAAAAATAATAATACACACATTTTGTGGTCTAGAGAACTGACTGCTTCTTAGACAAAAAGAGGAATAAGCTCTTAACTGACTGATACCACTGTTTGACCCCTTGGCTAAAGTGGTATAAGAGCTTAAAGAACTGGTGAAAATCCTGAGAAATTAGAATAACATCAAAGTTATTACCTGCATATTTTGTTTTGAGTTTAATATGTGATAGTCTTGCATGTGTAAGTGGCAATGCTTGGCTATGAGTATCACCCAGGCAAGGTAATTTTGAACTGAATTGATATTCTTTGATAATTAAGTAACTTGTCTAAATTTCTAAATTCTACCTTAGAATTGTTTGATTGAAATAGCATGAACAGGCCCATAATTCCTTTATCTTATAAACTTGACTGGAAATAAATAAGGATCCAGAGTTCTATGTTGGCACCAAAGTCACCTGCCCAGATTAGTATAGAACTAGATAAAAGTTTGCCTTGGTTACAAGATTGTGATGCGACCTTGAATTAATTCACCTGAATTATTATGTCTTGAAAATTGTGGCATTCCATATGGAGTTCAATTTGACATTGTGAACACTACCACCTAACTACCTTTATTTTGCCTGCTTTCAATTATTTGCTTTAAAAGCTATGTTAGCTAATAAAACTCAAATTTATAATAATTCTCCAATCTGTATTTTAGCTGAGTGATACAGATTCAAAGAACAGTGAGAAACCTAGTAGATGTAACTGGTTAAATAGTTTACTTAAGTAATGTGTGTTTTATAACCTCTCTTTCTCACAGTTATCTGGCAATGTTTAAGGAACTCTTTACCAAACACAGGAAGACAAGAAAAATTCTCCAAAGATTGTTAAGAAAACATACCTCCACTGATGACCATTTAAATTTAAAGACTCTCTAAGAATCATTTAAATTAAAAAGAGCTAGAAGACATTCAAATAGGAAATAGGAGAGTTTGGGCTCATTTGAAACAGAATTTCCACTCCTATTAAAACCTGATGGAACTAATGGAATATTTCAGAAAATGAACTGAGGAAAAGAAGCTGGGGACGTGCGACCAACCTAAGTGTGGCCTCTGCAGGGAGAAGGGCAGAGGGGACTGAGGGGCACGGGCAGGAGGGGGATCAGGGAGGGACAGGTGGGTTCCCGCCCATTTGCCCGGCTCTCCCTGGTCACTCTCTAGGGCTCCGGCGAGGGCCAGCTCTCTCTCCCCCACCTTTATTCCCCATGGAGTCTCCACTCCCAGCCAGCCCCGCAGCAGCTCATGCACTGCATCCTGAGCCCCACCTCAGTGACAACCTTGGTAAACAGAGGAACATGGTGGGATTTAATTTGAATTTACAATTCCTAATATTAATTATTTTTCCAGTTTCAAGTTCATTCCTTGAACGGCTTAAGTAATTGGCATCATCTGACTTACTATAGATAACAAATCTCTCTGCTCAGTAATATACTCTTCGTTAAACATGATCAACACAACAGAAATCACCAATACTTGAATGAAATTATTTTACCCATCCATAAACTATTCTAGTTAACTAAGATACATTAAGAAAGGACTCATTCCTGATATTGGGAATAGTATACTTAGTTTTAAGTCATCGAGAAAAGAATGTCCCCACCAGAGGTGAACCCACTTTTAAGGGGCAATTTCTGCTGAGAACAATTCAGAGACATACAGAAGATTGTAACTGAAGTAATCATTGTTTACTGCTTATTTGTGTTTTATTATTAAAAAAAAGAAAAAATAATAGTCACTTATTTGTGATTATTTTGTCTTTAATCATGATGCCTTCTGGGCCCAGCAAGAACTTCATGTGTGTAAAATAGTGGGAGTCACATCTCTGAATTGACAACAATTCCCTCTGGAGTACCTGGTATTGGCCACTGTCAGAAGACAGGACACTGGGCTAGATGGACCTTTGGTCTGACCCAGTATGGCCATTAGGTTCTACACAAGAAAGACAACTATTAGCATTTAGCCTGTACCATTTCTTGTTTCTCTAGAATATACAATTTTAGTAATTTTAGGGACAAATTACTTGGCCCTCAAAACTGTAAAACACTTTTTCTACCCAAAACAGTTAATCCCAGAGGATTGCCAAACAGCAGCCTACAGTAAAGACATTAACTCAGTAATGAGGAAAGTGCAGATTCTTGTTAATGTTGATGATGGAGCTGCAAGATCTCACCTTTTTCAGCAATATAGTAGACTCTCTTCCCACGCTGCACAGATAATGCAAAAGAGGAAGAAAAAGGAGGACAAGCTTCTTTTCAGAAGCAGTGTCCTTCTTGGATTAGTTTCAGAGTAGCAGCCGTGTTAGTCTGTATTCGCAAAAAGAAAAGGAGTACTTGTGGTACCTTAAAGACTAACCAATTTATTTGAGCATAAGCTTTCATGAGCTACAGCTCACTTCATCAATCAGTGGAATGCATCCGAAGAAGTGAGCTGTAGCTCACGAAAGCTTATGCTCAATAAATTTGTTAGTCTCTAAAGGTGCCACAGGTACTCCTTTTCTTCTTGGATTAGGAAATTCTGCCCATCTTTAGTGCTTTCCCGTATAAATGCACAGGTATAATTTAGCAGACAGCAGCCTGGCGCTGTGTAAGCCAAATTTGTTTTTAGCATCAGAAAAAAAATTAATTTGGGGTGACACCAGAAAGGGGATTTCAGTTTGAGAAAATAAAAGCCTTCCTGAATAGTCTGCATTCGCTTTGTGTACAACTTGAAGTGCGTCTTTTCTTATGATCCGGAAAATGGAGAATCTCACCATGAAAAACTTGGAGGAAGAACTCATAACAATTTAACTCTTTCTGTTCAAAGTCCTTCTGACTGAAAAAGAGTATGACCATAGTAAGAACAAAAAGGAACCTATGCATACTGACCGTAAATTACTAGTGTAAGAACAGTGCCAGGTACTGTAAACTTGCACTTTTACTTGACATTTTTCATGGGGACAAAGAGAACAAAATTGTGCCTCTGCTAAAGTCTTTATTCATGCCTACATCCCTCCCACTTAGACTATTGCAGTTACCTTTTAATAGTCTTGCTAAATCCTAATTGCTAAAATTCTGTATTCCAAAATGCTCTAGCAACTATTTTCTCACTTTCAAATGTAAGATTACACTAACCGCAGACTCCATCAACTTTACTGGCTTGCTGCCCATTTCCAATCTAATTCAAATTTGCCTCTTTGGCCTTCAAAACTCACTAGTCACTCACTGAACCATACTTCAATCAATTTATATGAACGAAGACATCAAATTTTAACAACTTTTATTTGGACATGAGCTGGATTCACACTACTGACCTAGATTTTTAAAGATATTTAGACGATGCTCTACTCACCATTTCAAGGCATCATTGACTTTCAGTGAGACTCAGGCTTCTCAATGCCCCAAGTCATTTTCAAAAATGGAATTTAACCATTGAAGAGCATGTCTACACTATAAACTTAAGTTGACCTATGTTACTGCAAAAACAGCGGGGAGCGAGAAGCAAGGCTATAGCGTGTACACTGACCTAACTAGGTCAACATATGCTGCCAACCTAGCACTATAGTGTAGACCAGGTCTCAGTCACTTAGGCCTTTGCAATGGTGAGTAGAGCAATGCCTACATATCTTTAAAAATCTGAGCCCCTAGAATTGAAAGACTCCATATCACACTACCAATCCCCTGTGTCATCCAGTTCCCCACAATTTAAACTAAACTAAAATTGAATTAACAACATACATTAGAAGACCTTACATAAATTCATCACTGTCTTAGCTGCGCTGCAATTAATGATATTTCATCAGATATGAATATACCCCATTAAATGGATACTGCTCAGTTTGAAATATGGATTGCTGAAGCATAAAGAAAAGAAGATTAGGCAACATATCAATAATTGTAAAGAAAGTAAATAAGGCATTTCAGCAACAACAGATACGTAAAGTGATCTGGAAAATTGCTCCAGACGTAAGATTATCAAGATGAATGGAAAACTCGTAAGAGCAAGGCTAAGGTCTCGATTCAAACAAGTACCTAAAATCATCGTGTGGTTAAAGCAAGTGAGTAGTCCCAGTGAAGTCATATGTTTAAGTATCTTGTTGATTCAGGGCCTTGAGTCTAAGGATTTTTTTAAAAAAACCTCAGTGATAGAAACAGCCCATAGACCTTTTGGTCTGAAACCTGAACAAAGCCTACCAGTACATCTAGAGTATTTATTTTGTTCCTTGTGGTTTTTACAACAAATTGATCTATTTTGTTTAAGTTTCTTATAAGACAATTTGGACATGGAATGAAGAAAACTGCAGGGATGTGTTCAATTACTTGATATTTGCTTGCTATTCTGAAGGATTCTGGGAGAGTTGAGGTGTTTACCTAGCCTTATTACACCAGTATGCATTCTGCTCAAAGACCTGCTGGTTCTCATTAACTCCCATCTTTTCCTTATTCCACTTCTTTTACTTGAATTCACTGTAGTATAAATAAGTTTTTCAGTGTAATTTCTTGGAATGCAAGACAGTTACATAGTCTTTAGAAAAGGTTTAGGCTTTATTAAAAAGCTTCATCCACATCTAGTATTTCCAAAGGAAATCCTCTCCTTCTCTGAAGGAACAAACAGCATTAAGAAGTCAGTGGGAGGCTCAAGCCTTCTCATAATTTCCTTACATGGTAGGGGAACTGTGATATTTATTTATGAAAAAAACATTTTCTTCCAACTGCTGGTATGAAAATCTAACAGATGAGCAACATAGCAACATGTCCTAATAAAGAGACAAAGTGTTTCTATAAAATGACCTGTTTGCTAATTTATACACCCTTAATTGTGATGATCTCTCCTTAATAAATATTACCGTTGAGTTAGAAAGTGATAATACAAAACTTCTCAGTAGCATGTGGGAGTATACCTAGAACTTAATGTTCAGTACCATGCTAAACAGAGCTTCTAAAACCTGTTTGTGTCTGGTACAGAGTGACTCCTGTCATTGATCCCAATAGGGGAGCCTCACAAAGCGTCAATCACAGGGTGATGTGGGAGTGAGGATAGCCTGTCAGGGAGTCAAATCTAGAATGTCCCTTCATCTACCCTTAATCCCAGCTGATGAGGATCTGAGCCAGAGCAACTGCTGGGTCTATATTCCTCCTCCAAAAGCAAAGCTCCCCCTTTCCTTTTTTTCTTTTTTCTTTTTTTTTTTTTTGCAAGGGAGGGAGAAGTGCCATGTGCAGAACTGAATTAAATCCCTGGGCTAACAAGAGAATATTAAAGACACAAAAACCTAATCCATGATGACAAAATCCTTACCTCACTCAAACAACCTGAGGAAGGCTGCACCAGAGAGATACAACAATGGGTGAGTTTCCAAAAGTTAGACTAAGTCACACAGACCACTGATGACTAGAGGATACTGAGGTGTGTGACAGAGGGGTCACTGAATAAAGGAAATAATGGAACGTGGCTTTCTGAAAGTGACTTCAATAACAAAACATAGTTATGGTGAAAACTGCAGTCCAATTTCAGCCCTGATATAGTCCAATAAGCTGAATGTCATCCAATATATTTTATATGGATAAGCTAAACTAAAATTCTATATTAAAATTATACATCTGAAGAGAAGGATAATTTTCCTATGTGAGATATTTAAAAAAATCAAATGGAAGAATAAAGGGAGAAATAGTGAAAAGAGAAAGAAAAGGCTGACAATGGAATAGGGGAGAGCAAATCACGGAGCGAAAGAAAGACATCAAAACACAGAGAAGAGAGAAATCTAGAATTTTTAATCTGACAGGAAGAAAAGCTCCCTATAGGTTAAGAGTAATTTAAGTCTCCCCAAACAGATCATCAATTTCAAGGTCTCCATAAAAAAAAAATGGTAGTTGATAGAATGGTTGACTCTTCAGAGATCAAAAATACATTTATCATACCCTGCATTTGAGATCCTATATTATCTGTTAATAGCGAGAGAGGAAACGGATGCAGGAAAGAAGAGGCACAGAAAAGTGCTCTGGGATCACATCCAAGGACATCAGTAAGCCTGTTACACTCATCATCTGACCCATCATGGGGGAACGAAGTGTATCTGTTGGCTGATGCATGAGGAGACGATGCCCACTTTCTCTGGTACAATCCATACACTTTCTTATATGGCACAACCATGCTAGAGAAGTGCAGGAGGCCCACTGCATGACCATAGTGCTGGAGGCGGAAGCCCTTTGCAAAGCATGAACTCACTACTAGAGAACTTGGAGATACAGGAGCAGGCAGAATGCAATGAGCAGGAAGACTTGATTCATTCCTTACAACAGTGATTCTGAACCTTTCAAGAATACTGTACCTTTTTCAGGTATCTGATTCATCTTATGTACCCCAAGTTTCACCTCACTTAAAAACTCAGGCTTTGGCTTCAGCCCCATGCCACAGGGCTTGGGCTTTAACTTTCTGCCATAGGCCCCAGCTAGTCTAACACCTGCTTTGTCAACCCCATCAAAATGAACTCACTCACAGTTTGAGAACTGCCGGTATAGTATTTATAGCAGTATAAACAAATGATTGTCTGTTTGAAATTTTAGTTTGTACTGACTTCGCTAGTGCTTTTTTATGTAGTCTGTTGTAAAACTAAGCAAATATCTAGGTGAGTTGATGTATCCCCTGGAAAACCTCTGCGTACCCCCAGGGGTACACATATACCTGGCTGAGAATCACTGCCTTAGAAGGTTTCAGAGTAGCAGCATGTTAGTCTGTATTCGCAAAAAAGAAAAAGGAGTACTTGTGGCGCCTTAGAGACTAATAAATTTATTTGAGCATAAGCTTTCATGAGCTACAGCTCATTTCATCAGATGAAGTGAGCTGTAGCTCAAATAAATTTGTTAGTCTCTAAGGTGCCACAAGTATTCTTTTTTGCCTTAGAAGGAGTAGCCAGCCAATGCTCCCATTAAATCCCAATTTAATGTGAGTTTTCCCTCAGTAAGGATTTCAGAATAAGGAGTAGTTTATACCACAGTCAAGGTAGCTGATCTATTTTAAATAATGATGTATGCAGGTTCTTCACTTGCTGTTTTTGTTATTTTTAAATAATACCCTCTAGTCATAGAATAATAAAAAAAATGTTTTGCAAAACCTCCATTGTGTTTATTTGTGGCTAAATAATAATAGTTGAGACATGGTTGATACCTGTACTATGACCAAGCTGAAAGGCACTCATATGCCATTCTGCCCTGACCCCATCTTGCCTTTGGAATTTACAATCCTTGAATTTCCTGCAGGGAGTTCAGCATACATTTATATCTAGAAAGTGACACTAAAAATGATTTGATCATCCTAAAATAAGAATCTACTCATTCATATCAAGTTAACTTCAAGATTTAGGATGCATTTAGATAAAGCAGTTACTTTCATATTAAACAATATTAGCATTGCATTACCCCAAAATCATTAGGGTAATCTGTTTACTAGATAAAACAGGAGATATCTTCAGATCTATTACCAAAGGGCAATGTTTTCCCCAAGGCCTGTATGGTTTTTATTATGGATGGGTAAGCAGCTAATTTTAAAAAGGAAGGTAGGGAAATTAAATTCTTGGTTGCAGTTTTATCCAGATACAATTTTCTTTTAAATATGTTTATGTATTTACTCTTTACCTTTTATAATTAAAAAAATTGCTTTTCTACTACTTCACTGATGAGAATTTTCTGAAGTTATAAAATTAAGAAAAATGCCAAAAACAACCCAACCCCAAAACTGTGATATAATAATGGTATCTTGTGGCATTATAAGATGATTGGGAGTATAAAAGGCATACATAGAACATAAACATTGTGGTTTGGCAGAGACATTCATTTTCAAAGGAGAATACTATTATCCTGTCACTGCACTATACTCCAGTGACTATCTTTTTGACCAAATTATTTTTAAAAACAATAGAAATAAAACAAAACATTGGTTAATTCTCCAAAACAGAAACTTTTGATACTGCACTGCACCAGTCTCTCACATTTTAATTGTATCATAAGACAATCTGCATCCTGACTGATGCACAGAAAATATATATCCAGTCTTTATCCTATAAGCAATGCATTCATGACATTATAGCTTATTAAAAGTTTATTAAACATCTGTGAATGAGCAAGTTTCTGATTAAGTGGAGTTTGTTTCCAAACTCTGAGTAAACATACATCTGCATGCTATTCATACTTCCCAAAATCACAATCCACTTTTCTGATGTTCCCTAACCTTACTCTGAACTTGAGGAGACCAGATTCTATAATCCAAGAACAGCTTGGTTCAGCACAGAAGACACAGCCCAGAAGTGGAAAGGCGGCTTTATGTCTCCATAATCCTGAGCTGCTCTGGAGGCTGGCATAGCCCTGAGTACTGTTCTGCTTTACAGGAGCAGCTCATAGGTAGCCAGGTAAGGGTTTGTACCCCAGAGTAGCAAAAGTATATTGTGGTCTCCCACAGCTCCTGCATTCTCATAACCTGAAGTGTACACAGGAGGGCAATGTAAGTGTCCCTACTTCAGCTCTACACATTCCCACAGCACTGGAGTATTCTCCAGGGGGCTCTTTCTGGCTTCTTTATGGCCACCTTATGCCAGCGGAACATGCAATGGGGCCACAGCAGGGTCTAGAATATGGTCCCAAGACTGTATCTGTTATCCCTTTATATCTAGCTTCAAATCCAATTTAAAACTGCTCTCTTGGTTTTCCAAAGCCTACACCTACTTCTGACTTTGTAAATCAGCCACACTTCTGACTTCTCACTTCATCCAATCTATCACCTCCTTCACAAGCCTCCAGAGCTGTGGGCTGCTTTTTTAAAAAGAATGTTGTAGATGAACCATTTATGTTTGATTATCTTTTACATTAGAAATATAAGGTCTGCACTTTCTTCTCTTTTCTGAAGCACTTTGCTATTTACTCTGAAGAGCCAGGTCCACAGCGGAACATTTTTCCAGTACAGTATTGTTGTTAGGAGTGAGATTTTTTTTAATGACATTCCTAGACCAGCAAAAGCCCTAGTGCAGACACAGCTTAAGCCTGAATAAAAGTGCTTTTCCAGGTATAGTTTATTTTGCTTAGGGAACTGCTATAAGCTATATGAGCAAAGCATTTTTTGCCAGTATATGCTATATCTGCATTAGGAGGTTTTGTCAGTATAGCTATACTGGCAAACCTTTTCTATTACACCTGGCTAAGGACTTTAATAGGGATGGTCATGTAAGGCTATAATTTAAACTGCAGCTCTCCACTCCATCTCCTAAATGAGAGAGAGGGGATACTAGTTCTTAGATCATCTAAAAGGGAGGGAGAGCAACAGCTTACATGAAAGCTTCATGTTACAGTATTATTCAGATTCTTCAAAGACCTTGTGAAGATCCTTCAGCAAAGAGAGAGGGAAGTGAAGACCTGATATTGCAAATGCAAAAAAGTAGGGAAATATTTTTTAAAATGCTTGTGAGGCCACATTTCCACATAAAAGAACAGTAAAGAGCACAACAAAAATATCTGCTTTTACTTAAAAAAAAATTGATGATAGCTGGATTAGATAGATAGAATAAAAAACTGTCCTCTATACTTTAGACCACAACTAATCCTTTCCATTAATTGGGTAGCTCCGCCCTCTTGTCCAATTAAACTCTCTGAAACCTGAAAACAGTTGCTAGGTAATACTACTATTTCTTACTTACAGTTTACAATAATGGCCATTATTTAAGGGCCTGATTTTCAGAGGTGGTGAGTAGCAGTTCCCATTATCTTCAGCTAGAGCTGTGAGTTCTCAGCACCTTTGAAAATAAGCACTGCTATGCACTTTTCCAGCAGATGTTTTCCTTGAATCATTTAGATAGCAATTTTTCTGAGGTCCAAGGAGTAGGGCATGTGTAGTAGTGAAGTTTGTGTCAGAGTAAATGCAATTAAACTGGGCAATTTCACCAGAAGAAACATTAGAAACTTCACACACTACATTTGGAAGTTTTGCCACAAAAAATCTTTAGGGCTCACTGTTCATCCCAAGTAGGGCTAATGTGCCTATAAAAGTATCCAACAGACAATATATCAGTAGCATTAGCAGATGACAAAACAAACAGTACAAAAGTGACTGCCAAATAGGGTTCCATTTACAATGAATGACCTGACAAATATTAGGCTCATTTTCTGCTCAGAGAATGTCCATGCGCCGTTCATGATCTTTTAGTTATTTTGAAATTTTTTCTGATGCTCTGTGAATTGTTTACAGCGTGTTAGATATTCAGTATTCCACTTATTCAGGGATGGGTAACAATATTGATTTAGAAGCATGGAAAAAAAGACTTTCATACTTGGAGACACTGAAATGACTGGGACCGTTCAGGAAAAAATGAATAAGAGCAGGGGGTGATTGAGGTATACAAAATAATGAATGATATAGAAGGGGTAAAATGAGCTCTGTCATAATAAGAGGACAATAAATGAAACTAACATGCAACAATTTTAAAAGAGGAAATATTTTTAACACAATGAAAAATTAACCTGTGGAATGCAGTGCCAGAAGTTATCACTGAGATAAGGAGCTCAGTAAGATTCATAAAAAGGATTAGACATTTATAGGGATAATAAGAACATCCACAGATAACCTAAAAACATTTTAGAATGGATATAAACACTTACACTCCAGGGCATAAGCAAGCCACTAAGCAATAAGAGGTAGAAAGGAACTTCCCCTCCATAACCATCTACAATGAGGTTTCTTTCACCTTCTTTGTAAAAGTCTGATGTTGCCCATTGTCACCAATAGGATACTGGGCTAGATGGACCACTGGTTTTTACCAGTATGGTCATTCCTATATTCTTAACATTCAATATATGTTAATTAGTTGGGATTAGCCAGGAGTTAAAAGGTACTGTTTTTGTTCATTACTTGGATAATCATAACTCTTATAATCAAAGAGAGAGCTGGGGGTAGGAGGAATCACTGTGATTTTGAATCCCTTGGTATGTAGCACTTAAGAGAAAGTGAACCGATACTGTCCTAATCTTGTTTATAGAAATATTTAAAATGTGTTCTTTTCTGGGCCACACAGAGGCATCATTCCTAACAAATAAAACAAAATAGGCTACAGTCAGATTTATTGGTTGAGTGCAGAGTTTTAATTTAAATTTTTTCTTTATTGCATTGTCTGGCTGATTGAATTGTTTCTATGCCAGGAGAGTCTGATGAGGAATTTTTGGAAGCCTGTCCCCATTCTGTGTTAAAAAGTTTCCCAGCCTGTATAAGATATTCCCAATTTATTATATTTATCAATATGTAAGTTTCTGTCCTGATCACAGTTTGCGTTAAATTTTAAAACACACACACACACACACACACAATCAATATGCATATGCAGCCCTAGCTGCAAATGCTGTGTTTAGATATTCATTCACCTCCTTTCTTTGTTTGCTTAAAATATATTTATGTTAATATTCCTGAAGTAAATTTGAAATTAGTTTGCTGAAAACATAACCTTTTATTCATTCAAATGTTTGTGAAAACTGAATGCAAAAGAAGTGAGTGTGGCCAAAGCAAGGAGATTATTCTCATTCAAGCAATTCACAGAACATTTTTGTATCCACCGCTACTACCAAACATATTCCCCTGTTGTTGCTGAAAATGCACCCATCTTCCCCAATGTTGATATCTTCATTGGAGAGAGATATTCTGACAACATAAATTGATCTAATGCTGAAAGAGAGCTAATTTGCCAGCTTTCCTCTTCTTTCCACAATCTACTTCCTCCATATCAGATTTTCTTTCTGAAATATTTTTGCTGGCATAGGGGAATGATCTTTGTTCACTTTCCTAGGGAGCTTTGTTATAAGGGTATAACATGCTTTTATTTTTTCTTCATGCTCAGCTTCAGCCTTTTCAAATATTTTCCCAAATAATCTCACTCTACAAAATTTTGCTGGAATTTAGCAGCTACTTATCATGGCCATCTATTGTCCATGGGTGTAGTCACATGTGTATTTTACACTGCATTTGCATACATAACTTGCAGATAAGTTTAGTGCATCCTTTCAAGCACCTAACATAAAAGATGAGGGTAGATGGTGCATTTTACTCAATACAGATCTAAACAATTTATCTTCTGCACTCTTTTTCAAATTTGTTGCACCATGCTACTATAGCTCTTTTAAAAATGATGTGGCAGATATAGCAGGGCTGCCTAATTGCATGTGAAGCAACAAAATTCTCTCTCAAAGATTATATTTTTTTATTACTCTGGACCTTAAGGGAAATCTCCATCTGATTGGATGACTATGCTTTTGACCAAAGATACAACAGCAGCAGCCACTTTAGAAATCTGGACTTAACATAATATAGCTTTCTGAAGTTTATACAAATTCACTGCTTGTCTATCTGGATTACATTTACTAGGGTATTCTCCTTTCCTATTCTCTAATTACCTTAGCTAATGCAGCATTCATGGGAATAATAGAAATCCATTTTAAAGCCAGAAGGGATATACTTCACTGCTTGTTTTAGTTGGTCTTTTCATCATAATTTCAAAAAAAAAATCAATTTTTCTAAGGGAAAAAGTTAAAATGCAGCATACTGTTAGAAGTCCAAACTAAACAATTATTCCTCTTAGCACTCAAAATAGTGTGAGTAGAATCTCATAACTTGGTTATTTTAGTTACTTTTGTATTTTGATCTTCTTTCTTTTTTTAGAGCTCTAAATAACTTTACTCCAGCTTTTCCTGAATTTATATCAAAATTATAGCTTACTGCATTGCACTTCTTTTTAAAAAAACATAAAAACTAATCAACCATGCTTTCAATATCTGAGCAATTGGTGTATAGCTAATAATTAATACAATAGGCAGCAAGCTTAAGTAACTTGGATTGATTAAGCATCAGGTTTCTCATATTCATTTCTCACAGAAGTGTAAAAATTCTTTGACTGAGCAGAAACCAGTTTGGCTCTAACCCAGCTGCATGAGTTCTTCTGCATGAGTTGCAAAGAATGTAGTGTGGGAACCTTCTGACCTGTTAGTGGAATTTTGGAATGGAAACAAGGTACCTTTCCTTCAATACCCTGGTTTTTAGCCTGGCAAGAATTATTTTTAAATTGCTGAAATAAACTCTGCACATAATTCTCTCTAGCAGTGAAATAAAAGTAAACATTATTTCAAATGGTGATACAATTCAGTGCTCCAATACATATCATGTTCCTCTCCTAATTCCTTGGAGAGCCACATTAAATCTTGCGTTTGTGTATCTTAGGCCGTGTCTACACTAGGAAAAATAGTGTAGTCATGTTATTTTAGAGCCCAGACTTACTGCCTTAAGATATTTGAAATCTTCCAAGAATTTTGAAATGAAAGAAAAAGATTCATAGTCATAGATTCCAAGGCCAGAACGGACCATTATGATAATCTAGTCTGACCTCCTGTATAACACAGGCCATAGACCTTCCCCAACATAATTCTATACTCTAAGAAAAACATCCAATCTTGATTTAAAAATGATCAGTGATGGAGAATCTATCATCACCTTGGTAAATTGTTCCAATGATTAATTATTCTCAGAGTTTAACATTTTATTTCCATTCTGAATTTGCCTACCTTCTCCTTCCAGCCATATGACCATGTTATACTTTTCTCTGCTAAATATTTGTTCCCCATGAGATACTTATAAGAGGTAATCAAGTTACCCCTGTACCTTCTCTTTGTTAAACTAACTAGATTGAGCTTCTTAAATCTATGACTATAAGATTTCTAATCTTTTAATCATTCTTGTAGCTCTTCTCTGAACCCTCTCCAATTTCTTCTTGAATTGTGGGCACCAGAACTGGACACAATATTCCCGCAGCGATCGCATCAGTGCCAAATATAGAGGTAAAATAACCTCTCTACACCCACTTGAGATTCCCATTTATGCATCCCAGGATCACATTAGATCTTTTGGGCACAGCGTCACACTAGTAGCTCATGTTCAGCTGATTATCCACCATAACCCCATAAAAGTCATGGAACAAAGAATGTAGGCCATATTTACAGGATAAAAGAAAAGAAGTACTTGTTGCGCCTTAGAGACTAATAAATTTATTTGAGCATAAGCTTTCATGAGTTACAGCTCACTTCATCGGATGCATGCAGTGGAAAATACAGTGGGGAGATTTTATATACACAGAGAACATGAAACAAAGGGTATTACCATACACACTGTAACAAGAATGATCAGGTAAGGTGAGCTATTACCAGCAGAGGAGCAGGGGAGGGAGAGAACCTTTTGTAGCGATAATCAAAGTGGGTCATTTCCAGCAGTTGACAAGAACGTGTGAAGAACATGGGTGGGGCGGGGATCCAGTCTTTATTCAAGCCTAAGTTAATTGTGTCCAGTTTGCAAATTAATTCCAATTCAGCAGTCTCTCGTTGGAGTCTGTTTTGAAGTTTACAGGATAGAGTCCCCCATCCTGTTAGTATAGCCTACATCTTTGTTCCTAGATGTATACATTACTCTTAGCAGTTTTAAAATGCATAGTGTGTCTGCTTCAGTTCATAAAGCTATGCAGATCACTCTGAATCAGTAACCCGTCCTCTTCATTATTTACCACTCACCCAATTTGTGTGTCATCTGTAAACTTTATCAGTGTTTATTTTATGTTGTTTTCTTCTAGGTCATTGATAAAAATGAGTAGGGCCAAGAACTAACCCTGCAGGACCCCAGGATATATTGTGATGATGAATTCCCATTTACAATCACATTTTGAGACCTATCAATTAACCAGTTTTTAATGCACTTAATGTGTGCCAGGTTAATTTTTATCATTCTATTTTTTTAAGTGTCCTGTGGTACCAAGTCCAACAACTGAAGCATATTATGTCAACATATTATCTTTCTCTACCAAACCAAATAAAAAAAGACAATATAAAAAAAAACCAAATATATAAAGGTGCTATTGACCTACAGAATAAAATCCAGTGATGAATTATTTTGTATAGTATGTTGTCTGGCAAGAATGTTAATATACACTTTCAACCAGTTTTACCAGACACTGAATCTTGATTGTGATGTGCATATTTGACTACAGAATATTTCAGATGGTCTGAACGTTGTACTCTGAAATCAAGTATTTGTGGTTACTAAAAAAGGCCAGATTTAAAAACAAACCACATTTTTATCCAGTTCTCTTTCCCAGACACACAATTCCATGTCACATTAACACCTATGATACACTTATGGAAACTTTTAAGACTACATATGCTTAGAACAATTGATGCTCTCATTAGTTGAAAACTCACCTTATCCTTGCTACTGCAGAGCAAAGACATCTACCCATAGAAATGCTTTGAAAGTGCATCTTCAAGGAGCATCCTATTCTGTTATACAGTAGAGGATTTGGGGTAAGTATTACGGGAACAGACTCGCAGGGCATAAAAGGGAAGAGATCCCACAAAGAAGGCAGGGGCAGAGGCATAGGCCCAGATTCTGTTCTTAATTATACTGCTGTAAATAAGGAAAACCACCGATACCAGAATTTGGCCCAGAGATCTGGGAGAGAAGACCGGGGGGGGGGGGGGGGACGGGGACAAAGAGCCCTTGCATGAAACAGAGCCACAGGAGTCAGAGATTACTGTGATGCTGTATGGAATTTGGGAGGCACTTTAGGTTATTATGAATACCAATAATGTAAAATTGCAATGAGTTATGCCAGATATGCCATGTAAGGTATCTGCAAAAATGTTGCAATTAGCCAGGTATGATAATCTCATTTATGTGTTTGTACCACTTTTGTATTGTAACTTATATGTATGGTAAGTCTGTAGTTCCTAATTTGTGCTGTGCATCTAGATGACACCGCCAGATAATTGGCATTAGCATTGCCTAGCCTGCTGACTGCCCATCAAAGGGACATCAGCTATACAACTGACAACTGATGTTTTGGGTTAACATGCAGCACAAACCCAACTAAACCCCACGCACCCCCAATTCTCTGGGATGATCGCTTCACCCCGCCCCTCACCGCATGGCTAACAGTGCGGATGATTCTTTTCAGCCACAGGCAAAACAGCCCAGCAGGAACGGCCACCTCTGAATGTCCTCTTAATAAAATTCCCCTATTTCAACCAGGTGACCATGAATGATATCACTCTCCTGAGGATAACACAGAGAGATAAAGAACGGATGTTGCTTGAATGCCAGCAAACACCGGGACCACACACTGCCATGCTTTCTTATACAATGATTCCAGACTATGTGCTACTGGCCTGGCGTGATAACGCAATAAGGCTGCCCTTCCCAGAAACCTTTCACAAAGGCTTTTGGAGTACCTCCAGGAGAGCTGCATTGAGATGTCCCTGGAGGATTTCCACTCCATCCCCAGACACTAACAGACTTTTCCAGTAGCTGTACTGGCCGTGAAGCATCCCAAGTCTTCACGGCAAATTAATCATTAAACACGCTTGCTTTTAAACTATGTATTATATTTACTCACCAGAGGTGCCTTCTCCACCTTCAAGGTCTGGGACCGGGTTGGGAGGGTATTGGCTCCAGGGTTAAACAGTTCCTGGATGTCAGGAAGAACGGTTTCTCCGCTTGCCTGGTGTGCGCTATATCTTCCTCGTCCCCAAAATCCTCATCCCTGTAGCCTGAGACTCCCTTGCAGGAGTGCACGTACAGGTGTGGGGTAGTTGTAGGGGCACCCCTAAAATTGCATGCAGCTCATCATAGGAGCGGCATGTCTGGGGCTCTGACCCCAAGCAGGCGTTTGCCTCTTTGATTTTTTGAGCTCCTTAAGTTTCATGCAGCACTGCTGGGGTCCCTGTTATAGCCTCTGTCCTTGGAGATTTTTTCAAATATTTTGGCATTTCCTCTTTTGGAACCGAGTTCTGATAGTACAGATTCATCTCCCCATACAGCAATCAGATCCAGTACCTCCCGTTCGGTCCATGCTGGAGCTCTTTTGCGATTCTGGGACTCCATGGTCACCTCTCCTGATGAGATCTGCGTGGTCACCTGTGCTGATCAGCTTGCCATATTGGCCAAACAGAAAATGAAATTCAAAAGTTCATGTGGCTTTTCCTGTCTACTTGGCCAGTGCATCCGAGTTGAGAGTGCTGTCCAGAGCAGTCACAATGGAGCACTCTGGGATAGCTCCTGGAGGCCAATACCATCGAATTGCGTCCACGCTACCCCAAATTTGACCCGGCAATGTCGATTTCAGCGCTAATCCCCTCATCGGGGAGGAGTACAGAAATCGATTTTAAGAGCCCATTAAGTTGACAAAAATGGCTTTGTTGTCTGGAAATGTGCAGGGTTAAAATCGATCTAACGCTGCTAAATTCGACCTAAACACGTAGTGTAGACCATGACTAAGGCTGCCATGTGCTGGGCAGCTTGTGTTTGGAACAAAGGAAATCAAGCTGCATGGCAAAAGACTATAAAAGGCAGTTGCATCTTCTCCATTTTGTCGTTAGTCCTGCTTCTTGTCTTCAATCCTGCTGCTTACCTCTGGAATAACTTTTCTATAAACTAAGCTCTGAACAAAGAACAAAATGGCCCATCCAAGCTGTGGATGTGTTATAGAGGGACTTTCAAGCCAGCAAACTCACCAATACTGCTAGGAACCTGATGGACTTTGAAGTCTTTGTATGTATGTGACCGTTTTACCATTTACCATCTCCCTTCTTGTTCTTTCTTCTTTCTTTATAATAAACCTTTAGTTTTAGATACTAAAGGATTGACTGGTAGCGTGGTATTTGGGGTAAGATCCAAACCTATATTGACCTGTTAATGTGGCTGACCCTTTGGAGTCAGAAGAACATTTTGTATATATGAGCAGAACTTTTAAACAACTTCTCACTGTACTGGACCTAGGTGCTGACTTGGGGCCAGAGAACTGGAATGCAATAAAGGGGCTGTATGATTTCTTCTTTTTTTTTTTGCCCCCCGCTTCTTGATAACCAGTGTGGGAATCAGAAGCACAGTTTGTGACTGGTTGGGGAGTTTAACTTCAGTGTTACCCACCAGTCTTGGGAGTATCTGCTCTCCCTTTTGCATTTCCTTGGCATTTCCAGTGAGGGCTGCCCGAGGCACACCAGGACACAGACACTAACTCCTGTCATGGGTCATAATAGACATGCTCCCAAGAGGGGCTATAAAAACCATGTTGCTGCAACCTGCAGGAGTTGGAAGTTGAAGTAAATGTGACTCAAATACTACCCATTTCCAAAAAAAAATTGACAAATGAAAAGCAAACACAAAGTGGCCCAACCTTACAATAAATTAAGAGAGTAATTCTAGCTGAATGGCCAACAGGTAAAGCCCATACTTCTTCATGTATAAAATCTTAATGGGACTACAGAGATAAAGTTGATGCACATGACGGATTCCATGCAAACATCATGGAATAACACTACACAGCATGAGGTCACAAATGCTAACCATAATCTACAGTGCCCATCCAAGTATTGAGAAGTGCAACAACAGCACTTGAGATAATCTATTTTGGATGAAGCATGAGTGCAGTTACTGAAGATAAAATTGTCAAAAGTGAGCAATAAATACAGGGATAGAATTCAAAAGAACCACTGAAACCACATACAATTTAAGAGCAATCTTGGTCCAAAGTTTGCACTGCTCTATTTGATTTAAATATTTTCTCTTAATAGTGCACTACTAAAATATTTTTGAAATTGAGATATTGAACAATAATTCAAGTAGCAACATAACACACTGTAAATCAGTTTGTCCTGGGATTCACACTAAATTAATAACAAATAATTGCCTACAATTCACTAGTGGCTCATTTCAGGAACTTTGATACATCAGATCAAGCAGACCACATCAAGCCCTTACCATCTACAGTCAAACAAGTTAGCAGAAAAATCACTACAAATAGTGAACGAGAAAAACAAATGGAATATCAGGGGAGAGAGGAAATTTGGGTCAGAGCTCCTGCGAGGGAACATGGAGAATAAGATGGAGCAGTAAATAGAAGTGGAGCAGGGAAACTAGAAGATATGAAGAGGAGACAACAAGGAATGGGTGTGTTAATGGGGAGGAGACAGGGCTGGAAGAACAGAACATCTAGAAGAGAGGGAGAGACCATGCGCACCAAAAGGGAAGTGTAAGACAAGGAAACATGTAGAGAAAAGGACTCCCCAAAAGGGGAGAGACAAGTTGAGGAATATACAGAGATCCTGGAGGGAAATGAGAACTATTGCACTGTATAATGGTATGATCATCATGCCATGTGTCCTTTTTCATGGAAACCAGAGAAAATATACACACTTAGAAACAGTCATAAGCGTAAATTCCTGGTTGCAAGTGTCAGTCAAGGTGTTGCTGTGTAGCCCTGAAGGGAGGACAGAGGGACTTGTATAGATCCTAGTGAGTCCATGGATGTGCAAGGTTATCTGCAACTCCATGTTTCCTCCCCTCCTTACAGCCTTTGGATCCAAAATGACCCCTCTAGATGCATCTAACAAAATATACTGCTAAGGAAGTTTTTGAATGGCAGATTTCAAGATACTGTCTTCAGCTGATTCTGTGATTTTTTTCCAAGGCCATTGTAACAAGTACATGAAAAGGGGAAGATAGTTGCATAGCTACAGCTGATGCATCAAAATGTCTTCAGGGAAATTTTATTTCCAATCACTTGAATCTTTTGAGGAAAAATTCTCCTTCTGATGAGGTGGTAGCATGCTTGGCTAGGAATGACACCCCTTTGTTTGCTTAGGTGACACCTTGTATAGTGAAAGATCCTTTTAAGCATTTGTAAAATGTAATGGTCTGTCTGGTTAACCTGCAACCTTTATTGCTGGAGTGCTCCTTTACCTATTCCAGCTTCGTAAAAGGGAATAATAGACTACTTTCTGGAACTAGCTTTGGAAATATAACATTTTAAGCTTTATGGGACTAGCTCTGCCTGCTCACTTTGCAATTCTAACATCTTAATAATAAATTCAAAGTGTTCAGGTGGAAAAAGTCTACAGTGGGTATTCTTGTCTAATTGTTCAGATTCTCATTCCGACAGCTTTACCTCTTCAGGGGATGAGCTGCCTGACCGAGATGAAAATTGCTTGCCATTGCTTTCTTAGGTAATTTTTGTACTCCAACTGTGGTTTCTTTACCTCTCCTGCTCTTATTGGCTCAAGAGAACTTGAAGGCAAAACGTGCTTCTCTAAAGTAAATAAAGTATTACATTGCCTGCTTTTAGTTATAAGGTCATACATTCCATCTATATCGAAATCCTCTAGAGCCTTGTACAGACTAGCAATGCTTATGATGGATACCTTCGGTATCACAAATGGGAGAACTACCTTCTAAAACAGAAGAAACAAAATACAGGCTGAAAATTATGATTGCAGAATGCCAGGTACTTGTCTCTCTCTCTCTCTCTCTGAACTGGGCCAGAAATCTCTGGTAAAACCTATGTTGGCACACACCAATATGTCACACTCTCTGAAATAAAAAACATTATTATAAGAAGTGATGTGTACTTTTCACTCTAAATTCTGCAGCAAGAACCTTCAATTTCTGAAACAAAGCAATGCTATTTCAGTGGCATGATGCCATTTCTGAAGCAAGATCTGAAATGGTTTCAGGGTAACTGTGTCTGTATTCCCCCACCGTGATCCCTCAAAAGCACCCAATGAAGGTTTCTGGCTCCTAGCCATCACCTCTCTTGGACAGAGACCCATGTCTCTCTCCCTCCTAACCAAGAGTTGTAAGGCTGTGCAGCTCCCTGCCTTACACTGTGATATCGCCAGCAAGCCAATCTGCCAAAGGTCAGCACCTGTGCTTTGCTTTCTCTCTCAGAGCTACAAACAGTGTTTTGTCAGCAATTACAAGTTACCACACAGCAATTTCCTTTACTCGTAAGGTAAAAGCATGACAGTTAAAACATGTAGAAAACAAAAAACAGGTTGAAAAACACACCAACCATATCAGAAGTCACATGCCATTCTTATGAGGCCCTAACAGGCCAAAGACTTTCCAACCCTTCTCCAAGAGTTGGGGCCCGCATTGGACAGGAGTTCCTGTCCATGTGCTGGATCAGAAAGAAGGCCCTGTGTGAGTTCAATATGACTTTTATACCAAAAGCTTTCTTCGTCTCCTAGTCTCTGTAAAACCCATTTGAACCAGTATGTGAAAACCACTCCCAGGGGTAGTACCCCCTAGAGTTCTTAGTTTCAATGACTGCCTTAAATAGCCCCACCATTTTCAGTTCCTGTAGAAGCTATGGTGACCCTTCCCCAAGGAGTAGAACACAATCATACATAAACCATTCATAGATTTAATACAGTGTGGTCCCCAAAGATACTGTATGCAATACATAGGATCAACTACATTCAGAAACAGATTATTTATGGAATTAGACATGAAAACCAATACAGTTAGTACAATATTCTTCATATTGTTTATTTTGATACTAAATTCAATACAGAACTCTATTTTGGAATGTTTCAAATTTTTATACAGACAAACTTTCAATCTTCCACAGAATTTTGTGCTGACAACAGTTAAGTGCATTGTAGGAGTTGTATTCTGGAACCTAGAGCTCTTGGCAGCTGGTGAAGAAGTAATTTGAGTTTTTTGGCAGCCATCCAGCAAGGGATGAGCAGTAGTTTAGGTCTCTAGGGCCTGAAGAGCAGTGGAGGTTTTGGGCTCTAGAGAGCCAATGTAGGCGCCTTGAAAAAATTTGGAGGAGATGCATGAACTCTTAGTTTCCTATTCCAGTAACTTATGTCCCAAAGCAGTAAAGTGTGTTTGTAAACCTAAGCATGTGAATAGCACAACCAATTTCAATGGAACTATTCACGTGCTTAGATTTACATCAGTGATTACACACTTTGCTGGATCAGAGCTGCACAGCAACCAGCTTACTCACTATTCTTCCTCCTCTGCCCTCACATGCACCCAGTATCTTGTTGCTGCATCTAGCAGCAATAGATCAATACATTAGCTAGATGTTTCTCCAGTGAAATAGTTAACAAAATTGGCACTAAACTGTCATGATTAGATTTTGACATTAACATCACACTAAGCTGAACGGGGACTTTTCACCTCTCTGGAAGTAATGGTTTCAAGCTGTCATCTACCGATCCGAGGAGACAACACTGTGTCTGTTTACACTTGGCTCATCTGAAGAAGCTTTGGGTTTTTCATTAGTATAAAAGCCATTAAAAATGCAATTTTTCAATGGAAACCTGGATTCTGCAGTAAGAGGTGGATTCTATAACCTATTACACTGTTACAGAATCATGGAAAACATGGGTCTCGGGAAGAAGCAGAAGATGTCTCAGAATTTATTGTGCCTCTATAGCTGAATCTCACTGTCTTATGATTCTTCCTCCAGTTTCTGCTGACCTTTGTTTTTCCTCTATAGATATGTGAGGTGGAGACCCCACATTCTCACTCCATTACAGAGGGGCCTGGAATAGAGATCACATTACAAGACCTTGTTGCTCTCTGACCCTTTAATTAACAAATATTTTACATTTATTTGCCTCAGGATTTTGCTGTTGGCAAAGAAGCATTTGTTCCCTTCATTTCAAGGTTGGAAGAACCTTGATTTCACATGTGTTTTTTAGTGTTGTCTACCATCTCAAAATACTGGAAGTCAGGGAAATAACTGCATTGTGGAAGATGCCTTGGGAAATTTGAAAAGTAAATAAACTTCCAACCCCATGAGCCAAATATTCTAATACTAAAAGTCAAATATTTATTTCCTGTAGCATCAGGAAATAAGTTATTACTACATAAAATATATCAAGAACACTTCTGAATGTTACCACAGGTGACCCAACAGACACAGACTTAATAAGTTAAAGCAGCGGGTCAGAGCTCATGACAAACAGCTCTCCTGAGGGCCCTCTGGCACCTGGGCAGACATAATCCTATAGCCAGGAATACTGGATGTACTTTATATAGAGAAAGGTTTCAGAGTAGCAGCCGTGTTAGTCTGTATTCGCAAAAAGAAAAGGAGTACTTGTGGCACCTTAGAGACTAACAAATTTATTTGAGCATAAGCTTTCGTGAGCTACAGCTCACTTCATCAGATGCATTCAGTGGAAATACAGTGGGGAGATTTATATACACACACAATATATCACATTGGTAGATGCGCAGGTGAACTAGCCTCTGATAGTGTGGCTGATGTGATTAGGTCCTATGATGGTGTCCCCAGAATAGATATGTTGGACACAGTTGGCAACGGGCTTTGTTGCAAGGATAGGTTCCTGGGTTAGTGGTTCTGTTGTGTGGTGTGTGGTTGCTGGTGAGTATTTGCTTCAGGTTGGGGGGCTGTCTGTAAGCAAAGACTGGCCTGTCTCCCAAGATCTGTGAGAGCGATGGGTCGTCCTTTAGGATAGGTTGTAGATCCTTCATGATGCGTTGGAGAGGTTTCAGTTGGGGGCTGAAGGTGAAGGCTAGTGGCGTTCTTTTATTTTCTTTGCTGGACCTGTCCTGTAGTAGGTGACTTCTTAAAAAGGAGTACTTGTGGCACCTTAGAGACTAACAAATTTATTAGAGCATAAGCTTTCGTGAGCTACAGCTCACTCTTCTGGCTCTGTCAATCTGTTTCTTCACTTCAGCAGGTGGATATTGTTATTTCTCCCCCCCCCCCCACCCCACCCCACCCCTCACTGTTCCTCAGACTTTCTTGTTAACTGCTGGAAATGGTCCACCTTGATTATCACCACAAAAGGGTTTCCTCCTCTCCCCCTTCCTGCTGGTAATAGCTCACCTTAAGTGATCACTCTCCTTACAGTGTGTATGGTAACACCCATTGTTTCATGTTCTCTGTGTATATAAATCTCCCCACTGTATTTTCCACTGAATGCATAGGATGAAGTGAGCTGTAGCTCACGAAAGCTTATGCTCAAATAAATGTGTTAGTCTCTAAGGTGCCACAAATACTCCTTTTCTTTTTGTATAGAGAAAGTGACTGACAAAGGCCCTATCCTGAGAGGTGTTAAGGACCCATAACTACTGGTGTTGCGGGCACTTAGCACCTCTCACGATTAGTCACCATCTTAAAAAGAAAAGGAGTACTTGTGGCACCTTAGAGACTAACAAATTTATTAGAGCATAAGCTTTCATGAGCTACAGCTCACTTCATCGGATGCATTTAGTGGAAAATACAGAGGGGAGATAAGTTCTCTTCTTCTGACAGCATTACAAACATCTGAATGTGTCTTTGAAGACATCTGAAACATTTCCTATGAGTTTAGAAATAAAGCAAGAAAGGAGGAAAGTCAGGAGATGGTAGGCAAGTTTATATATATATCTTGTTCAGAGGATGGACAAGGAAATGGGAGGGGGCATATCCACAACACATTGTACTGGGTCTGCTCAGGGCCATGGGAGTGGCCCATAAGTAGTTGTGGAAAGCTGCAGAAGAGGCTGATTTAAATTGTACTGGGAGCTCAGAATCCAGAAAGTACAAAGGTGACAAAGCCAGCTGCCCCCCCCCCCCCCACACACACACACTCCCGGGGGATGCACCTCCTGAGCTGTGCATCTGGGAGGTTCAGCTCAGAATCGGGGCCTCTATATACAAAAATCATTTCACCTCCCCACAGAAATGTATGAGACAGCAACTACTGAACAGCACATAGCACTAATTCAAAACAAATCAGGACAGGAAATGAATAATATCGTACCCAAGTGAAATGGCAAGGGAAATACAGTTATAGTGAACAGAATGTAATTACCCAATTTGGAACTTGTCTAGATACCTGATATCTAGCAGTACAGTGCACTCAGAGGAAAGAAAGGCACCTGTTGAATCACCAACACTTCTTGTAGCACTGTCAGATCTACTGTCCAAATATTAACGAAGCATGCCTGTGTTTAACCTGAGAGCTGATGAGCTCACAGCCCTTTGTCATATGGCAGCAGGTAAAGTTCTAGTAGTCTGTTCAGCTATGCAGTATCCATCTTTCCTCAGAAGTTGACTTGTTTTGTTTTTAGTTCTTTCTAATGTATAAAAAAAGGCTTGAAACATTCTGTGAAAAAAAATTGACCTGTTTTTTACATCAGAAATTCAGCTCCTGCCTAGACTAGAAGACTATGATTATTGCAGAATACGACATCACCAAAAGAGCCAAAAGAGTTGTTCAACTGAGAAAGTAATATTTTTTTAGTCAGCTTTATTAAAACTCTTTTTAAAGTTGTTCTTGCTAACACCTATTTAATCTCAACATCTAATTAGCACTTTGGAGAAAGGAAGTCTGTTTTAAATTCAACACCAGTTCCCTTTCAACTACAGGTACGTCTACACCTACAGCAACACAGCTACTGCTACTGTAGCACAGACGCTCCCCACAGAAGGGTTTTTCCTCCCATTGATATAGGCAATTCACCTCTCCAAAGAATTCTTCCATTGACCTAGTTGTATGCACAGTGGGGATTAGGTCAACCTAACTATGTCATACAGGGTGTGATTTTAAAAATTAAAAAGAAAAACAGCCCTGAGCAATGTAGGTAGGTAGATCTAATTTATAGGTGTGTGCCAGGCTTAAGATGTGAGAACATATATATAGCCTCTAAAAACCCGACCACATCCCAGAGCAAAACCAAGATCAACATTGACATTCCTGATATTTTAAGGTAAACCATTAACAGAAAACCCACACATCTTTCATACCTCCTTTATAGCTCATAAAAATGCAAGAAAGGACATAGACTTTATCAGGGCCAGATTAACTTTTTGTGGGCCCAGCGCCAAACATATTTGTGGGCCCCCAATGGGGAAATAGGGCATGTGATGGGGGGCAGTCCACAGAGCGAGGGGCCAGTTGGGGGGCAATGAGGAGTGGCCCCACTCAGCCCAGCAAAAGGGCACTGTTTACAACCCACAACTGCTAGATACACAGTGGCCCACCCAGCCCTGTGGTGCCAGCGTGCCCCTTCCACACTGCCCCCCTGCCCAGTGCCCTGCCCTTATACCCAACACCCCCTCACCCAGAGACTTCCCCCACAGATCCCTATGCCCAATGCCCCCCCGGACCTGCTATGCCCAGCACTCCCTGCCCAGAGACCCCTCCCACTAACCTCCCACCACAACTGCACAGCAACCTGCACACCATACCCCTGCCCAGCTCCCCCACCCAAAGATCCCCTACTGTCCAGCACTCCTTTCACAGTCCCACCATTGCAGCTGTACAGCGCCCCATATTCCTGAGGGAATTTTGCATCAAATTCTGTGCATAATATTTTAAAATTCAGCATTTTTTTTTTACAATTAATAAATGTGGAAGCTCCATCATGGCAATGGGGAGCACAGGCCACTGGCTGCATGGAGGTGGGAGAATATCCTGCAGCCTCCCCCGCACCCTTGGGACAGGGACTTGGCAATGAGGCTGAACCTGAGCTTGCCACAGAAACACACTGGGGCCCTGCCCCTTTTGCGCCAGGCACATCAGATGTGGGCAGGGAGGCTCAGCCTGGAAGCGGGATCCAAGTGCAGAGGGACTTGTGTGGGGAGATCCAGATGGGGGTAAGAGGGTTCTCTGTGGAACAATCTGGATGCAGGCAGCTCAGTGGCGGACCAGGATGCACAGGGAGGTTCCAGGTGCAGGGGCAATGGGAGTCTGCAGAGAGGACCAAGTGAAGGTGGTTGGAGCTCAGCAGGGGAGGGGTGGTCTGGGTGCAGGGAAGGGGGGGTTCATTTGGGTGGGGGTCCAAGTATAGGTGGGTGGGGCTCAGTGGGGAGGGTGTCTGGGGGGGGCTTATCGGGTGGTACAGATGTAGGGGAGGTGGAGCTCGTCAGGGTGAGCGTTTGATGGGCCTGCTTAACAGGGGAGCCCCAGCTGCTGCTGAGGGGATCCGCATGCTGGGCTCCTGCTTCCCCATCCCCTTCTTTTCCCCATCCCATACCTCTTCCCTACCGCTCCTTCTCCTCCCCACCCTACCCCCTTCCTTCCCCATTGCCTCTTCCCCCCTGCCCCCACTTCCCCTATCCACTTCTCTTCCCCATCCCATGCCCCTTCCCCACTGCTCCATCTCCTCCACAGGCTTGGAGGAAAGGGGGAAAACAGCCCCCCAGCACGAGCCAGCAGAGTGGGCTGGGCCAGGTCGCTCCACTTCCCGCTGCCCGGTGATTGCAGGGCAGGCCCGACCCCGCGGCGAGAAGTGGAATGACCTGGCCCCAGCCTGCTCAGCTCTGCTCCCCTGGCCCCCAGCCTTGAGACTGGGGTGGGTGGGGGAACCGCCCTCCCACCACGAGCCATCGGAGCGGGCTGGGGCTGGGTCGCTCCACTTCCTGCTGCCTGGTGAGTGTAGGGCGCGGCCAACCCCTGCAGCAGTCCCCCAGGACGTTTCTCAGGGGAAGGGATGGAGTGGGGGTAGGGCTGGGGCAAAGCAGGGGTGGGAAGAGGAGGGGTGGGGGCAGAGCAGGGTCGGGGGAAGCTTTCTTGTCCGGCTCAACCAGCCGGGGGATCGGGCTGGCCAGGGCCCCTTCTTACTCTAGGCCCGACACCCTGGTGCCACTGGCACCATGGTAAACCTGGTACTGGCCTTTATCAGGTCATTTCTGACACAACTGGTTGCTGCACAGCTGGAAGAGATAAATTAGTTTCTGATAAATAATAATACAGATGTGAATATTGTATAATATTTATATCACAATAGCTCCCAGCCCCCACGGAAGGATCAATTAAGAACAACACAAAGATGTTTGAAGACCCTTTTCCATCCAGCACACCCCCATTTGATAGAGCCTCTATGTTTGTGGTCCTATTTATCACAAAATACTGATGGCCAGTATTTCATTCTGCATGTGTTTTTAGATTATAGCTATTTTGTTCTTAAATTAATATTTAATGCACTCCACATACTTACACAGGTTACAAGCACTTTAGGTTATAGTTATAATCACAATAAAAATTCTTCTAAGAAGCTTTACTATAAATTACTTAAGAATGCCTAAATACATATGTATAAAAAAGCCACTATGAAACAACACACCAGACTTACAGTCAAAAGGTTCCAACTATATCTGGCACAACCACATAGTCATTGAACAATCTGACAGTTTTATTAATAACCCTGTATTTTTTCATCATTTTTCCACATCTTAAACAGTTAAAGCAGAAAATAAACTGGAAATGTGTCTCACTTACCTAAAATGTCATCAATTTCAGTGAATGAAAGTGAAGAATTTAATGAAAATACCATCCAAAATAAAGTTAAAACCAGCAAGTAAACATGCAGCTGTTAACAGAGAAGAGATTTTAAAAAGAAAAGTTGAAGAAAACAGTACAGCAGAATACTGAGAAAGAGAAAATAGGGAGTATGAGCATGCTGAACTACAAGCTCAAAGTGAGACCTTAAAATAGACTTTAATAAGTCTCAAATACTGAGTTATGAAGCGGAGGTGAAAACAATTTAAATGGCTTACTTTATCTTGGTGTAAGAAATGTTCAATAAAAATATTTCAGGTAATATGTTTTCTTGGGATTTTGTAACCCATTTATAAAAGTGATAACACACCTCATGAAGACCAGTAAGACAAGCATAAAGTACTTGCACTTCTCAGGTTATTCAGATCATTATTGTGCATGTAACCTTGTACTTTATGATGAGTATGTACAACAACAACTTCACAAATTGTGATATTGTTTATGTGTATGTGTGAATACACACACACACACAGCTATACTGATATACACTACTGTACAGCAGATAAAGAGCAAATTAGGGCCCAGTTCGACAATGAGCTCCAATTAGGCCCATGCAGAGCCACTTCATCTGCATGAAGCTCATTGCAGCATTGGGGCCTTAGTTTGAAAGTAGATATTATACAGGTAACTCAGGGATTAGATCATACAGCCTAACAAAATGATAAACATAAAAAAGTATAGCTTGGGTGATGTGTAATGTCATCAGAACTGCAAGATGAGTAAAGCCTGTAATTCATGTTAATATATTTGCTTGATCATGCTAGATTTTACGTAAATAAATGTGAATTAATTAATATTAGGAAGTGAAACTACTTTCCTGCATGTTTGTTAATTTATTTTTATTGACTGTTCTGGACACTAGTCTTTTAAATAATACGTTAACATTTGAGGAGCCAGTCGCAATTCAAGTTATTTTACTACTTTGTATATGCTGATTCTATTGGTTAAATCTTCTTACTTTTATCAACTTTATCCTTGTAATTGCAGTATCCACAATTCATTCACATTTCTGTAAATGTGCACAACCTATTTTAAGAAACACTTTTACATGCAAATCTATCAAACTTTCAGAGGATTTGCTATTATCCTTCCTATCATTTATCTTTTTCTCATTAATCAGAAGCAAACTCTTATCATAACAGAGAAGAAAATTCAACAGAAAAGATCAGATAATTTATAATACATATTCAAAGAGAAAATAATAACCACCTTCACAGGAAGTTTGCTTTGTGAAAAATCAATGGACCAAATTAACTCTTGGTGTAACTCCAGTGAAGTCAACAACATAAATTAATTTGGCCCATTATATCCAATAGTGGATTATTTGTTTTGATAATCAACTATTAAATAATGACATTTACATGCAGTTTTTTTCTTCATTTAGTTATGTTATAATTGTTGTTTATGGACATCAGAGTGTAATATAAGTAAATTATTGCAATGTCACAAAAGTAGAATTATATGGTGGTTCTTCATGTTGGAATCATCAGTTCAAATGGATGGTGCTAGTTTTCTCTCCTTTTCTGACAGGCAGGAGTGCAGGGAGCAATTAGCATTGAAGGATTTTTGGTGCACTTCCTGCTCTCAGCCTTCTGATCCCCATGCAAATAATATCCCTTCTGAATAATATCTATAATATCCCTTCTGAATAATAAACTAAAATTTAGAAGATTAGTAAGAATACAAATCAGGAAAAAATATACACAGAGTATCTGGTTGGGACATTACAGATTGGTGATTCTAAGATGCAAAAACACCATTTACAGGTTAAAAATCTTAGACAACTTGCTGCCCCTTTATAGATCACCAATCCATATTCTGGGCAACCCCAACAACCCCGATTAAAAACAAAAACGAAAAAACTTGGCACGAGCAAGGAAGAGATAGGGAGACAAGACAACACCTCTGCCCTGTGGACATGAAACCCAAAGGACATAGCTGCAGAGGGGAAAGTATTTTTAAAAGGGATGTAAGACTGACCAGGTTGCTGTCCTTATAGACCTCCACCGCATAGGATCCTTCTCTCTCCCCAACAAAAGAGGGCCCTAATTTACAAATGAGGAAAGCACCCCTTCAGCTTTGTAAACCTCAGAGATAATAGCCATGAATCAGTTGAGCATTCCAGCACCCACTTTTTGGGGCCCAGAAAAAAGGGGAACAGTTCAGTGAATATCTCTCAGTCTGTCAATAGTTCTTTGACTATTGTAATTTTAAGGACCTACTTTAAATATCCAAGTAGCATCAAAGATATTCTTTCTTGCAAAGATCCAGTCCCAAATAAGACAGAAAGGAAGATCTCCTGATAAAAATGGAAGGAACTCAAAACTGATTATTAATTTACTTACACTCCCAGTTAAAGAAATAGCCTCTAGAGAATACCTTAACGCAATAATAAAGGCAGAGTTTGTAGTCACTTAAGAACCAGACTTAGACTATATAGGAAATAGTATCTCTGGACTGAAGGCACTAAAATGACACTGCCCTAAGAAAGCCCACCACAATACAGTGTGATTGTATAAATTCTAACAGTAAAAATGCTGACTAAGCTCAAAAGTGTGAAATATTATAGAAAAGAGACCAGACCCTTAAATAACCAAAAAACCTATAAACAAATTCCAAATTATGAGATAAACAGCAATTTCTTTATTCTGGTCTGCCACAGGAGTCCATTCACTCACCCTCGGCTGTTCTGGGGATTAGCTCTCTTCCAGGTCTCACACCTCCCCCTGCATTCTCTCCCAATCTGTAGCCCCTCTGAGCTGTAGCTCACGAAAGCTTATGCTCAAATAAATTTGTTAGTCTCTAAGGTGCCACAAGTACTCCTTTTCTTTTTACGAATACAGACTAACACGGCTGCTACTCTGAAACCTCTCATTTTCCAGGAGCTGCAGCTTCCTCTTCATAACTCAGTCCTCTGGCCAGGTCACTAAGTGGTTTCCTCTTTCGGGTCTCACTAGACCCGCTGTCCAGGCGATGCCACTTAGTCAGTGACTGGCAGGGGAACTCAGGCCCACCCACTACTCCAAGTTCCAGCCTGGAGATCCTACAACACACAGCCAAAATCTGTTGAGTCCCCGATCCTGCTGGCTTTTCCCCTGGGCTGCTTCCTACTTCACTTCCCACTGGCTTTCTTCTGCACCCGTCTCTCTTCTCGGTATGTCCTTCCCTCAGGTCCAGGCTCCCCGAGGTCCTACTCTTTCCCTTAGTGCCATCTTTCCCTCTCAGATTTCCTTACTGCAACCCTTTCTGGTGCCAGCTTCCTGGCTTTATGCTAGTCCAGCCTCAGCTGAGCTCCATCTTACAGTCAGGGCTTGCTTCTCCAGCCTAAATCCCTCATGTGTGGCCTATCTCACTAACTGGCCCCTTTCTCAGCTTTCTTAACCCTTTTGGGGCTGGTGAACACCCCTCACGTGGTCCTATAAAACTGAAGGGAGAAGATTATAAATAGCACATGGAACACCTAGATTGTAAAAAGAAAAGGAGTACTTGTGGCACCTTAGAGACTAACAAATTTATTTGAGCATAAGCTTTCGTGAGCTACAGCTCACTTCATCGGATGCATCCGATGAAGTGAGCTGTAGCTCACGAAAGCTTATGCTCAAATAAATGTTAGTCTATAAGGTGCCACAAGTACTCCTTTTCTTTTTGCGAATACAGATTAACACGGCTGCTACTCTGAAACCTAGATTGTAAAAGAGTATCTGACACTATATCGAATAGCCAGAATCTCTCTAAATTTAAACTTTCAAGCAAGATCATTATTGGAAGAGCTGCCATGTCAAAATGCAGAAAGGAACCCTTTGGCACGCAAGACAAAAAGAGACGGTCAGCAGTTGATAGCTGCAACAGATCTGTAAGCCAAGCCCATGCAAAGAGTTTTGTGCTGGATCTTGTTGTGACCAGTTCCTTGCTATACAACCCCACTTTTGAATTAGAAGGTTGAATGCAGAAGGTAGAGGTGCAGGGTCCCTTGCTTTTGATGAGGGCAAGAACTAAGGTTTGTGTTTCAGAGTAGCAGCCGTGTTAGTTTGTATTCGCAAAAAAAAAAGGAGTACTTGTGGCACCTTAGAGACTAACAAATTTATTAGAGCATAAGCTTTCGTGAGCTACAGCTCACTTCATCGGATGCATCGGATGAAGTGAGCTGTAGCTCACGAAAGCTTATGCTCTAATAAATTTGTTAGTCTCTAAGGTGCCACAAGTACTCCTTTTCTTTTTAAGGTTTGTGTGTAAATAAGCACTGCTTTGATTTAAAGAGCACTGAAAAAACTGAAGTGCAAGTTTACTAACCTGAACTACACACTAACCACATTTATGTGGATTTCTCTTTTGGATTATGTCCAGTTTGCTTGAGTCCTCTGACTCCAAATGAACTCCCCATCCTGTGAGATGGAGACTGACATTCAGGGTTAGGATTAAACCAATCCAGCTCATGGAAAAGTACCACCTTCATTAAGTTTGTTTTCTGGAGAAGACTGAATGGCTCAGGGAATTGGTAATGGAAAAAAGATACTTTTGCTTCTAGATAGCTGATTTAAATATAGAAGAGATTAGGAGTGACTGAAAATCATTACCATATTAAGGCTGTTGGTTGTCTCAGTCCATATCACAAGAAACATCACCAAGACTGGCATGCTCAAGGACATTCTTAAGATAAATCAAGGACCGAATAGGTGCAGACAGTGAAGCACTGATGAGAATAGTGATATTTAGCATCTATACAGCACTTGGAATCTTCAAATTCTGTACAAACATATGTCAGCTAATCCACCCTCACATAATAGAAGTGGTCTTCTCCAGATTAAAACTGAGGTACCTAGGTAGAACCTAGGTTCAATTCAGAAGTGTCACATTTCTGTTCTGTTTTGATCAATTCTTTCAACATTTTTGATCAAAATTAAACATTTCAGCAGTCCCAAACTCAAAACGTTTTGGTTTGTTTGTTGAAATGACCCCAAATGCTTCATTTCCAGTCAGTTCAACATTAAACTGCATGTTCCCATTTTGGCACATTGCCTCATGGGAGTTGTGGTTCAACTCAGTTCAATTCAGCTAATCCACCCTTACATAATAGAAGTGGTCTCCTCCAGATTAAAACTGAGGTACCTAGGTAGAACCTACAGTACATATACAAGAGACAAATTTATAAATTCATTTCTGTTTTAGAGATATTATGGGTTCTAGAATTTGAAGAATACAGAATATAACAGCAACTAGAATGAAATTTTCAAGTGCATTCAATATAAATGGAGGTCTTCAGTCTCCATAGCGGTCAGTTTGGTACCTGAACAAGTACTACATTCATGCACTACTGTCTTGCTGCCTAGACCAAAAAATTGAGAAATAATTGTATTGTGAGTGAGACGAAACATTTGATTCAACCCAAAATAAAAAAATTTGGACTTCAATTTTATTAAAATTATTAATAAAAGTTAAAGTAAATTTTGAAACAAAGAGTCATTTAGAAAATGTCAAAACAAAGAGTTTTTCTGTTTTTGGAATTTTGTTTGGTTTTTTTCCTCCCAGAGTGAAACAATTCAGCAAATTCAACACAAATGTGTGAAATGTTTCAGCTGACCCAAATCTGCATTTTGTAGTAGTCTGGTTCATTGGAGACAATAGGGGCATCAAGTTCCCAAACCACAACTCCCATGAGGCAATGTGCCAAAATGGGAACATGCAGTTTAATGTTGAACTGACTGAAATGAAGCATTTGGGGTCATTTCAACAAACAAACCAAAACGTTTTGAGTTTGGGACTGTTGAAATGTTTAATTTTGATCAAAAATGTTGAAAGAATTGATCAAAACAGAATAGAAATGTGACACTTCTGAATTGAAATTTTTTTTTGAATTTCTGTTCCATGAAAAATATTGAGACTTTTCATTCTGATTTAGAATGAAAACAAAAATGTTGAAATGTCAGAATTTTCCACAGTACAAAAATTCTGAATTTTGCTCAATACTTGATTTTTTTGAACTGAAGGAAATCTTGAGATATATCTTGAAAGATCCTTTTTTAGCTCAGGACTCCAGAAAGTCTTGAGACATATCTTGAAAGATCAAGTCTGAAAAGCTGACCTAGTACTTTCACCCAGTCACACATGGTACACTACTTAAATATTTGTGGAGATAGAAATAATATATACTGAAAAATCTAGATGCGCTGGGAAGTTCAGAGAGGCACACTGCTAGTAGTGCTTCTGCACAGAGAAAGCAATAGTGGTGATTAGAAACCTGGGAAAAAGAAGGCATCAAAAACTCTGATTATTGCTGCTTGCCTATCAATGGAGGAGCATAGATTGGAGATATCTAAGGGTGAAGAACATATTATGTATTATATTATTTCATAAGAGAATCAATACATTATTATGTATTATATTATTTCATAAGAGAATCAATAGATGTTCTAAAAAGGGGCAGCTTTAAATATACAAGACCATCAGTGAAAGTGTGTATAGGAAACTTGTGCAAAATAGAAACTTGCAATCTCACCTTTGCCATTGATCTATATCGCTTCTTGGAAACAGTTCAGAATAGCTACTTTTCTGCTGATGGCACTATATATTTAATCATGAATAATCTGAATCATTAATGACTATATCTTCAATCATATTATAACAGAGAATGGAAACATTAGTAAATACACTTCCAATATAACTAAACATTTTCAAATTGTTCATTTCCTAAGGATAGGTCTCTTTAAGGAAAGTAGCTGACAAAGCACAATTCCAGCTTACTTCATTCACTTATTCAATACAGAATATTATAACATTTAATCAATGGAATTTAATATCATGTCTCCCTTTAGCTTTCATGGAAACTAGGCCGCTAAATCCCTATGCACCTTATACAAAATGTGTCCCCACATACTTATTCATACTTTTCCAGCTATGTGTAGAAGTGGTACAATTCCCTCTTCTGTAAAGCCTGCAGAATATATTTAGACTGCTGTCGAAAAAAATACTACAGAATGTCTCACAAATAAGAAAACAGGTAGTGACAAAGTCAGTCAGTCATTCTCCTCAGCAATAATGTAAAGGAATGCTGCATCAAGGAAATTATAAGCTACATCCAGCTTCTTATTTGTACACTTTCCTACTGCTTAGCAGCCAGAGGCAGATATGCAAGACACAGAATTCCTGTTGATTATGCCAGACTTGCTCCAATACAGGTCACAGTATCATAAGCAAAATATTAAGTGCTTAGTTGTAATTGGTAGAAATAAACTTTCAGGATTACTTACCTGGTTCTCTTCATGAGAAACCCTCATCTGCTCTTTAAGAACTGACATTCTGGCAGCTTCTTCTTTCCTCAAGACTCTTTCCTTTTTTAGCTCAGGACTCCAGAAAGTCTTGATGCTATTCATGGAAGATCCCAGCTTACTGTCCTTGATATCCAGTTCTTTTCTCAGAAGATCATTCTCTCTTTGTAGCTCTTTGAGCTGAGCCTGTAGATCTAGCATGGTACTATCCCTTACTTGTCTCAACATAGAGGGAACTTGATGATGATGATGTGAAGATGTGGTCAGACCTCCATGCTGATCAGTATAAGAAAGGACATCTGTATGAGAAAGTCCAGCTGAAGCAATATTTGGACTACTCCCCATAGCTGTGACTCGACCACCATACACAGCTCGATTTGCAGCCCTTCCAAGAGTCATTGTGCCCTTTGGGAAAGTAGTAGACGCTACACCTTCATGGTCACTAAGATACATCGGTCCAGATGTTGCATAGGCTGCATTAAGGGACTGGATGTTTTCCATTGATAGTGTCTTACCTGTTCCTCCCCCGCTGCTTGTTCTCCTGTGGCCCAGACGAGGAGATCTTGGCAAACGAGGAGACCTGGAAGGACTGCCTTCCAAATTACTGATTGTTCTTGCACTTCCATACATTCTTCTACTACTGTGAGGTATTATTTAATAATAAATTAGTAACACTGATGCTAGATATTAAACCTATAATTCCAGATAATAATGCTGGCAAATGGTTTCACTGCATTCTTCGAGTAGGAAAAAACTGATGACTTCTCAAACACTGAAGATCTGGAAAAAAAATAATTAAAGTTGAGAAAAGTAACTTAAAACAAATACAATATAAAGTAACTTTACAATGATAAAAGTGGGTCAGAAAGCACAGCATACATCAACTGGTCTTGGAATAATTATTTTTAAAATATGAATAATGCCATGTTTTACATTTAGGATTATTACCTGTGAATTTCCATATTTAATGGAATTTCAAATGGAGAAACAACTGTTCGGTTTTTTTGTGCTAGAAACTATTTTTGGCATTTTGACTTAGTAACACTGTGGACCAAATATATCCCTAATGTAACTTCAGTCATTTAAGTCAATTCATTTAATTAATAATCACAATGAAATTACACCAGGGATGAAACTATCAGGTGTCTACACAAAACCAAATTGAAACCAGAGGTCAAGAATATATTTTCAAAACACAACATATCTGTTTTCCTTTAATAACATTAGCTTAATAAATACCACATTGGTGGGGACATGATGGAGGCCAAGAGAGGGGAGGTTAAATAAAACACAGTACTTCTGATAGTTCAGTTTTAGTGGTAGAAACAGATATTGTTAAGCTAAATTTCAAGGTTTACAATAAGACAGTTAATTTCAGAGAATAATTCTCTTCAGGACAATTATAATTTATTAGAAAGATGACTGGAACTATAAACCACAGGCTTGTTGGTATTTGTTGATTGTCTATTTCAAGGAAAAAAGTATATTATAAACAGTTAATTCTTTCCTCAAGTAAAGGAGGGACCGTCAAATCTCCTTTTCTGCATTTGGTGCCATAATGGTATTTCTGTAGCAGGCTTACTTTTGTAATTGATTTTATTAATCAGAACAGTTAAAGTTACTGATAATTTCATAACCGATAAAAATAAAATAATAATAAAGAATCTGATAATACCAGGACCATCTGATCCACATTTGTCACCCAGAACTATGAACTTTCACTGATTTTTTTTTAAACAACAAACAAGCATTCCAAGCAATCTGTGAAATTAAGTAACTTGGCTGCGATAACTAAACCAGATCTAAAATAGTTTCTTAAAGAGATGATTCATTCAGAGCAGCAGCATCAAGTCTAAGTCACTTAAATCCAGCAATTTTTAAGCATTTCCCCAGGACACAGGGTGACCAGATGTCCCGATTTCATAGGAACAGTCCCGATTTTTCTTATATAGGCTGCTATTACCTCCCACCCCCGTCCCAATTTTTCACACTTGCTGTCTGGTCACCCTGCCAGGACATTACCACTACTTACAGGTACGCTATTCCAATTCTTTAATGTCCATTCTACATTTGTGTTGAGAGGGGGGGGGTTTTTTGGTGGAGGGGGATAGAGGGGAAGGAATGTAAATATTCTTAAACCAAGAATAACAGCTAGCATATTAAATCATTGCCACTGTGTTTGAACCATTTTAGAAAAAGCAATTACAGACATTAGTGCAAACAAAGACAAAAACAAGTCCCCACTTGCCGTAGCCCCACCTATCTCTATACTAGAGAAATGTACCATTGCAAACCATTCTAATCTCCAAGATTTATAAACCATCAATGACCTCATACAAGGATGTTTCAACTGGTTTACATGGATTCTAAAAACTGTTGGGGGTAGACTAGCTTTTCAATAGGTCTAAGAACCAGTATAGTGTAATCCACTTCAGTCTGAGCTGTTTCATTGCCAGCATGGATTTGGATGTGCTAAAATGTTTCTTCTTGGTCCCCTCGGTACTATTCTGCAGTGCATCAGTACCCTTTCAAATTATTCCAGAATCCACTTTTGATGCCAATTGGGTCAGGAATTATAGGAATAGTACCTGGAGGGCACTATGGAAATGGTTTAAAATAGTGGTTGTGGATATGGGGCAAAAATGCAAGGTTCTGATGTCCTTTAGTGTGGCTAAAATGGACCCACTGAACTGTTTGTGCTGAAACTGTTTCTATCCAAGCAGTTCAATTTCAAATAATTCCCTTCTCTAGTGCAAATTTAGCTCTAGGCAAATTGGATTAACAAAACATTGTTTATGCTAACAAAACATTGGTTTGTATTAACCAGCTTAACAAGAGTCACTGTTTCCTGTTGGTTTGTATTTTCCCCAGCAGGTGAAAGGCAGTTCTGTTGTCCCAAAATACAGATGTTTTTTCCATGTAGAAATAAGCCTCAATTTTGCAGGATGCCGCACAGGCACATCCATTCTGACAGGTATTGGAATTTTAACTATTTAAGCAGAAACAGTGGATATGAAATTAGACTCTAGCAATGCTCTCCGGCTGAAGTATACAAGTAAATTCCAATGAAGTCAATGGGAACTACTCAGCCTGTAGAGTAATGCTGAACCATTTTAATCATATAGGCCAAAGCCTTGCCCAAGGAATTGAGCCCTGAAGCTGTCTGGAGTCTTACTGGACTTTACTGCAATGGAGGCAAACTCAAATCCTAGAAGAGACAGATGCAGTTTCCCTATCTAAGTTCTTACGACAGTGCCTATTATCCTAGTATTTGGGTGCCTAAACATACCCCCAGTAAAGAGACAAAATCTGTGTCTCACCAGCTCCAGCTGCCACATAGTATATAGCACTTGATTCACTAGGGTACACAATATTTCTTACATCTCAGCTCCAACACAGTCAAGGAGTGAAGTTAAGGTCACTGAAGCAGAGGTCACACAACACCTCATGATTATTAGGGTCGGGACGTTTTGATCCTGTCTCATAATTCCCCAATCACCTCACTAAATATTTTTTTTTGTAATATAGTCAGAGATCCCTGACAATCCCTACTTCCCCATAACAGTGCAATAGGTATAGAATGAGGATCCATATAGAGCAACTCAAAGATCAGGCAGCTAATTTGTATGTTCTTCCCACCACCAAGAGCAACTCCCTTCCACACTGATAAGCAGTTGGCACAGTAATAAGCAAGGAGATGCAGTGGTAATGGACTACCAAAATCCTTAGTATTGTTTAAACTGAGCTCACTTAAAAGCTGCAGATATGGGAGGGTTGAGGCACTGCTGAGGTTGTGTCTCAGAGAAACATAGGACTCACCTACAGTATATCAGGACCATGTCTGGTGTTCTAGTGCCACCATTTCTACCACAATTTGGTATGGGTATGACATTGGCTCCTTTAATTCACTTATTAAGCTACTTAGCCCTCCTTTTTTAGCTATAGTCTGTTCAATGCCTTCCTTCTCCAGCATGTATTGTAAGATTAATGACTGTAAGAGAGCAATAATTTGGGTCTTGTTCAACACTGATTTTTTTCATCAGTCTCTATTGCTGAGCTTGTAGAAAGAGGCCTTGCTTTTCCCTAGGCTTCTCCTTTACTGTGTGCTTGTGTGATATGTTCACATTTCTGTTTTAATAATGCTACCTATATGTGAAAGTTCTGAAAACAAGAAAAAAAAAATACGTGAAGAAACAGCAACTGAAAAATTACTTAAGAAACATCTGCAGTTCATGTGTATTTTAATTTGAAATCCATTGCACATCTAATTTTGAATTTTATAGATCTGTAGCCAGTGCAAAATACAGTATATAAAAGTGTTTCCTTATGTGGGAGCAAATCAATTAATTGTGGGCAAATCCTGTCGCTTTCTGTATGGCTGTGAAGAGCCCCAGATGCAGTAGAAGCAGTTTAGAATTGCTGCAAGGAGGAGACAAGAAAGGTTTTGGGGGCACCTACACAGAGGGTCCCCCTTCCTGAGATCCATACAAGCTAGCTCCACAGGGATTTCCTGCATCCCCCAGGTATCAGAATTAAGGGGCCAGCAGGGAACACTTACTTCAGGGCCATAGTAGCAGCCACCCCTCACCGCTTTTAGAATCTACTGGCACTTAACCCAGTTAGTGAGTTTGTGCTGAGGAGGAGGCATACGCAGAGGATTTAGACCCTGGAAATTAAATTCCCTTTACAACTTTTCTCTTGAATAAATGCTACCAGCACAAAATGTAATTCATTTAGAAGCAAACACTGCTGCCCCCTCCCTCAAGCATGGAATGTCCTAAACCAGAGCAAAACCAGGGGGGTTCCAGGACATGGAGGCTGGAGAGCAAATCAAAGAGAGATCATGCCAATGATAAGCATCCACTGCATATTACCCTAGAAGGGGCTTTAGGAACAAAGTCAGGAGATCCACAACCACATGCATCCACCCACCACTGAAGCTACAGAGGTTGCAGTAGCAGGCCTGAAGCAGCTCCAATACAGCTATGTGGACTGGCTTGGGAGGACTGCATTCTTCCCCATCCCCACCCAAACCTTTCTGTGGCCCCTCTTCCTCCCAAGCTCATTTACTCAGGACTGGGACAGAGTGTAGAATTTGGTCCATATTAGATATGGATCAGAGTCATATTTTCTTTAAACAGTTACTTTCCATTTTTTAAAAATCCAATCATTTCAATTTAGTGGCACTAGAAATATTAAAAACTGCACATTTATTATCTCAACAATTTATTTTAATAGCTTTTAAATGTGTATTTTATATTAATTTCTAAAGCTCCTGTTATTATTTTAATATCAGATATTGTTTAATGTATAAAAAGATTTGGGGCCTCTTAAGCACGCATGCTCAGAAAGAAAAGAACTCCAGGGTCTCCCCTGAAGATCTCAGAGAATAGGGAATAGTCTATTTTAGGAAGAAAGTACTTCTTGATGGCTGTTCTAAATTAGGTTTCTTTTATTTTCAAGATTTCTGTCTCATTTCATCACCTGTTCTCTGCTGACAATAATATCATGCATCCGACGAAGTGGGTATTCACCCACGAAAGCTTATGCTCCAATACATCTGTTAGTTTATAAGGTGCCACAGGACTCTTTGCTGCATTTACAGATCCAGACTAACACGGCTACCCCTCTGATACTTAATAATATCATGGATTCACTTGATCTACTTAAGTCTCATACATTGGATTTTATTTGAATTTTACTGTCTATTTTTATTTAGCCTTAAAACTCAAGCTTTTAATTCTAGAACAGGTTTATTACTATATTTCCAAGTTCACTAATATTCTTGTGGTATACATTATACAGTTTTCATGCAAGAATATAATCTTCTCAAAGCTCTGAGATTTGTTTTATATTCATTATTATATTTTCATTCTGTTTACATATTTCTACATAGAACCATTAATTTTGTTAAGATCCTGTTTGGATTTTGCTAGAGCTAAATCCCTTCCAATGAACTAAAAGCTTGTGAGAAATTTTCTACATTGTACCTATCTATATTTTTATCTCCCAATGACTCACAAGCGCATTGCATGCATAGATGATATCTGTCTATTTATAACATATTCCCCATTGTAGCGTCTGAGCACCTGTAAACTGAACAATCAGTCTACATGTAAAACGTTGCTGATCATGTTATATTCCATAGATTCCCTGGACTGTGACTTGTAGACCTTAAAGAAACAAAAACAAAAAACAAAAACACATGAAGCTTGGTACAGATCCCCAGTACACAGGGTTGCCAGGCATCCAGTTTTTGACCAGAACACCCAGTGAAAAAGGGACCCTGCCCTAATCTAATCGGCACTGCCAACCGGGCTGTTAAAAGTCAGGTTGGTGGTGCAGCAGGGGCCAGGGGCTAAGGCAGGCTTCCTACCTGCCCTGGCTCCAGGCAACTCCCAGAAGCAGCCGCCAGGTCCCCGCAGCCCCAAGACACAGGGAGGCTCTGCGCGCTGCCCCCGCTCCGAGTGCCGGCTCCGCAGCTCCCATTGGCTGGAAACTTTGATCAACTGGAGCTGCAGGAATGGCGCCTGCAGGCAAGACGGCAGCATGCAGAGCCTCTCTGGCCGCCCATGCGCCTAGGGGCTGAAGGGACCTGGCGGCTGCTTCCTGGAAGATGCAGTAAGTTCCTCCCAGATTCCACATCCTGAACCCCTTCCCGCACCCCAACCTCCTGCCCCAGCCCGGAGTCCCCTCCCGCACCCAAACTCCCTCCCTGAGCCCACACCCCACAACACCCCCACACCCCAACTGCCTGCCCCAGCCCTGAGCCCCCTTCTGCATCCCAAACACCATTCTCAGTTTGGATCCCCAAAGATTTTGTGGGTTCTAAACTTGGGCAAAACTCAACAGATAGAGACAGTTTTGACCTGTATCACATCAATAGTTTGATCTCTATCTCTGAGCAAAAACACCACCACCACATCTCCTAAAATCTTTTTGAAAGAATGGCAATTTTTTCACAATGTATATCTCTGCAACTCCTAGCTCAAAGGACCCTAAATTTAGGTCACTAACCCTACTCTGCACTCTCGTAAGGCACATCAAATTTCAAAGGGTATCCAACTAAACATGTCAATTTTAGATAACTTAGAAAGGTCAACCTTTAAACAGAAGTTGTGATGCAACCTTAATTATTGTGGCATTGCTGCACCACTATAATCCTGGCACCTCCACTTGGGAATCTCAAACACCATTTACAGTCTCTTTCTCCTCCCTGGTCCCAGCATCTCCTAGCTGTCACCACCAAACCCTGGAAAGAAGCTACTCCTGCAATAGTGAAACACCCTAAGACTTGCCAATGTTCTCATTACCCAGAGCGCCAATATCTGTAACTTCATTGAAAGCTTACTAAAAAACACAAAATAATATGCATTGCCAAATAAGTATAGACATTAGCAACCTGATTTTTAATATGCTCAGAAAGCCCTCCAAACAGTCTGGACATAGTTCAGTACTTCTGAAGTTCCCTGGGAGTAAAAGGAAAACAAAATAACAGATATAAAAAGGACTGAGAGATGAGAGAGAGAAAGAAAGAAGACCCAGTGTCTCTGTACTCTCCCTTATAATTTATCTTCCCAACATTTTTAAACACCTCAGTTGACAAAAGGTTTCTGGAAAAGATCCATGCCTACTTCACAAATAAAAGCGTCTTGGCACCCTTTATGAATTCTTTAAAATATACCCTCACCATAGACTGGTAAGCAGGACTTATCCAAGTTTTGAGGAATGCATACTTTTGTAACCAGTGGCCCAGAACTGGAGGTATTTATGTTTTATTGTTAGCTTTAGCTGGGATTTTTCTTGTTTTAATTGTGACTCAACACATTACCAAGAAAAGCAGGATATAATTTTCTTTGAATATTCTTTTTTTACATTTATTACTGCTTTAAGAACAAAAAGTGAGGAAAAATTGGAAAATTGAGAAGTGAAGAAGGGTGCATTCATTAGCTAATCTGAGTTCTACAGCACTTTTGTCATTTTACTATATCTATACTAAAAAGATAATGAACAAAAAGTCTGTTCATATATGCACTAGACATTGTGTTTATCAAAATTAAAATGTCCTTTATTGGTTTATTGCATGGAAGTATGAGCAATGATCAAATGAGAGGGGGGTTGTAAACCAGTCACAACCACACAATATGATTCTTTATATTTTAAAATATCTGTTAAGAGTTTGAAAAACTAAATTAAAAAAAATGGAGGGATAAAAACACATATTGGTATGTTCAGATTTTTTAAAATGTTGCTAACATACACCATTACAATATACCAAATGGCAACATTCACATTTAGATTATTTTTAAATCATGCTCTGAAACTGGATTGCTGGTATTATTATAGTCTTTTTACTAATATAGTAAATTTCATCTAACAAATAATTTAAGCAATAATTTCACAAATTTTCAGAATACTCACTGTTGTAGTGTGTTACAACAAAATGTATACATCTGTGTATGAGAATTTAACTGATTACTACCACCTGATCGTGCATGTTGCTGAGCACCCTGAACTCCCACTGATGTTAATGGAAGTTGAGGGCATTCATCACCTCACAGAAGGTGCTCTTTCCTGGATTTGATTCTAGCTAATGACTGGAATGGCGAATGAAAGAGAGAAAAGGAATGTTGTAGAATATGCATCTTAGAATGCATAAGATTGTAAAATAAAGCTGTCAGGCATTCTACTGCTGTCAGGCACAGTGACAGCAATTAATACTTATTGTGTGTTCACAAAATTCCAACAACGAAAACCGTTTGCCCCAAAAGCAATATTAAGCATGTTGGATAGAAGGCATGCTGAATGAATGAGCAATTACATTATTACCAAATATAGGTGAGTAGAAAGTCAGTACTGCCTTTTAAAAAAAATTTTTGGAGCTTTAGGTTTTTTGCTAACTCTAATATTCAAAATAAAGACAAAAAAAGCAGTATTATTTTTTTTAAAATGTCCTGGCTCTGCACTGTGTTTAAACCATCACCTTTTTTTACTGCAATGTTTTGGACAACTAAATTTTTAGAATAGCTTTAAAGCTAAACCCGTTTTAATTAAATATTTACATTAAAGTTCAGTCAGTTTTCAGCTGACTAGTACTTTACATTAGCTAGTACTTAAACAGTGTAAAGAAATAATCTTTAAGGTTAATCGGAATCTCTCTAATTAACAGTATTCCAAACATATCATCTTTTGCCTGAGTCAGGATAACCTGAACTGGCCTTGGGGGAGGAGAGTTATTTTGATACATTAAAAGGCCTGAAAGGGGATGTGTTTTGTTTTAAAAAACATTTTATGGCTTTTCTGAGAGTCTGTCTAAACTTAAAAATGCTACAATGGCACAGCTGTGCCGTAGAGCTTCAGCGTAGGCACCACCTGCACTAATTCTGCCATTAACGTAAGTAATCCACCTCCCTGAGACGCAGCAGCTAGGTAGATGGAAGAATGTTTCTGTCATCCTAGCACTGTCTACATGGGGACGTAGGTCAGTTGAATTACGCCACTCAGGGAAAGGAAATATCCACATCACTGAGTATAGGCACCGACTTCCCCTCTTTCCCATGGGTACTCGACCCACCCCAGCCCTGCCCCCACTACACCCCTTCCATGAAGCCCCGCCCCTGCCCCATCTCTTCCCACCCCCATTCCAAACCCTTCCCCAAAATCCCCACCCCAACTCCACCCCCTCCCTGCCAATATACCAATTCCTTTCCCAAATCCCCGCTCTGGCCCTGCCTCTTCCTCTGAGCGTGCCACATTCTTGCTCCTCTCCCACCCACCCCGAAGCTTGCTAATGTGGCCAGGCAGGAAACGCTGGGGGGTAAGCGGAGGAGCGGGGACGTGGGGCACTAGGGGGAGGGGGAGGAGGAGGGGAGCTTGGCTGCTCCAGCCCCAGAGTACCCACGGAGTCAGTGCCTATGCCCCTGAGCAACATAGTTATGACGACCTGATTTTCTAGTGTAGACCAGGCCAGAGGAATAGCAGAATTATCAAGTCTGATCTCCCCTAATTTTTCCTGTAGAACATATTGCATATCTTTATAAATGCCACCCACCCGCATCAAAGGGTGGGGAAAATTGATAGCGCCAGTGGTAAAAGGGAGACAGTCCCCAGTAGTAAGGGAGGGAGACACTTGCCAAAGGACTATTAGTAACTCCTCCCAGTGGAATCTCTGTCACCCATTGGCTAATTGGGGGAGAAGGGTGCTGATTGGCCAGCATTCCCCAACTCCCAGGATTCAGATGAGCGCAGGGGCCACGTGGAGCCTCTTTTGGCTACTTTCCAGCAGCACAGTACAGCATACCTACCAATACTTGGCAATCAAAAATAAACACACTTTACAAAGCAAATTGTCTTCCCAAGAAGGCTGGATGTCTCCGTGCATATTTATTTTGATTTCTTGCTCCTTAATTGAAAAAGCCAAGAATGTTTAATAATAAAATCCTTTATCAAAAATGTTGGTAATTGAATTTAACTAAGTGCTGACAAAAAGCAAAGTTCTAAGAGTTAGGTGAGAAGTCCTTTCCCCTCTCAGTTGCTCAATTCTCACACTTCTGGGCTCTTGTCATATCATCATTTCACTAATTCTTTAGTCACCAGGGACTTTTAAAAATACAGGTCCTGTCTGCTTTTAACGTAAAAACAAAACTAAAAAACAACAAAAAACAAACAGAAATTCACCAAAACAAACAAACACACACAACTTTAAAACTTTCATAGATTTTACAGCCTGAAGGGACCATTGTGATCATCCTGTTTGATCTCCTGTACAGCACAGGCCATAGAACTAAACCAAAATAATTCCTAGAGCATATCTTTTAGAACAAGATCCAATCTAGATTTAAAATTTGTTAGAGATTGAGAATACATCACGACTCTTGGTAAAGTATTCCAATGATTAATTACTCCCACCATTAAATATATATACAAGTCCTTAATTCCAATCTGAATTTGTCTAGCTTCAACTTCTACTCATTGGATCATGTTACACCTTTCTCTGCTAGACTGAAGAGCCCATTATTAAATATATGTTGCCCATGTCCGAGCTCAGACTGTAATCAAGTCACCACTCAGCCTTCTCTTTGTTAAACTAAATAGATTTAGCTCCTTGAGTATATCACTATAAGGTATGTTTTCTAATCCTTTAATCATTCTTGGTGTAGAAATTCATTTCAAGTGTGCCTCTTTGGGTCTTCTTGGGCCATGCAGATCCTCTCAGCAGGCGGCAGATGACCCTCGAGCAGTGATGAGCAACCTGCGGCCCGTCAGGGTAATCCGCTGGTGGGCCGCGAGACTGTTTACATTGACTATCCACAGGCACGTCTGCCCGCAGCTCCCAGTTTGTCGTTTCCAGACAATGGGAGCTGCGGGAAGCAGCGGCCAGCACATCCCTGCGGCTTGCGCCACTTTCCGCAGCTCCCACTGGCCGGGAACAGCGAACCATGGCCACTGGGAGTTGCAGGCAGCCATGCCTGCAGACAGTCAATGTAAACAAATTGTCTCGCAGCCCGCCAGCGGATTGGCCTGTGGGCCGCATATTGCCCACCACTGCCTAGAGATTAAGGAAGCTTCCCCCTCACCCTCAAGTAAGAATTCAGAAGATTAATTTCAGTCTTAGTAGGACTTCAGCCTTCCTTTGAGCTAGAACAATAGTTTTTCATTGTTTTAATTCCCCCTCCCTATATTGATTTTGATATGTTTACCGAATGTTCCTGCAAATGCTAGGAGGTACTTTTAAATAATTCTATTTCCACCTAGAAGAAACAAATTTCACTTCTCTGAAGCTTTCTACACAGAAGTTAGTTCTTCCTAACCCACATTTTCTATGTATTAGTATTGTCTCTAAGGGAGTTGACTAGGTTGGCAAGTGCTGTACTATTTTAATTTTGACATTTCATTAAATAAAATGCTCAGTTTTTCGGCTGAAAACTAAAACAGAAAAAAACCCGTTACTGCAGCAATCATGAAGACACGGTTTTTACTATAAAATCTGAGTTTTCCCTCATCACAATTAAAGTTCCAGATTTAAGATGACGTATAACAAAATAGCCATTATTGTAACCTGCCCAATTTTCAAGTTGATGTATTTATCATTACAGACTGAAATTAACCTTAGTTTTTAAAAAATCTTAAATTCTTGGTTTACCCAATTAATTAACATATACGGAATCAAAGCAGTCTTTCAGACACACCTTCCCCACACCCAAAAACATTAGGGAAAATATTCATTACAACTTTTGTTTGTAAAAGCAGCCTGAAGCAACCATTAATATAATGGAGCAGATCCTCAGCTATGTTAGGGGCAGATTTGTTTTGGTCCACCAGCAAGAAGCTGCCTGAAAGGTACCTTATCCAGCAGCTAGAAGATCTGGACTACAGCTAGCACAATTTAAGACTGCCACACAGCAGATTTAAATTGTGCCAGAGGGTTGCAAATTTGTAGACGTGGAATTCAGCCCAAAATAAAAGGAAAGTAAAGGTGGCCACTTTTTGACACACATCCCTTCTCAGGTATGCCTCTCCACCACCCAACCTTGTCAGCATATAAAATGAACAGAGGTTATAATGTATGATAGTTACAGAGTCAGATCTTTAACTGGTTTAAATGAGTGTTGCTCACTGAAGCCAATGCAAGTATGCAAATTTATACCAGCGGAAGATCTGACCCGTAGTCTTCATCTAGAATGATGGGTCCAATTTACATGAGACTTTGAACTTTGCCAAAGATGAGAGATCGCGATCTAGAGGGGTTTTTTTTAAACTTGCTTAAAAAATATGTAATTATGGGAGAGCTGTAGTTATATCCTAGTTAGGGTTGGGTTCAACTTTGCATTTAAGCCAGGATTCATCCTCTTTGTATTGCATGAAAAATACAATTCCCCAAATTTACAGCACAATCTCTGAGTAAAGACTGAACACAGATAATTTTTAAGTAAGTCTGTTAATTTATGAGTGCTAATCAATTAAAAATGGATCTTTAAGAAGTTCATATTTTACATCATTATTTTTGGGTCTTTCGAGTTTAAAAACTACAGACTAAACAGTTTGACATTTGTATTTAGGTGATATTTAGGATCTCTCTCTGGGGACAGAATTGTTTTAATTAATATTGTGAAAACATAATTTATCATAACATGAAAAATATGCACAATGGGTAGCATACAATGGGTAGCATACAATGGGTAGCATACAATGTGGGGATTTTTCTGTTAACACCTACTTAACTTCAGTTATTAATTAAAATTTTAAAATAAAGAATGTCTTGGTTAAAGATTCAGCAACATTTCCTCTTTCAATTAAGGTGTTAGAGCTTGCAAAAAATATGATTGGAGAAGGTCCATCAGCAAACTTAGGGAAGACCAATCTTCCGATTCCTGATATTTCTAGTTTTAATGCATTTAAAAAAACCACTTTTCTAACAATCTTCCAGGCCTTGTTTTTAAGTCATAAAGAAGAAAAAATGGCACAAGCCCAATTTTTAAAAATTCTTTTGCAGATCATCTTTAAAATCAAGTGGAGTATGGAGGGGGTTCCAGATATATTAAAGAAAAGCTACCATTTATGGAAACAGTATGTAACTGCAAATATAATACATATTATAAATCAATGATTCATCATATTAGACCAGACTTTCAGCAGGAAGGAATGTGTCCAGTTTACATACTGTTAGAATGCTAGCAGAATGGCATAAAATGAGAAAGATTTTAAAAAATTAATAGAAAAAAAATGGGTAAGACAAACTGGAAGTATTATGCTTATATTACAGTTTAAATATTCACACTATTTTGCCCCAGTTGGAGACTATAATATGCACTTGAGTGTCCAACTTCATTTTAAGCAGTCAGGTACAATTCATACATGCAGCATGGTACAACTAATTCAGCATCTCACCAAAACAGAGAGAATGTGTATTAAGTGCATAAAGAGCTGAGAGTGTTGACAAACAAATTAAGACTCTGGTCCTGCAATTGAATTTGTTAGTTCAGACCCCTTCATTATTAGATCCAATTGCAAGATTAAGGCTTAAATCTTATTTATAAATAAAGGCTATTATATTAAGGCTTGATTTTTATATATGCCTATTTTCTCATAGGGAATATATTTGTATATATTCTTCCATTCAGGCCCTTTAGATAAAGGAAGCCCATCAATAGAAGAAATTAAATTTTTTATAAATTTTAACATTTTAGGAGGATTTCCTTTAATCACTCATATTAGTTTATATACTATGTTGTAAGAATATGGATTGGGAAAAAGACCCATACAAAATTTAGGTGGTTAAAGACCCTGGATACAGCAGCTATTATAGTTTAGACTTTGCAGAAATTTGTGATGTAGATGATAAGGCCATATTTGATTTTTAAAAGTGGAACAGAAGAACCATTTATACTGTTTCATGCAACAGGCTCATTTAACACAATATCAACTCATTATAGAGGATCACTCTCTATATTTGTTTTCCTTTTGATATCCAATAAGTGACACATGATTTTCATAAAACACTATTATAATTCATCAGCTCTACAAACTACAAAATGAACTCATACAGATAACCCATTCAATCAAAGAGTGATAAACATGTCATTATATGAAAATAATTTCTTTCCTTATAAATTAAATTAAGATATGATTGTAAAAGTCATACTTGGACTGCATCATGGAGGTTTCAGTAATCCAAAATAAATTTTATTATTTGCATAATGTAGAAGCTACTGGTAGAATAGTAACCAGAAGGCATGTAAAACATGCCTACAGTACTTCAAATATCTATGATTGTCTATATATACACACAATGATTATAAATTAAATAACTTTTTGAAGCACAAAATGTCAATACACTAAGCATACAGGGTGACCTATTTACTAAAGATCGGCTATTTATTTTCATATAAAGAATTCACAGACAGGAGTTGAACGCAATGATAAAACTGCCTCAAGATTCCCTAAAATAAATAAATTATATACATCTACAAACACACAAAGTACTCAACCAAATCTATAACTAGCAAATTTGTGTACAATTCTATATCCGATTACTAACATTGTTATTAAACAAATAAATATTTAAAACTTCATCCTTTCATCTCATAGGCTCCTAAAGTGCCTTTAAAAATTATGCACTTACACACACACACACACACACACACCGAACAGCCCAGACCTTTATGCATAGGAGTAGTTTCCACTGAATTCTTTAGAACTACTCCTGTTAGTAAAATTATACACACTCAACTATTTGCAGGATAAATCCATATATCAATTTTTCCTTTTAGTAATAATAACATTATTTTTGTTCAGGAAAACAATAGAATAGCATCTGGTTTTAGGTTTCAGAGTGTTAGCCGTGTTAGTCTGTATCAGCAAAAACAATGAGAAGTCCTTGTGGCACTTTAGAGACTAACCAATTTATTTGGGCATAAGCTTTCATGAGCTAAAACCCACTTCATCAGATGCATGAAGTGAAAAATACAGTAAGCAGTATATATCAGGGATCAGCAACCTTTGGCCTGCGGCCTGCGTCCCAGGCCAATGGGGGCTGCAGAAAGTGGCATGAGCCCAGGGTTGTGCTGGCCACCACTTCCCGCAGCCACCATTGGCTTGGAGCAGTGAACCTCGGCCAGTGGGAGCTGCAATTGGCCAAACCTGCGGACACGGCAGGTAAACAAACCAACCCGGCCAGCCACAGGGCTTACCCTGGCGGGCTGTGGGCCAAAGGTTGCTGATCCCTGGTGTGGTGTATGTGTGTATATATATATATATATACAAACACACACACACACACACACATACACATACACACACAGAGTTGCCGTACCAAGTGGGGGGTCAGTGCTAAGGAGGCCAATTCAATTAAGATGGAAGTGGCCTATTCTCAACAGTTAACAAGAAGAGGTGAATATCAAGAGAGGGAAAATTACTTTTGCAATGCTAACAAGGCCGATGCAATCAAGGTGGACATCGGCCATTTCCAACAGTTGACAAGAAGGTGTGAGTATCAGCAGAGGGAAAATTACTTTTCATCTGGTTTTAGTGTCAGATATTGTATTTATGACACTGTATTTATGACATTTCACTTTCTCTTTTAAACTGGAGAAATTATATGCAAAAAAGCTTGTTTTAACATTTATGTTCTGGATTATTTAAAAATCTACCGAAGAGCATAAAGAAATCCTCTCTGTAATCTACATTTTTTGAATTCCACAGCTGTACTTATTTTACAGTCATAAAATATAAAGCAAAATAATGTAGACGAACCATTTGAGCCAGTAAGGATATGTATGCCTTTGTATGTACTATGACTTGCACCATAACATTTTAGGCTGTGTTTTCATCAAAATTCATAAGGAACTCAACCCTGTGAGATGTGAAGCACTCTTCAGTTCCATTATCTTCAGCATGAGATGAGGGTGCACATCACTTCTCAGGATTGTGCCCAAAATGAACTGGGCTGGACTGCATCCAGGCTTATATTGTAGCCCTCCAAGGAATATGCAGGTACTGTAAGAAATGTTTTTGGGAAATTCATGCCGTTTCCCTCTGAGTCAGTACAGAACCAGTTCCCTAAAATACTGTTAGAAGGCACTCTGCTACTGGAGTTGCCATTTTTCTGAGGAGACAGAACTGAATTCCCAAACAACTGAGGTTATTAAATATTTCATAGTACTTTTCTGCTATATTACACCATCCTTTCCTGCCTTAGTACAAAGTTGAGCCTAATCTGTATGAGTATTATCCATGCCAATTCATAAGAACTGTAAGCCATCATTGTATATATCTAATATGAACATCTAACATCTGTTTTCAGTGTTATTCTACTTAGCAAAAAGAGTTGTCTGAGCAGATTTACAAATGATTTTTTTAAAGATATCTGTATAAAAGCCACAGTACAGCATACCTGCCAATATTTGGCAATCAAAAGTAAATATGCCTTTCTCAGCAAACTGTTTCTTTCAAAGGAGGAGGCCAAAAGAAGCATTTAGGAGCACTTGTATCTTCCTATAGTAGCAGCAGAAAAAGAACCAAGACTGAAAGCAGTTATGCTTTATCATGTTCTACTATTTTGCTAATCCTGTCTCAGTATTCAAAGAATGATGTGACAAGGAAGCTGAATTTCAAAAAAGTAATGTTTCTTTTTGGGAGAGATGGGAGAAAATTGTAAAGACATAGCTCATGAGGTCACAGAAAAATTTAGACCCTAGGATGTCTTCTTTTAGAAAACAGAAGATTCATACAGTGTATGGTTTCAGAGTAGCAGCCGTGTTAGTCTGTATTCGCAAAAAGAAAAGGAATACTTGTGGCACCTTAGAGACTAACAAATTTATTAGAGCATAAGCTTTCGTGAGCTACAGCTCACTTCATCGGATGCATTTGGTGGAAAAAACAGAGGAGAGATTTGTATAATATACACACAATGAAATACTACGTTGGTCGTGTATCTCATGGTAAATTAATTTTTAAATTAATTTTATTGCCTGTAAAAGGTGCTGGGTTAACAGCATTGAAGACTAAAGGAGCAGCAGCAATGCAATCTCCCTCAAAATTTGACATGAAGGGACCATTTCCAGCAATGAGATAGTACAATCTCCGGATCAATTCAGTTAATGGCCTCTGGGAATCAAAAGTGTGTTATTGGTTCCATTTGTGAGGTTGGACTGTGTAAACTTTATTTGCAACTGGACAGAGACCATCAATGTATGTTACATAAGCCACTGAGCATTCATCCTATTTTACTAACCTTACCTCAGCATCAGCTGCACTGGATCTCAACTACCAGTAGTTACCTGGAAGTAAAATGCTCTGTATCCTATTAATAATATCCTTATTGCATGAGTCGCAGCACTGTACTTCTACTTCTCTCATTTCCTCTAAAACAAGTCTGTTTCCCTTGCATTCACACTGATAACCAGACTAGCAGCTAATAACCTGTCCTACCAGTTCCCCTTTTCCAGCAACACCTATCCCAACTGCACAATTATCTGAATGACAAAAAGAAAAGGAAAGGAGTACTTGTGGCACCTTAGAGACTAACAAATTTATTTGAGCATAAGCTTTTGTGAGCTACAGCTCACTTCATCGGATGCATTTGGTGGAAAATACAGAGGGGAGATTTATATACACACACAGAGAACATGAAACAATGGGTTTTATCATACACACTGTAAGGAGAGTGATCCTTAAGATGAGCCATCACCACCAGCAGAGGGGGGAGGGAGGAAAACCTTTCATGGTGACAAGCAAGGTAGGCTATTTCCAGCAGTTAACAAGAACATCTGAGGAACAGTGGGGGGTGGGGTGGGGGGGAGAAATAACATGGGGAAATAGTTTTACTTTGTATAATGACTCATCCATTCCCAGTCTCTATTCAAGCCTAAATTAATTGTATCCAGTTTGCAAATTAATTCCAATTCAGCAGTCTCTCCTTGGAGTCTGTTTTCGAAGTTTTTTTGTTGAAGGATAGCCACCCTCAGGTCTGTAATCGAGTGACCAGAGAGATTGAAGTGTTCTCCAATTGGTTTTTGAATGTTATAATTCTTGACGTCTGATTTGTGTCCATTTATTCTTTTATGTAGAGACTGTACAGTTTGACCAATGTACATGGCAGAGGGGCATTGCTGGCACATGATGGCATATATCACATTGGTAGATGCGCAGGGGAACGAGCCTCTGATAGTGTGGCTGATGTGATTAGGCCCTATGATGGTGTCCCCTGAATAGATATGTGGACACAGTTGGCAAGAACAAATCCGCACAGACACACCCCTAGAACCCCGACCTGGGGTATTCTATCTGCTACCCAAGATCCATAAACCTGGAAATCCTGGACGCCCCATCATCTCAGCCCATCATTGGCACCCTGATAGCAGGATTGTCTGGCTATGTAGACTTCCTCCTCAGGCCCTACGTTACCAGCACTCCCAGCTATCTTCGAGACACCACTGACTTCCTGAGGAAACTACAATCCATTGATGATCTTCCTAAAAACACCATCCTAGCCACTATGGATGTAGAAGCCCTCCACACCAACATTCCACACAAAGATGGACTACAAGCCGTCAGGAACACTATCCCCGATAATGTCATGGCTAACCTGGTGGCTGAACTTTGTGACTTTGTCCTCACCCATAACTATTTCACATTTGGGGACAATGTACACCTTCAAATCAGCGGCACTGCGATGGGTACCCGCATGGCCCCACAGTATGCCAACATTTTTATGGCTGACTTAGAACAACGCTTCCTCAGATCTCGTCCCCTAATGCCCCTACTCTACTTGCACTACATTGATGACAGCTTCATCATCTGGACCCATGGAAACGAAACCCTTGAGGAATTCCACCATGATTTCAACAATTTCCATCCCACCATCAACCTCAGCCTGGACCAGTCCACACAAGAGATCCACTTCCTGGACACTACGGTGCTAATAAGCGATGGTCACATAAACACCACCCTATATCGGAAACCTACTGACCGCTATTCCTACCTACATGCCTCTAGCTTTCATCCAGATCATACCACACGATCCATTGTCTACAGCCAAGCTCTATGATATAACCGTATTTGCTCCAACCCCTCAGACAAAGACAAACACCTACAAGATCTCTATCATGCATTCCTACAACTACAGTACCCACCTGCTGAAGTGAAGAAACAGATTGACAGAGCCAGAAGAGTACCCAGAAGTCACCTACTACAAGACAGGGCCAACAAAGAAAATAACAGAACGCCACTAGCCATCACCTTCACCCCCCAACTAAAACCTCTCCAACACATCATCAAGGATCTACAACCTATCCTGAAGGATGACCCATCACTCTCACAGATCTTGGGAGACAGGCCAGTCCTTGCTTACAGACAGCCCCCCAATCTGAAGCAAATACTCACCAGCAACCACACACCACACAACAGAACCACTAACCCAGGAACCTATCCTTGCAACAAAACCAGTTGCCAACTGTGTCCACATATCTATTCAGGGGACACCATCATAGGGCCTAATCACATCAGCCACACTATCAGAGGCTCGTTCCCCTGCGCATCTACCAATGTAATATATGCCATCATGTGCCAGCAATGCCCCTCTGCCATGTACATTGGTCAAACTGGACAGTCTCTACATAAAAGAATAAATGGACACAAATCAGATGTCAAGAATTATAACATTCAAAAACCAATTGGAGAACACTTCAATCTCTCTGGTCACTCGATTACAGACCTGAGGGTGGCTATCCTTCAATAAAAAAACTTCAAAAACAGACTCCAAGGAGAGACTGCTGAATTGGAATTAATTTGCAAACTGGATACAATTAATTTAGGCTTGAATAGAGACTAGGAATGGATGAGTCATTACACAAAGTAAAACTATTTCCCCATGTTATTTCTCCCCCCCCACCCCAACCCCCACTGTTCCTCAGATGTTCTTGTTAACTGCTGGAAATAGCCTACCTTGCTTGTCACCATGAATGGTTTTCCTCCCCCCCACCCTCCTCCCCCCGCTGCTGGTGATGGCTCATCTTAAGTGATCACTCTCTTTACACTGTGTATGATAAAACCCATTGTTTCATGTTCTCTGTGTGTGTATATAAATCTCCCCTCTGTATTTTCCATCAAATGCATCCGATGAAGTGAGCTGTAACTCACGAAAGCTTATGCTCAAATAAATTTGTTAGTCTCTAAGGTGCCACAAGTACTCCTTTTCTTTTTGCGAATACAGACTAACACGGCTGCTACTCTGAAATCTGAATGACAATAACACTAGCAGTTTTCAGAGGTAAAGCTACCATTTATCTTACTCTCTTGTAAGATCTTTTGCCTCCCTTTATCTTTTCATGCTTATATCCTAAATTTTTAGATTTTTTTAATTTAATTATTTTAAACTCTAAAGCACAATCTTTCCAGTCATTTTACTTGCTAAAGATACTTATTTCTCCAAACACCAGCCACTAAGTTCTATTGCAGCATTGGGCCATGAGTAGTCAGAGCAGTACCATAAAATGTGCTAGTATGACATGCAAACAAACAGTTTAAAACTTTTAAATATGCACATAGACATATTAGAAATGGAACGGCACTTGAAAAAAAATAGTGATTTGGTCATTAAAGAAAGAAGACAGGCTGGCCAGAGAGTAGTTGTTCCAAATTCTCACTTAAAATAAGTGCTATACTGTAAAAGTAGATTTCTTGGAGAATGGTCTGTGTTAGCCCAGAAAATTCATCTGTTCCTTATTTCCAGAACATGACTTCAGAAATGAGGAATTTCTCTAGGCAACTGAAGGGCAAATCCACCTAGGCATTCAAGGACCGTTTACAACCCTACTGTGGAACCAAGCTCTTATCCTCAGATGTACCCTACCCACTGCCATAAAAAGTCCTGCTGGAACCAAAGGCAGGTTATATGCTACTAAGGACTGCTGCCTGGACCCTAAGACAATCAATATTTCTCCACTGTCCAGACTCCCCTGGAAAGAGATTGGATATCTTTAGATGAAAAATGACAGGAAATTAAAGCCATTTTCACCAACACAAGGTCCAAAAGATCTCTCATGGGTGGTAGTATGCTGCCATGCAAGTGTATTAGCATAGCGATTCTCTGCCACAAAAAACACTGTCACTATGGGAAAACCTTTTCAAGAGCAACATCAACAGACATAGATAAATGGGGTTCTATAGATATATTGAATGCATTATAGGAGATGGTTCCAGAGACGAACACAGGGAATCAGCAACCTCTCTCCAAATTCTGGATACCATGGCTGACAAGGCCTAACTTGAATCACCATGATCCTTGCTGGACCAAGTTCTTCATGGAAAAAGAAAAGAATCAATTATTACTTTAAGAAGTAGGGATTAGAAATCACAGGCAAATAAACCAAGTAAATTGGTAGACTTCCCTGAAAAGAGCCCAAACTGTTACACTAATTCTAAATATCTTCTGAAGCTCTTACCTCTGTCCTTTACACTGGAATTTATCCAAAAATAAAAAGCACCAGTTGTCTGGTATAAATAATAACACAGAGCATGAGAGTTGAAGCTCAGGAACCAATATTTAGTAGAATGGAGATGCATACCCAAATTTTTTCCATACAAATGCACATTTGATATCTACATTTATAGCCTTGCTTAGACCGCAATTATAGCCTATAACCATTCCAATGCAGAACAAAAAAATACCCAATTTACTTCACACCTTAGATATGGACAGCGATAGTCTAGCATAAATCCAATCCACTTTACTTCAAAAGGATCATTTTTTAAAGAGTCATTAATACACACTCAAACAAAAAGTGAACCCAATTAAAGGCAAAAATGCTCTGGAACAATTTTAATTGATTTTTCTGCTGATCTATATTTTCAATTTCTTCTTTTTAGTATCGCCCAGAAGAATCACCAATGGTAGTACAAACTGGAGAGGGACAAAAAGGGGGTGATGGTTTTGCTTTCAATTTTGTAAAGTCTCAGTCACTGAGTTTTAATTTTGCAAGCCTGAAACCAAAGCTACTCTGTACCCATGGTTTTTGATGCAGTTTCTAAGAATGTGGTGTATTTTACATTTCCATATTTTCCCTGCTGACCGGTGATTCTCAAAATGAACTTACCCACTTTTAAGTAACATTTGTCCTGCTTCAAGGACTATGAACAAAATAAAAGTGAAAAAAAACATGAAAATCCAGCATTAACATTGCAAACTAAAAATCAAAGCATCTGGTAAGCCACGCTCAGCATTGCCAAATACACATAACAGCATCCAAAAGACTATCATATATATTGAAAAAATACATTGAGGATACACACTAAAGAACCCCGAAGACTGGAAAAGATATACATAAGAGCACACATCAGCCTCAACACTACAAAAATGCATGCAAGAATATTACAAAGTTGCTCCTGGTATTTTTAAAGTGAAAAAAAATTACTGACTCTGCCCGTCACAGTCTATGTTAGATCAAAAACACAACATGTTAGGATGGATAGAAGTACTATAAATATTGGGAGAGAAGTTGTCTCTGAAGAAGACATAGACAGGCCTTAGTGGCCTTAGATCTCTTTCTCCTTTTCACCTTGGGGGAATGCTCCTCTGAAATGCTTCCAGCTCCACATGCATGGCCAGTTAGAAAGGCAGAATTGTAGGATCTAAATAAGTGGATGAGACAGTGGAGTTGGGAGGAAGGATATATTAGGAACTGAGGAACCCAGTGGCCACAGTTCACCATTCCCGGCCACTGGGAGCTGCGAGCAGCCGTACCTGCAGATGCTCAGGTAAATAAAGCATCTCGTGACCTGCCAGGGGCTTACCTGAACAAGCCACGAGCCAAGTTTGGGACCCCATGCTCTATATCCTAATAAAGAAGAGAGGATAGAAGCTGAAAAAGTATAGGTTGGAACTGAAGATAAACAATCTAACAAAAAATAATCCCATCCAATTACATCACATGAAAGCAGACAACTAAATATAGACAAATTTTATAAGGGTTGTCTTCAAATGTTAGAAGTCTAAATACTAAGATGGGTGAACTTGAGTGCCTGGTATTATTAAATAAAGATAGTGATGTAACAGGCATCACAGAAACTTGATGGAACTATAGTAATCAATGGTGGTATATCAGGGTACAAAATATATAGGAATAAAAGATAGTTGCACATTTGGGGGAGTAGCACTATCTGTGAAAAAGCAAAAAGAGTCAAACATAGTAATAATCTTAAATGAAAAATCAAACACTACAATAGAATCTCTATGGACAGAAATTCCACGCTTGAATAATAAGAGTATAGCAGAAGGAACATACCACCAATCATCTGATTAGGATGGTGACAGTGACTGTGAAATGCTCAGGGAGACTAGAGAGGCTTCAAAAACAGAAAACCCAATAATAAAGAGGGATTCCCCAACTGTTCACATATTGACTGGGTAAATGTCGCCTCAGGATGGGATTCAGAGATAAAATTTCTAGACATCACTGTTTCTTGGAGTAGTTAGTCCTGGAACCCCACAAGAGGAGAGGCAATTCTTGATTTAAGCCTAAGTGCAGAACACTATTCGGCCCAAGAGCAGAACTACTCAGTAATAGTAATCATAATGTAATTAAATTTTACAATCTTTAAGGAGGAGGGGAAATACCAAAGAAATCCACCACAGAAGCATTTAACTTCTAAAAGGGGAACTACACAAAAATGAGGAAGCTATTTAAACAGAAATTAAAAGTACAGTCACAAGAGTGAAATGCCTGCAAGCTGCATGCCAACTACAGTAAACCTGCCTTAGAGACCACCTCTGAAGAGAAACCACCTATCATGAGTGACTGCTTGCAGAGGCCTTGGAATACTACCACTCTCTGGTGTTCAAACCTTTGAAGAGAGACCACCTCTTACAAGCAACCACTTTTGCTAACTCCCGTAAGTGGTCGCTCTTCGCAGCTTTTACTGTATTTGAAAACATATATACTCCTCACCCAAAAAAAAACAAAACAGTAAGGAGACTAAAAAATGTCACCATGATTAAACCACAGAGTGGTCAGAAGCAAAAAAGCATCCTTTAAAAATTGGAAGTCCAATCCTACCGAGGAAGACAGACAGGAGTAAACTCTGGCAAGTAAAATGTAAAAATATAATTAGGTGGGCCAAAAAATAATTTGAAGAACAACTAGCAAAAGACAAAAAATCAACAGCAAAAAAAAAAATGTGAAGTACATCAAAAGCAGAAAGCCTGCCAAACAAACAATCAGTGCAGCGACTGGATGATCAAGGTGCTAAACAAGCACTCAAAGAAAGAGAACCATTGCAGAGGAGTTAAACAAATTCTTCGCATTGGTCTTCACTGCAGAGAATGTGAGGGAAATTCTCACATCTAAACCATTCTTTTTAGGTGACAAATCTGAGGAACTGTCCCAGATTGAGGCATCCATAGATGAGGTTGTGGAACAAATTGATAGATTAAACAGTAATAAGTGACCAGGACCAGATGGTATTCATCCAAGAATTCTGTAGGAACTCAAATATGAAATTGTAGAACTACTAGTTGTGGTATGTAACCTATCAGTTAAATTAGCCTCTGTACCAGATGACTGGAGGATAAATAATGTAATGCCGATTTTTTTAAAAGGCTCCAGAGGTGATCCTGACAATTATAGCCTAACATCAGTATCAAGCAAGTAGGTTGAACCTATAGTAATGAACAGAATTATCATATATATATATATATATATATATATATATATATATATAAACACAATACGTTGGGGGAAGAGTCAACACTGCTTTTAAATCTAATAGAATTCTTGGAAGGAATCAACAAACATGTGGACAATGGTAATCCAGTCAATATGGTTTACCTGGTCTTTCAGAAAGCCTTTGACAAGGTCCCTCATCAAAGGCTTTTAAGCAAACCAAGCCAAACCAAGAGGGAAGATGGATTAAAACTGGTTAAAAGACAGGAAACGAAGGGCAGGAATAAATGGTCAGTTTTCAGAATGAAGACAGGTAAATAGCACAGCCCCCAAAGATCTGTACTGGGATCTGTGCTGTTCAACATAGATTCATAGAGTCAGATATTAAGATCAAAAGGGACCATTATGATCATCTAGTCTGACCTCCTGCAAAACGCAGGCCACAGAATCTCACCCACCCACTCCTACAAAAAACCTCTCACCTATGTCTGTGCTATTGAAGTCCTCAAATTGTGATTTAAAGACTTCAAGGAGCAGAGAATCCTCCAGCAAGTGACCTGCACCCCATGCTACAGAGGAAGGCAAAAACCTCCAGGGCCTCTTCCAATCTGCCCTGGAGGAAAATTCCTTCCCAACCCCAGATACGGGGATCAGCTAAACGCTGAGCATATGGGCAAGATTCACCAGCCAGACACCCAGGAAATAATTTTCTGTAGTAACTCAGATTCCACCCCATCCAATATCCCATCACAGGCCATATTCATAAATGATCAAGAAAAGGGTCAACTGTACAAAATAACTCAAGATAGTTAAGTCCAAAGCTGGCTGTGAAGAGTTACAAGAGGATCTCACTAAACTAGGTGGTTGGGTAACAAAACAGCAGATGAAATTCAAAGTTGCTAAGTGCAAAGTAATGCACACTGGAAAACATAATTCCAACTATATATACAAAATGGTGGGGTCTAAATTTCCTCAAGAAAGAGATGTTGGAGTCATTGTGGATAGTTCTCTGAACTTGTCTGCTCAACGTGCAGCAGCTGTCAAATAAGCCAACCATTAGGAAAAGGGACAGATAATAAGCCAGTAAAATTCAGAATGCATGCAGTTCTGGTCATCCCATCTCAAAAACGGTATTAGAATTAGAAAAGGTACAGAGAAGGACAAAAAGTTATTAGTGGCATGGAACAGTTTCTGTGTGAGGAGAGATTAAAAAGACTGGGACTGCTCATCTTAGAAAAGAGACGAATAAGGGGGGATAGGATAGACATCTATAAAATCATGAACAGTATGGAGAAAGTGAATAAGGAATTATTATTTACCTCTTCACATAACACAAGAACCAGGGGGTCATTGTAACCCAGTTACAATGAAAGCTTATGCTCTAATAAATTTGTTAGTCTCTAAGGTGCCACAAGTACTCCTTTTCTTATTGTAACCCAGTGAAATGAATAGGCAGCAGGTTTAAAACAAACATAAGGAAGTACTTCACACAACTCAAAGTCAACTTCTGGAACTTGTTGCCAAGGGATGTTGTGAAGGCAAAAATATAACTGGGCTCAAAAAAGAATTAGATAAGTTCATAGAGGATAAGTCCATCAGTGGTTATTAGCCAAGATGGTCAGGGCAACCCTGTGTGGGTGTCAACAAACCTCTGATTGCCAGAAACTGGGACTGTACAACAGGGAATGGATGATTCAATAATTGCCCTGTTCTGTTAATTTCCTCTGAAGCATCTGGCACTGGCCACTGTCAGAAGACAAGATACTGGGCTAGATGGATCATTGATCTTACCCCGTGTAGCCATTCTTATGTTATGGGAACAGTAGAACAGTTTAGGTGGGCAAAGCCTTTTCTCCCACATAGGGCAGCTGAAGAACTACTGAGGGAGGGTCTGCAAACACACAAATGTTGGAGGTGTCCCTCTAAATCCTTCTACTTCCACAGGGCAGTGAGAAGACCTGGAGAGTCAATTTCCTATACCAGCATAGGGGAATCAGGGAATTGGGCCTTCATATCAACATCCTAGCAGCACAGATTTGCTTCCAGCACCAACTGGACAGCCAGTGGAACTAGAGTGAGTCTCTTCCCACCCCCAGACCATAAAACAGTGAAAGGATCTGGGAGACTGTCTGCCTCACTGCTACCACATAAGGCAATAAGAGGGCCTCCAGGGACTCTTTCTCCCCTCCCCTCCAGGGAAGTAAGGGAAGGGGAAGTCTCTCCTCTCCCCCAGGAGGCACTTCAGGGGACCTATGCCAGAACATATGTTTTTCCTCACTCATCCATGGGGCAGTGAGGGGAGGTGGGGCAAGTCCTTCCCTTGCTACCACAGCAGTGAGAGGAGCCTGGGAAGGAGTTTTACCCCTCTGCCCCAGCGCAACGAGAAGCACTAGGGGAGAGAATGGTTTCAGAGTAGCAGTCTCTCTAGGGGAGAGAAGTGTCTCACTAACAGACCCCACGGAAGAGGGGAATCTCTTTTCCTCTTCCCAGAGAGAGGACAGTGAGGGGAGCAGTGGTGAGCCTTTCGTCCACCCCCTCCTTAGCAGAGGAAGAGATGGGGGGCACTCTTTCCTCTCCTGCTCGGGGCTAGCTAAGGGAGAGGGGAAGCCACCTCTCCCGTTCATGGGGTGGTGTCTCTCCTCCTTGCCCCAGCGGGCAGAAAAGGGAGCCGAACTGAGCCCATTTCCTCCCTAGCTATCCGGGAGCCAGCGGGCGGCGCTGTGAGGCGGAGGGACACTCGCCCCTGGAGCGGGAGGGAGGGGTGGCAGGCGGCAGCTTCTGGCCTCCAGAGAAGCAGGAGGAAGTTTCCCGCTCCACCTGTGCACCGCGAGGAGTTGCAGCCTTCTCGCTCCTGGAGCAGGCTCGGGGGGGAGAAAAAGCACCTCCCCGGCCTCTGGGGTCGGCTCACACACGTGCCATGCAAGGAGGGGAGGGGGGTGGAAGCTGCAAGAGTCCTGGGGGCTGGTGGGGCTCTTCACCCGGGCACGCGGGGGGAGGGGGAGCCGGGGGGCCTCTCGGTGCACTGAGGGCTGAGAGGGAGCCTAGGATTACGGTGGGTGTCTCTCCCTAATCGCCCCGGGCGGGGGGTGGCTGGGGAAGGCACTAGAGGAGTTGTCTATGTCCCTGTGATGGCAGGGCGGGGGAGCTGGCGCGTAGCACGTCCTCCCCTCCCGCGGGGTGGCACGGAAAGGGGGCCGAGGCAGGTGCTGAGTCTTTCTACACCCCGCGCGCCCTAGGGAAATGAAGGAGCCCCGCAGAAGCCACTTGGGGGGGGGGGGCGCTGCCCGCCTGTGGGGGGAAAAGGGGGCTAGAGAAGGCTTCCTCCCCCTTTCGGTGGAGCAGTGGGGAAGGGGGGGGACGGGGATCGGGCCCGCAACTGATTGGAAAAATAACAAATGGTTAAGTGAAACCCTTGATTTAAAAAGCCAGAGCAGAAAACTATGCCTGACAAGTGAGATTTGCCCTCCTCTTGGCTGCACGTAGTGGCCGTGCTCATTGCAACGAGCCAGTTTCTGCCAGTGCAAGTGGCCTGTTGGATTGTCCATCAAGAGGGAAATATCAATTCGCCGCTAAGGGAGTAGATTCCCTTCCATCCATCACAAGGCTTAGCAGGTAGCCGCCTAGAAATCAATCACACACTAATAAAACAGACACCACCCTTCTCCCCATCACATTACTCCAGCTCTTTAAGAAAAAAAAAATGTTTGTATATTTCCTGGGCTTTATCATCTGCATCATAATCTTGGGCCACCTAAAATGATCCTTAAACCCACACAGCATTGTAAACGTGCAATCCCACTAAGTATTCATTTATTATATAACTGCAAAATAATATCCTGTTAGTCTGACTCTGATTTCCCTTTCCCAGACACAAAAAGAAAAAATAAATCAGGTTTTTTTCTGACAGTTTGTCTTTAAAAAAAACCACCAAGCTTTACAAATTATATGAGCTACAAAGCTAGGAATTTAAAATTCTCATCAAGTCCATGCTAGACTTTAATACAATAATAATAATATTTGTAAACTGTTCACAAAAATGACAATTATATGGCTGATTTTAGGAGAAATTGCAAGAAAGGTATGTAGATGATTCTGTAGGGAGAGGCACTCATTGCTACTAGAATAAGATGTGCACTTGGTCACATTTATTGCAATATATTAAAGGGATGAAAAAACCTTTTTTGCCATTTTTTTCTTCATTTTCAGCCACTACATAATTTTAGATAGCCATATATAACAATTTTGTTAATCAGAATTAATACACAAAAATCTATTATGGCCATATTCTTGCTTAAGCTTCTCACCTTTCAAATCATTGCATCTGTCTTTCCTCCTCACATGGATTTTACAACATCAAGTCTAGCTGACAGCTGATTACACTGAGGAAAGAGGCAGCCTGGAGAGCTGGAACAGGCGAACGTTTAAGAGGCAAGGGAGAGAGAGAGTCTGCTGCAGTCAGGAAAGGTTTGTGTATTTCTATCCCTCGTCTTTCTGTCGCTCAGCTAGTCTCTCTCAATAAACTGCGAGCCTGGCTCTCTGGTTTGCTAGTCCCTGACTCAACATTCCCAGCATTCCCGAGGAGCTGGGTTTTCATTAGGGCTGAGCAACCTGCCACAAGGGGCAGCAGCAAACTCTTTAATAACAGAGCAAAAAGAGCTCTAGCAGCAGAAGCACGGGCACTGCAAGCCCATGGATTCCCACCCAAGTATTTGTCTCTGTCCACTCATTGCAGATCCAGGGGTTCCATTCTCCCCATCTAATATGTGTGGGTCTGAAAGGAAGTAGGGCTGATGTTATAAGATAGCCCAAAATTAAATAGTTTGCATGCAGAGCCAGTTGTGATTAAACTATTCTCTTGCCTCTATTCAAAAAGCCAACATTTTCAAAGCCACCTGCCTACATTAGGTGTATGTGTGTGTGTGTGTGTGTATATATATATATATATATATATATATATATATATAGGCCAAATTAAGGCTATGCGGGAGGGGGGGAAGAACAAATAGGAAATGAGTTATTTCAACTGCCAAATTAAAAGTTCAAGTATTCAGAGTCCAATTTATTTCACAAGAAATGTATTATGTTGCAAAATGCATAAAGAAACTGATACTTTTATTTATTAATTTATTTTATAAAGACGTGAACTAGGAAAATGTCCCTTAAAAAACAAACAAAACAAACATTCTGTTTCCTAGCTCTAATCACTGACTTTTCATGTTGGGGAATGTACTTTTTCCTTTCTGCTTCTCCCCCCCTTTGCTCACTATCATATTTTTTGTGGTCAAAATTATCATTTATATCATTGTATTATGACAGATTTACCTCAGACTACAGCTTCAAGACTTCTCCTCCACTCCAGGAATTTCACAAATAAATCACTGTCTGCCTCTTTTTAACCATGTTGCTGTAGGCTAATGTCTTCACAGAGCACTTCAGATCTGTGTTTTACTTTATTCCTGGCTCACCCATATATATAGACACTGTTGAACAGCTTGATTGGGACAGATTTTGTGGCATTTCTATAATAAAATATTATGCCCAATGAAGTTGATTTCAGCCAGTCAGATTGCAGACTGATTTAATCCCTGAGTGGTATGACATTTGCATTATCCAAAGCTAGCTGAAATCATTTTCTGTCATGAATATTCATTCAGAGATGTTACTATTCAAGACAATACTGGAATCCAAACAAACAGGACAGGGTGCATAATAAAAGTGTATCGTCCTTTAGAAAATATGACCCTCCTTGATAGGGTGACCAGACAGCAAATGTGAAAAATTGGGGTGGGAGATAATAGGAGCCTATATAAGAAAAAGACCCAAAAATCTGGACTGTCCCTATAAAATGGGGACATCTGGTCACCCTACTCCTTGATGCTTCTAGGTCTTTAGGTAAAAATACAATATGGGACTGAAATCCCCCTCCCCCCCCCGGGCTCAGGACATAACTAGAATAGAGACAGCAAGCATTATCACAATCTGATTGAGTCCAAATTTTACTCTTCAAAGGCTGCATATCTACATGAACAGATCTTTGCTGTAAGTACTTACCAAAAGTATGACTTGGTATAGAATAATGAATGTTCACATGGTCAAAAAACCAACTGGGAAGTGATTCTTCTTTCTAGATTTGAGGATCTATCAAGCCTGTTATCCATGAGGATATACTGACACCGGAAAATATAATTCACCTTCCTGAGTGGCATTTTATAGTAACTTTGCCTTATTTTCAAAAGTTAAATCCTATCCTGTCTACACTAGGGAAATTTCACAAACAATTTTTACTATTGTTAACAGCAGTTTTGCTCTACCATATTAACAGTGGGAGTTTTATTGTAGATGGGTCACCAACTGCTGACAGCATTTTAAGCACTGTGGCCTGATATATCCCTGAGCCAGTGTAGGAAAAAAGCAGCTTCTGGTCTCTGGGGTTGTGAGAGGCCAATTTGGCAACCACGAATTAGACAGTCATCTAACCTAGCTCGGAGCAGAACTAATCATAGCCAACACCCCATCTAGGGTTCCCAATATTGCTAACACCAAAGGGCAAAATTTCCCTAGTATAGATAGGGCTATTTGGTAGAGAACTTCTGGAGATTTCCCCCCTCCCCCCATATATTGTCAACTAGAGGCGGGGGAGGGCGGTGTGTGGAGAGACATTGGTAGAGGGGAAATATGTAGAATTATTAAAGCAAAGAGAGCTGCCAGGATTCTGCAGATACCCTGCATGGGTTGTTAGTAGAGACAACATGGACCCAAACCAAAATAGCAAATCCAAACCTTCCCAATCATTCAGTAAATTCAGACATGAATCTGAGCTTCTTAAATCAGGCCCATTTCTAGTTATTACTCTTTGGTGTTGAGATGTTAATATTAAGAATGAAGGGGAGAAAGCCTGATCAGATGAGTGATCAGCAACTACTTTTTCATATGGAGGAGTTCCTGGTATGACCAGTGAACAAGACTGTTTAGCCAGCTCTTTGAGGGAAGCAGTCAGGATTGCTTTTTATGTTATGTTGTTTAAACATAGCATAGCCTCTTTGCAGCCAGAGCAGCTAGTCAAAGTTCAGGGACCTGGGAATGTTCCATTGGAAGCAGAAATTGATGGAGTCTGGCATTTTCTTTGATGCAATGTTGTTTATATACAAGGAACATACAAAGTCCTACTTCTCTGAACACAGGAAAAACCAAAACAAGAGGAGTAGTTTCTTAGCTTACAGCCCAACCCTCTTTATTCAACAGATTCAATTGCTCTTGTTCTAGGTTTTTCCAGGGTCTCCCTGTGCTCTCTGGCTACTGCTTGGCTATTTTGCTCTTTTGCCTCTCCCTGTCTTCCACTCTTCAAACTCTTGGGGGAGTTCACAACACATTGTGACAGTTATTTTAATTAAAGAGTACATTCACACTCACTCTCAAAGAGGTTTAAACTCAAACCTATAACAAAGTTTCATCCAGCTCATATAAATATATTTATTAACATATCCACATACAATGTAATATGCAATGTCATGATATTTTTATTTTACATAATTTTTATTTTAATATATTTTATACATTTTAGGCATGCTCTGGCATATTTTCTGGTTGGTTTATAAATGATTTTTTTCTGAAGCCCTTTCTGTGTTGAAAATGTAGCAATACCTCATATCTACAATTCTTCATTTACATACCATGTATCAGAGGTTCTCAAACGGTGGGGAACACTCCAATAGTAGGTCATGGAGGAATGTTCAGGGAGGCCAGCAGTAACACCAGGCGGCTTGTGCCAGCCCTCACCGGAAGTGTGGGCAGGGAGCCCCACCTCCACCCCAACTCACCTCAGCAGGCCACCCAGCCTGTGAGTCAGTATCAAAATCCACCGTGGTCGTGCCGATTTCCACTCCTGACATCCTCTGCGCTCAGCACTGGCTCTGCCCCCAGAGACCATCACATGTACCTTCCCCCACCCTGAAAACCAGAGAGGGGAGGAGCAAGTATTGGCCCTGCTCTTGTCATGCAGTATCACTGCAAGGTAGAAGTAGCCCACTGCTGAGGAATCCTTGGCTGTGCCATTGGCAAGTATCTGTGTATTTGAAACTTACAAGTATAGGTAATTTAATTAAAGTTGTGTGAAGGTCTCTGTTAGGTTTATAAGTAGGCTATCGAGCATCCTTTTGCATGTGTCTGCTTTTGTCTGGGCTAGAGGTGTGCAACCAAAAACACAAAATGGGGTGCGGGGGGGGCCTCAGCTCAAAAAGTTTACAAACCACTGATGTATTGGAACCTCGGAAGGTCCAATTGAAATCAATGGCAAAACTCCTGTTGACTTAAATGGGAGCAAGCTTAGGCCCCAAAAATAAAATACACAAAAGAAAAAAGATAAGAAAATCCAGTTTTATATTTTCCTTCCCCATCTCTGTTTCAACTCTGGTTTTAGGAATATGTACCACCTAAAACACAGGGTTGTTTGATGGTATTTTTCTGTTCCATTTTTTTTATTATTATTTAAAAAAATTCAAAACATTATAAAAAGTATAATTTTCTGCTTTTCTTCATCTGCAAAACGTTCTTTTATTCTCACCAGCTCAGTCTCCTCTGCCCTTATCTGTGCCAACAACACTTCAGTAGCAGCTGGCCCCTTTTCATATTTTAGATTATATAAAAATAGTGAAGACAGGAGCTGTTTAGCAGACCTGTTTTTAAATAGGAATTCAAGTGTGAATGGAACATTGTCACTGCTGCTGCATAATTGAAAGCAGTAACAACAGGTGCATGCTTTAAAATAAGAGAAAAAACTGCATTAAAAATTTTGTTCCCATGAACCTTGTCCCTGCCACTTTCATCTGTACCTCCCTAGTGGCTGAGCTGCTTTCAGCTTTCACCTTTTACCATCTACTACAGAAGTTAAATCAGGAGCATTAAATAGCAGCCCATTGTTCTTTTTAAAACACAAAGTCAAAGTTGAAAATGGCTTGGAAAAGAAAAGTAATGCTCCCATTATATAAATGTATAGTGCACAAAAGTTTTTGGTCACAAAGAACAGTGCTGAATTAGAAATAATGCAGCAAAAGGCATGGAGATGATTAGAGACACACAGCAAGCTTCCAAAAGAGACAAAAATATAAAAAGCTAGGGCAGGACTGAGAGGTGTATTTTATTTGACAAGGAGCAAAGTAAAAGGATACAAGTACAGAAGCTGATAGTAGTACAGTATATGCTACACTAGTACAATGAAGGACAACCAATGATCCTATTTATCCTATCTTATAATTTAAAAATAACAAACAAAAATATCAAGGTGACGCACTTGATAAGTTCAATTTAAATGATGCTGATAATTAATCTCTGGAACTCACTGTCACAAGGTATTATTGAGGCAAAGACCTTCATGAATATTTAGAGGAATACACATTTTTATTGAAAAAATAGAGTCTGCAATTACATTAGTTAGGAAAGAAGTTATGATTCATAATATCAGCTGATTTCCAGCTATAATAAAGAAGGAATTTTGCCTTTATGGTACAGTACTGCACAATTGGTTAGGTGTGAAGAGAGAAAGAAGAGAATGTATGTGTGTGCCTGCATGTGTGTATACCCATCTTTTCATCAGATATAGGCCACTATTGGAGGCAGGATACTAGATGGACCATTAATGTGGTCTAGTCTGCCAGTGTTTAAAATTTTTTAGAAACAAATATTGTTTTTTATTGATTAAACAGGAAGAATGCACAATGAAGTAAAAACAAAAACTATGTAAAATGTGCATACAGATAACAGACTTGGATTATACTCTTAAAAAGAAAAAAATGACCAGAGGAGTTCTTCCCATTGCATAAAGCCTACTTTGTGCCATTTATGACAGACCATGCATCCTGTTAATAATGCATTTTGTGTACTTTTAAATGTACGAAAGAGACCAAATTAGAGGGAGAGGAGAATTACTGTCACATAAGTATACTTATACTCGTGGAATTAAAAGTAGAAGAAGAGCAGCACAACTTTAACTAGAGGTGTACAAAACGGATTTGTATATCTAACTAAAATTATTTACCAGGAGATGGTGACCAGATATTCATTAAGAGCCTGATCCAAAGCCCAGTGAAATTCCTGGGAGTTTTTTCCTTAATTTAAATGGATTTTGACTCATGTTTTAGTGGCCTAATCCTGAAGAGGTGCTGACTGCTGCAGTTCTCTGGAATGAGACAAGATGCTCGGGTGGCTCTGAAGAGTTAAAGAGATGGGGGGGGGAAAAGCCAGAATTGTGAGACCAGTGTAGCCAATAGTAATCATATGGAATCACATGTGGACTGGAAATGCTATGTACTGCATTTTGATTAAAATAAGGCTCATTTAAAAGAGTTTAAATATGAACTGTGGCTGTGGTTTTGCTGGTAAAGGAGCTCTTCTGCTTCCCCTTAATCAATACAGAGGCCTAGAAATGGTAGTTAACTCTGATTGTTGGAGACTATTTCTTTACCCTGTACACAAGAGATACTTCACACTTTGTTATCCTTAGGCAAGAGCTAATCCAATGTTGTCACCTTGGTTTCCAAAATTATTAGCTTTTTTTAAAAAAAAAAAAAGCCAGTGTGGCATTTAGGGACCACTTTAGCTCATGTTTAAAGAGTATGAGGAAAAGATGTTACTCAGGATGTATGTGAAAAGGAGTTATTGTGGAATTCACTAGAAAATGTACTGTAGAATTAACTTCCTTGTTTTTGTGCTTTTATTGATAACTGCATAATCAAATGGGTTTATTTTGCACCACATCTTACTTAAATTAGAAATAAAACTACTCTAGCGTGTGCTCCTGGTTTTACTGTGAACAGCAAAACCATTTCATAGTGAAAATAGTCAGTTCTAAAGCTCTCTTGAGTACCGTGTCCAAAAATGTGGTTATTAATGGGCATTCCCATAACATATTCCATATGTAACCCTTCTGCCCGTCAGAGTTGGCAGCAACAAGGGCCGGGTTCAGTATCTAGGAGTTCCGTTCCAACAACACAATAACATGATGCAAAACCAGCTCAAGCCACCACCCAGTGACCTGGGACAAATATATACCACCCCACCTAGGCGTCTCTGCTCTGCCAGCTGCTCCGCTCCACCAGCCGTCCCATGAGCCACTCCAGCCATCCCGCAAACTGCTCCACTCCGTCAGCTGCTCTGCTCCGCCAGCCATCCCGTGAGCCGCTCCAGTCATCCAGCAATATATCTTCAGGCCCTCCACTACTTAACACAGCACTCAGTGACTTCAGCTCTTAGTAATTTTAGCTCTTTAGTGATTTCAGCTTGTAGTAGGGGAGCCTCAGTGCTGGTACACCATTGGCCCATAGTGAATTCAGCTTAGCAGCCTGTAACAAGACTCCTAATGGAACCAAAATTAGCTCTGATATTCCAAAGTGGAAAGAGGAGAAGGTGCAATTGGTGTTTCAGACCCTCACCAGGGGCCATACCACCAGGTACTAATGCCTATCCCCAGCCTCTCTCCATTCACTGGGTTTTGGAACCCATGACCCTGGCCTAGCGAGTGCTGCTTAGTTGATAGCGAGTCCCTCCATCATAACAAAAGGTCAAATACAGTTCCGCTGTCCTTGATTCACATAATCAGGATAATAATAATCCTGCCCTTCCTGCCCCAATAACAGAGAAACTGGGGCTCCTACAGCAGCCAAAGTGACCGTCTAGGTTGGGTCGGTGTGCCTGTGCAAATGAGATCCTGAAGTTCTTTTCCACAACTCACCACCATATGTCAAAGTAGAGCTCATCCTGACTCTGCTAACACATAAATCTGAACATCTCCTACTCTAGTTCAAGTTCAGGAGGCCCTCAAGGATATCTTGGGAAAATCTTGAATTGAATTGAGTTATCATAGAGATCTAATAATTGAATCAATGACACTTTATATATTGGTTGCATCTATTTTCACGGGAGAGCTAGGGTAGCAATATTGACTATGGACAGTATTTCCTGCTCAGTGACTGAATGCTGCTGCTAGCTCTGACAACCTGTGCACTCCCAGACCCTGAGTAAAAAATTTCAAAAACACCTAAGGCCTATTTTCAAAAACAACTTAGACGTTTAGGAGCTTATGTCTCATTGAAAGTCATGGGATTTAGGCCCCAAGGCCCATTTCTTCAAAGATGTTTAGGCACTTAACTCCCATTGGTTGAGGATCTGGGCCTAAGTGCCTAACTCATTTTTGAAAATGGGACTTCGGTATAGAGGTGCATGGAGGTAAAATTTTCAAGAGCTCCCACCATCTCATCCCACATGAATAATCTCTTTTCTATTCCCCAGTTGTGTGCAGCCAGGGAGCAGGAGCTCCTTCCCTGTGTATCTAGACCAGTGAGAGAAATAAATTAAGAAACAAACTGAAAAAAAAAATTGGCCCAGGCAGAAATTTAACCTTCCAGGTGCTTTAATGCATTAGCTATTGTGCACTAACCTACAGTAACAATGTGCTGGTTGACTAACCTGATTCTTGACAATCTACAACAGAGTGGCAAGAAGTCACAAGTGGATCCATGCACAGGTATGGAGATTAGAAACATATAGGCTGGCCTGGCTAGCAGCCGTGCTAGGTATCCTGCCCAGTCACTGACCTTACATGGGAGAAATAGTACTCATGCTAATATCTCAGAGCTTCCATATTTATAGTAATTGGACCTGTTACCTTGCATCTTGGGTAGTCATTGACAACAATTAAATGTAGGTGTGAAGTGTTACTATTCTAACTTGGTAGCATTTTACATCCATTTTGCATTGGTTTAAGTGACTATAAAAGTCAAGGATAATGGAGAAGCAGGCCAATTTTATCTAAAATATTACTCCAGCCAACTTGTGATGACTGTTTACCTGTGTTTTTACACCCAATCCATCCCCCTAATATTCCTAATGAGTACATTTTCATCAAAATATAACAAGTTCCACATGGTTTTGATACAGAGCTATCCAACATGTCTGCTCAGGTTCAATCAAAATATTTTAAAAACATTGTCAACTTGTAACACTCACCTCTTGATCACCTCCTGCTGATGCTGTAGTCCTTCTCCCACTCTTGGTTGTCAACCTCAGTTGGTGGGTCTTCAGGGGCTCAGCATGCTGGACAATTCACACAGTGAAGAACAGATCACTTCCAGAGTAGTAAAAAAGAAAAGGAGTACTTGTGGCACCTTAGGATTAACAAATTTATTTGAGCATAAGCTTTTGTGAGCTACAGCTCACTTCATCGGATGCATTCGGTGGAAAATACAGTGGGGAGATTTATATACACACACAGAGAACATGAAACAATGGGTTTTATCATACACGCTGTAAGGAGAGTGATCCCTTAAGATGAGCTATTACCAGCAGGAAGGCCGGGGGGGGAGGAGGAAAACCTTTTGTGGTGATAATCAAGGTGGGCTATTTCCAGCAGTTAACAAGAACATCTGAGGAACAGTGGGGGGTGGGGTGGAGGGAGAAATAACATGGGGAAATAGTTTTACTTTATGTAATGATCCATCCACTCCCAGTCTCTATTCAAGCCTAAGTTAATTGTATCCAGTTTGCAAATTAATTCCAATTCAGCAGTCTCTCCTTGGAGTCTGTTTCTGAAGTTTTTTTGTTGAAGGTTAGCCACTCTCAGGTCTCTAATCGTGTGACTGGAGAGACTGAAGTGTTCTCCGACTGGGTTTTGAATGTTATAATTCTTGATGTCTGATTTGTGTCCATTTATTCTTTTACGTAGAGACTGTCCAGTTTGACCAATGTACATGGCAGAGGGGCATTGCTGGCACATGATGGCATATATCACATTGGTAGATGCGCAGGTGAACGAACCTCTGATAGGGCCTAATCACATCAGCCACACTAGGTGCCTTTACCTCCACCCATTACCTTTGGGTTAAAGTTCCCAGGTCCTCTTCCCCATCCCTGCTCCAGGAAATACACCCACTCAAGCTCCTTTTGGCCACAGAGAAGCACCCTTGCTCACCCCTGTAGCTCCTTTTATCTGAGCCTGCTGGGCTTTGATTGGCTTTTCCCATCCAGCTTTTCTAGGCAAGCCTGGAGGACCCCCACTTGATTGCTCCTTTTCTGGGGATGGGTATAGTAGGACTGCAGAGCCTCCAACAGAGGGCCATGAAGGGCCAGATACACCCCATCAAAGAAGCTTAGCAAACTTTTTACTAAACCTGAGCTGAGTTTAGAGTTTGTAAACAACTGTTGAGTTTCCCCTAGTTTCAGGGTTATGCAGCTCTAGTTAGAATGGCACAAAACATTTCTTATTTTGTTTTTATTTTGTTATGTTACTTTTTCAGATATAAGGTGTGCAATATAATCTACAAACCCACACAGGCACACTAGAGATTTCTAGCTGAGCTTATACATTTTTGCTTTTTTTTTTCCATTTAAAATCTAATACCAGATTTAAAGAAATCTAACATTTTAATAGGCTGGACAGTTTATACTCATTTAAAGTTCATATTTTCTGCAATGTTAATAAAATATCTCCAAGCTTTTAATTTTTAGTATAGCTAAAAGCATTTCCCAGGTGATCTGTTAACTTTTGATTGCATTGTATTCCATTCCTGTTGGTTCTGAAAAATAAAAGAGCTACTTAATGCTAAGGGCACATGCCATGCTAAATAAGCAGTCATTCATACTCTGCTTCATGAAAAGTAAACAAAATTAAAATCTAAGTTTAGCAGAATCCATTTACGCTGCTATGATTAAATATCTATAAATATTTCTGCCATCATCGATTTCCATGAGTTTACAAATATACTGTGGAATTATTTTCTTTGCTTAAAGCTTGGCCAACACAATTTAACACAACACAGATTCATACCTGTTATAAGTGGGTGCAACTCCATTGAAGTAAATAGTCCAGAGTCTATGGTCCAGATGAGATGCACTCAGCACAGGACCTAAGGTGATGGGAAGATTTGGATTTATGCTGCCTTCACTGTTCTCTCCTCCTGAGGCCTGTTATATGCAACTCAGGCTACCATGCAACTTAGAGCCTTAGGGCTGCTCTAACTTACACCCAGCTGCTGATGGCTTCAACCAGCCATTCTGGCAGATGTAGACTGTCAGAGTGCAGTGGTGCTTCAATCATGCTGCTTTTCCTAGGTCTATGCCATGTGTGAGGGGAAACCCCAAGAAGTCATTTTAAACTGGCTTTCAGCTAGATCATAAGGGTGAACGGAGGCCAGTCTATTTAAACAGGCATGTAAACTGTGCCTGTCACTCTAATGTTTGAGTACTTTATAAAAATATCACACCCAGAATTTCCTCCCTGCTTTCCCCAATAGAGTTTTATATCAATGTTGAATTGGGTCCTAAGACCAGAAGACTGATTTGTATCATATGTAGCCATTTAAAGCTGTGCAGAGTGAGTGTAAGGAGCTATTAATGAACTATTTACTTAAATTAAGTTAAAATGGATAAAGCAAAATACTATATATCAAATATTTGAAATAAATTAGAAAATCTTTGTTTCTATATGTATCAGTTCCAGTTAATTTCTGAAGCCCTTACAAGTATAAAATTCCCATTGACTTAAATTAACTATGTGTAAATGCTACAAGACCAGGTCCTCAGTGATGATACAGTCAAGTTCTAAGTCATGCAGTTTTACTGTGTGCTATACAGCTGAGAAGTAGTGAATAAATTGCTTTATTTTTCTAACTCCCTTCATAAAGTTATTTAAGCAATCACCTGACCTCTTTGTCTAAAGAGAGATTCATACTTCTACCGAGTAAGATGTTTGTAAATATTTTTAAATGAGTTTCCAGACTCTAGATTCCCATTAACAATGACCGTATTGGCACCATGTATCACAAAGGACCTGCTTCAAAGTCCATTGAACTGCATTCAGTAATGTAACAGTGGCAATTCTATGACTTAGCATTAAGGATGGTAGATGGGATGACAAAATGTTTTCCTATGGGACAAAAAAAGCCACAATCACTCCTTTGCTTTCAGTAGTAATATTTAAAATACTGTAGATGAAGTGATCTGATCCATTTCAAAGTGGTAAGTTATCAGTTTAGTACCGTCTGAATTAATTTAAATGTTAATAATAAATAAATACATTACTAATATCGTCCAGAGAACACAGGGTCTAATGGTTAAAGCATAGAATAAAGTCAGAAGATCTAAATTCTGTTCCTGCCTCTTCCTGTCTTCATAACAATTAAGTTATGAGGTTTCCGCTGCAAAATCCTATCTCAGCACCTCATCGTGGTGTAGCGGTGACCCTGGCCATCTGACAGCTATGGTAGTGGGGCGTATGTCCTGGCAGGTCTAACCATGCTAGAAAGGTGTCGGACTACCCAATCCAGGGAGGGGGATTGCTCTCTCAGAGAAAAGAGCGCTTTTCCTTCTCCTTAGAGGTTGAAGGCTAGTTAAGCTTGAGGAGGTACACATCCCTGCCTGCCCAGCCAATGGAATGGCTTAAAGTCAACTGCTAAAACAACATGAGTAAATGGGCCTCAGTTCCCTGTGCGTCATCAAACCATTCTTCAGTGGCGGAGCGGAAATCAAGCAACGAGAGGTTGCTAAAAATGTCAGGTGCTAGGCCAACATGGAAAAGGACAACCCTCGCTGTGTGTACTTACAATTATAGGTTGCTGGTGAGAAGGAAATGTTAAACCATCTGATGGAAGAGAAGAAAAGGATAAGATGCGACATCTTTGGTGTCTGCGAAACCCGACAAAAGAAGGTGTTGGAAGTCAACTGGAAGGATGGAAGCGCTGTGAGGCTCAGATAGGGAGATAGTGCTAGAAATATTGGAGGAGTCGGATTTATCATCAGTAAGGATTGGTCTTCGAAATTCATATCATGCCAGCTAATATCACGTTAACGGTGTGCTGCATCTTCAGACGAAGTCAAAAGCTACCCTAAAGGTCATCCAGGCCTATGCTCCTGTCAGTGTTCCTTCCCCACTCTGAACTCTGGGGTACAGATGTGGAGACCTAAATGCAAGACCCCCTAAGTTTATTTTTACCAGCTTATGTTAAAAACTTTCCCAAGGCACAAATTCCACCTTGTCCTTGAACAGTATGCTGCCACCACCAAGTGATTTAGACAAAGAATCAGGGAAAGGACCACTTGAAGTTCCTATTCCCCCAAACTATCCCCCAAGCCCTTATACCCGCTTTCCTGGGGAGGCTTGAGAATAATATCCTAATCAATTGGTTACAAAGTGAACACAGACCCAAATCCCTGGATCTCTGGACACTGAAAAAAAAATCAATCAGTTCTTAAAAGAAGAATTTTATTAAAAAAAAACAAAACATAAAAATCTCCTCTAAAATCAGGTTGGAAGATAACTTTACAGGGTAACAAAAGATGCACAAAACACAGAGGAACCCCCTCTAGCCTTAGTTTCAAAGTTACAACAATACAGGAATAAACCTCCCTCCAGCAAAGGGAAAATTCACAAGTTGAGAAAACAAAGATAAACTAATACACCTTGCCTGGCTGTACTTACAATTTCTGTAATTTGAGAGACTGGTTCAGAATGGTTTGGAGGACATGGATTGATGTCCAGTCTCTCTTACTCCCAAGAGCAAACAAACACAGAAACAAAGAACCCAACACAAAGCCTTTCTCCCCCACCCCAGATATGAAAGTATCTTTTGTCCCCATTGGTTCCTTTGGTCAGGTGCCAACCAGGTTATATGAGCTTCTTAACCCCTTACAGGTAAGGAGGAATTTTAGGCTACCCTTATGGTTATGACAGCTCACACAAGTGCAAGTGAGGACAAAGAATTGGAAGAATTCTACTGAGAAAGAGCCCTCATGCAAAAGTCCATTTACACTGTCATGATGGGAGATTTCAGCACCAAGGTTGGGCGAGGGAAAGCTGGAGAAAAGTTCATAGGAAGATATGGCAGTGGCAAAAGGAAAGAAAGAGGAGAAAGGTTGGTAGCGATGGCAGAAATGAAAGAACTGTACATGGCAAACATCTGGTACAAAAAGAAGATCGCAAGGAGGTGGACGTGGATCACACCAAACGCAAAAAGCAAGAACAAAATCGACTATATTTTAGTCAATAAAAGGCGCATCGTCCAAGATGTCTCTGTGGTGCTGCAACACTGGCAGTGACCATCGCCTGCTTAGAGTGAAGTTGCTTTTTGATGAAGCGGTGGAAAAGAAGGCACTACAGATGGCAAACAGAAAACAGCAGCTGAAGAGTTCGATGAAGCAAAGCTGAAGAAATCGATTTCTGGGTTTGACTGGAGCCAGACAGAAAAGTGTGATGAGGACTATAGTATCTTTGCTGACAAGCTGAGATGTTGCATAAAAGCATCTGAAATCGAAAAGCCGAAGGAGGCAAAGGGAAGAATTTCGAACGAAACAAAAAGCTTGTTGGCAAAGCAGAGAAACATGAAAAGGAGCTTGGATAACAACCTCGAGTACTCCATTCTGTGCAAGCTTATATGGTGGAAACTGAAGGATGACTCTGAGAACTTCCAGAAAGAAAAGTGCCTCAAAACAGATGAATCACGCAAGAGCCTCAGGACATGCAAGTGGGAATTGACGCAGTATAGATTGAGTGTAACAGCATTGAAGAACAAGGATGGAGAGACAGTAAATTGACAGAGCAGGGATGGAGGAGGTCTGCAGGGACAGAGGAGGTCTGCAGGGACTTCTATACAGAACTGTTCAAATCAAGAATCAATGTTCCTCTCCCAATGCTCCAAGAGTCAGAAGAACGCATCCCCCCAATAACTCAGCAAAGTCCGAAGCTCACTACACCAGATGAAGAAGGGAAAAGCTCCAGACAAAGATGGAATAATGTCAGAAATTACTTCTGCAGGAGGCAAAGAACTTTGGAAGGCCCTCGCTTTAAGATTCAGTCAATATCTTGAAGAAGGAAGAATACCATCAAGCTGGAAGGAGTCGAATACCATCTTGCTGCACAAGAAGGACGATCGAGAAAATCTTAAGAACTACCGCCCTATATGCCTGCTCTCTCACATCTACAAGCTCTTTACAAAGGTGATAATGAACTGACTCTCGCAGAGTCTGGATGAACATCAGCCGAGAGAGCAGGCAGGATTCCGGAGAAATTTCAGCATGATCGACCATATATTTACCCTTAGCCAGCTCCTAGAAAGAGCGAGGGAATACAAACTTCCACTGTGCATTGCTTTCGTCAACTATGAAAAAGCCTTCGATAGCATCGAGTTTAAAGCAATTTAAAGGCACTCACAGAGCACGGCATTAACATGCAGTACATCAGTTGGTTGAAGGAAGTGAATGCTGGATGCACAACAGACATTACTCTCCTCGAAACACCCCTCTGCATCCCAAATCGAGAAAGGCGTGAAGCAAGGAGATATGATTTCAATGAAACTATTGACCACCTGCCTCAAAATGGTATGAACAAGATCAATTGGAGGAGTGGTGTCAACTTAAACGGAGAACAATTATCTCATCTCAGATTTGCGGACGACATCGTGCTAATTGCCGAAAGCACCAACCAACTTCAGAGCATGCTACGAAGACTCAACAAGAAAAGCAGTCAGATCGGCCTGAAAATGAACCTCTGTAAAACGAAATATATGTGATCAGACGTCTTACGACAAGCCCGAATAACAACAGCAGGAGAAGAAATTGAAGAAGTGGAACAGTACATATATTTGGGCCAAGAAGTCAATATGCGCCAAGAGCTGAACGGAGACCTCTTGCGAAGGATTCAGGCAGGATGGTGTGCATTCAATTCCATCATGGACATCCTCAAAGGAAATATTGACAAGACCACAAGCACAAATATCTTTAATTCAACAGTGCTGCCAGCCATGTTGTACGGCAGTGAAACGTGGGCACTGACTAAGAGAAAAGAGCAGCGGCTGTTAGTAGCTGAAAGGGCAATGTTGGGAATCTCCCTTCTGGACTGTATCCCAAATGAAATGAACAGAGAACGCAGTGGTGTGAAAGATATTGTCATGGAAAGCAGACATAGTAAGATGCGATGGGTGGGCCACACAGCACGGCTCATGGACAATCGGTGGACCGCAATCATAGCTGAGTGGTATCCGCAAGAACAGAAAAGACCACCCAGCCGGCCTCCAAGAAGATGGGAAGATGACATTGTTAAATGTTTCGGACAAAGGTGAAGAAGAAAGGCGAGAGTGCGAGAAGAATGGCGGACATGTTGTGATTGGCGCAGTCTTAACGACAGCTGAAGACTGATCGATCCAGGTGATCCAGGTTATGAGGTTTAATTCACTAGTGCTTGTACTAGTGTTTAGGAAAGCATTATAGAACAACAAATCTATAGCTACCCTGCCTGAACTCTCATATTCTAAAACACAGACTAGAAAATGACATATCTGATAACCTATAGCTATATCTGTTAAACTAACTAAAGCCTTCTAATGATTGCTGAAATGGAAGAGATGTCTGAGAGGAAAGGATATGCCAGTTGTGGAAGGACCCATTGCCAAAAAGAACAGACATATTTTCTTTCCCTCCCTTATCCCATTCATCCTCTTAATTCTTTTACTCCATTTTCCATATCTCTTCCTATTCCTTTATCTGTGCCTCAGCCATTCAGAACCAAACTCTTAATTGAAAGGCTCTCTTCCCATTCTCTCAGCCTGGGCTGCTTCTGTACTTCTATCTAGGCACCCACTGAGAGTCCCCATCAGTACCTGTGCTGTGGCTGAAGGAAGCCTACTTACAGGATGTGTAGTGGTTGACAAGGCTTCTCCCCTGTCTGAGGCGTATTTAGGCCCGCCGTTCAAGAATCAGTTCAGTGCTACCACTAAAATGTCTTTTTCACATCCCTCTCCTCTGAGTTCTACCTTCTCACTCGCTGCCTTCCCCATTATTTGATCCAGTAGTACCAAGAAATCTTGCTTCTCTCACCTTCTTACTAGCCGGGCACTCCCATCTCCCACTCAGAACTTGACATCTGGCTTCAACCCCATATTATTTCAGCCAGTGTTGCTAGCAAAACTTCTAACCTCTTGCCATCTCCCCAAGTCATTTGCCTGGGGGCAAATGGGTAGTCTTGCTAGCCCACTGGGGGAAGGGAAAAGGAGTAGTGTCAAAAAGTGCACTTATGCCATCCCAGCTCAATACAAGTCTGATAATTTCTAGCAGACTAAAATCTAGGGGCATTTCTTATGCACAAATGTATCTGGTGTGAGGATATGTGTGTGTGGAGAAGGCAGTTCTCATGAAAGAATTCTTCCAAATTCAGGCACCAATCTTGCTGAGATCCACTTAATAAAGTGCTGTTTTGGACAGTAAAATTATGACAGTAGTTGATGTCTTTTTTAATTTTGTGGGCTGCTTCCTCTTTGAACTGTTTTTTCTCAAGGTTCTTGGGGAAAAGTAAGGTACAGCCAATATCGCTGACTTCACTTTGCAAGCTACAGACCAACTCTGATTTATATATAAAATATGCTGCTGTAATTTTAGCTCCTTGAAGAATTCCCTCATAATTTACCTTTCCTTCCACACACCCACACTTATTTTTAGGAAGAAAACCCATCCCCTTCTGACAACATGGACAGGAGTTTCAGAATGAGAAGGCACTTGTACAGCTTGCCAAAACAGCAAAGAATAGTTACAAGCAGCCATTGCCCTGCCCTGCCTCCCTGCCAAGAAGTTTGCCATCTAAAGACAAAGCTGGAGAGAAGCATGCAAGCTCTTGTCAATCTGACGGTTAAGGAGAAGCAAAGAGACGCACCAGTACCCCTCAATCTGGCAGATGGGAAGAAAGGCAGGAAAAAAGCACCACTTATTCCCTTTTCAGTACATAAAATGGGATGAGGGAAGCAGGGGAAAAAGTATCTAGGTGCACAGTCAGATCAGCCAGCCAAATCAGAGCAAGGAAACCAGGAGAGGTACCCATGAGAACCCTCTAATTAAGTCTGCCAGCCAGGGGTGAGAAGTAAGGAGAAACACAAAATTTAATAAATCTGCCAACCATTGGAGATGGGGGAGAGGTGAGGAGATGCCTCCCTAGTAAACCTTCATTCCTCTATATTGAAAACATTTTGGGATCCTCAACGATGAAAAGCACTTCATGGTGGGGCAGGCAGTGGAATGGTTTGACATGCTGTTCTGGATTCATTCTGAAATCTTCAGACTAATTGGAAAGCAAATATGTAGAGCAAGAAGCAGACAGGCAAAGCATATGTTACAGCATTGGTAGCTACTGTGAAGGGGAGAATAAATGTATTATTCACTGAAGTATAGCTCAATTAAAAGGTTTTTATAAGCCACAAAAGATCAGGCTACAATATGGAGAATCATTTCCTGAACCCTGGAGCAGACTGTGTTACAGTATCAGTGTTGCAATGAGCATCGTTTGCAATCATCTTTAATATAAATGGGGCAATCAGAGCCCCACTAAGACAAGACAGGTGGCAATAATTATAACAGCAATATTTTTAGTAAGCCGTTGTCTACTTCTTGTCTAACTGTGTTGATTTTCCAAGATGTTCCATGATGTCCAATATTCTTTATTTCCATTCTATTGCCTTTTTTTAATACTATGAAAAAGTGGCCATGGAAATGTGTAAAAACCCTATATGAATGTAAATATTTTGAATGAATGAATATTTTGCAATGAATTGCTTTGTTTTTGTTGTTGAAAGCCCTTTGCAGGGTTAAAAGCCCAAACAGACCTATTGCCTGAACTTGACAGACAAGAAAAACCAACTAAAAATAAGAGGGAATTGAAGCTATTTTTTATTGTCTACACTGAGAAAGAGACAAGACAGAAAGACTATAAACAGGAAAAGCTAGGTATTTGGGATTTTTACAATTCTTTCAATTGTAATAATCTAAGGTGTTATTAGTCTGAGGTAATTTCCTCTCCTAACATAGGCATTTCATGTATTGTAAGTGAAGAATGATACAGCAACAGAAATATTTTAAACTAGAGATTTTCTTAATGCTGTTTCTTCTAATACTGCTCATCTCTTAGCATAAAACAGTTTTTATAAGGGGACACACAAATCAGTTTAACATCATTTTTGCTCAGGAAAGCATGTGTGGTGCATTTGTTCTCTGCTGCCCAAAATGTGCTAAAAATTATTCATTTTATTTATATTATCTGTGACCCAAATCCTGCAATCTTTCCTCAGTCTTTGCTTAGGAAAAGAACTCACACTGAAGTCACTGAGTCAAATTGCAGATAGCTTTACTGAAGTCAATGGTGTTCTGTCAATTTACACCAGCTGGGTATTTGGTCCAATGAGTTTTGCTTGAAAACGGAGTGTAGGTGTGGGCCCTATCTATTTATATAGCTTTCTAGATATATAGGGTATTTTTATAGCTGCTAAAATGTATTTTTAGTAGGGCTGTCAAGCGCTTAAAAAAATTAATCACACTGTTCAATAATAGAATAGCATTTATTTAAATAGTTTTGGATGTTTTCTACATTTTCAAATATACTGATTTCAATTACAACACAGAATACAAAGTGTACAGTGCTCACTTTATATTTATTTGATTACAAATATTTACACTGTAAAAAACAAATAGTATTTTTCAATTCACCTAAGACGAATACTGTAGTGCAATCTCTATCACAAAAGTTGAACTTACAAATGTAGAATTATATAAAAAAACTGCATTCAAAAATAAAATGTAAAACTTTAGAGCCTACAAGTCCACTCAGTCCTACTTCTTTTTCAGCCAATTGCTCAGACATACAAGTTTGTTTACATTTGCAGGAGATAATGTTGCCCACTTCTTGTTTACAGTGTCATGTGAAAGTAAGAACAGGCATTCACGTGGCACTGTTGTAGCCGGCATTGCAAGATATTTATGTGCCAGATGCACTAAAGATTCATATGTCCCTTCATGCTTCAACCACCATTCCAGGAAACATGTTGAAGACAAGTTCTGCTTGATAATGATCCAAAGCAATGCAGCCCATCGCATATTCATTTTCATCATCTGAGTCAGATGCCACCAGCAGAAGGCTGATTTTCTCTTTTGGTGGTTCAGGTTCTGTAGTTTCCACATCGGAGTATTTCTCTTAAGACTTCTGAAAGCATGTTCCACACCTTGTCCCTCTCAGATTTTGGGAGGCACTTCAGATTCTTAAACCTTGGGTCGAGTACTGTAGCTATCTTTAGAAATCTCACATTGTTACCTTCTTTGCATTTTGTCAAATCTGCTGTGAAAGCGTTCTTAAAATGAACAATGTGCCGAGTCATCATCTGAGACAGCTATAACATGAATATATGGCAGAATGCGGGTAAAACAGAACAGGAAACATACAATTCTCCCCTAAGGAGTTCGGTCACAAATTATTTCACACTTTTTTTTTTTTTTAAAAAACGAGCATCATCAGCATGGAAGCATGTCCTCTGGAATGTTGGCCAAAGCATGAAGGGTCATACAAACATTTAGCATATTTGGCATATAAATACCTTGCAATGCCGGCTACAAAAGTGCCATGCAAACGCCTGTTCTCACTTTCAGGTGACACTGTAAATAAGAAGCGGGCAGCATAACTCCCGTAAATGTACACACACTTGTTTTTCTTAGCGATTGGCTGAACAAGAAATAGGACTGAGTGGACTTGTAGGCTCTAAAGTTTTACATGGTTTTGTTTATGAGTGCAGTTATGTAACAAAAAAAATCTACATTTGTAAGTTGCACTTTCATGATAAAGAGATTGCACTACAGTACTAGTAAGAGGTGAAATTAAAAATACTATTTCTTTTATCATTTTACTGTGTAAATATTTATAATAATAAAAATAATAATATAAATGAGTTCTTGTACACTTTGTATTCTGTGTTGTAATTTAAATCAATATATTTGAAATGTAGAAAACATCCAAACATGTTTAATTTCAATTGGTATTCTATTGTTTAACAGTGATTAAAACTACTTTGGGCAAATTACTGTAAACATAAATGACAGGATTTACTCCATAGGCAATCCTGTTATGAAAGAAAGAGATTGTATGCATGTTATTTTATTTTAATTTAAGTGATAAAGTGAAGAAGTAAGGTTAATATTTGCAATCAAACATGTTTATGCTATCAAGTTAGTAAAATACATATGTGCTGAAAGAAGCAGTAAATAAAAAGAAATGAAACCAAGTAGTGTGTTTATAAGGACACTTGACCACGGAGTGGAATAATCAGAAATGTAATGTTTGGTTAATAATACACAGACTTAGCTCAACCATATATACTAAGGTCCTACCATTGTTGTTCAGCAAGATTAACAGACATGGAAGATTTATACAGTCCTTCTGGCCTGCTGGAGAATAACAGTTCCAGAATTGACTGCATTGTATAATGGACAGTTAAAGAAGTTTAAAGAACATCACAGAATATAGATGAACTTTGTATAAATTATATGAATTTTAAAATGAACACTTCAGCAGCTAGCAGAGTATTGATGGAGAAACTGCAACTTGAGCAAGCTTAACTGCAAAAGGGGCAAGGGATGCACCACAGAAGGGCTCCCAGAAAGCAACTTGCAGAGATAAGTTGCTGACCAGAGTAAATCGGCTGGTGTTCAAGGTTTGTCCCAAGAGGGTTGTACCAACATTTATGGCCAAATTTTTCTTACACAGGCTGGTGTGGCAAGATATGTTTCATAAAGAGACTAGAAAAAAATCCAGTTCCAGTTGCACTTGTTTGATGTCTCTTCCCTGATTGCATGGTGAGAGAGGATGACCTTTTGGCTGAACATTTCAAATCTTTGAAAGAAATGTGGGTCACTAACTGATTGGTTCATGCTATCACCTCCAAGAAGAGAAACAAAGTTGGACCACCAAGCAGAAATAGGATAAAATGACCCATTTCCTTCAGTATATTTCTTTCTGAAATCCAAAGACACTTGCCAGGGAGAAGACTGCGGTCCTGGGCTGCCCTCCTGGGAGTTCTCCTGGTGACATTAAAGATCTGTTTTGGATAGGCACCTTTAAGTGTCTTTCTACTTTCCAGCAATTCAGGTGGCCCACTAGTGCACCAGGAAATGACTATAGTCATGTCTGTCCTTTGCTCCACCTGTGTTTGTTCACAGCCAGAGCAGATACTGCAATAACTGAGCTGAAAGCTGACAGGTGAGTAAAGATCTGGTGATAAGTAACACACAGGACTTTGATGTGGGTCATCACCCAAGAGAATCAACTCACCACTTCCTGAAGCTGACTACCCAACTGGTAAGAAAATGTGCATGCTTATGTAAAACTACATGGGTTTTTCTTGTCTTTCTTTTGTAACAGGTTCCAATAAAGATTGCTGTAAACTAGCTTTAAAACTGAAAAAGTTACCATTAACTAATATAACTGTACATGCGAAGACCATAGTTAATAGTTTCACACTGTCTTTCAAGTTCTAGGTAAACAGACATTAAAAAAATTGAAGTGTTTATAGGGTTTGCAATACTTCTACTGTGTATTTGTAACGTATTTCTATCTAGGGTGGTTCAATTATAGAATATATTTTTCTGGCTCAAAAAAAAAATCTACAATCTGTGTCAAGCATAATAGTCCTAGCCACCATCCCACTCCTTACCTCTTTCCAAAATGAAGCCAGTATAAGTGGGGCCTTCTGTGTGGTCTGTGTAATATGGTGTTTTCTCCTTAGAATTTCTCTCTATTTGTATTTCACTCTGCCATGTTTTTCTCCCTTTTTTCCTATGCAGTTTTCCTCCTGCAGCAGTCACTAAGGAGAATATGAGCCCAATTACATGAGAAGAATTTCAAATCCACAACATTTCAGGGGGTTAGAAATTAGGCAAAACCAGTCAGTCTATATCCCTCATAAACCTGGATCAAAATCTCTTGCTAGCACCCAACTTGAGTAGCTGGACTGAACAACGGGCAGATGCGAGGGGGTGCACCACCATGGGTAAGAGAAATTTTTCTCTCCACTCTCTCCTACACAGCAACTACAAAAGCTACTTCACCCTGTTGGCTGAAGCAGCTGTTTACTGCCCTTATGTGTCCCCGATGCAGAGGCAACAAAGATCCACACTTTATTATGATGAGTAGAATTGGGGAAAGAGGGTCAAATCTCCAGCAGGATTTAAAGTGATTTGAGGGTCTCAGGAATGCACGCTAGGCCCAGGTTGCTTACGCATCAATCTCTAAAGCCACAGCTTGCAACACTGGCCACTTCGAATACTTAATAAAGATCTCTTTACCACAACTCTACCTACTTGCCACATCACTTATTCCTAACACAACACACAAAGTAGCAGAAATTCAGGTCATACCCGACCCCTTTTCCAGGGCTAACACCTGAGCAATGCTTTGCAGAAAGACTGTGTGGTAATAGACTACACAATGCACAGAGGTTGTATACCTTATAACTGGCCCTTCTCAAATCTTGAGATCCTACCCCTTTGTGCAGCTGGACTGCACTGGTTCCACTGCAGCACAATTTGCCATTTTGTTCTCACATAGGCCGAGATTCTTATCTCCAGGCAGACATTTAGTTTTTCTTCTTGCTGAGAAGCTGCAGGTGGGTGGTTGATTTTTTTTTGGTTTGTTTGTTTAATAAATAAAAAAACCCAGCAGACAGCCACCATAGAATTGAATGATGCTATTTATCAGTTATCTCCTGTTGCTACAGAGCTAGCAGAAGAAGTATAAAAGCATAAAATAAAGCTTTAGAAGAGGAGTAATTTTCTTAATGTTAAGACATGATTCTCTTAAGAAAATACTTGCAATCAGCATCCAAGTGTGTACAACAGCAGCATTTTGGAAGGCAAAATTGGCTGCTTCACAGTGTTCAGCATGAAGTAGATTGCTGAAGTACTATAGTTCTCCAACACTGTTATTAAATGACAAATTCTGTCCACTGCTGAAGACCATAGGAAGTGATCTAAGACGACTCGTCTAGTCCCTTATTGATCAAAATAGGGAAAATCCATGTGTCCACATTTGAAATGTAAGCTCTTTCATGTGGTGATTCAAACCCTGCCCACTCACTAGTTTGCTTATATTTTAGAGTTTCCTTTTTCAGATCAATTTGCAGGCAACACACCAATGTGTGTAAAAAGAAATGATACTCGTGTGCAAAGTAAAAAAAAAATAAAGTTAAAAAAGGAAAGGAGAAGAAAATTACAAAGAAGCCTAGGGTAAATACTGCAAGAATTAAGTTCTTATTTGTAGGCGACTAGAGAAGAAGAAAACTACTGCAGTTGAGTGACAGTAAGACTTATGAAAGAAGCATTAGCAGAGGGGAAAATTTATTTTATTTTAGCCTAGATTCCATTAAGACAAGTGCCATAATACAGAATAAATAGGGCTAAAGTGCATTTTTGTATTTATAGTGCTGACTATTGCTTGGCTTGCACTAGTATTGAGTAATCTCTCATTTCATCAGTGCTTGGTTTACTAGGACTTCTCTAAATTTTACAAGACTGTATATTTTCAGTGATCCCCACGCTAGAGTTTCTCCCATACAGCTATTTCTAGCTACCATACTAAATGTTGCTTTAGTGGTGTTTGTCATTATACAGGCACAAACTGATGACTCAGTAACTTTGTTTTCTGAATCTTCTATTTTTTTTCCTTTTTCAAAAAACACATTAAGCCTCTGATTTTTAAGGGAAGCTGTCCAACAGTTTAAAATGGTCTTACAGAAATGTTTTTTCCATTTTTATATACTGTTGTATTAAATAATGTAAACCAAGTGAACCACTTAACATGAACTTATCTGAATGTATTGTTTTCAGTGGAACTGATTTTATGTGCTGAATGCAGAACATTAGGAAAAAAAAAACCCCAAGAAGCTGTTTCACATACAATCCGTATGAATGGTATGTGAATTTAATTTCCTCTTAGATGAATAGTTTGGCTGGAGAGTGTTCATTTTTTTTTCATGACAAAATGAATACAGATTTTAAAAAATAAAGATTATGCACTAGGGTTCATTTGACAGTTATGACTAATCAAATGAAGTACATTGACACTTCGTTTACAAAGTAAAAAAATGCAATTTAACAGTAGGTTTTTTAAAACAATAAGCTTTATCAACAGCAGTGAACAGGAACAAATTCATTTATTTCCAAATAAATACTATTTTTTCTAAAGTTACAGTCTCCTAATCCCAGCTGACTGTGCTCTTCTCCCATCTGACAGGGAAGAAGGGTCAGAAAAGTCAACCAGCTATTTCTCCCGAGTTGCTTCCAGCTATAAGCTTCAATCTTGCTGCACAGCTGGAGTTTTATTCTGGACTCTCCTTGCTTAGCCAGCTCTAGTGTTAGACCAGGCAAAACAAGGACAGCCTGTATCATAAATCCTATTTTACACTGGGCTTGCAGCATTTGGCCGTCACTGAGCAAAATACCTTGCTTTTCTTCCATCACGACAATGGAGATGGGAAAGAGTTCCCTTTCTTCTGGCCTTCAGCATGGAGAGAAATCCCTGCTCTGTTTGTACAGAAAATCTTCCATGACTGAGTCAGTCCCAGAGTTCTTCTCCTTCCCTTGCATCAAAAACATTTGAATGGAAGTTGAAACTTGTATAGCACTGTACTGTTAAGCAGACACCACAATTCCTTACACAAGTGGATGAAATGACCACTCTATTGCAGCTCAGTCTCTAAAAGTATTTCAGGATCCTTCAGGGTGAAAAGTGCTATATAAATGTAGGATCAGCAGCTGCACAAGGAAGCCTTGGAGTTCTTCCTGAAGAACCACCTAGACAGAGACTGGACAGAAGGAGTAGTAACAGAGGCCCATCTATTCACCTCTCAGCAACAGGGAGGCTCTGGGGGTAGGGAGTAAGGCGAAGAACTGAAAGAGAGCTCATTCTACTTCAAACAACCAAAGTGGGTCAGGATCTTCAAATTTATCCAACATCTGTGAGCCAGAGATTATATAAAAAGAGAAGGCCCTAACAGGGTCCAGGGACAGCAACCTAGTAATAATCTGGAACTCTCCACATTCACAGCTGGAAGAGGAGTGATAGTTTGCTCACCATGCTGCTGTCCCAGGATCTCACTTGTTCCAGACCTGTGCTGCCTTGATAACTTTTCTATCTACTTCTAGCCCAGTAGGTGTCCTGTACATTTTTCAAGCTCCAGTCTATGCAACATTTTACTATTTAGGAGTTAATTTTCCCACTTGGCTCTTTCCTCATGTTAGTGATTCCACAATTCTAATAAAGGTTTCTAGTTAGCTGACGGTTACGAGTTTTGTAACCAGCTGTACATGGTTCCTAGAAGTGCAGCATGAACCTAGACATTCCATGTGTTGGAGATGTGGGAAAAATACTTCCAAGTTGGCATGTGCAAGCAAATGGACAGGGTTTATCTTTTAATTAATTTATCTGGCTGGTAGCCCTATACATGGTAGAGACAGAAAACATTATGGTTTCTGGAGTGGCACACAGGTAGATAAGATCCATGACATCCCTTAAAGTTGTAGTGTATTATTTTTCCACCAACTGAAAAAGCGATGCATAACCCAGCAATCTCAGAGGGTATATTGGAATATTAAGATTAAATAAAAGATACTTAGATTATTCATTAGACTAGTTTGCCAGATTTTATCAGCACCATTTTTTTCCTTTTGAGATATTTTATCTGTAAAGGAAATGTGTGTTAGGAATTGATTGGTCAGGTCTCTTGGGCTTTTGAACCTTGCTCTTTGATGTTACTGTGACAACTTATACAATTGATTTTGTTTCCTTATTTATTCATTTTTATTTCCTCTCTGTATTGATTCCTTTGGTACTTGGGACATGTTCATTATTACTGAAACTGCAACTCGATATTTAGAGACCCAACTTGTGCATAAATAAATTCATACACCAAGTCAGTGATATGACGTTACTTTTCAGGAAGTGACTATTTCACAGTTGTTGCCTGATACACCAATACATAGAACACCATTACCTTCTTGAGATGCAGTAATACAATTACAAAAATACTTAAAGGTCTAGTAAACATGCATAAAAGGGAGATTAGACCATTTAGTGCATAGCAGATGGAATGTTTGGATTTTGTGGAAATATTACTGTTAGGAAAGACCCTGGTTAATCAAGTTTAACCACAGTTCAATGTACAGTTTGTGCTATTTTAATAAATTAATGTATGTATTTAAATTGTCACTTTTCTAGTAGCAGGCAAACAAGGGTGAGGCAAGTTTCTTGAATTATTATTAAGAGTTCGTGCTGATAGTAAGGTTGTTTTATACCTAAACCTAAAGCCTTTTAGGGTACCCTAAATCAAAAATATCCATAGCTTTCTATGGTTTCTGGTTAGGTGGGAAATTGATTTTCCTAGACATGTTTCCCCCCGTCTCTTGCACACTAGAGAACAATGGTCTGTGCAAGGACCCTCCACAGCAATGTGCAGGGTTGTGGAGAATGGTATAAGGCCCTGGCTAGTGTCATACAGTCAGAGTTTAAGGCGAGAATGGACCACCAGATCACATAGTCTGACCTCCTGTATATCACAGGCCACCAACATAGCCCAGCACTCATACACTAAACCCCAACAACCAAAGTATTACAGCCCACAGGAGGCTAAACTATTGTGTGCATCAGGCAAAGAATCGGAGGAACCAAAGTGCACCAAAGCCCCTGCAATGACAAGAAACTGATTAAGTGAGATATACCCAGATGATTCCAGCAAGGGACCTGTGCCCCATGTTGCAGAAGTAGCCCCCCCGCAGCCCCATTTCACTGTTAATCTAACCTGGGGGAAAATTCCTTCCCAACCCCGCATATGGAAATCAGTCAGACTGAGCATGTGAGCACAAACCAGCCAGCAAAGTAACAGCGCGAGTTTGTGACTATGAAAAACCACTAGCTAAAGCCATTTCTTAGGGATGTAGTGGGCTGATAGATGCTATAGCAGACCCTGTGGATGTAGGGGTGTTGAAAGCCCTGCCATTGGCTAGAAGGGTAAGAGTCTCTTCAACCTCAAAAAAGTTGTTCAGGAGTGGATAGAAACTCCTGTAAATTCTCACCTTGCTTTCCAAACTCCAGGGCCTTCTCTTCTAGCCCTGCCCGTCAACCATGCTGGGTTCACATAGCTAGCAGAAATTACTTAAAAATGAACTCAAGCTGAGTGTACCATGAGGGGAGACAGAGCACTCCCTCCCAGGTCTAAGGAGCAGGAATGTTTAAAATAAAAATCCTCACCTCAAAGAGGGCGTGGAGATACCAAGCTGTGGCTGGAGGGCCTCTCCACCCCCCTTCCATCTCAATCTCATCGTACAGAGTTTGCCCAAATTAGAGTGGCAGACTCCCACTCTTCTTCCAATAGCTTATGTTTTAGTAGGCACAGGGTGGGAAGTAATTTTTCAGACCAGTTAGTCTCTCTCTCTCCTCCTCCCGGACTAGAAGACAGTTTTTAAAGACCTGAATTTTATCCCATCTGTTAGCCCGAGACAGTTAAGACTGTTTTATTTCACAGAAGATGGGCTATCTGCAGTATTCTACCCACCTCCGCATCTATCTAGTGTAGTTAAGACACAGGCAGGTTAAGGTTGCAAACAATATAATGGTGTTTATTGAGATACACAAAAACAAACTAGGACTCCCTACAACTAAGATAACACAAAGAATAACTGCTCGGTTGTTAACACAAATGGTATAATGGGGGGATGAACGCCAGAGCCCAAACCCTTACACAGTGGGGTTTACAAAAATGATAGAGACGGACTCTACCATGTCTTGCAGACACTGGACAGGAGAACAGGAACACAGACGGGAACCAGGACCTCATGGAAGGATCAGGAGCACAACAGGAATCAGAGTTCAGGAAACTCTGTGACAGGTAAGTACATCTTTGGCATGATGTCCTCAGACTTCTACTCTTGACCTCGATGTCCTGTGTGCTGAATGCGGACACTACACTGTGTGGTGATTTAATAGGTGAGTGAGGGTAAGTCCAAAGGAACCTTATTAGGTGATACTGGTCCACCTTAAGTCTTATTCCCTCAGGGCTCTAGCTCCCAGAAAGGCCAGTGCTGTGGGAGGGATTCTATACCTCACTGGGATGACCTGCTTTCACAGCATCCAGAGACACAGAAAGAACCCCCGTCAGAGTTTGAACACACCCTTATATACGTTCCCTGTTGCTAGGCGGATTTCACGATCATGTGATACTATCTTTCCTGCCTTTCCCTCTGCTTTAGCACCAAACTTGGAGAGGGGAAAAAAAAAAAAAAAGTGCCAAGAGCTGAAGGAGAAGGGGTGCCAAGATGGAGGACTGGCTGTCCTTTTATCAATCCAAAATGGCAGCTATGTACATTTAATAAATTGAACTTTTTCTACCCAACACATCCACAGATACCATGGTGAAAGGTGACCTTATACAAACCTAGATAGAGCAAGGTATAAAGGTTATGAAAGTCAATGGGACTCTTACATTCAATCACACCCTTGCTTAGTCTGTTCTAGGAAAATCCCATTAGCGAATCAGCCCTCTGGCCAGGTGATGTTTTCAAGTCCTCCCCTTGCAGGGTATATATATATGGAGTCCAATACTGGGAAGTCTTCTGGATTAAGCAAGGGAATTGGGGCTTCTTCCTTGGGTCAGGATGTCACGGTTAACACCCTTGTATTTTCAGGATCTTCCCCTGACCCAGTTCCCCATCAAAGGATTGACTTCCATATTTGTACCTCTTTAGAGGTTGGTAGAAAAGCCTGGGCTCACCCTCTCCACCAGGCTCCAATCCAGGGTGCAATGGTAGGCAACTAAGTCCTGCACTCTTAGGTGCTATATGGCTGTGTCCTTGGATCACTTCCTACCAGTCCCCTCTTTATCCCATGGGTAAAAAAGAACTAAACAAAAAATGAATCTCTGAAATTTACAGAATCACAAGTCCCTTTTTTGTAGGCTTGGTCAGGTCAATATAGACAAGCCTCAGACAGCAGGAGCTCAGAGTGTAGGTCAGCTCTCCTCCACTGTCTCCTACCACTGAGCTCCCCTGCTCCCCTTTTTGAGTTCCTCTAGCCTGTGCAGGTAGAGTGGGGCATGTCTACCTGGGCCCAGAGTAGCTCTTTAACCCATTCATTTCCAGTGTGCAGTTTGTGCACTCCTTCAGTCACTTACTAGGTTAATAGGAGTTGAATGATTGAATTTTACTACAGCTAGTTGAGAATATATGTGGTAGCTGAATGCACTGAAGTGACAATACATTCCTTAGCGACTGATTCTTTGAAGAATTTCTGTTGTGATGGCTTCCCACTCATTTAAAATGTTTCCAAGTGACCTCTTTTTCTAAGGCTTGATGGCTCCTAAAATAGAAAAAGTGAAAGAGACTCATTAGTAAGAAAGAGAATAGATATGCACAATCGTACTCTTTCCACAAATGCAGCGTGTGTGTTACTCGGGATATTTTGAGATTTCCTGTTAATTTCAAATAAATAACATCCATATTCACAATCTGTTCTCTATTTATAACTTGCTTAAGCAGGTATATTTGCAAATTAATGAATACAATATATGTTTATATTATTGTTACTTTTCCCTAAAGAGATATAAATTTTAGTCTGAAGTGCTGCCACATTTGGCACACAGCTAAATACACTGTTCCAGACTTATGACTTTTTAAAATCTAAAATACATTTGAGTAACTTTTGTAAGAACTCCTTGGGTCTGCAGAAAAAATATTTCCCAGAAAGGCAAGAGCCTTGATCTTAACTGACCTTTTTTCTACCATACAAGACAATCTTTGATAGAAAAATGGAGGTGGGAGTTTTTGAATAATTTTTCATTTTCTTGTCATACATCGCAGAAATGATATGTGAAGACTAAAATCTCATCAAAACCTATGAGGCATGTAGAATACATCAGAGGTTCAGGGGTTCTCAAACTGGGGGGCCAGAATGTATTCGGGGGGGGGGAACAAACAACAAAACTTACTGCCCATATTTTATCCACAGCAATGAACAACTTACAAAACTGATTCCTCCAGACATATCAGGTCACCAGATGGAGCTGTGCATTTTGATGGATTTCTGTTAAGCTTGCATAGCATTATACAAAGTCATTGTCATCTGTACATTAATCTGTTTGCTATGACACAGTGTGCACATTTAATTGAAGGAAGATGGGGGATCTCCAGATAGTTGTCTCAAGCATCCAACCCAAAAGGGAATTGCTCTGTTTAAAAAAAAAAAAAAAAAAAAGCAAACCCATCCCACTATTAACAAACAGTGTGATGCAATTAAGCAGCATCTCACTTAAAATTTATATTACTATATACTTCAATTGGATCTGTTTAAATCAATGCCTTAGTTGTTTTAATATTTAGTGAACTGCATGTTTTAAAATCAATATATGTACTTGTGTGGTGGGAGGAGGGGATATAACCTACTTCAGACACAAAGAAGGGGGGCAGGATCAAATAAGTTTGAGAACCACTGGAATACACAGACCTTCCAGCAATTCAGTAACAATGCTTGGACAAATAATGACAACTAGATATTTTGGTTTCTTCATTTCACAAAACCTTAAAAACTATTATGCTAGTTAGTGATTAGTGATTAGCATGATTCTATTTCATGCCTCATATTATCAGAATTTGGGGCTTTTTGTTCCTCGGATATCTTTGTTCAGCCAGCTGTACTTCAGCAAAGGAATAACTATTACCAGAAAGAAAGTAAAAAAGAAAAGGAGTACTTGTGGCACCTTAGAGACTAACAAATTTATTAGAGCATCTAAGTCTCTAAGGTGCCACAAGTACTCCTTTTCTTTTTGCAAATACAAACTAACACGGCTGCTACTCTGAAACCTGTCAGAAAGAAAGTGTATGTCATTCTGTTCATCCATATGTCAAGCCTGGGGGGGGGGGGGAACTTTCTGAATGATCTATCATTATCCTCAAAGCAAGGTGAATCTTCAGGACAGCAAATAGGTCAGCATTTCTTGTGAACTCTTTTTTTTGTTTGTTTGGAGGTAACACACCATATTGATCCAACAGAGATTTGCGCGGAACTATGTCAAATTAAATTACTCAGATGCATTTATTTAAAAAAGAAAAAAGCCACAAACAACAGTGAGGATCAGAAAGTAAGATACAATAACATCTTATCTCTTAAGGTCAGGCAAGAACTGAACATAACAATAAGTCAACTTTTTGTTGCCATACAGAGATGAAAATGTGAATCCAGTCTCAGGCCCAATGCTCATCCACATGATGCTAGGGGACTGGGAGTATTGTGAAAGTAGGACACCTAGTTTGAGGGAAGAGAGGCAAACAGTACAGGCTCCTTGATGGTTGACCATAGATTGTAATTATAATTTCAAAAGTAGCAATCTACTCTGGAAGTCTCAGTACAGTGATACAGCAGACATGTGGGAAGCATGGCCACAAGGAATGACGTACTGAGTGAAAATTTGTGCTTTAATCATACTAAACTGCTACCCAAGTCTCTTTCCCATGGATCCGAGTGCCTTGGGAAATATTTCCTTATCACAATCTCCCACTCTATAAAAAGAAACTAAAAAATTGAAATGGCAAACAATATTATGGAAAGTTCATTTCCCCATCTCCTGTGAAAGCACTAACATTAGTTCACTTAGGATTGTAGTTACTGGTTCTATACTTGTATGCTAATTTATTTTGATTGACATCGGTTATTACATAGAAAAGTAAGAGGAGAAAAATCCCTTTCCAAATAGCTTTTGTGCCAAGCTCCAGTGCCTCAACTGCTTGAGTTCCTTACTTCATTTTTGAAGAAGAAAAAAAAAAAATTGATACTGGCCCAGCCAGGCAAGCAGCTAACCTTTCCTATGTACATTTATTTGGACGACATTGCTTTTTCCCCCCTGAGGAAAAGTTACTTCTTTACCTTGATATAATAAATGAGACCATGGTTTTATCATGATCATTTTCAGAGAGTTATGTAGGACATATAAAGTCAAGTTACATTCCTTCATCATAAGAGTAACCCGTATTCTTCTGTTTTTAGTAGAAACAAGAATGGTGTACAAGCGGCTCCCAGTATACATCTGTCGTTTTGCATATCCGTCACTCATCAATGGGGGAGTGTGTTCAGATTCACGTCGGTTCTGATCCACATATCAGTTGTCGGCAGCCAGCGCCCTTCCTCCCCCCCCGCAGCACCTCCCGTCTGCCAGCAGCCCCGTGGGCAACTGATCAACTCCTCCTCCCTCCCAGCACCTCCTGCACGCCCTGATCAGCTGTTCAGCAGTGTGCAGGAGGCGCTGAGAGGGAGAAGGAGAAGCGGGGACAGGGTGTGCTCGGAGGAGGGGAGTGGAAAGTATCCGTCCCTGGTATCCGTCGTTTTGTTATCTGTTGCCCTTTTCAAGAACACAACCAGACATATACTGGGAGCCCCTGGTATATGCTATATTCTGAGAGAGCCAGGAGCAGTTTTTGAACATATTCTATACCCCTTCTTCACCTACACTCAATCATTTAAAAAATATATATATATCGAGGGCCATAAATGCAAAACAGCTTTTAGACAACAACCATTCCCTCTCCCTATTTCAGATATTCTGCTTAAAATAATATTAGACAGACCTGAGCAATGGCATTGCTCCTTAATACCTACAAAATTACTTAGAATATTTTTTATGTCTTCATGCGCGTCTCTGTAAATGGACTATTGTACCTTGTGATTGGCAGATACAGAGTTTAAACACTGTTCCTGAACAGAAAAGCAGCCACTTATTTTGTCTAGATATCTTAGGTAGTTACATGGCCCCCATTACTGTAGTACCTGAGCACCTCACAATCTTTAATGCATTTATCCTCATCACATCCCTGTGAGATAGAGCAGTACTGTTAACCCATTTTACAGATGGGGTACTTAGACAAAGAGAGACTAAGGCCCAGATCCTCAAAGTTATTGCAATGGGAATTGGGTGCCTAAATATCTTTGAGGATCTAGGGCCAAGTGACTTATCTGACATCACACAGGAAGTCTGCATCAGATCAGGGAATTAAACCTGGGTCTTCTAAGTCCCAGGCTAGTACCATAACCACTGGATAATCTGTCCCCTCTTCTAGAGCCTCAGGGGAACCCCACCACATGGGGAAAATAGGGCTGGCTGACCTGCAAATTATTTTTAAAGAAAACTAAACTTTGTAGAAAATGTGTACACATTTCTGTAAGGATCTGTTCCTCAAAAAAAAAAAAAAAAAAAAATCAGAAAAAGAGGACATGCAAACCTGAACAGTCACATGATCATATTTTGCCATAACCCTGATATGCCCTTCCCCACAGAATAGGCACAGTGAAAACCTTTCTGCTCACCCTTCACAATGTACCTCAGCTTTCCTCTACAGAAAATCCATCTATAGGTGTGAGAGAACTCTTTCAATCTTTGACTTCCTCCATCAAGACTAAAAACAAAAATTTCCCTTCAATGTGAAAACAGGTCCTTTTTTGTTACGGGATGACTGTCTATTAGGAACTCGAGTGAGACAGCGTGCAAATGGTAGCATCATGATTAACCTTGGACTGGATTTGAGCCTACTAAAACCTAAATGCTAAAAGCACTTTGTACTAATTACCCAAGTTACCTAGTCCAAACAGGTGGTTTCTTTTCGGTTACAGCAATTGGTCCGGAAGCATGTCCATCTAATTCCAGATGCAGCCTGACAGTATGTTGGCCAAGCTCTTAAAGGCAACCTTTATCCTATAATTATTTTGGTTTGGGTTCTGACTCCTTCAGCCCTGAGAAAAAAAAAAGATATTTTTCCAATAATATATCCTAAGTATATTTCTCTGAGATGATACATTGCACTAAGGCATCATTCACAACATAATTTCAGTCTGATAATGTGTTATTTAAAAGATGTCAGCATTATGGAGAGGAAAAATTTTGGAGGCGATTAACTCAGTTTAGGTATGGGACAAATATGTCATCTTACCACTCCTTGGCAGAAGTTTCATCACCATAGAAATACAAAATATTTGTCCCTTGTTTCTTGTGACATATCTATGTTTAAATGTATGGCTCAATTATAATTGCAAGTTGCTGGAGCTCTGACCAACTAAGACATTGATTAAATTGAGGTCTATCCAGTATGCAAATATTATTATAGTTATTGCATACATGGCATTGATCCAGCAGGAAAAAATGTCAGCACTTTCAGCATTCTGAAAATGATTGACTTTGCAGATGAGTCTAAGAGATTGCTATGGAAATTCTACCCTGCAATCCTCAGCCCTTACCCAAAAAATATAAATAATTGCCACAAGATCTTTATCCACCATTTGCAGAGTGTTATGGGATTGTGGGAGTGAGGAGGTTTATCCCTTACTCTGTATAATTTTGTCACTTGACTCCAGAAGACAAACATTACTCACTGGAATAAAATAATATTCCACTCTCTTCCCATTTGTTTTATATGCCAAAATTTGCCAGATAGTCAAAACTCTTCTACTATTTGACTCCATTCCCAGCTTTTAATTTGCCTAACATCTACATTCGTACCATTCCCCACTTTAAAGGGATTTAGTCCCTGTGAAGAGGGCCAGCAAAGATGCTATCTGCTCCTAGTAGTTGCCCAAGCCCCCAGTGAGACACCTGATAAATTGGAGAGATTTAGAAATTAGTCAGTCAATCTCTACACAGTAAACATGATATGCACCTTATAGCTTCCTCATATGTCAAAAATACATAGAAAATTTATTAAAATAAGTAAGGTCTAGATTGTCACAGACCTTAAACCCCTACGCATCTGAGTAAGGGGAAATAAGATAACTTCCTTCCCTCTTAGTTCTCTGCTCAGACTGACTTCAGGCATGGGGATGAGCTAGTTGCCCAATACTGCCTCTTGTGAGCAAGTGGGCAGAGATGGGCAAGGAGTGGAAGAAACCCTCGCCCTTCTGTCCACAGCTCTTCCCAGTCCCTGCCTCTATAAACCCACTAGCTCAGAGGGAGAGTATTGAGCAAGTGGTTATAAGAAAAGGAGTTACTTCCCATAAAAAGGGAGGAAGCAATGGACTCTAACAATTCATTCTCTGGTTTGCTCACATGGTGGTATAACTGCACACTGCCTTTTACTCAAGGCAGACTGTAAATCTTCAATTTAGTCCTAAAAAGTTAGGGACACCAGAACAGTAAATATGCACTGTGCGCTAATTCTCTTACTGGGCTGATACATAAAACAGGTATGGGAGATTTTTAAATAAACCACCTAAGTTATATTATAAGAAAAAAATATTGTTAAAACAATTTTCTAAGGGGAAAAAGAATTTTTTCTTCTAAGTTCCATAACTAACAACAACTTGCTAACCTAAGATCAGTCAGCGAGCCCAAATACATTCTCTAGTCTAAGAGTAAGCATGTGAAATTTCAGGGTGAATTTTTTTCAAATGACTATTAGAGGCAGGGTCAGAATCATCCTTAACAATCTAGATTCTGTAACCATTACTTATGCTTTACCTTACTGTTCACTTAGATCCATTGGTTTCAATGGGACAACTCTGAGTAAGGTACTATCCAGCACGAGTAAGACTATTAGTAACTGGCTCGTACTCGTCATCATAGCACCATAATAAACACTTCTGATATAATAATTTATTGTAAAATCAGGCTTCTTTAACATAAGAGCTAGTGTGACATATAAAGTTATAGAAAACCTTTTCAGAAACTCCACTAATTTTGGACAACCTGCAAAGATTTACATCGTTATAGAGGCAATACCCTGCAGATATTTGTATAATTTTTTGCAAAATGCAGTTGCCCCAGAGTATTAAAAAAACAACAACACTATTAGACAGATGCAGGGATTGAGGTAGTATGGGAAATCATCACAGGAGAAAAAAAGTGGACTGCCTAGCTTGTGCCACAGCAGGCAATGTGATGATTTGTTGTCACGCTTGTCATCACAAGTTCAGTCTCATCTTGTAGTCAGCCAGATAAATGCATTTTTCTTTTGATGCCTACAACAACATTTCTGAAAGCTATGGCACAACATTTTTATCACCTTTCCTTAATAAAGCTTCTTTGCCCGTTCAAAAGAACTATCCTAACTTACTAGCGTCCCAGTAGGTTTCCATTCAAGCTTATCTAATTCAACAGCACCAAGCTTTCAGAACAAACAGGGAAAAAAAATAGCTTTCATTGTAGAAACAAAACAGATGAAGCTTTTTCATTCGGCAGGAGCGACTCTTAACCCACACTGAGATTTAGGCTATTTTCCTAATTTCCTGCAAAACAATCACCAGATATAATGAATCCCCCTTCCATAGAGACAGTTTGATAAGGATTATTTCTTAAATGAATTTTCATCTTTGAAAATTCTAAAAGCACAGATAAAAACACTTACATGCAGCATAGAGCATTTGCTGAGCTCTTCTTGTTAAATTTATCTCAAAAATAAATCTTAAATCCAAAACCAAACTGGATTAAAAAAGCAAGTTACAGCTAAAGAGCTTTGCTCATAAAATTTGACAAAAGCAGAGATTTATGTGAAAGAGTGGAGAAAGCATTACATTTACATAGACCATCATTTTCCTGTTTGCTAAAACTCCATCTGTTATGCTGAAATTTCTTTGCATCAACTATGCTCCAGGGCTGGACAGGTTAAAAAGGCGGCAGATAAGGATAAAAGCAGGAAATTTCTAGTTGCAATAGCCTGGTTTTGGAAAGAAGATTTCAGTCTAGTAGATGGACCTCTACCCATATTAATTTCTGCAAATACCTTTACTCAATCAAGAGCTGAACTCTGATGCTACTGCTTTAGGGCTTTAATCCTGCACCACTGAAGTCAGCAGAAGGGTTTGCCAAAGATTGCAGCAGGATTAAGCTCAGACACTTACTGAGCTGCATATAAGTAGCGACAAACCCTAGAACCTTCTGGAACATGAAACTGCAAGGACAGCAGCAGGTACATCTTTGAAGTCAATGGAATATCACATGCCTACTAGGCTAAATTCAGGCCTCAGTTACCCTCTTCAATAGGTTTCAGAGTAGCAGCCGTGTTAGTCTGTATTCGCAAAAAGAAAAGAAGTACCGGTGGCACCTTAGAGACTAACAAATTTATTAGAGCATAAGCTTTCGTGAGCTACAGCTCACTTCATCGGATGCATTTGGTGGAAAAAACAGAGGAGAGATTTATATACACACACACAGAGAACATGAAACAATGGGTTTATCATACACACTGTAAGGAGAGTGATCACTTAAGATAAGCCATCACCAGCTGCAGGGGGGGGAAAGGAGGAAAACCTTTCATGGTGACAAGCAAGGTAGGCTAATTCCAGCAGTTAACAAGAATATCAGAGGAACAGTGGGGGTGGGGTGGGAGGGAGAAATACCATGGGGAAATAGTTTTACTTTGTGTAATGACAAATGTCATCCATTCCCAGTCTCTATTCAAGCCTAAGTTAATTGTATCCAGTTTGCAAATTAATTCCAATTCAGCAGTCTCTCCTTGGAGTCTGTTTTTGAAGCTTTTTTGTTGAAGTATAGCCACTCTAAGATCTGTGATCGAGTGACCAGAGAGATTGAAGTGTTCTCCAACTGGTTTTTGAATGTTATAATTCTTGACGTCTGATTTATGTCCATTCATTCTTTTACGTAGAGACTGTCCAGTTTGGCCAATGTACATGGCAGAGGGGCATTGCTGGCACATGATGGCATATATCACATTGGTAGATGCGCAGGTGAACGAGCCTCTGATAGTGTGGCTGATGTGATTAGGCCCTATGATGGTATCCCCTGAATAGATATGTGGACAGAGTTGGCAACGGGCTTTGTTGCAAGGATAGGTTCCTGGGTTAGTGGTTCTGTTGTGTGGTGTGTGGTTGCTGGTGAGTATTTGCTTCAGATTGGGGGGCTGTCTGTAAGCAAGGACTGGTCTGTCTCCCAAGATCTGTGAGAGTGATGGCTCGTCCTTCAGGATAGGTTGTAGATCCTTGATGATGCGTTGGAGAGGTTTTAGTTGGGGGCTGAAGGTGATGGCTAGTGGCGTTCTGTTGTTTTCTTTGTTGGGCCTGTCCTGTAGTAGGTGACTTCTGGGTACTCTTCTGGCTCTGTCAATCTGTTTCTTCACTTCAGCAGGTGGGTATTGTAGTTGTAGGAATGCATGATAGAGATCTTGTAGGTGTTTGTCTCTGTCTGAGGGGTTGGAGCAAATGCGGTTATATCGTAGCGCTTGGCTGTAGACAACGGATCGAGTGGTATGATCTGGATGAAAGCTAGAGGCATGTAGGTAGGAATAGCGGTCAGTAGGTTTCCGATATAGGGTGGTGGTTATGTGACCATCGCTTATTAGCACCGTAGTGTCCAGGAAGTGGATCTCTTGTGTGGACTGGTCCAGGCTGAGGTTGATGGTGGGATGGAAATTGTTGAAATCATGGTGGAATTCCTCAAGAGCTTCTTTTCCATGGGTCCAGATGATGAAGATGTCATCAATGTAGCGCAAGTAGAGTAGGGGCATTAGGGGACGAGAGCTGAGGAAGCGTTGTTCTAAGTCAGCCATAAAAATGTTGGCATACTGTGGGGCCATGCGGGTACCCATCGCAGTGCCGCTGATTTGAAGGTATACATTGTCACCAAATGTGAAATAGTTATGGGTCAGGACAAAGTCACAAAGTTCTGCCACCAGGTTAGCCGTGACAGTATCGGGGACACTGTTCCTGACGGCTCGTAGTCCATCTTTGTGTGGAATGTTGGTGTAGAGGGCTTCTACATCCATAGTGGCCAGGATGGTGTTTTTAGGAAGATCACCAATGGACTGTAGTTTCCTCAGGAAATCGGTGGTGTCTCGAAGATAGCTGGGAGTGCTGGTAACGTAGGGCCTGAGGAGGAAGTCTACATAGCCAGACAATCCTGCTATCAGGGTGCCAATGATGGGCTGAGATGATGGGGCGTCCAGGATTTCCAGGTTTATGGATCTTGGGTAGCAGATAGAATACCCCAGGTCGGGGCTCCAGGGGTGTGTCTGTGCGGATTTGTTCTTGTGCTTTTTCAGGGAGTTTCTTGAGCAAATGCTGTAGTTTCTTTTGGTAACTCTCAGTGGGATCAGAGGGTAATGGCTTGTAGAAAATGGTGTTGGAGAGCTGCCTAGTAGCCTCTTGTTTATACTCCGACCTATTCATGATGACGACAGCACCTCCTTTGTCAGCCTTTTTGATTATGATGTCAGAGTTGTTTCTGAGGCTGTGGATGGCACTGTGTTCTGCATGGCTGAGGTTATGGGGTAAGCGATGCTGCTTTTCCACAATTTCAGCTTATGCACGTCGGCGGAAGCAGTCTATGTAGAAATCCAGGCTGCTGTTTCGACCTTCAGGAGGAGTCCACCCAGAATCCTTCTTTTTGTAGTGTTGGCAGGAAGGTCTCTGTGGGTTAATATGTTGGTCAGAGGTGTGTTGGAAATATTCCTTGAGTCTGAGACGTCGAAAATAGGATTCTAGGTCACCACAGAACTGTATCATGTTCGTGGGGGTGGAGGGGCAAAAGGAGAGGCCCCGAGATAGGACAGATTCTTCTGCTGGGCTAAGAGTATAGTTGGATAGATTAGCAATATTGCTGGGTGGGTTACGGGAACCATTGTTGTGGCCCCTTGTGGCATATAGTAGTTTAGATAGCTTAGTGTCCTTTTTCTTTTGTAGAGAAGCAAAGTGTGTTTTGTAAATGGCTTGTCTAGTTTTTGTAAAGTCCAGCCACGAGGAAGTTTGTGTGGAAGGTTGGTTCTTTATGAGAGTATCCAGTTTTGAGAGCTCATTCTTAATCTTTCCCTGTTTGCTGTAGAGGATGTTGATCAGGTGGTTCCGCAGTTTCTTTGAGAGTGTGTGGCACAAGCTGTCAGCATAGTCTGTGTGGTATGTAGATTGTAATGGATTTTTTACCTTCAGTCCTTTCGGTATGATGTCCATCTGTTTGCATTTGGAGAGGAAGATGATGTCTGTCTGTATCTGTGCGAGTTTTTTCATGAAGTTGACAGATTTCCACTCTATACGGCTAAATTCAGTGCCTTGCATAATGACAGGTTTCAGAGTAGCAGCCGTGTTAGTCTGTATTCGCAAAAAGAAAAGGAGTACTTGTGGCACCTTAGAGACTAACAAATTTATTAGAGCATAAGCTTTCGTGAGCTACAGCTCACTTCATCGGATGCATTTGGTGGAAAATACAGAAGGGAGATTGATATACACACACAGAGAACATGAAACAATGGGTTTATCATACACACTGTAAGGAGAGTGATCACTTAAGATAAGCCATCACCAGCAGCGGGGGGGGGGGGGGAAAAGGAGGAAAACCTTTCATGGTGACAAGCAAGGTAGGCTAATTCCAGCAGTTAACAAGAATATCAGAGGAACAGTCTTAGAACAACGCTTCCTCAGCTCTCGTCCCCTAATGCCCCTACTCTACTTGCGCTACATTGATGACATCTTCATCATCTGGACCCATGGAAAAGAAGCTCTTGAGGAATTCCACCATGATTTCCATCCCACCATCAACCTCAGCCTGGACCAGTCCACACAAGAGATCCACTTCCTGGACACTACGGTGCTAATAAGCGATGGTCACATAAACACCACCCTATATCGGAAACCTACTGACCGCTATTCCAACCTACATGCCTCTAGCTTTCATCCAGATCATACCACTCGATCCATTGTCTACAGCCAAGCGCTACGATATAACCGCATTTGCTCCAACCCCTCAGACAGAGACAAACACCTACAAGATCTCTATCATGCATTCCTACAACTACAATACCCACCTGCTGAAGTGAAGAAACAGATTGACAGAGCCAGAAGAGTACCCAGAAGTCACCTACTACAGGACAGGCCCAACTAAGAAAACAACAGAACGCCACTAGCCATCACCTTCAGCCCCCAACTAAAACCTCTCCAACGCATCATCAAGGATCTACAACCTATCCTGAAGGACGAGCCATCACTCTCACAGATCTTGGGAGACAGACCAGTCCTTGCTTACAGACAGCCCCCCAATCTGAAGCTAATACTCACCAGCAACCACACACCACACAACAGAACCACTAACCCAGGAACCTATCCTTGCAACAAAGCCCGTTGCCAACTCTGTCCACATATCTATTCAGGGAATACCATCATAGGGCCTAATCACATCAGCCACACTATCAGAGGCTCGTTCACCTGCGCATCTACCAATGTGATATATGCCATCATGTGCCAGCAATGCCCCTCTGCCATGTACATTGGCCAAACTGGACAGTCTCTACGTAAAAGAATGAATGGACACAAATCAGACGTCAAGAATTATAACATTCAAAAACCAGTTGGAGAACACTTCAATCTCTCTGGTCACTCGATCACAGACCTAAGAGTGGCTATCCTTCAACAAAAAAAGCTTCAAAAACAGACTCCAAGGAGAGATTGCTGAATTGGAATTAATTTGCAAACTGGATACAATTAACTTAGGCTTGAATAGAGACTGGGAATGGAAGAGTCATTACACAAAGTAAAACTATTTCCCCATGGTATTTCTCCCTCCCACCCCACCCCCCACTGTTCCTCTGATATTCTTGTTAACTGCTGGAATTAGCCTACCTTGCTTGTCACCATGAAAGGTTTTCCTCCTTTCCCCCCCCTGCTGCTGGTGATGGCTTATCTTAAGTGATCACTCTCCTTACAGTGTGTATGATAAACCCATTGTTTCATGTTCTCTCTGTGTGTGTGTGTATATAAATCTCTCCTCTGTTTTTTCCACCAAATGCATCCGATGAAGTGAGCTGTAGCTCACGAAAGCTTATGCTCTAATAAATTTGTTAGTCTGTAAGGTGCCACCGGTACTCCTTTTCCTCTTCAATAGGGTTGCACAAGTGTAATTGATGGCAAATTAGGGCCAATATATAAACAAACTTTTTAATGGTCACTTAGTTGTGAGGTTTAAGCAGTTAGGGGCTGATTCTCCATTACCATGAACTTTGTGTTGTAATTTATACTTGTGCAAAATGGGTGCAAAATGCTACTATTCTGATCTGGTTCCTTTGCACAGGTGTAAATGACCACAAAACATAGCAAGGCAGAGGAGAATCACGCCTACTTTTGTAAAGGACACTGTGCTTGATGGCAGTGGGACTCTGAGGTGTGTGTTTGGTCCATTTATGGTTGGTTGTTCTCTGTGTACAGACTGCTAGTAAGCAGCTGAGACAGGTCTGTTTGGTGCCTTAGTGAGGGCCCCGAGGCTCTGATCCTTGCAGCTTTGATCAGCCCTGCTGTTTGAAGTCTGAGTGGTTATTCACTCCCTGGTGGTGAGAGGCAGAGCCAAGCTGAGCTAAGCATGTCATGCCTGACCAACCCGATTGCATTCTATGATGAGATAACTGGCTCTGTGGATATGGGGAAGAGCAATGGGTGTGATGTACCTTGACTTTAGCAAAGCTTTTGATACAGTCTCCCACAGCATTCTTGCCAGCAAGTTAAAGTAGTATGGATTGGATGAATAGACTATAAGATGGATAGAAAGATGGCTAAATCGTTGGGCTCAACGGGTAGTGATCAATGGCTCAATGTCTAGTTGGCAGGCAGTATCAAGCGGAGTGCCCCAGGAGTCAGTCCTTGGACCAGTTTTGTTCAACATCTTCATTAATGATCTGGAGGATGGGATGGATTGCACCTTCAGCAAGTTCGTGAATGACACGAAGCTGTGGGGAGAGGTAGATATACTGGAGGGTAGTGGTAGGGTCCAGAGTGACCTAGACAAACTGGAAGAGATTGGACCAAAAGAAATCTGATGAGGTTCAACAAAGGACAAGTACAGTGTCCTGCGCTTAGGATGGAAGAATCCCATGCACTGCTACAGGCTGGGGACTGACAGGCTAAGCAGCAGTTCTGCAGAAAAGGACCTGGGGATTACAGTGGCTGAGAAGTTGGATATGAGTCAATAGTGTGCTCTTGTTGCCAAGAAGGCCAACAGCATATTGGGCTGCATTAGTAGGAGTGTTGCCAGCAGATCAAGGGAAGTGATTATTCCCCTCTATTCGGCAATGGTGAGGCCACATCTGGAGTTCTGCGTCCAGTTTTGGGACCCCTGCTACAGAAACGATGTGGACAAATTGGAGAGAGAGGCCAGCAGAGGGCAATGAAAATTATTAGGGGGCTGGGACACATGACTTCTGAGGAGAGGCTGAGGGCTGGGCTTATTTAGTCTGCAGAAGAGAAGAGTGAGGGAAGGATTTGATAGCAGCCTTCAACTGCCTGAAGGGGGGTTCCAATGAGGATGGAGCTCAGCTGTTCTCAGTGGTGGCAGATGACAGAACAAGGAGCAATGATCTCAAGTTACAGTGTGGGAGGTCTAGGTTGGATATTAGGAAACACTATTTCACTAGGAGGGTGGTGAAGCACTAGAATGGGTTACCTAGGGAGGTGGTGGAATCTCCATCCTGAGAGATTTTTAAGGCCCGGCTTGACAAAGCCATGGTTGGAATGATTTAGTTGGTGTTGGTCCCGCTTTGAGCAGGGGGTTGGACAAGATGACCTCCCGAGGTCTCTTCCAACCCTAATCTTCTATTATGCTAAGATAAGCAGGGAGACTTGGTATAAAAAGTCATTTGCTAGGCAAACTCAAGAGCTGAGAGCAGAGGCAGCTAATGGGAGAGTTTCTGAGGGAATTCAGAGAGGGAGTGTCAGAGGCTTTCCTTCCAGGGTCAGCTCTAAGTAAGCTTTCATGAAGGCCACCAAGAGAACAGTGTTAGTGACCTATAACGGATGTGCCCACAGAGAGTTCTCCAACCATCCAAGGAAGACAGACCATCCTTGCTAAGAATTCAATACTCAGAATTTAAAAAAAAGTTCTGCAAGGGACAAGCAGACAAAACGATGGTATGCGTCTTTCTGGAGCCAAGACATGAGCTGTCACTCAAAGATTGGATAGGCTTCTGAAGTCAGTGGCCAAGGATCCATTGCTGATTATTCATATCAGCACTAATGAAACTGCATCACAGGAGATCGCACAGATAATAGGGAACTTCAGGAAACTCTGACTTGTGCTGAAGATGAATGTCCAAATAATCTTTGCTGAAATCTTTCCCATCTCACAAGCAATGGAAGACAGAAGGTATAAGAGTTTGGAAATGAACCACTGGCTGGGTAAGTGGTGTTGGATGGAGGGTTTGGGTTTTGTGGAACATTGGTCCACTTCTATGTGGAGAGGGAGTTGTGTAGTTTGGATGGCCTCTACCTCAGTAGAAGGGGAACCAGTCTCCTCAGGGACAGGCTGGCTAGAGTACTCAGCGAGGTATTAAACTTAATTAATTAAAAAAGGGAGGGTTGAAAGGAGGGAAGATTTAGCACAGAATCAAGATGTTGAAACAAATTTAATTAAGGAATCAAAGGACATGAAGGAAATAAATTCTTTAATTGCCTAGACATCAATGTTCTAGGAGCCTGGGCAACAAACAAGATGAACTGGAATTGCTCATTTAGTATATGAGCCATCACCAATAGATCCTTGTCAGTGTCATTATGAACCATTTATGAGCATAATTTCAATCTAGCTGGCATTACTGGAACATGGTAGGATGATTCCCACAACTGGAATATTAAAATCAATGGTTGGTTATAACCTATTTAGGAAAGATTAAGTAGGGAAAAGGGGCGGGGGAGTGGCACTCTATGTCAAAAGACACATTACTTGTTTCCATGTCACTGATAGCTCAAAAGAAAGGTGTGTAAAGAGCTGGTCATCCTATCTATAATGTGTAAGGAAAAAACTGTTGCATGATCATGGGGGAATCACTTAAGGGACATATGCTGGAAATCTCATGCTGCCAAAACTAAAACATCCTTGGAATTTCTAAATATTATAGATGACCATTTCCTGATTCAAAAGTGTTGCAGCCAACACAGAGCAGTTCTATATTAAACCTCATCTTGACAAATAAAGGGGAACTGATCTCAGAACTAAAAGTTAATGGTAGCGTAGGAACAAGTGATCATGATTTGATCACATTTATAATGTGCAATTAGAATTAAGTCCAAGACAGTGATATTGATATGATATTGGTGCTTTAGAAGGGCCAATTTTATAAATGTTGAACAGCAGCTACTAAACTTCGACATTTTTTACATCAGCAGGTCCACATAGCTTGCATCTAAGAGTTTTACAAGTGATGGCTGAGGAGCTCACTGGACTGTTAATGCTGATTTTCAATAAATTCTAGAGCACTGAGGATGTTCCAGAAGACGTGAAGAAAGCTAACATTGTTCCAATATTTAAAAAAGGGTAAATGGGATGATCTGGGTAATTATAGGCCTGTCAATCTGACATCAACCCCAGGCAAGATCATGGAGCAGCTGATCTTGGATTCAATTAATAAAAATAAAATAAATATAAAATTCATGCCAATCAATCATTTTGTAAAGAAGACAACATTTTTCTTAATTTTTACATATTAAACATTTCCCCCCCAATTTCCAACCGACTTTAATTGTTCTCCTTCCCCCCACCCCTAAACACTTGATGAAAAGATACGCTCTACGTTAATAGTTGCAACAAGATTTTTAAAAATATTATATTATACCTCTATGCCCCCATTATACTTTGCCTCTGAATATCTTTTTGTCCCGCTCTTGGTTTACAATTAATGGAGATACACAACTTTAAAAGAAAGAAAGCAAAATGACATGTTTGTATTTCCTCATGTTTATATTTCCATTAGTGCCTTTGATAGTAAAAGCCACCCACTCTCACAGCTGACTTCCCACAACCAGAGAGATTCTAACTAACATCACTTTTCAGGATTTATTAAATTTACTTACTGTGTTACTTTGCAGCTCTTATAGGGTCTGGTCCTGCAATGTTCTAAGTGCCTCCTGCAAAGACCTGTGCACCCTCATCGCCCATCGAGTTGAGGGAGCCGAGTAATTACCAAGAGGCACTCAGTACCCCTCATACAGGGCTACCCATTTCTCCCTCATTTTGAAGACCCTAACCCTAAAGACTGAGGATAGTGTAGAAGAGTGAATACTCTGAGTATACTAGAGGATGCTATGATGGCTATTCAGAGAACTGTCCTCAGGTTTCCTTAAAATATTTACCAGACTGACATTAAAAAAAATAAAAATAAAATAAAAAAAAATCTCTTCAGAAATCTTTGTGCTTTTTGTTTACTTTATCTCTTTCTCTGCTGCTAATGTAGGTGAAATAATTGTTAGTCTTTGCATACGCACACTTTTTTCCCCTGGCCAATTTACACTGTGGCCACCTCTCTCAACATGACAAGGCTCATACATGGGACTCAGTGTGTGACACAGACCCAAAATGAGGAACATGCACACAAACACCCACAGGAAACTTAAAATGATTAACCAATTTTAAGGCCAGAAAAGACCATTATGATTATTTACACTAGTAAATTGCAGGGTCCCCAAGTATTTGTACTGGGACCTATTCTGTTCAACATACTCATAAATGATCTGGAAAAGGGGGTGAACAGTGAGGTGGCAAAGTTTGTAGATGATACAGAATTACTCAAAATAGTTAAATCAAAATTTGACTGCAAAGAGTTACAAAGGGATCTCAAACTGGGTGATTGGGCAACACAATAGCAGATTAAATTCAATGTTGGTGAACGCAAAGTAATGCGCATTGGAAAACATAATCCCAACTATACATACAAAATGATGGGGTCTGAATTAGCTGTTGGCCTCAAGAAAGATCTTGGTGTCACTGTGGATAGTTCTCTAAAAACATCTGCTCAATGTGCAGCAGCAGGCAAAAAAAGGCTAATGGAATGTTAGGAACCATTAGAAAAGAGATAGATATAAAACAGCAAATATCATAATGCCACTATATAATTCCACACATTGCATACTGCACACAGTTCTGGTTGCCCCATCTCAAAAAAAAGATACATTAGCATTAGAAAAGATACAGAGAAGGGCAACAAAATGATTAGAAGTATAGAATAGCTTCCATATAAGGAGATTAAAAAGACTGGGACCATTCATCTTAGAAAAGATATGGCTAAGGGAGGGAGGGGGGATATGATAGAGGTCTATAAAATCATGACCAGTTTGGAGAAAGTGAATAGGAAAATGTTATTTATGCCTTCACATAACACAAGAACCAAAGATCAGCTGATGAAATTAATAGGTGGTAGGTTTAAAACAAGCATACAGAAATACTTCACACAATGCACAGTGACCCTTTGGCATTCCTTGCCATGGGATGTTGGGAAGGCCAAAAGTACAACTTGGTTCAAAAAAGAATTAGTAAGTTCACGGATGATAAGTCCATCAATGAGTATTAGCCAGGATGGTCAGGGACACAACCCATGCTCTGGATGTCCCTAAACCTGTAACTGCCATAAGCTGGGACTGGATGACAAGGAACAGACCACTTGAGAATTGCCCTGTTCTGTTCATTCCCTTTGAAGCATCTGGCACTGTCTACTATCAGAAGACAAGATACTGGACTAGATGGACCATTGGTCTGATCCAGCATGGCTATTCATAGGACCTTCTGCATAACACAGAACAGAAACCCTCACCCAGTAATTTTTGCATCAAGCCCATAAATTCCGTTTGAGCTAATGATATGGAATTCATTCGTTAAGAATAAACAACCCTTTCCAAAGATTCATACTTATTTTAATGTAAACAATTTTCAATAATAAAAGTGAAGGGACACCAGATTCATGCAGATAACCGTGGGACGGAAATGGGTGATGTTCCTGAAAATGTGGGACATCTGATGTAGCATCTCTAAGGATATCTTTCCCTCAACATTTAACTTCTAAATTTTCAGGGTAAAAGTAAGGGATTCAGCATAAATATTACCTAAAAAGTTCCTATAGCTCTCTTTTAATCTTAAAACACTAGAGTGAGAAGTTCCAGAAACAGAAAAATGCCTTTTAGCTGGATGCCTTTTAGATCAGGTATCCTTAGTTTTTCTTTTCCCCATGGATTTTTAAACATAGTCCATCAGCATGAGACCTAGAAGCTTATGTAATTCAGATGCTGAATAAGTTTAGTTTTATCTCAAGAAGCTAAAACCCAATATACTAGGGAGTGATGGAAATATAATTACTAGCATTCATTTGCTAAAGCTATCATTTTCTATTATATCTATGCAGCTGGTTTAAATCTGATTACTTTCTCCTAGCACATCGTCTGCATTATAATTTCTCAGAGTTTTCTGAACATAGGTGGTTGCCTGCTGCTTTTAGTGGGGGAAAAAATACTAAAAGGAAAAATGTTAACATACATGTAGTTTTGTAGCAATCTTTGAAAAATGTCTCCTTAAGAGAAGTTACACTTAGTGTAGGAGTGGTGGGGGGGGGAAGGAGAGGTGTTATAGCATTCCCCTCAACGCTAATGGACCAGTAGCATTCCAGAGGGATCTAACACTGGCCTTGACCCCATGAGGGTGATTCCAGGGAGCAGAAAGGGTAGTATTGACCTCCTTCTCCCTATTGCTTGACCAGCTGCCACTCTACGGATAGTATTTTTTTAAGTTTAAGAACTTTGGAGTGAGCCTTTGGCTTTTGTGGAATTTTCAGAACTTTGTATCTGTATTTTACTTAATTAGTATCCAATCTTTGCTAATTGGCCTTCACATTAAATGGGAGATCAACAAATACCATGAATGGTTCTAATATTGGGTTAATATTTTCAGTACACGGTATTGGCGGGTCAGCTTCCCCCCTGCACATGTTTAAGATGTGGTACCAAATAATATATTGCTTATTTCTGAGTTTTTGTGGGGACACTTTCTGCTTTTTCCCCCCACTATTAGCTTGTCTTCTGTATCATGCAGAAGTATAATGGTGAAACATCAGTAGACATTAGTTAATTATAATAAATACTGTTGTAACTCAAAAGGGACCTGGAATGATTTTCTCTTTTCTCACAGTCCCCATTATGCTCACTTTTGTCAGTTACTGTACAGTATATGAAGCTGTTGAATTAGCTGATGAGATCCCCAGTGCCAATTTTCTGATATCTACATCCACTTCTAAAACAAAAAAGGAAGAAGAAAATAATCACTTTCAAGATTTTTAGTCCCAAAGGAAGCATAAAAGTCTGATTTGATTCCTCAGCAAAATTACTACACATATTATCTGAAAAGGTGTTACACCTAGAGAGAAAATTCTTAAATAGGTGGTGGGGGGTGAAATCAGATATTTAATAAATATTTAAAGCTTCAGGCCAATCCTGAGCAATATGGACATACATGATGCATATGGTCTCCACAAGCCCTCTACACTGGAGTGAATTTCTTTCTAGGAATATAGAAGTGTTTGGAATTCTCTGCAGCTTGCAAATCATACTGAAGAGTTGTCAGATTTGTGCATAATGCATTTCAGTCAGGCCTTGAGGAGTAAGAGACTCATTTGTAACCATTTTGCAGAAGATGAGATGCTTTCCTGACAAGAATGGAGTGCTAAATGGAAATCTTTGCTTTTATGGTGTTATATTAAAACTCATGAAAACACACGTGTGTCTTTTCTAAAAGTAAAGATGTATCCTTCAGAAAAAAAAAAGTGTTGGCTAATCTAAAGACTTTGGTGTCACTGATCATTCACTGTTAGCAATTTCATTCTACAAAACATCCAAACAAACTTGACCCTACATGTTCCCCATTATATAGCCGATATTGAGACTTCGCACTTCAGTAAAATTAAGCATTGAGCGGTGCTTAAGTCCCACCACCCCTCTCCCTGCAAAGTATAGTGGAAACATACACTATATAGGCAACAAGCACTATAATTTCACCTGGGTTGCTATTTCTGTTCCAGACAACCATTGTGTTTTATAATGTAGTACAAGACACTGCATTTTTATTTCTTTTCTAACGTGAATGTAGAAAGAAATGTAATAAACATGGACATACAACGATACTTACCTTTGACCATAATCCATTTGGCACTTGATAACAGTCTCAATCTCTCTATTGCCTTTCCTCATTTCCTACAAAATATTTCCACCTTCACCCCGTTTAGCCTGGATGATCCCGATAAAAGGATTTGTGTAGTTACTTTTATTAATTTGAATGTTCAAATTCACAACAAAACAGGGATTTTTAATTGGCTTCTATTTGGTAACACTGCCACGAAGAGATAGCAGAATAAGTTAGAATGGGTAAATAATAAGAGAGAAAAACAGTATGGAACTTCAAAGTACCCAATACATGTACAGCCAATAAATATACAGTGAGTACACTCTTCTTTTTGAAGCAAAACTCACAGAAGGCACATGCTAGGGGTGCTGGCGTTCTAGGGGCATCTAAAAGTGGGTTAAGGGTTTCATTTTTTATGGAAGACACAAATGGAGTTGTGACAGGTTTTGCCATCCATTAATATGTCCCCAAGGTAATTAATTTGATCGTAAAAAAAAAAAAATCAAGGAAAAATCAGAGTGGGAAGAGATGGTCCCCCTTCACATACTTGCTAATAAAGATTCTATATTTACATAAATTCAGGTAAAAATCACCTTAAAGGGGTGTTTTTGCATTTAAAAATTGTACTATAATGAACCTCAGTGCGCGAGGACCACTGCATGTTTTTTGGTGTGACTAGAGTTTTTATTGGGTGCCATATTTATTCGTGTCTGGATTCTTGTGACATAGTACAAATTTTTGGAAGCCTTCTTGATCCATTGCTATTTTCACACACTCAGCAGTTGGCTTCTCAATGATCTGCCACATACCATCTCCTTGCTGGTCATCCCCTACTACGAGGGCCTGCCACCATTACTTCTACAATAATTTTCTCAAGATTATTCCCATCTCTGCATTTGCCATGACCAAAGTACATATCTTTGTGCCTGTTTATTTCTGAGAACAGAATTTGCTTCTCTCCAATAATATTTCTAAGCCTTCATCTTCTTTTCCATCCAAGAGATATGCAAGATGCTTCACCAGCATTATCTCTCAAAGACTTTAATTACATACAGTAGATGGCAATTAAAGAAATACAAGTTTTCCATGCCATGAATGCTTTTATGATGACAAGCTTTAACAGGTTGGAGTGGGGAGGAGAGCCTGTTAATACTACCTCTATCTTAACTATCACTTAGCCCCAAAAATATCAGCAGGAAATGCTGGAAGTCATGTACTGAGATTAAAAGGATGATGAGTGCACATGTTTTGGCAACAGAACTACCAACCAAATGTCAAGAAACATGCATCACTTCATAAAAGAATATTGTAAGTATTTTAGTGTGTAGATATAGTAGTCTCAGAAACTGACTACTATGCCATGAACTCATATGCTGTCTAATCAGAATGTGAAGTCCTACACAAACTATACTGCCAATCAATATCACTGCTTTTCTTGAAAGAGATTTTTTGCTTGATTTCAGCAATAAATTTAGTTGACGTACAGCTCATATATTCACTTCATTAATACACTCATGCTGGCATTTGATTGCAGAAAGTTGATTATTATATTTTTAGTGGAAAGCAATTAAGTAAACAAGTATAAAAATTTACATTTACATTCCCTGAGGTATAATGCAAGCTAGTACCAAAAAAATGCTTTATAATTTCACAGTTAAGTTACGAAGAGCTAAAAACTGAATAAGAATTTGAGCCTGCCCAATGACACATAATAAGGCAATATGTTGCCTTAAGAAAGGTCCTGGGTTTACAATAGCCTATAGCTGCAGTCTTAAACTGTGGTCTGTAGTTCATTGGCAGTCTGTGATGCACTTGCTGCTGGTTACATGGAGAAGATACCATTTCCTTGTTTCCAACTGCTAAACTCCACTAAAGAGACAAGGTGGGTGAGTTAATATCTTTTATTGGACCAACTTCTGTTGGTGAAAAAGACAAGCTTTTAAGTTATACAGAGCTCTTCTTCAGATAGAAGGTATTACCTTGCCCACCTTGTCTCACTAATATCCTGGGACCAACACAGCTGGACCAACACTGCAAATGCCATTAAAGGCACTAAAAATACATCATCACCTCCTAATTTTACTTTTCTATGTCAGCTGGTTGTTGTAATCCCCAGAGGATGTTTGTAATTACAAGTAGAAGGAGATAAGTCTGTGTGATCCTGAGTGAGAGGAAAGATGTCCACAAGACACACTTTCTGTAAAAATCACGGCCCACACTATGCAAAGTTTGAGAAACTCTTGACTATGGAAACCTATTTCCCAGGCTAATAGAACCCAACAGGATTTATGCAGTGCTCAATTCAGCTTTAAAAAATATAAATATCTCCAGCCAGATTCTACTCCCACAGAAGCTTATTCCTGGAGCACTCCTCAGTTTTGTATGGCACAGAGCCAGCTGGGATTTTCTCTATGCCCCTCCAAAATGAGGCCCTTAGTCATCACTGGGGGAAGAGTACAAATCAGTTTGTTTTCCCAACACTTCCTGCCAGTTGAGAGACACTAACCACCTGGAAGGGATGAGCACTGAATCCTTCTAGCAAGAGAAAGGGTTCTCACATTATACAAGAAAAGGAGCACAATATACTACTTTAGAAATGTGGTATGATGGGGAAGGAAGTAGACCCCTCAAATGAAAAGAGCAAGAGCTCAAGTGCATTAGGTCACACAGTGCCAGTGATTTTTTTAAAGGGATAGTTCTCACATTTAGAGCACTGTGTTCCATATTCCACATCCTTTGTTAGATTAGATGTCATGGCCAGTTTCAGCTGCATTTCTTTGCAAATAATCAATCGTTGGCTTTTAAGAAGTATTTTATAAGATATACCTTAAAATTGTGATGTGAATGGAGCTATTGGTTTAGTTTTAAAATTCTGATTCTGTCACTTTCTACTAGTTTGTACACTAAAATATTAGACAAAGCAGTTACAGAAAGTTACCATTCTAGGATGGAAAGGTAATTCCTCTTTCTTACCTTAGAAAAGTGGTGCCTGATCCCAGATCATATTTATCATTGTATGTCATTCCACATGTTTGCTTTTTGACTGTGGCACTGTAGGCATTCCATGTCTCAGTTTCCCACCCCAAGGTGGATTTCCTTGGCTTTCCACACACAGATCCATGCTGCAGACATAGCTTAAGCCTCCAACCAAATTGCAAACAAAACTTCCGAGCCCAACAAACAAAAGGTTTTTCTGCCCTTTGGGAACTTCTCTTCAGCCTATCTTTAAAAGTCTTTCTGGCTCTAGGATAGAGCATACAGCGCTCAGGCTCATTCCCCTAGAGTACTGATCTCAGCACCTGCTGGGCTCCATTCTTTGCATCTTTCCTTCCCTGGTCCAGTACAGAGATTTGGGCCTCAAGGCTGGTTCCACTAGAGTATCTGACCTCCTGCAGTTGCTGCCTCAAAGGCTTCCACAGGCATCTGCCCACTTCCTGTGATTTCATTACTGCTCTTCCAAAGCCTAGTTTAGAGCCTTCTACAGAAGCCTGCCAGCCTGCCCACTCCCTGTTTTTCCACTTTTTTCCAGACTGATCTCTCTCAGCCTTTTTATGAGGTCCAGGTGTCTATTAAACTATCTACTGAGGCTCACAAGCAGCTACTTAATTATGGCACAGCTGTGGCTGGCCATTATGTCCCCTTAAAGGAGCCAGTCACTGTGATACTTTGCACCACACTTGACTTACATATTTGTTCACTTGTTGTACAAATTAGAGACTAAAGTCCTTAGTTCCACAAAAACTTAGTAAGATATTCTTATGGACTGCACTTTGCTTTAATTAATGAAAATTAAAAGGTAGAAATATTTTAATATAGACCGTCTAGGACAACTACTGTGGGTAATTGCAGTTGTAGCAGATATAGTTATCAACTAGCCTGTACACACATAGCACGAGTGTTAAAACAAACTCTAGCTACAAAAGCAGTGCTCTACCACCTGAGACATTCGCTGTAGTAGCATTAAGAAAAGGAGTACTTGTGGCACCTTAGAAACTAACCAAATTATTAGAGCATAAGCTTTCGTGAGCTACAGCTCACTTCATCGGATGCATAGTAGCATTGGAGTTGATATCATCTTTCCAGGCCAGCCACAAAATGCTAGTAAAATCACAAATGCCTGCACAACTGACATCACATCCAGCATGACTCCTTTCCTTCCACATGGTGAAATCTTGATCCTATTCCAGTGGTCCCCAAACTTTTTACCTCAGCCCCGCCCACGGAGCCAGGGCCAGGAGCGGGGCCCCGGCTCTGGGAGGGGATGGATGTGGACAGAGGGCTGAGGCTGGAGCCACAGCTGGGATCAGGGCCAGAAGCAGAGCCTCAGCTGGGAGCCTGGGCATGGAACTGGCAGCTGGAGCTGGAAGCAGAGCTGGGTGGTGCTCCCTCTCTGCCCCCTGTGGGGGCTGTTCTGGGACCCAGCCATGTCCCCTGAACGTTCCTCCGTGCCCCCGTAGGGGGTATGTCCCACAGTTTAGGGACCTCTGTCCTATTCAAATCAGTGGCAAAGCTCCTATTGATTTTAATAGGACCAGAATTTCACCCAGAGTAAAACTGGGCCAGCTGCTTCAAGAACATAGTTCTTCTGGAAATGAAAATGGAAGGCCAAATCCTGAATCCTCTACTCAAGTTTTACTTAGTCATTAGGCAAAAATATTGTCTGAAGTTACTACGGAACCAAATAAAACTGAGTGAGGACTTCCAAATCTGACCCAATGAATCAACAAATGAACATTTCAAGGGATGTTTCTTCATTCCTGGATATGCCACCTGCAGAGATGCTGTTTCCTAAGAATGCTGTGAAAAAACAGGCTTAGGCCATCTGCCTGTGGGTAACAGTACAGTTAGCAAAATCCTGCCCTTCTATTTACTAATTTACTCCATTTCTGAAACAGAGAAACTTTTCATCAATTAAGTCAACATTTTGTAGCAGTGAAACACATTTCACCTTTGTTTCTCTAAAACACACAGAGTAATGGTTCTATTTTAAAATATATTTTAAAGTTGTGGCCATGGCACCTACAACATAAAAATAGGTACTATTTATTTATTTATTTATTACAATTTGTATTGCAGTAATGCTTATGAGCTCCACTCATGATAGGACCTGACAGTGCTTGTTTTAAGAAGTCAAAATAAATATGTAACATTGCTTGGGTATTTAGCATTGTCACTAATGCTGCTGCATCTAACCATTGCACTTGGGAGCTATTTATCCATCTAGAAAGTGAATAACAGTTTTGAGTGGGATTTTCAAAAAAGCGTCTAAATGACTCAGGAACACATGCCATTGATTTTCAATTGGACTTGTGCTCCTAAATCACTTGGAGCCAGATTCTTAAAAGTATTTTGGCACCTAAATATTCATATAGGCACCTACTGGGATTTTCACAAGTGTGTAGGTGCCTAATTCCCATTGAAATCTCAGACTCGCCTCTTACCTATTTTGTATGGGGTATTGGAAAGCTTGATTACCCTATGAGTCAGGTGCTTTCAAGATCATCAGAAGAAAAGAAACATATAATTTGAAAATACTATTAGTCACTAATTTTTTTTCACATATTGCAAATCCTCCTGCATACAAAATTCAATAATGTTGGTGATTAATTTATCATGAAATGAAGTAGGGCCTGGTATTCTTTTCCTGCAAGTATTCCAATAATCCTTACATTATCGGAGCAAATATTAGCTGCTCTACTCTAGTTTCCAGAAGTCAATTTATTTTTATCAGTTTTTTTGGGCAAGCAGTAGTTTGAGGTATCATGTTTAGATTTTTGCAAATACATTTTTCTCATCACTCCAGTCAGGGTCAGTTCCTTGGATTCTACTATCCACATTAAATTCTGCAGTTGAAAAAAAAAAAATCAGTAACTAAGCAGAGGATTTGCTAATAATACATAATAAAATTAATTCATACTGAAGAAGTGAACCTAACTACAATGCAGAACACAAAATGAGACATAATTACTCTATTTCTTTGGCCAAATAAATTTATGAATGGGTATACAGCACATGCAGAGAAGAGAGGGTCTCTAGTCCGCAATATAGGGGAGGTTCTCAAACTGTGGTCCGTGGATCACCAATGGTCCGCGAGCTCCATTCAGGTGATCCGCGGATAGTTCCCTCTAAGGCGCGCACCTGGGCGGCTGCACACAAGAGAATGGGGGTCCACCCACCTAATTAGTGGAGTTGTGCAGAAATGGCTCCACTAATTAGGTGCATAGTCCCTGAGAAGACACACATGTAAGGTGAGGTGGTGGCCTTGGGGGAACAGGAGGTAGGTGGGAGAGGGCAGTGGGGTGAAAAGAGGGGGTGGGGGGAATTTGGTACATGCAGGGCTGCAGTGGCCAGAGAAAGAGGTGACTTTCCCCATCTTCAGGGCTCTAGCTGCCGGGGAGAGACCCCCCTCCTTCCCAGCCCTAGCTCGGGGGTTGCTGTGGCAGGGGAGAGAGGGTACATCCATCACATTAGAAAGATAAGACTACTGATGTTAAAATCTGAGTTGTGTACTTTTATTTGTAGAACAAAAACAAAAAAACCCCACACAATTATTATTAAGGTTGGTTTTTTTGTTTTTTGGTTTTTGTTTTTTAATAGAGAGCTTTTATCCAAAACGTTTACAATAGTTAGCTAATGGTACAAACAACATTTGGAAAGATCATTAAGTGGTCCGCCGAGACCCTCAGCAATTTTCAAGTTGTCCACAAAAAGAAAAGTTTGAGACCCACTGCCCTAGCGTTCTCTTAATTCACCATTTTTATACTAAATGTAGGGTCTTTAGGCACATACTCCATAAAAGTACATTAACTGGGGTTAATCATTTTTATATTAGTTGAAGAGACTGGTGATAATGAGCTAAGTAAACTGTAATTCAAACTCCACGACTGCATTGTCTATTGCAATCCGTGTTAAAGATCACTGACTAAAACAACATGATTAACTGTATTGACCCCTCCCCAAAATTTAAGGAAGTAGGAGCAACTATAGAAATTTGAGTTAAGTAGATCTTGTTTGAAACATATTCTATAGCAGGGTTTATTCTTTGAAGGGTTATGTATTGTGACAATAAAGCTGTAATAGTTAATTTACAGCATGTATATAAAGGTACAATTAAATTTCCTAACTTGTTTGAGACGGTATCTCAGTTTAAAGGCTGGACACAATTAGATGCTTTATAATTCCTATTATCAGCACTAATGCACTATGCATCTCTCTGAGTACTGGTTAGATAATTGCACTGCCATAATAGCTGAATAGAATGGTTCTCATTCCCCACTTTGATAGATGAATATTTTGGGAACATCTTTCCTACAAGAAAGAATCACTACATATCATCTTCTATGAAACAGATGTTCAGTTAAGGAAATTGGATACTTTGACATTACCATAGGAACGATGCATGATACTTAGTAGGATTTCTCCAGGGTATTTTAAAAAATGACCTGGCCTTCATACTAATATCAAAAAATGTTTGTATTAAGGGAAGTGTTAACCTTTTTTTTTAAAAAATGCAGAAAGTCCATTTTTATAAGTTATAGTCTGCATATTTGGAAGAGACATTTTTAAATAATGTCATGTAAAAGTATATTAATTTATTTAATAATATACTTACACTAATTAGAAGATACAAAGCAAAATATGATCCATGAAAAATGTATATGGAAATCTTTATATTGGTTGTTAAAGCAATGTACAAAATTAAACTCACTGGGCCAAATTCATCCTTGATATAACCATTCAAGTTAATGGATACATTTGATCCATAGCGTTTCATGTACAAATCAAACCATTTCAGATGCAGATTTTTAAAATGTGTGTTTAAGAGTTTTATTTACAACTTTTGTTGGTGATGCAAACCTTGCAGACAGTAATTTTTCTCCATTGTGATGAATAATTCTATTACGAAGGTCTTACATTTGTTTTGAATTATGTGTTTTGCTTGTGACAAACTATGAACCCTATGTGAGATTTTTCTCTTCAAAAAACCTCATATGTAGAAATGTATGAGAATATAGATGAGGTAAACTAGTTAACTATATCTGTTGGCACATTACAACAAATTGTGAATATTAACGAATAGTTTGGTAAAACGTAAATGGGCCTTTTTAATTTTGTAATATAGTTTATATTGAATCTCTTGAAATGTGCATGCTGAAAGATCCCAATTTTAAACAGATGGCACTTTTCAAAGAAGGAAGTTATATGCCTTGAATGACCCATATTTTAATTTTCTTCCATTAACCACATTTCATTGATAACTCACAGGTAACAGAGTCATCCAATGGAATTATGTTTAGATCAAGATGCCAAGCACTAGAATTTTGAAATTGAAACTTCATTTCCACATTTCCCATTAAAATGCAACATTTGATCACACCTTTTCCCTTTAGAATTACAGGTTTTTTTAAGTTTCAGAGTAGCAGCCATGTTAGTCTGTATTCGCAAAAAGAAAAGGAGTACTTGTGGCACCTTAGAGACTAACAAATTTATTAGAGCATAAGCTTTCGTGAGCTCACGAAAGCTTATGCTCTAATAAATTTGTTAGTCTCTAAGGTGCCACAAGTACTCCTTTTCTTTTTAGGTTTTTTTAAAATACATATTATATAAAAACCCATTAAAAATTCTTAGACAAATTATAAATATTATCTTTTGATGAGCAACCACCAAGGACTACATCCTATGTTTATGAAGGAAAAAAAAAAAAACCACACCACAACAAACAATTATTAGTCTTTTCTGCTCTCTTGAGAAGGCAGGAGAACTAATGACTCCATGAAGTCTACTGGGAACCTTATTATGACAGTTTAATTTTCCTTGGAGGGGCTCGTATATCATAGTGATGGGTAGCAGTACAAAGCCCTAAGATAGATAAATCTTCTCAGGAGAGGTCAGGCATATATTATTATCCATGATACGGGATAGGAAAGTCCATCAAATATAAAACTCTGAACCTCTCCTACAAGTGCAGATACAGTCCCCTGGCATTTTACTAAGTTAACTATAAATGTCTATCAGGAAGAGAATCACTTGTCTATGTTGTTTTCAAAACATGCATATAGATCCATATTTTTATAGATCATAGGACACAGTGGTATGCAAGGCCAGGTGTACTTCATAGCACAACAACATTTTCTCACTTATTCAACTAAAAATTGCTACTAAAACATTTTAAAAAACCCTGATACAGGATTTCCAAATGGCAGCCTTGATTGCCTCCTGGCACACATTTCTTAACTGGATTCTAAATCTGTCATTGGGAAGAGATGTAAACACATAATCCTGCCCATCTTGAAGTCCTCCGAGAGGAATGGTAACAGGAAGGGAATGCAAGCCTAGTGGCGTTTTTCTGGCAGAGAAGCTGCAGAGGAACCAGTGAGACAGCAGGAATTGTCTGGGTCTTTCAGGTTGGGAAATATCAGTACATGGGTGCCAGGAGGATAAGAGAGCCTGTTATGGACAGAAGTTGTAAAGGCAGTGGGAGCCATTTCTGGCTGAGTGGAATGGAGGCAGCATTAGGGATATGGAGGCTGATGAAACACCTTCTTCCTTCCTCTCAACATGCAAAGATTAATCTCTTAACTTCGATAACAGTGTAGTGGAGCTTCCCCCCCCCCCCGCCCTCCTCATTCATGACTTGAAAACACACAATAATTTGAATTGTTCTAGAGTTTTATAACTGTTCTGTAGTTAAGAGCAGAAAGAATTGGGCATATGAAAAACAAGTATGAAATAAGGGGAAAATCCTTGATTAAATCTACATAGTTCCTGGTGTTTACTTATGATAAATATTGCCCACTACATCTCAACAGCAATAACTCACATTTTACCTGTTTAAAAAAAAAAAAGGGACTAAACCCAATAGCAAAAGAAGAAAAATTGATGTTTAAGTACTTTATGGAATGAATACATTATGAGACCACAAGTCAAATTCAGAGCTGGTGTAAACAAGTGAAACTCTATTGACTTTGACTATACCAACTTATTCCAGTTCTAAATTTTTCCATTAGAATCTCAGTCGAGAGAGTATGGGAGAGGAAATAGAGGACAAATTCTGCTCTTGGATGTGAGCACATAACTCCTGTTTATTTTAGTCAGAGATGTGTGCAACCCAGGTAGAATTTAGATACAAGGGAATAAATGTCCAGTGAAAGATATATTCTTATATATGAAAATTATGCTGTTTTCTTACTGATAGGTATATTGTTAGAAAGCGTCAAATGAAGGAATTGTTTAGGTCAGGGCTGGACAAATTACGGCCCACAGGCCAGATCTGGCCCATCATCCGTTTTAATCTGGCCCTTGAGCTCCTATGGGGAGCGGGGTCTGGGGCTTGCCCAGCTCCGGCACTCAAGCCAGGAAGCAGGATCGGGGCCACCCCACACAGCTCCTTGAAGCAGTGGCATGGCCCCCCTATAGTTCCCATGCATAGGGGCAGCCAGGGGGCTCTGCTCTGCACGCCGTCCCTGCCCCAAGCACTGCCCCCGCAGCTCCCATTGGCCAGGAACCGCAGCCAATGGAAGCTGCAGGGCGGTACCTATAGATGGGGCAGCACGCAGAGCCACCTGGCCGCACTGCCGCATAGGAGCTAGAGAGGGAACATACCGCTGCTTCTGGGAGCCACTTGAGGTAAGCGTCGCCCAGAGCACACATCCCTGAGCCCCTCCCTGCATCCCACTCCCCTGCCCCAGCCCTGATCCCCCTCCGAATCCCTCAGTCCAAGCCCAGAGCACCCTCCTACACCCCAAACTCCTCATCCCCAACCCCACCCCAGAGCCCCCACCTGGAGCCTGCACCCTGAATTCCTCATTTCTGGCCCCACCCCAGAGCCTGCATCCCCAACCAGAGCCCTCACCCCCTCCTGCACCCCAACCCCTATTTTGTGAGCATTCATGGCCTGCCATACAATTCCTATCCCCAGATGTGGCCCTCAGGCCAAAAAGTTTTCCCACCCCTGGTTTAGGTAGTCACTATTACAGAATAATCCCCCTAGGCTTATTGTTATCCTTATTCAAATATTTTAATCTTAAAGACAGCATGAAACAATTCCTTCATTTGACTCACTAGGAAATGGTTTAAAGTTTTAAAGAAGTTTGATTGTTCAGATACAATAGGGCAAGTATTTTGATTTTTCCTCTCATCTCAGAGCTGGTGGTCATTCTTAATAGTACCCCAGTACTGACATGGAGACAAGCATTGTCAGAGCAATGAATGGGATCATGACAGTCCTGGAGCAGCTTGTCATGACAGAAGTTAAAGTGGATATTTGGGACGTGGGATAGGTTCAGGGAGAGGAGACAGGTAACTTAGTTTTGGCTTCTATGATTCTCACAACCACTTTCTCAGTCTCTTGGGTAAATGTGTAATCAGACAGTTTTGCCAAAAGCATAATTAAGGGGAAAAAAACGTGCAGAACCAGGGTTTATTATGGAAGTGATGACATGCTCTAATGATGATGTAATCATTACATTTCTCTGCAACTATCAAATTTGCAGACAGTCTTCTCCCAGGGCTGAACACATTTCCAAATATTCTTGTAACATAAAACAGACAATACAATATTACAGCCTACCCATACTATATATTTTCTGAGCATCTCATGTGTATGTGCAGTAGCACTTAGAGACAGTGGCAGATATATAGCTTGATCAGTGAGAACCCTTCATCCATGGCTTCATATGTAAAGGTTTTGAATATACTTTTCTATTTACCAACCACAGGCTACAATGAAAAAAGTGATTTTGGAAGGAAGAGTTGTTCTCCAGCAGGAATTTTAGGATTCTTTTCAGATTCATTCTGAAGGAACTGTTAAGTTAATGGATTCTGCCTTTGACATTTACCCCATTCTGGGACCTTCAGTTCCCCTCTGTACAGTATACATTTCCTAGATTGTCTCAAGATTATTTTTTTAAATCCTAAAACCATGGCCATGTATATTATAAGGCCTACTTTATCTTGAGTGTGCAACAAGGCCCTTCTCTATGGCAGACTGGGAATTGTACAACAAAAATAATGAGCCATCTTTCCCTGTCAAAGACAGTGCTGCCTGTCCCCTATTTCCGAGACAAGATCTGATGGGGCAGCTTGCTCATCTTTGGTGTCCTGAAATACAAAGTATCTACCTCTTGCTGCCTCCTGCTCTGTCCTGTTGTCAGCAGCAGGCACTAAGACCCACTGAACTCGCTTTGGTGGGGAAACAGAAGTAGTAGAGATGGAGTATGAGCACAAAACAGCAGATAGATCTTCTGGCTTTTTAGTTGGTCCACCTATAACTTTTATACTGACACCCATCACCAGAGTATCTGGCAGGGGGAAAAAAAAAAAAAAAACAAAAAAACAAAAACAAAAAACGGTTACTCACTTTCTCTATTGTTCTTCGAGATGTGTTGTTCATGTCCATTACAATCAGGTGTGTGCGCGCACACGTGCACAGTAGCTGGAAAATTTTTCCTTTAGCAGCATCCGTGGGTCAGCCTGGGCACCCCCTGAAGTCGCACCTTCATGGCGCTCAATATAGAGCCCTGCCAACCCACCTCCCACTCAGTTCCTTCTTCCCAGCTACTCTGACAGAGGGGTAGGAGGGTGGGTATTGGAATGGACATGCACAACACATCTCGAAGAACAGTAACCATTTTCTCTTCTATGAGTACTTGTTCATGTCAATTCCAATCAGGTGACTCAGAGGCCTAAGTTCAGGAGGCAGGGTCAGTTTGCCACCGATTGGAGCACCGCTTGTCCGAAGGCCACATTACTCAGCAGGCCAGAGACAAATCACACAGTGCGTGGTGAAAGTGTAGACACAGGACCACATCACTGCTCTGCAGATTTCCTGAGGGGGCACTTGCGCCAGGCAGCCTGCGCCCTGGTAGTGTGTGCAATGATTGGGGGTGTGGGAACCCCCACCAGGTTGTAGTGCTCACGAATGCAGGAAGTGATCCATGAGTAAATGCATTGTGACGACACAGGCAGACCTTCAATTCTGTCCGCCCCTGCCATGAATAACTGGACCAATTTTCTGAATGATTTTGTTCTCTTGATGTAAAAGGCTAGCGCCCTGCAGACCATCCAGTGAGTGGAGTCTCTGGTCCCTGCCGCTGGAGTGTGGCTTAGGGTAGAACAGGAGAAAGATGTCCTGCTTGATGTGAAACTGTGACACAGCCTTCGGGAGGAAAGCAAGGTGAGGCCTGAGTAGAACCGTGTCCTTATAGAACACGGCATAAGGAGGCTCTGATGTTAGGGCCTTGAGCTCAGACCCTCCTGGCCAAGGTTATAGCTACCAGGAACGCCACTTGTAAGAGAGGTAGAGCAGGGAGCATGTCGCCAAGGGTTCAAAGGGCGGTCCCATGACTCAGGACAGGAGCAGGTCGAGGTCCCAGGCTGGGACAGGCTGACGGACGTGACAGTATAGTCCAGGGGCGGGCAAACTTTTTGGCGTGAGGGCCGCATCGGGTTTCTGAAATTGTATGGAGGGCTGGTTGGGGAGGCTGTGCCTCCCCAAACAACCAGGCATGGCCTGGCCCCTGTCCCTAGCTGACCCCACTTCTCACTCCTAATGGCCCCCTGGGGACCCCTGCCCCATCCACCCCCCCTGCTCTTGGTCCCCAGACTGCCCCCAGACCTCCCGCCCCTAACTGCCTCCCACCAGCCCATCCAACCCCTCCCCTTCCTGACTGCCCCCCCGGGACCTCTGCCCCATCCAACCACCCCTTCTCCCTGACCACCCCTGGACTCCCAGCCCCCAACTGCCCCATCCAACCCCCCCCCTTCCTGACTGCCCCCCCAGGACCCCTGCCTCATTCACCCCCCGCTCCTTGCCCTCTGACCACCCGACCCCATCCACCCTACCGCTCTCTGCCCCCCTACTGTGCTGCCTGGAGCACTGGTGGCTGGCAGTGCGGCTGCACCAGGACAGGCAGCTGTGCCACACAGCACAGACCACTGGGTCAGGCCGGGCTCTGCAGCCACACAACCCAGACCATTGCACTGGCGGCGCGGGCGAGGTAAGGCTGTGGGGGAAAGGGATCCCAGGCCAGGAGCTCAGGGGCTGGGGAGGACGGTCCCGTGGGCTGGATGTGGCCCATAGTTTGTCCATCTCTGGTATAGCCTGTCGAGCCCTTTTAAAAACCAGCTAACCATGGGATTAGCAAACACTGAGCAGCCCTCCTGAGTTGGGTGGAAGGCCAAGATGGCCGCTAAGTGCACCCTTATTGATGACATTCTGCAATCCAGAATGAGCAGTACTGAGGCAAGTATCAAGGACAAAAGGCACTGCATCAACCAAATTGAAAGTCTCTTCCACTTGGCAAGGTAGATAGCTCTCAGAGGATTTTCTGCTGCCAAGGAGGACCTGTCTAACCTGGTCTGAACAGGAAAGCTTCATTGGGTTCAACCATGGAGCTTCCATGCCGTGAGGTGAAGTAACTTGAAGCTTGGATGTTGAAGATGACAGAGATCTTTTGTCAGAAGATCCAGAAAGAGTGGCATGGTGACTGGGGCTTCCACGGATACGTCTAGGAGAGATGTGTACCAGTGCTGGCAGGCCAGGTTGAAGCTATCAGTATGACCTGAGCTTGTTCCCTCCTGATCTTGAGGAGCACCTGGTGAATGAGCAGTCTGGGAGGAAATGCGTATAGGCAACCACCTCCCCAATGGAGGAAGAACCCACCCGCTCTGAAACCTGGCTGTAATTTTGGAAGAAGCAGAACTGCTGGCACTGCCTTTTGTATCAAGTGGTGAATAGGTCTATCTAGGGAAGGCTCCACTTCTGGAAGATTAAGTTTGTGACATCTGGGCGAAGGGACCACTTGTGGCTGTGAAACGACCTGCTGAGATGGTCCGCCAGCTCGTTCTATACCCCAGGGAGGTACAACTCTTGCAGGTGTATTGAATATTCTACACAGAAGTCCCACAGCATGAGGGCTGCCTGGCACAGGGGAGAGGAGCGTGCACCCCTGGTTGTTGATATAGAACACTGCTGTTATGTTGTCCATCAGGATTGATACACACTATCCCGTTAAGTATGCCCAGAATGTCTGGCATGCTAGGCACACCGCCCTCAACTCTCTGACGTTGATGTAGAGAGCCAGATCCTCCTGGGACCAGAGACCTTGAGTCCTGCGGCGTCCTATGTGTGCTCCCTAGCCCAAGTCCGATGCATCCGTCACTAGCGAAAGAGACTGTTGTGGACTGGCAAAGGTGACCCCTGAGCATATCTCCTGAGCCACCACTGGAGGGAGTCGAGGACCGGGTGAGGCAGTGTCACTAGCCTGTCCAGGCGAGGCACGACTGAAGAGGTCGAAGCCGGAGTCTGGCATGCTGTACCACATAGGTATAGGTACGGGCAGCCATATGTCCCAGAAGCTTCAGGCAGTTTCTTGCTGTGGAGGTGGGAAACTGTCTGAGGCCTCAAACGTCAGCCAAGGCCTGAAACTTCGCTTCCAGCAGGTATGCCCTAACTTGGGTAGAGTCCAGTACTGCCACTATAAACTATCCTCTGGACAGTGGACAGTTGATTTTGCTTTGTTTAGAAAGAGATGCAAGCTGCTGAAGGTGGCTCTGATGAATTTGACACGAGTTTCCACTTGGGTCCTGGAGTGGCCCTTGATTAGCCATTCGTCAAGGTACAGAAACACCTGTACCTGGGGCCTGCGCAGGAACGCGGCAACGACTGCCATGCACTTGGTGAAGACTCGAGGTGCTGCTGACAGGCCAAACAGAAGGACAGTGAATTGGTAGTGGGTATTGTTCATTACAAACCTGAGATACTTTCTGTGGGGCTGAGGGATTGAGATATGAAAATACGCATCCTTCAAGTCGAAGGTGGCAAACCAGTCTGCTGGATCCAGTGAGGGGATGATCAGGCCAATGGGACCATGTGGAACTTGAGTTTCTTCATGATCTTGTTGAGATCTCACAGGTCCAAGATGGGCCTGAGGCCACCTTTGGCTTTTGGTATTATGAAATACTGGAAACAGAAGCCCTTGTCCTTCTAGAAGAACTACTATACTATACTAACTAAACTGGAAAATAACCTTATAGAGCGTAAGTAAAGAACTGCTAAACTGCTTGCCAAAGCAAGAGCAAGGGGAAGTTCCAGTTACCGTCACTAGTGGTAAGAAGGAGTTGAGGGGGTGGCAAGTCGGCAGGGCACTATATTGAGTGATATGAAGGTGCAACTCCAAGGGGTGCCCAGGCCAACCCATGGACACTGCTAAAGGAAAAATTATCCGGCTATTGTGCACGTGTGCACACACACACCTACCTGTTTGGAATGGAATGAACAGGCACTTGAAGAACTGACATGCATCCGATGAAGTGAGCTGTAGCTCACGAAAGCTTATGCTCTAATATATTTGTTAGTCTCTAAGGTGCCACAAGTACTCCTTTGACATTATTGTGGAACCAAAGGAAAAAATAAATACAATAAAGAGTGGCATCTTGGCAAAAGGATAGCAATTTGTGCAGGTGTATAATCGCAATACATGGGACTCTGCCTAAAACAGAACAGCAGCACTAGATCAACATTATTTATGAGAATAGGATTAAAATTCAAAATGATCTGGACAAACCGGAGAAATGGTCTGAAGTAAATAGGATGAAATTCAATAAGGACAAATGCAAAGAACTCCACTTAGGAAGGAACAATTAGTTGCACACATACAAAATGGGAAATGACTACCTAGGAAGGAGTACTGCAGAAAGGGATCTGGGGGTCATAGTGGATCACAAGCTAAATAGGAGTCAATTGTGTAACACTGTTGTGCAAAAAAACAAAAAAAAAACAAAAAGCAAATATTCTGGGATGTATTAGCAGGAGTATTGTAAGCATGACACAAGAAGTAATTCTTCCGCTCTACTTCACCTGATTATGCCTCAGCTGGAATATTGTGTCCGGCTATGTGTGCCACATTTCAGGAAAGATGTGGACAAACTGGAGACAGTCCAGAGAAGAGTAACAAAAATGATTAAAGGTCTAGAAAACATGACCTATGAGGGAAGATTGAAAAAATTGGGTTTGTTTAGTCTGGAAAAGAGAAGACTGAAAGGGGATAACAGTTTTCAAGTACATAAAAGGTTGTTTACAAGGAGGAGGGAGAAAAATTGTTCTTCTTAACCTCTGAGGATAGGACAAGAAGCAATGGGCTTAAACTGCAGCAAGGGCAGTTTAGGTTGGACATTAGGAAAAACTTCCGGTCAGAATGGTTAAGCACTGGAATAAATTGCCAAGGGAGGCTGTGAAATCCCCATCATGGGGGATTTTTAAAAGCAGGTTGGACAAACACCTGTCAGGGATGGTCTAGATGATACTTAGTCCTGCCTTGAGTGCAGGGGACTAGATGACCTCTCGAGGTCGCTTCCAGTTCTATGATTTAGATGATAATCTCTTTTTAGATTGTAAGATCTTTGAAGCAGGAACCTTACCTTCAAACTTGTCTGAAAAAAAGTCTAGGAAACTGCTGGTGCTTTCTGGAAAAAAAAATTGATAATATAGTCTGGAGATAATGAAAAATCTGTTGTTGTTTCAGGAAACTTTTAAAAATGATTTTGCAGACTGCCTAAAATAAATTTTCCTCCATGAGAAAGTCAAGCTTTTGCCTGATATGCTTGAAACTATACTGCTACCTGCTGGCTTAAATGGAGACTGGAAATGATGCTACATTCTATTTTGATACATTGTTTAAAAAAAAAATGAAACTTTGCTGTGGGAACACTATTTGAAGTTCTAAAGAAAGAATATAGTTTGAAAACATACAAAGCATTTAGGACCAGATCTCCTTCCCCTACTGCCCCCTGAAGACTACTTCTCCTCCTGTGGCCATGCAAGAACCAAAGAGAAGACAGTGGAAGGGGGAAAAAAAGGAAAATAGCTCTTGAAAAACTGCCTTGAGAACCTCCACACTCCTGCCACCATAGAGCAATGGTCTGTGGTGCAGTGTGCAGGCATGTGGGGAAATGGGATGTGGCCAGGTTAGGGGATCCAGGACTATATAAAACCACTAGCTAAAGTAATCTCTTCAGGATGTAGTGGGTTGAAAGATGCTGTCGTAGAGGCTCTGGATGTAATAGTGTTGCAACCCCTGCCATTGGCTAAAAGGGGAAGAGTCTTTTCAGCTTCCCATATCTCCTCTGATCAAACTTTTGTTTGGACTTTGTGCAGCAAATCAATATTTGGTCCCCATATACAGTAATGGTACACCTCAATGCATTGAGCTAGGGGGATGTATTCATTGTGGTGCTGAGGAGACTGGGGATAGGGCCAGTCTTAGTCATCTGAAAGATAGGCAAACAGAATGTAAATTAATTTGCATATAATGGAAGTGAGTTATGAACATCAGTGAGGGCGGGGGGGGGGGGGAAAGAGATATAAAATGTACCTATGAAGGTTAGAAATATGAGCAGGAACAAAAAAGAGAGCCAACCTGCACAAAAATTATCTGAAACACAGCTATTTGATTGAAGGAAGGTGGAAGTTTTAAAGTAGTAATTCTGACACAGACTTGCTAATAATTGTGTAAAGAAAAATATTATATTGATAATTGTAAGAGTGCTTGGCACTGGGCAAGATGTGGAGAAAGACAAAGTCCTTGTCCCAAATATTTTACAATCTAAATTTGACAGACAATACAGTTCACAAATACAATATATTCTCTGAACAGATGAAGGTCAAACCTCAAAGTGGCACAGAATTTTGTTTTAAATACTTATTTTGGTAGATCATCATCTTTGAAAGGAAGAAGTCTAATTTTCCCCAGCATTTTGTTTTCGGATATTCTTCAGACATTGAGACACTGCGATGATCATGAAAATACATCAGCTAGATAACTAAAATAAATTCAGCCAGCTACAGCTGGTGTCTCTGGCATATCTGAGTGAAATGCAGAGCTGAAGGAAAGGGGCTAGAACAGAGGAGCCAGCAAAAACAAAAACAAAAAAACCTAAATTGTATCCTGTAATCAAATATAGCATTTCCTCTATTCACAGAACTTAAATTCAATTTTAGCAGCTTACTGAGAAGTTTTCCCTGTGTTGATTCTTTTCTCCTTCCTTATTCTGGTCCTTAAATGGAGGCCTCAGACCAAAGGAGTTAGGAACCTTTGAGGATCTGGTCCAAAGTGTCTAAGATTCATTGTTGGTCTTTTTTAGTCACCAGAACAACAATAGCACACTACTATGTGGGAAGTCGCATTTGGATGGAAACAGGCGAAAGTCTGTTAAATATGAGATGAGTTAGTATGGCACAGTCATTATCCAAAGTAATTTCAAATAGCATCATTGGGTTTTGTGTACACATCAAATCCAGCTTCATTATCCATCATTATCCAACTGCCACTTACTTGTATCAAGCTAAATGTTGTCGTCCTTTTTCAGGCAAAATTCCTGTTGATTTCAGTGGAAGTTTTGAGTAAGAACTCCAATATATGATCCATTATATTCAGTCTGGTGCCAAATACTTACTTCCCGATTCAGGAAAGCATCGCTATTCAGGACAGTATTGGAATATGTGCTTAACTTCCTTTGAAATCAAGAGGATATAAGCACATTTAATTTTACGTATGAGTTTAAGTGTTGCCTTGATGGACGTAGGGATGGACATAAGTAGATGCTTAAATGCTTTCCTGAATCAGATTCAAATCCCCTGTGATAAATAAAGGGAGGAATAGCTCCCTTTGATGGACACCCAGTCAGCCAGTTAGCTGTAAAATCCCTCTTGGTAGCTGTTCTTTACTTGCTTTACCTGTAAAGGGTTAAAAAGTCCCCCAGGTAAAGAAAAAAAGTGGGCACCTGACCAGAAGAACCAATGGAAAGGTAGAACTTTTAAAAATTGTGAAAGAAACTAACTTTCCCTTTGACTTTTGTTCTCTGGGCTGGAGGAACAGAACAGCCATGCTATAAGCAACTAAAGACAGGTATGATCAGATAAGTAGTTCTAGGCATGATCTGATGATTTATGAACTCCAAAAGGTGTTAAGTAGATCAGAATGTTTAGCTAGACACGATTAGGGTTATTTCTTATTGCCTTGTGGACTCCTCTGTGCGAACCCCAGATGCTTTTGTTTGCTTGTAACCTTTAAGCTGAACCCCCAAGAAAGCTATTTTGGTTGCTTGATTTTTGGAATGGATCTTTTAAAAATCTAGCAAAAGCCCAAGTTCCAGATATATTTTCTTTCCTTTTTTAAGAACAGGATTGAACTTTTGGTGTTCTAAGAGGTTTGTGCATGCTGTTTGATTAGATGGTAGCCATAGCTAATTTCCTTTGTTTTTTTTCCTTAGCTCTTTCCCGGAGCAGGGATTAAAGGGCTTGAGGGTACCCCACAGGGAGGAATTCTCAAGTGCTCCTTCCTGGGTTCAAAAGGAGTTTTGTTGCATTTGGGTGGTGGCAGCATTTACCAAGCCAAGGTCAGAGAAAAGCTGTAACCTTGGGAGTTTAATAGAAGCCTGGAGTGGCCAGTATTAATTTTTATAATCCTTGCAGGCCCCACTTCTGCACTCGGATTGACAGAGCTGGGATTCAGTCTGGGCATCCCCCCATGAAGTCATAAGTAATTCTCCCTGAAAAAGTAATAAAAACTTCAGGATTGCAATTAAAAAATAATTAAGATTGCAATTAAAAAAAATTAGTGTTTTTTCATATGCTGTTATTAAAGAAACTATGTCAAGGAAGCAGTGGGTTACAGAGTGCTGTTTCCCATAAAGCATCATTGATGGCAATACAATGGTAGGGAGCTGCAATTATAGCTATTCAATAGGAGACAAGGAAAGAGGATGGGAAGAGAGGGCCAAGGAGGACGAAGTCAGCTGAAGCCTATGCACTAAGGAACTGATCCTCAAGGCATTAAGAAGCCACTTTCAAAACATTGGCCCTTATTTGACCACTTTTAAACACCTAACCCAAGATTTTCAAACCTGACTGACTAGAGCTCATCATCCAACCCATAAGACACATCTAAATGAGTAGCTTGATTTTCAACAGTAGCAAGCAACCACAGCTCCCCATCTATTCCTCTAGCAAAACAAATAATACTTTTGTAACAAGAAAACCCCATACCAAGTATAATGTTGATACTAGTGAAAGTTACTCACGTGTAACTGCACAATTGGGCCCTTAGTGGTCTATTTTAACATTTGTTAGTCTCTAAGGTGCCACAAGTACTCCTTTTCTTTTTGCAAATACAGACTAACACGGCTGCTACTCTGAAACCTATTTTAACATAGTATTAATAATTTGGTATAGGCCCCCCAATTTTTAGTAAGTTGGGGAGTGACAGATTCCCAACCAGTTTGAATACACTTGTATCCCCAATGAACTATTGTGTGCATTTACCCCACCTCCCAAATATTCTTAAATACTTTTGTACCTACTCCACTTTTCTCCCCAAACAAAATTAATAATAAAACAACAGAATAATGATGATGATCTGGGCGTCAATCCAGCACTGAAATCCACACGAGGCTTTATCCATGCAAAGCTCATTGCACAATTGGGGGGTCTGTATGTCCCCGTTAATATTTTACGCAGGATAGAAAACAATACGAATAGTTTTGCATCTACCCCTCCCCCACTCCAATATATCTTAACACGGTTATGTCCGACTCCCCCTCCGCCGCCAAGCCGCTCTACTAGCAGATCTGTATCGAGGCCAACCCCATGTGCGCGCGCTTCCCCGGAGGCAGCGGTTGGAAGCGCCCTGTCAGGCCTTACGTCACCCGCTCAGCAGCGCGCGGCTGGGGAGGAGGGAGCGAGGCTCCGGACTCCAGCCCCCACAATGCCTCGCACGCAGGCGAAGCCCCTCCCTTAGTGTAAGGGGAGCTCATTGGCAGGAGGGCCCGAGCCTTGGGGGAGCCTATCACCTCCCGTCTCATTGTGCGGTGGCAGTAACCAACGTACACACACCCGGACTCCAGGCGGCAGCGCCGGTCTCCCTCCAGCCGCGCTGTTTCCTCGGGTGGTTCGCCGCATCCCGCGGGTGTAGACGGGGAAGGGCTATGAACCTGGGGTAAGCAGGGCAGTGCCCGGCTTTTGACTCCTCTGCGCTGGGCGCGTGTGTCCCCGTGGCCTGGTTCTCCATAATGACCCGCTCCCCAGAGCTGGGGAGGGCTCTGCCTCGCCCCGCGTGCGGCTAACGGGCTTCCACGGTCAGGGCCAGGGCCTGCAGCACGTTACAACGTAAAATGTGCGACGTGACGTGTCGGCACCTGGGTTTGTGCGGGCAGGTGACGTCTCAGATGCCGCGGCAGCGTGTCATGCGCCCACCTCCCCCCACGAGTCCGTGTTTTGTTTACTCTTTGTTCAGGGTGTTCAGTGGGTTGCTCTGGGTACTTTATTCTGTGCCTCACGACTCGGTGTGGACAGTCCCTCCCTAGAACTGCTGCTAGCGTAGGCCCGTTGCGTGTTATAACAAGTAGTGACTATTGGAAGTAAAACATGCTCCCTGTGCATTCCGCTAGGTAAGGGAAGGATTCTGACTTCTAGCTGTCAGCCTTTACTCCCAGTTCTTCCAACTAGGATTTTCACAGGTGTTCCGCCTCCCTCCTCCCCCCCATTAGTGATGCTTCAATGGCAATTTATGCATACTCTAATAATTTCACTTTACCTTGTTTCAGTATTAGTGGCTCCAAGAGTTCAAAAATCATGATTCAGGCCTCAAATATCATGATCTTAGCGTAAAAACAATGAAGTTTAAAAAAATGCTTTTTTTATTTACCTTGTAGTGTTCGAGCATTTAGGGTTCATGTTTTAGGCATTTCTATGCAACTATGAGGGCTAGAAAGCTAAATTATTATTTTTTTTAAATGAAAGCTAAAATTCAGAGATTATCTGATTCTAACAGCCAAGAAAAATACCATGAATCAAAAGAGCTGACAACACTTATAGATTCATAGATACTAAGGTCAGAAGGGACCATTCTGATCATCTAGTCTGACCTCCTGCACAGCGCAGGCCACAGAATCTCACCCACCCACTCCTATGAAAAACCTCACCCATGTCTGAGCTATTGAAGTCCTTAAATCATGGTTCAAAGACTTCAAGGAGCAGAGAAGCCTCCCTCAAGTCAACCATGCCCCATGCTACAGCGGAAGGCGAAAAACCTCCAGGGCCTCTCCAATCTGCCCTGGAGGAAAATTCCTTCCCGACCCCAAATATGGCAATCAGCTAAACCCTGAGCATATGGGCAAGATTCACCGGCCAGATACTACAGAAAATTCTTTCCTGGGTAACTCAGATCCCATCCATCTAATATCCCATCTCAGGGGATTTGGCCTATTTACCCTGAATATTTAAAGATCAGTTACTTACCAAAATCCCATTATCCCATCATACCATCTCCTCCATAAACTTATCAAGTAGAATCTTAAAACCAGATAGATCTTTTGCCCCCACTGCTTCTTCCTTAATATTAGGATTAATATCTCAAACTATTTTTGTTTTTCGTTTTCAGTAAGAACTAGGATTTTGGTAAAATAAAGTTCAGACACTTACATTTAAGATTTAAAGAAAAATTTTTAATGCTTTAACATTGATTTTCATTCCCTGGAGGTCTACCCAGTGTTTTTCTTTTTTTTTTTTGTTGTTGAAGAATTCTCTCTCACAACAGTATGGGGTGTATTAGAATATGAAGAAAATTTAAATTTTTATTTAAAGGACAGCAAAGTACTGTTTTTAAAATGTTTTCCTCCCTCCCAGTTGTTGCCATCTCTCAGGCTTCTTGGGTGCTGAAATTAACATGGTTTATATTGTTTAACATACCTTTCTTTAGTTCACCACTTTATCAGTTATCCCATTACCCATCTCTTGGACCAGGTCAGAAATCAGACATGACAAGGTATGAATATATTGAAAGATGTCAGCCCAACTTAGATATATATTGAGATGTACAGGCTTAAAAGCACCAGCACTTGAATAGCATGGCTATCTCACAATAGCTGCGTATTTATTAGAAGGAATTGTTTAAGTTTGTATTTAATATAAACATAGGTCATATCACCTTTTCATATTCTAAGTGTCTTGAGACCACCTCTCTCCTTGTGCTGTAATCTCACATACTTTGCTGATGATGATTTCAGGTTCAGAAGACTTTAGCTGTTTTTGTTACTGTTTTACAGAGATGGATTAAAACTTGAAACTGAAATTTTGAATGGAAAACCTAGGCTAATTTTGGCTTCATATGGTATGATTTTTATTATGTATAATCGTTAAGTTCAGTAGTCTCTAATACACTTTACATCTTCTTGAAGATATCTTGTTATAAAGGGTACGATTAATTTAAGTATTAATGTTTTGTATAGTGATGTGAAAGAACTATTCAAGGTTTTGATGAAATATTCTGTACATTGTTATTTATGGGTCCTAATATTCACCAAAATGGTACTGGCGTGGGTTTGTATTTGACTTTCCATAAATCATGCATTGCCAGCTATATGTACTGTCTGACAATAATAGTTATGATCATCACAAATATTGATCAATTGGCAAAGTCTAAGGTAGTCTCAGCTCAGCTCTCAGCAGTCTTTTGGCTCTTCTTGTGCATCCAGAGATAAATTGACCATTCTATATAGATTGACCTGATTTGAGGAATACTTCCATATCTTTACAATGCTGTATTTAAACAGAGGGAGCATGTTAAAAAAAATGTTTTTGTAAATGTAGTTCCTTCTAAGTTGCAAGGCACTGCAGCTTTCTCTGAGGTTTGGAATGAGTTACTAACTACTGGACAAAACTTTGTGAACATTTTTACTTTTAAAAACCAATATATTTAGGCCACCTCTCATTCTTGCTGCTGAGATGCAAAAATCTCTTTATTATTAAATTGTCATTATTAAATGGCTTGAATGGAAAGCATTGCTTTTACTGTAATAACCCAGCATCAAAGTATATGGTTGTATTTGTGTTAAGCAGGCATCTAGGAACGATTCTGATTTCTTGATGGGTCAGCTAGTATTAGTCAAAAAAATATAAATGCAGGATGTCATAAGTGGAGTGGACAGTAGCACAAGTAAACTCAATAAATTGTGTAAGTCATTCATAAATAAACCCTCAATCTGATGTTCAGAATAAAACACTGCTATTTTATATCTAAGTATAAAATCTTTCCCAAAATCTCCCAGGGTTCACTACACAGCTGCCAGAAGCCTGACGATCTCTGCCTTTTCTCCTCTCTTTAAAGCCATCTTTCATCTTCCAGATTCTGCATTTACCATATTTTTGTCCAGGGAAGACTTTATGGGATTACTTTCTGAGCCAATCAATGCCAGTCAGTCTGCTATAGACATGGTTAACCACTTTAGCATACTTCCCTCCTCTTCTTTCTTTTTCCTTCTGGATTGTAGATGCTACATCTGGCAATCTCCTCACCTTTATGGGCCTCAGTAATGGATTGGAACCAGTAGTCACCCCAGAATGCTCTCACAAAGCAAGATAGAATGCTACCCTTTAGCCACTGGACTGGCATTAAATTAAAAAATTAAAAAAATAAAATACAAAATCTTGTCCAAAAAAACTATTTTTATAAAGTTCATGAGACTGATGTAAAAACAGCAGTGATATTCAGCTGAATTGTATCAGGTTACATTTATGAATTTGTTTTCTATACAATATTAAAATTTCCAAACAGCAGTGAGACTTTAATCAGGAACATCTTGTGGTGGCTTAAGACACCCAGTTTCAAAGAAATTGTGTCTTTTACACAGTAACGGTGGAGAGAATAAACCATTTAAATGAAAAAGAAAATGAGATTATTGAGTCAGAAATAGAGGCAGGGAGATTCAACGTCAGGCATACTGGCTAAAGCTACTTTGAATTCATTATTTTTAAACTGACTAGATTTCAAGATACTGTAATGGTTCCCCTAAACAGAGGATCTTTACTTATCCCTCATATAGATGCAAGCTGTACTGCAGTTTCTCTTGCTATCTGAGTAATCCTCTATCCAAACCATAGATTCCAAACTTTCACAGTAAAAGGAAGTCCACAGTAAAACAAATAATTACCAAAGGGGTATTGCAAGGGGATGTTTCAGCTCCTCACTGGAGAGATACTGTTAGCAGCCCTACTCTGTACAGGTCTCCCTCTTATGAAGCAGAACAGCATCACAAAAAATCCTACTCCCTTCAGTTTCTCACTTTTATGAAGGCAGGAACCTTATACTCCTGCCTCCTCTCCCAGCATTCCTTGCTATATAGCCTGTTATTCCTGTAGACTCTCTGAGAACTGAAGTTCCTGCTTATTTGGTTCTGGGTTGGTGAGCAGAGCCCACCAGGACACCAAACTCCCTCTTTCCCCGCCTCTCCCCCCTCTCAAGTAAGGGAAGAGGCCACAGAGCCTACTGGGAACTATGATCCCAAAATACCTTCAGTGCTGAACTTGGGGCCTATCCTTAAGGGACAGCATACCTGATTACAGGGCCTTAGGAGCATAAACATTAATGTAAATACAAATGTAAGGATATTTATCTAAAATGGGAAATCATTATCAATGAAGTTGATTCCACTGGGGTCCCACAAAGATCTGTCCTTGACCTAGTGCTATAAACTATCTTTATCAAGGATCTGGAAGAAAATATAAAGTCATTGCTGGTAATATTTACACATGAGTAGAGCCCTACCAAATTCACAGCCATGAAAAATGTGCCACAGACTGAGAAATCTGGTCTTTTGTGTACTTTTACTCTATACTATACAGATTTCATGGGGGAGACCTACGTTTCTCAAATGGGGGTCTTGACCCAAAATGGAGTTGCAGGGTGGTCATAAGGTTATTTTAGGGGGGTTGCAGTATTACCACACTTACTTCTGTGCTGCCTTCAGAGCTGGGCAGCCAGAGAGTGGTGGCTCATGGCTGGGTGCCCACCTCTGAAGGCAGCGCCCAGCCAGCAGCATCGGAGAAGTAAGGGTGGCAATACCATACCATGCCATCCTTACTTCTGCTCTGGTGCTGGCGGTGGCTCTACCTTCAGAGCAGGGCTCTCAGCCTGCAGCCACCACACTCCAGCAGCATAATAACCTTGCAATGCCCTCCCAACTCCTTTTTAAATCAGGACCCCTACAATTACAACACCAGAATATTTCAGATATAAATAGCTGAAATCATGAAATTTATGATTTTTAAAATCCTGTGACTGTGAAATTGGTAGGGCCCTACACATGAGACAAAAATTACGGGAGTGGTAAATAGTGATGGCGACAGGTCAGTTATACAGACAGCCCTGGATTGCTTGACAAAATGGACTCATTTATTCATATTTTTTAAAGACATTACAAATGCAAGGTCACGCGTCTAAGAACAAAGAATGTAGGTCTTACATACAAGCTAGAGGCCTGTATCCTGGAATGCCGTGACACCGAGAAGAACTGTAGGGGTAATAGTAGTAGATAATCAGTTGAACGTGGGATGCCGTAGCTAAGAGGACGAACACCATCCATGGATATATAAACAATGGAATTTCAAGTAGGAATGGGGACATGATATTGCATCTGTATACAGCATTAGTGAAACCATTACGTATTCATTTCTGGTGTCAGCACTTCAAAAAGTATGTTGAAAAATTGGAAAGAGTTCAGAAAAGGCTACTAGAATATTTCAAGGTCTGGAAAACATGCTTTATAGTAAGAGACTAAAGAAGATCAATCTGTTTAGTTTATCCAAGAGTTGGTTAAAAGATGACTTGAATACAGTCTACAAGTATCTACATAGAAAAGAGATTTCTGATAAGTAGGTGGTTCTTTAAATCATTAAAAGGGCAACTTAGTATGTGGCAAGCCAGGGTATGAATATACAACACACTAGCCTATCACATACTAAGGGCTTGTCTACAGGGTGTGGAAAAAGTGCTCTAGAGGTATGCAATTTGTAGAATGCTCTAATGTGTTGCGTTCTAACTGCCCTGAGTAGATCCTGCACAGAACTATGCTTTCACAAACTAGGTACCTTTTAGAATGGGCCAGCAGGGTCTGTGAGGGCAGTTAGTGCTCTACAAATCATACCCCTCTAGAGTGCTTTGCCATGCTGGGTAGGCAAGCCCTAAGTGGACCCTGCTGCTGCACACTAAGGACAAAGCGTATTTTGGAACTTTTAGTGCACTGTAGTAGTACAGCGAGTCACTGTACAGCAAGTTAGTGCGCCGTACATTCATGCCATGGCTTGTTGCACACCAAGTCTTTGTGTGGACAAGCCCAAAGGTATAATGAGATCCTGTGTTTAGAAGCTGAAGCTACATAATTCAGACTAGAAATAACATACACATTTTTTTTAAGAAAGAGGGTAATTAACCATTGGAACAGCTTACCTAGGTTTGTAATTAATTTCCCCTCAGTTGAAGTCTTTAAATAAAGACTGGATATATTTCTAAAAGTTTATTGCATCTAACAAGTTTTTGATGCAGAAATTACAGGAAGGTTCTTTGGACTGCATTAGGCAGGAGGTGAGACTAGATAACTATAATAGAATAAAAGATTTTAAGGCTAGGTGGGACCATGAATTTCTCAGGATGTGGTTTTCAAGAAAATAATTGTTGATTATTGAATGCTTTTCTCATGTGTATATTTTTTTTATTTGTTTTACAGTGGGTAAATCAAAATCCACAGTTAAGGTAAGTGGAGTAATGATTCCATGATTTTTAGATAACCAAAAATACAATAGTTAATATCTTTTCAAAATGTGTTTAAATAACGATTTCTGATGTGTCTAAATATCTGTGGTCAATGTTAACTATGAAAGAATGAAGTGGTAGCTGACAAAGTAGGTAGGATTAATATGACTTGAACCCCTCTATCCCTGGAAAATACTCTGCATGCAATATGCCTAAAACTTAGTTAACTAAGACAAATTCTCAGAACAGAGATTGAAAAAAAGACAGTAGTACAATGAACCACATAGGATAACGTTCTGATGATTAAGTGATTAGTTGGAAGCCACAGACACTCTGGCATCAAAGCTGGGTACTGAAACCAGATTTTCTTGAGTCTCATTCCAGTATCTTAACCACAAGGCCATCCTTACTTTTTGGATGAACTAGAAGGGAGCAAGATTTGAGATGGAAAGGCCAGAGGAGAAGATGTTTCAGTAGTTAAGGCAAGAGAGAACCAAAGCATAGATAAGTAATACAGCTGAAGGGAAAATGCGAGAGAGAAATTTATATAGTACAGAACAAAATAAGGTTTGGCAACATACTTATTTGTGGGGAGAAGAGGGGAAAAATATGCCTGGTTCCAGCCGCCAAGCTTTAGAAATTTTTAGCCATGTTGAATTTGAAGAAAAGCAATATGACTTTCAGGAAGAGATAGAGTTGTCAGCCTGAATAGAGGTGGAGAGGTCAGATGTGAATGGACAGTCATCATCAGCATAGAAATGTTAAGCAAGATCATGGGAGTAGATGAAGTCACCCAAGAACATACATAAGATACAGGGGGAGAAAGAGAGAGCGAGAATCAAGGGAGATCTCTGGGGAACTCCAGCGGAGAGGTGGAGAAGAAGATCAAAGGAACTCCTATGCAGTTAATACATATCAGCAGACATTGTAATGAATTAGCTGCCTTGCCTTTTGTCATTCTGAAACCTTACTTAGAAACAAATTGTGCCTTCAGATGCTTGCATACAACTCCTGTTCATATCTAAGAGTTGCACATGAATCTTTTGAGGGATGAATTTGCCACTTACTGTGAACCATAATAGTTCAGCCTGAGATGACTTGTTCTGATTTCTGTGGGTTCAAGGTTGCCTTGGGGATGGGATAGGATGGAGAAGGTGAGGAGAAACCATTTTTACTATCCACATTACTTCCTACAATTACAGGTCTGTTAGATAATACGGGTTTCAGAGTACAGATAATACTGTGGTTTTCCTTCAGTTTGCAGAAGATAGTAGTTTATCTTGGGTAAATGTGTTTTTAAAGAATACTTACCTGAAAACTGTCTCTTTCCCCAGCACCCACATCTGCCTGAGCCCCTCATACCTGATCAGATAAATGTGACTTTTAACAAGTCTAGTGCCCTTGCATTTTATGATGCTTACCCAGCTGGAAGACATTCATACAACTATCCTATGACATTATATTGAAATCATTGGGCCCACTATTTGAAAGGAGACTAGTTTAGGCCTGGCATGCAAGAGGTTAAAGGAAAATTTTCCTGTTTTGGTCACCAAAGGGTTTGAAATCTGACAGTTGAATGCAAATACATTTTAAATTAGTGCTTCTGATCAGAACCAGATTATTAAAATTTTATTTTGATTTTTCGCTAACAGCAACCATAATGCAGAAGAGGGATTATTATCTCTAATACCAGCAGTATGGGACAAGTGACCATACTGTAAAACTAATTTCCATACTATTGCTTTAGACATTCATATTCAAATTAAAAAATTAACAGTAATGCATACTTTGGAGTCAGATCCTCTTCTCAGTTATATTAGTATTCATCTCGAGTTATTCCATTTAGTGAACTAGAGTTTCTGCTAATGTAACGGAGAACAGAATTGGCTTTTACCATTTAGACATGACAGATAGAATACATATGCTTTTACTGCCTGAAGGAAGGAAAAGACGACGGGCACATAGTTTTATCTTTCATAGGATATTAAAGTAAATAAACTGTTATTGTTTTAACAGATGGGTAATAAAGCTAAAATCCTCAAACATTCATTGAGAACAACACAGTCTGGACATGTTCTGAAATCAACACAAAATTCCTGTGTCAAGCATGAACATATTTTAGCAAAACCCAGAAGTGGCTCAAGATGGTCAGCAATAAAAGGTGAAAAAACCTGTGTGACTTTGTCATCATCTAAAGATTCATCAAAGGAATTCTTAAATAAAAACCATGCTTTGATTATCCAAAAAGACAACACAACTGGAATGCCGGATTTACAGAACCCTAATAAAATTGCTGTTAAAAAGCCCAAAGAGAAGTCTCAAAAACCTCATATCTCAGGTGAAGATCTAAGGAACAGTTTGGTGTGTTTAACACAAGAGCAACTTGAACAGATTCTGATAACTGTAAAACAAGGAACCAAAATTGAGTCCCAGGCCCAGGAGGAAAAGCAAGAAGAAACAAGTAAGATATATATCCGGCAGCAAAAATGAAATTTTCTCTTACTGGTAGTTCTTAGAAGGTTTGTATTATGGAAATTAATCGCAGATTTTTGAAATAAAAATGAAATGCTTTAACTTTGCATTTAAAATTTCGGGGAGTCTGTTGAGTAATTAAATGTACAGTTTCCAAAAAAAAGTTATTTTATATTTATTAAATGTCAAAGGCACTTTGAGTAAAAATCAAATATTTCAACTTATTTTTAAAAGGAACATTTTCCATTATAAATTAAAAACTACAAAGTCATCTCCAAGTTATTACTGTGAATTTACATACTTATTACGATTATCTTCTGATATATATTGTCTTCAGTTATGTAAAGAGTCACTCGGACGTTTTTGTTGGGAAACTAATTTCTCCCAGGTCTGTTTTATCTAAATGTATAAAGATTTACAAGTTGTTCCTCTAAACAAGAGGCTATCTCTAGACATGGAATATGGTATTTAGACATGATCCTAAAATACATAATTGAAAATCCTCTCTCAAGCACATCATTCAAGGAAAGTAAATAGGAAAAGATCACAAGTGAGTAGGGATTAAAACCTCCCTCCCAGAGGATCCAATATAGAACTGTTTTGGAGCAGACTTGTTTGGGAGGGTGAGCAGAGGTAAGTGCTATATTAGGCCCTGATCTTGAAAATGTGCACCCATTTAACCTTTTGCACAAGGAGCTGATCTGGTCCACTACAGAATTCATTAGGATGCTTCATTAAGTGAGTGTTGTGGAGTCTGGGCCTTTGACAGTTGTATACATTTGAAGATTTTCTTTTTCGTGTGTGAGTGAGAGAGAAATATTTGGAAGTCTGTGGGCCCAATTAAAAAGACCTGACTTATTTCACCACAAAGTCAGTTTAATGCTCCAGCAGATTGTGTGGTGGGTGTAATATAGTACATACTGGAACATATAATGAAGGTGCAGCTCTGTTGGCTTCAGTAGAGCAACATCAGTTTTCTAGCATTTGGTCCTAAGTATGTCTGTTGAAAGTCTTAACTAACATGCCAAATATGATTATGTTCCGTGAGGAGGCCACAAGTTCACTAGAAACTAGACTGAGGCCACCAGCTCATCTCAGTTGCTATGAATGTGTTCCTGGTTCCAACTAATGATGTAGATGAGTTAGATTATTTTAAAATAAAGCTAGATTTGACACTGACAGTCTTCCCACAAGGAAGAGATACCATCACTTTAGGATCTGTTCTTACTTTACTGAGAGAAGAGGTTCATATAGCCTATCCAAGTGTGAGACACTGAGAGAATCTGAGTGAAACGATCATATTTATAGGCCAAAATTAGCCAGAACAAACTGATTTTCCCTTAGACCTGTAGAAAACATTAGATAATATTAAGACTATTGGGAAAATTGATTACATGTCATCAAGAGGAAGAAGAAAGCAATTTTCTTGGTTCATTCAGACATTTCCTGAGTACCTGCTACATTAATCAGAATTATACTTGCAAGTCATAAATCCAATTTGACCATGCAGGATATGAATAACTCCCATTAATGCCAATGAAAGTTATTCTTAACGTGCATGTGGGGGGATGGGTGAGTGTGTGTGTGTGCCCGCGCACAAGAGAATCCCATCTTTTAAATTTAGGTCCTGTCCTATAAGCCCTTTGTATGCTGAACTCCCCTAAAGTTCCAACTGTGGATTGCTGCAGGATCAGCTCCTTAATTTTGTAGCCATAGTTGCTTTTTCAAAATGTATGTTAAATTGAAGTTTATGAAAAAATTGATCTAATGGTTTATCAGAGGAAATATAAAAGCCAAGGTTTTTTTTATTCCTTTTTGAAATGAACACAGTATCTATATTTCACACTGCATTGTTACATATGGGATTGTAGTTTGATTTCAATTAGAGCTATAGTTATATTATTAATAGCTAATCTCACATCTGGATCAATATTTTCAAATGTGTCATTAGGAACTCTTGATTATGTTAAGCAATGGTATGTAAAAAATTCTAGTTTCAGTTTAGCTGTGAAATGGAGCAGCTGGCAAATCAGTTCAAACCAATATTATTGCATACTGATGTATTTTCTATTTTAAATATTGTCTTCAATATTTTTGTACATTTAAGGTTCGTTTTTTTTTAATCCTAAAACCCTTGCCTATATTTCTGGGGAAAAAAGCACCCAAACATGTTGTGTATTCTCTCTTTTCTAAAGATGATTATTTTTTAGAAGTCTATTTTTGGGGTTAGAGTAAACTTCTTTTAAAGCTATTGGAAGTTGTTTAATCCCCTGTGTGCCCCTGCAAGAACAGACATCTTTCATCTGTTTTCCCTAAAAACAGCATCCACCATTGATTTTAGTTTCTATAATTATTTGAAATACAAGTTTAGAGTCTCCTTGCATGCATGTTAAGAGTGGTTTTCGGATAGTTTTAATGACACCTTGTTATTAATATTATGCATATCACAGTAGTACCGTGAGGTCCCAGCCAATATCAGCGTCATTGTAATAGATGCTGTGCATATACATATTAAGAAACAGTTCCTACCCATATAGCTTACAGGTTTAAGAAAGGAAAAAAAGTGTTTGGGAGAAAGGAAGCAATAATTATCCGGCTTTACAGTTGTAGAACAGTCACAGAGGGATTAAGGGACTTGTCCAAAGTCACAAAGTAATTTGTAGGACAACTGAACCAAGGTCTCCTCAGTTCTAGTCCAATTCCTTAACCACAATGCCATTTGTCCTATCATATTCCCTTATGCACAAGATAACATCTTACTGCAAATACATTTACCAGAGAATTTGTGCCCTTAAAATAACTAGGTTATTTAAGAATATTCTAAGTAGACTCTTGGAAAGCAAAATTGCAAGCAACTCTATCAACATTTAGTGCAGAATTGAATCATTTTAGGCATTGCACTGTGTTGAAGTTATGTGGCATGCCAGCAGGAGTCCTATAAATCATTGTACCTCAAGGAGAGGTAATACCCTACCAGTGCTCGGGGAAGTGCTTCCATTGCTTAATGTCACTCCCCTGTATGTACACCCCTTCTGAGGTGTGCTACGTAGTAGTTCTAGTGTTCATGTGAGCTTCAGCTTCACTAATTTGAATTAGCCAGGTTGTACGGTTAATATAAACTATTGTACACAATGTGGAGTGACAATCTAGTGCAATATTTATTAACATGAACATTTTACTTTGTAGGCAAAAACAAACACTCAAATATTAGCACTGCTGCTAATCAGGCCCCACAAGAGGAGAACATAATGGGATTACTCCAAAAAGCTGATGAAGTTTCATCTGTCCCAAATGAAAATAATTATGCCTCAAGCAGAAAACAAGCAGCATCTGAGCAGGCTGAACAGAAAGTTATGTATGTAGATCTGTTAATTAATCATCCAAAATACCTTTTTTATTCTGGTTTCCTATATTAAACTTTTAATATGAATACATTAGTAATGAAATGGAACCTGAGTAGTTCCAATGTAAATTAATTGCTAATTTAAAATTAGGCACTTTGGCTTTTAAAAATAAATTAATTTTGTTTTTTTCTGCAGTAAGAATTCATGGAAACCAGCTGACATATTTAGTACCCTAGGTGAAAGAGAAGGGGATAAAATTTTGTTAGAAGCAAAGAAGTCCCAGTGGAAGAAGGAACTAGGTATGCATTAAAATATAATTTGCCATATTTATATTAAGCAGTGTATTATGTTGTAGCATTGGTCACTTAATATAGTCAAAGCTTCAATTTTTTTCTAGTTATAAAGGTTTAAATCTATTGATATGACTAGAGTTTAAAAGTGTTTTAAATATTCTCTATCAGTTTGTGTTTTTTCTATTTGTAAAAAACATTTGCTTGAGCTTCTAATTAGACTTGGCTAAAATAGCTTTTTATTTTTAAAACCTTTCCTTGTTTTGTTTCAGACAGAATTTACATGCCTGTAGATAAAGATGTATTCATCCTTGCGCTGGTGCCTATGCCAGGGCAGGAATTGACAGGAGTCAGTTTATGACTTGTCTTCCCTATGCAGCATATACATGGCTAGTGGAGCCCTTGGAGCAGGCTAGGGCATTCCAGAGAGCAGCCATAACGTTCTCTCCTGTTGCAATAGTTTTTGTGGGCCATGGTATGGTCACAGAATGATCAGGGTACTGGTCCTTCCCAATCATTCCTCTTGTCCTTAATACACCTCCTTCCTCCTCTAGTCTGGTCCTACCTGAAGAATGCTTCTTGGATCTGGACCTCCAGCAATAACAGCACTTAGGCTCTCTGTGCTGCAGATATTCTTCTGAGGCCTGATGTCTACCCTTTCGCCCTTTTGCTGCAGCCTCACTGGCTCAAAGGGGCATAGCATAGCACTGAATCTGATCCACAGGTTTCAATTACTACTGTAGAGTCAGCAGGTAGAAAGCAAACACTGTTTTGGTAGGGAGAGGGAAAGATGTAGAAAGGGATATGAATTTGGTCCCTTCCCGCATTTTAAATAGACTTGTAGGAATCTATACTCAGTCCTGGCATCCAAATTCTGAACACCATTGTGGTATAAGCTTTTTTTAAACATAACTATTGATATTTGTCTTTTGAATCAATGTTTTCAGGAGAATAGGATTTTCTAAGGTTACTGGAAATTCCTAATGGAATAATGAAGCCATTAATTTCTATAGAGCAGATTTTGTTTAACTTGGATGTAAACTGTCTGGACAAAAAACCCTCCAAAATCTTCCACCATATTTCTGGGTTTGATTCTGCATGGTGATACACCAGTTCTAACCTGGTGTAACTTACTTGGTTTCAGTACAGTTGTACTGGCACAAAACTAACAATGAATGAGGAGAATTCAAGGCCTCTGCTATTTCTTAAGCAATACATGCAATATTTTTGATAAATATTTTCCTGAGTCACTGATAGTCCTTCACAGTTTTATCCTCTCCCAATAAAGATTTCCAATTGCCTCCTGTTTCCACATCCTCTGCAGCCATCTTTCTCACAGGCAGAGCCTTTCAACACTTAGAACAAATATCTGGTTAGAAAGACTAATCAGGCAAAGGCCAGTTACCCATCTTAAGCTGCTTACACTGTTTTTTATATTACCACACTGCATATTACTCTTTTTTGAAATTGCAATTATTTATATTTACTTATTCTGAAAAAAATTGTTTTAAAGACGAACAGATAGCTTTAAAGAAGAAATTAAAAGAAACTTTGGAGCGACAGACAAAATACTACCATTGGGAGAAAACGGATGGTGATGGTGATAAAACCCATTTGGAAAAACTGGAGACAGTTAATCAAGCTAAAGTAAGGCTAGCAAGGAACCATTCAATAAAACCAATGTATGTCTTAGAGAACAAATTAATTTAGTTATTTTATAGTGCTGTATTTTGTTCATATTTCAGAATTGCTCTATAAGAGCTCGTTTTCAATTTGTATCCACTGATTACTTGTAAAATCTGCATTTAGGGATAAATCCCAGCACACAGGTCATGTTACTAGGCTGTGCACTTGTAGATTCCATTTCCTCTCCCTGGTAGAAAAACAGTAGCAGAGATCTTTGTATGTCCTAACAGAGCCCTGAAGGACCCTGTATGAAGCCCTTATTGTGTGGGGGGTGGGGAAGTGGCCAGTGATCCCATGTCTACTCTCTCCTGCCTGTCTTGCATCAGACCCCCTCAGTGTTGCCACAGAAAGCCTATGGAGAGCTTCTTGTCAAGTGAAATCAGCCTCAAGTGAAATCAGCCTCTTAACCTCATACTTTGCCTATAATTTGTGACTTTGTTCATACTGTAGCTATCATTTAATTCCTACCTCTGTACTTTAATTCTCGTGTTTCTTAGTAACCTTTATTCTTAATTTGTTGACTTTTTCCTCTTTCATTGTTCTGTGGTTTGAGAAGAATAAAACAGTATAGTTATGATCAGTCAAGCAATACTTAGGTTGTTCATTAATTTTGCTGTTTAACACATTTTCCCTCTTGTGCAAATACAGTTTGTAGAACCAGTTAGATTAAAGGCAAGTTCAACTATAAGAATCTACATATCTAAACCAATATTTAGTTTGCATGTCTGAGTAGGATGTATCCTCTACTAATAGAAAGGAAAACAAGTTCAGTCACTCTATCTTAATCTTATCCAAGGATTTGGTACCTAATATGTCTTGACTTAGGAAGCAAGACTCTTTTTTGGAGGTTTAAAAATATAATTGCACCCTGATAAATAGGTGATAATGGCAGCCTTTGGGGAACATAACCAGGATGGACTGGGTTTAACTCTATCCATTTCATTGGACACTGCCAATGAATTCTCCAGGTTGTAGCATCTATTAGCATTATGGCACAAGTAGGCTATTATCATAGAATCATAGAATATTAGGGTTGGAGGAGACCTCAGGAGGTCATCTAGTCCAATCCCCTGCTCAAAGCAGGACCAACACCAACTAAATCATCCCAGCCAGGGCTTTGTCAAGCCAGGCCTTAAAAACCTCTAAGGATGGAGATTCCACCACCTCCCTAGGTAACCCATTCCAGTGCTTCACAATCCTCCTAGTGAAATAGTGTTTCCTAATATCCAACCTAGACCTCCCCCACGGCAGCTTAAGACCATTGCTTCTTCTGTCATCTGCCACCACTGAGAACAGTCTAGCTCCATCCTCCTTGGAACCCCCCTTCAGATAATCGAAGGCTGCTATCAGATTCCCCTCCACTCTTCTCTTCTGCAGACTAAATAACCCCAGTTCCCTCAGCCTCTCCTCGTAATTATTTTCATTGCCCTCCGCTGGACTCTCTCCAATTTGTCCACATCCCTTCTGTAGTTGGGGGACCAAAACTGGATGCAATACTCCAGGTGTGGCCTCACCAGTGTCGAATAGTGGGGAATAATCACTTCCCTTAAACTGCTGGCAGGACTAATGGAGACAGTATGAACAATAATATACATCAAGATAAGGTTGCAGAGAAAGAGGTATGGAAAACGCTGTGTTAGTATTAACTTATTTTATACAAGACTGAAAGATTCTTGACAAATTTAACTTTTTCACTTCCTAGTTTTTGAGTCTTGCTATTGCAAGTAGCAATGCATTGTAAGTGATTTTTCACCAAAAAGATTTGGTTTCAATTTTGATCAGGTTCAGGTCAGATCACTTTCATATGAACCAGTTTTCCTATTGGTAGAATTAACTACTCTATGTGGCACAGCACCATATTAGAGCTTTAAAAACGCAAATCCTGCTGTTTAGCTTTTATCAAAATAGAAATAAACTTTCAAAATATTTAGTTTAAAATACTTTATATGACAGTGTAACTGAGCATATTTCCATTTTCTTTATTGCTTCATATCCGTTTAGGCTGAGGAGCATGAGAGATGGGCAGTGCATTTTGATTCTTTAAAGAACTACCCTCGTGCTAATCCACAACACCCCATTAATGGAACATACACCAAGCAGCCTGAAAATCTTTGCCTGTCCCCTGAATCTCAGGCCCTGACTGCTGTTATTCATCCTTTTACACCTCCAGCTTTAGGCCACCTCATACATTCAAAGGTGGAGAATGTACAAAAAACCGTTGAGAACACTACTACGGAACAAAGTCAAAAAGCCAGGTGAGTGCATGCCTCAATTACAGTAGTCTTCCCAATCAGTTCATTTCTGGAATGTCTTTAGAAGTTAGTAAGTCTCTGAAGTAGTATTAATTTGGTATTTGCTTCTCTCTTGGGGAATTTTTATGGTTCCCTACTGAAAAAGATATGTATTTCAATTATTCACTAGTAAAGTTTACCGTAAATAACATTATGTTCAATTTCAGTACAGTAACTTCTTGCTTAACGTTGTAGATATGTTCCTGAAAAATGCTACTTTAAGCAAATGCAATTTCCCCATAAGAATTAATGTAAAAGGGGGGGGAGAGAATTAGGTTCCAGGGAAATTTTTTTCACCAGACAAAAGACTTACACACAGTATAAGTTTTAAACAAACAATTTAATTCTGTACACAGCAATGATGATTGTGATGCTTGGTTGAGGTGGTGGAGTCAGAGGGTGGAAGAGAGTGGGATATTTCTCAGGGAATGCCTTGCTGCTAAATGATGAACTAACACTTGGCTGAGCCCTGAAGTGTTAACACGTTGTTAATGTAGCCTCGCACTCTACGAGGCAGCATAAATGGAGGGAGGAGATCCTGTAGACGCATGGCAGTGGCTGTAAACATTCCCTGCGGAAACTGAATGTGATAATGACCCCATGCTATCCCACTGGAGTGCACCACTCCCTCCAATTTTCGAAGTACTGGGGGTGCGTGTGTGTGTGTGTGTGTGTGTGTGTGTGTGTGTGTGTGTGTGTGTGTGTGAGAGAGAGACACATATTGCCCCTTTAAGTACCCTAACCCCACTCTAAGTACATTGTCTTTTTAAGTAGATCAGCAAGTTGAGACAGCAGCTGCTGCCAGCAAACTCCCTCCCTAGCCCTGTGGCGTCCTCCCTTGCTCTGTGGAGATGATACAGGAGCAGGGGAAGGGGGGCACCCTGACATCAGCACCCCGCTTCCCACCCCTGCACAGCAAGCTGGAGGCTTCCGGGAGAAGCTCCAAGGCAGAGGGCAGAAGCAGCACACAGCAGTGGGGGGAGGGACACCTGAACTGATTGTCATTTGATAGCCTGCGGGGTGGTTACCACACAGGAAACTTAGGGGGGCTGCTGGCCCACGCGGGTTCCAGGCCCCCACCACCTAGCTCCAACGGGCTGTTCTTCGTGCAAGCAGGCAGCTGCCAAACAATGCTGTAAGAAAGCATTGTGCAGCTTTAAATGAGCATGTTCCGTAATAGATGAGCAACGTAACAACAAAACAATGTTAACCGGGACAACATTAAGTGAGGAGTTACTGTATTTATTATAGTGCAAACCTATGACAATGAATGAAAGGTACATATTTTGATACAAAAGTCTTACATTTAAATCTTGCTGATATTTCAGATTAAATAAAACTCTGAAATTTTTTTTTAATTGAAAAATATTTAAATGATTCTCTTCATAGTTTTCTCCGGTCAATGACCGCTCTCTTGGATCCTGCACAAATTGAGGAAAGAGACAGGAGGCGGCAGAAACAGTTAGAACATCAGGTACAATCATGTTTTAATCTGACACAGCCTAAATGGGAAGAATGAATGAGGGTAGGTGTGGTGATGTGACTAGGGAAGGAGCCAGGGTGGCAGTACACATTGCTCAAGGGAATAGAAACTGTGACTTCTCCTTCACCAGATTACCTTGGTTACCCAGATGTGTCTCACAGCAATAGTGGGTAAGGCATAATTAATGTTTGTAAAGTGCTTTATGAGCCTCTATTATTAAACTAAAAAGAAAAGGAGTACTTGTGGCACCTTAGAGACTAACAAATTTATTAGAGCATAAGCTTTCGTGAGCTACAGCTCACTTCATCGGATGCATTTGGTGGAAAAAAACAGAGGAGAGATTTATATACACACACACACACAGAACATGAAACAATGGGTTTATCATACACACTGTAAGGAGAGTGATCACTTAAGATAAGCCATCACCAGCTGCAGGGGGGGGGAAGGAGGAAAACCTTTCATGGTGACAAGCAGGTAGGCTAATTCCAGCAGTTAACAAGAATATCAGAGGAACAGTGGGGGGTGGGGTGGGAGGGAGAAATACCATGGGGAAATAGTTTTACTTTGTGTAATGACTCATCCATTCCCAGTCTCTATTCAAGCCTAAGTTAATTGTATCCAGTTTGCAAATTAATTCCAATTCAGCAGTCTCTCGTTGGAGTCTGTTTTTGAAGCTTTTTTGTTGAAGTATAGCCACTCTTAGGTCTGTGATCGAGTGACCAGAGAGATTGAAGTGTTCTCCACCTGGTTTTTGAATGTTATAATTCTTGACGTCTGATTTGTGTCCATTCATTCTTTTACGTAGAGACTGTCCAGTTTGGCCAATGTACATGGCAGAGGGGCATTGCTGGCACATGATGGCATATATCACATTGGTAGATGCGCAGGTGAACGAGCCTCTGATAGTGTGGCTGATGTGATTAGGCCCTATGATGGTATCCCCTGAATAGATATGTGGACAGAGTTGGCAACGGGCTTTGTTGCAAGGATAGGTTCCTGGGTTAGTGGTTCTGTTGTGTGGTGTGTGGTTGCTGGTGAGTATTTGCTTCAGATTGGGGGGCTGTCTGTAAGCAAGGACTGGTCTGTCTCCCAAGATCTGAGAGAGCGATGGCTCGTCCTTCAGCATAGGTTGTAGATCCTTGATGATGCGTTGGAGAGGTTTTAGTTGGGGGCTGAAGGTGATGGCTAGTGGCGTTCTGTTGTTTTCTTTGTTGGGCCTGTCCTGTAGTAGGTGACTTCTGGGTACTCTTCTGGCTCTGTCAATCTGTTTCTTCACTTCAGCAGGTGGGTATTGTAGTTGTAGGAATGCATGATAGAGATCTTGTAGGTGTTTGTCTCTGTCTGAGGGGTTGGAGCAAATGCGGTTATATCGTAGCGCTTGGCTGTAGACAATGGATCGAGTGGTATGATCTGGATGAAAGCTAGAGGCATGTAGGTAGGAATAGCGGTCAGTAGGTTTCCGATATAGGGTGGTGGTTATGTGACCATCGCTTATTAGCACCATAGTGTCCAGGAAGTGGATCTCTTGTGTGGACTGGTCCAGGCTGAGGTTGATGGTGGGATGGAAATTGTTGAAATCATGGTGGAATTCCTCAAGAGCTTCTTTTCCATGGGTCCAGATGATGAAGATGTCATCAATGTAGCGCAAGTAGAGTAGGGGCATTAGGGGACGAGAGCTGAGGAAGCGTTGTTCTAAGTCAGCCATAAAAATGTTGGCATACTCTGGGGCCATGCGGGTACCCATCGCAGTGCCGCTGATTTGAAGGTATACATTGTCACCAAATGTGAAATAGTTATGGGTCAGGACAAAGTCACAAAGTTCTGCCACCAGGTTAGCCGTGACAGTATCGGGGATACTGTTCCTGACGGCTTGTAGTCCATCTTTGTGTGGAATGTTGGTGTAGAGGGCTTCTACATCCATAGTGGCTAGGATGGTGTTTTTAGGAAGATCACCAATGGACTGTAGTTTCCTCAGGAAATCGGTGGTGTCTCGAAGATAGCTGGGAGTGCTGGTAACGAAGGGCCTGAGGAGGGAGTCTACATAGCCAGACAATCCTGCTGTCAGGGTGCCAATGCCTGAGATGATGGGGCGTCCAGGATTTCCAGGTTTATGGATCTTGGGTAGCAGATAGAATACCCCAGGTCGGGGTTCTAGGGGTGTGTCTGTGCGGATTTGTTCTTGTGCTTTTTCAGGGAGTTTCTTGAGCAAATGCTGTAGTTTCTTTTGGTAACTCTCAGTGGGATCAGAGGGTAATGGCTTGTAGAAAGCGGTGTTGGAGAGCTGCCTAGTAGCCTCTTGTTCATACTTCGACCTATTCATGATGACGACAGCACCTCCTTTGTCAGCCTTTTTGATTATGATGTCAGAGTTGTTTCTGAGGCTGTGGATGGCACTGTGTTCTGCATGGCTGAGGTTATGGGGTAAGCGATGCTGCTTTTCCACAATTTCAGCTCGTGCACGTCGGCGGAAGCAGTCTATGTAGAAATCCAGGCTGCTGTTTCGACCTTCAGGAGGAGTCCACCCAGAATCCTTCTTTTTGTAGTGTTGGCAGGAAGGTCTCTGTGGGTTAATATGTTGGAAAAGCAGCATCGCTTACCCCATAACCTCAGCCATGCAGAACACAGTGCCATCCACAGCCTCAGAAACAACTCTGACATCATAATCAAAAAGGCTGACAAAGGAGGTGCTGTCGTCATCATGAATAGGTCGGAGTATGAACAAGAGGCTACTAGGCAGCTCTCCAACACCGCTTTCTACAAGCCATTACCCTCTGATCCCACTGAGAGTTACCAAAAGAAACTACAGCATTTGCTCAAGAAACTCCCTGAAAAAGCACAAGAACAAATCCGCACAGACACACCCCTAGAACCCCGACCTGGGGTATTCTATCTGCTACCCAAGATCCATAAACCTGGAAATCCTGGACGCCCCATCATCTCAGGCATTGGCACCCTGACAGCAGGATTGTCTGGCTATGTAGACTCCCTCCTCAGGCCCTTCGTTACCAGCACTCCCAGCTATCTTCGAGACACCACCGATTTCCTGAGGAAACTACAGTCCATTGGTGATCTTCCTAAAAACACCATCCTAGCCACTATGGATGTAGAAGCCCTCTACACCAACATTCCACACAAAGATGGACTACAAGCCGTCAGGAACAGTATCCCCGATACTGTCACGGCTAACCTGGTGGCAGAACTTTGTGACTTTGTCCTGACCCATAACTATTTCACATTTGGTGACAATGTATACCTTCAAATCAGCGGCACTGCGATGGGTACCCGCATGGCCCCAGAGTATGCCAACATTTTTATGGCTGACTTAGAACAACGCTTCCTCAGCTCTCGTCCCCTAATGCCCCTACTCTACTTGCGCTACATTGATGACATCTTCATCATCTGGACCCATGGAAAAGAAGCTCTTGAGGAATTCCACCATGATTTCAACAATTTCCATCCCACCATCAACCTCAGCCTGGACCAGTCCACACAAGAGATCCACTTCCTGGACACTATGGTGCTAATAAGCGATGGTCACATAAACACCACCCTATATCGGAAACCTACTGACCGCTATTCCTACCTACATGCCTCTAGCTTTCATCCAGATCATACCACTCGATCCATTGTCTACAGCCAAGCGCTACGATATAACCGCATTTGCTCCAACCCCTCAGACAGAGACAAACACCTACAAGATCTCTATCATGCATTCCTACAACTACAATACCCACCTGCTGAAGTGAAGAAACAGATTGACAGAGCCAGAAGAGTACCCAGAAGTCACCTACTACAGGACAGGCCCAACAAAGAAAACAACAGAACGCCACTAGCCATCACCTTCAGCCCCCAACTAAAACCTCTCCAACGCATCATCAAGGATCTACAACCTATGCTGAAGGACGAGCCATCGCTCTCTCAGATCTTGGGAGACAGACCAGTCCTTGCTTACAGACAGCCCCCCAATCTGAAGCAAATACTCACCAGCAACCACACACCACACAACAGAACCACTAACCCAGGAACCTATCCTTGCAACAAAGCCCGTTGCCAACTCTGTCCACATATCTATTCAGGGGATACCATCATAGGGCCTAATCACATCAGCCACACTATCAGAGGCTCGTTCACCTGCGCATCTACCAATGTGATATATGCCATCATGTGCCAGCAATGCCCCTCTGCCATGTACATTGGCCAAACTGGACAGTCTCTACGTAAAAGAATGAATGGACACAAATCAGACGTCAAGAATTATAACATTCAAAAACCAGTTGGAGAACACTTCAATCTCTCTGGTCACTCGATCACAGACCTAAGAGTGGCTATACTTCAACAAAAAAGCTTCAAAAACAGACTCCAACGAGAGACTGCTGAATTGGAATTAATTTGCAAACTGGATACAATTAACTTAGGCTTGAATAGAGACTGGGAATGGATGAGTCATTACACAAAGTAAAACTATTTCCCCATGGTATTTCTCCCTCCCACCCCACCCCCCACTGTTCCTCTGATATTCTTTACTTGGAACTGCTTTAGAAGATCTTTTGCTAATAGCTGCAGCTTTGCTTTGTATGGTGTTCTTGTTAACTGCTGGAATTAGCCTACCTGCTTGTCACCATGAAAGGTTTTCCTCCTTCCCTCCCCCTGCTGTTGGTGATGGCTTATCTTAAGTGATCACTCTCCTTACAGTGTGTATGATAAACCCATTGTTTCATGTTCTCTGTGTGTGTGTGTGTGTATATAAATCTCTCCTCTGTTTTTTCCACCAAATGCATCCGATGAAGTGAGCTGTAGCTCACGAAAGCTTATGCTCTAATAAATTTGTTAGTCTCTAAGGTGCCACAAGTACTCCTTTTCTTTTTGCGAATACAGACTAACACGGCTGCTACTCTGAAACCTATTATTAAACTGATGCCTCAAAAAAATAACTCACAGCATATCTTAGCTGTACTGATATTGTAGTTCCTAGTCAGCAGATGTTTAAAACAGTATGGTCCTTATTCTCATTTATACTAAGCCCCCTAATTATATTTACATCTACTGCCAGAGCAGTATGGTTTATTGTGGCTGACTGGAGTCATAAAATACTGTATAATAGCATTCTGTATAACACCTTCCAGGCCAAACAGATGGATCAAAGTACACCAGATGCGTTATTTTCCCCCAGGGAAACTGAAGCCTATAAAAAATAATGAATGCGATACAATTCAGGGACATGTGCGTACACCCTTCCACACCCTGTGAGACTTTTTAAAAATTATATTTTTCTTTGGCATGCTTTCTGCTGAATAGGTTTACCTGCGAGAGGGCTAAGTTTCATTTATTTTGTGTGGCACAGAAAATAATATCTTTCTTATTGAACTGAATTTTTATGGAATCAGAATACAAATTACATATTACATTTACATACAATTACATACAAATTAAATGTAATATTTTATATAGGAGACATGAAATTATATAATACATTTTATATTATACATACTACTAAGGGTTAATTTTACTAAATTTTATTATGATTTTGACATCACTAGAAAGCTATAATGGCTCAAGTAGAGGAAAAGCGAAGGAAGAAGCAGCTGGAGGAAGAGCAAAGAAAATGGGAAGAACAAGAAGAAGAACACCGCTTAGCACGAGAACGAGAACTGATGCAAAAACAGTTTGAAGAGGATATGTTCAAACAGAAACAAAAGGAAGTGGGTGTTAAACCTTTACTTTTTGCGTGTAAATGACAGTGTTTAATAGAACTGCCAATGTCTAATAGATTTAGAAATAAATAGTAAATACTATTATTATCTAATGTCTGAGGCAAGAGTAGTGTTGAAATTTCATTTGTGACTATAGTTAAGGTCGAAAATCTTGATTTTTGAAGCAGTGTAGGGGATTTTGCCACACTTCTGTTAACATAAATTAATATTTAATATTTGAATGAAAGAAGTGACAGAACCCATGGATTGATTCAAAAATGTTACCCACCATTTTTGATTAAACTAGAAAGCTTAGAAAATTAAGTTAGCACTAATACCACCCTATTGTGAGGGGAAAGTATTGCCTTACTCCCCTCAACACAATCTCAAGCTTTTTTCACTTTAGAAAGGACATTGTCCACCTATTTTTCCATAATAAAAAAGATGAACTTAACGTCACATGAATTAAATTGAAATCTCTCTCCTCACCAACATAATTCATTTTGTGTACTCACTAGTTTGACAGATTTCAGAGTAGCAGCTGTGTTAGTCTGTATTCGCAAAAAGAAAAGGAGTACTTGTGGCACCTTAGAGACTAACAAATTTATTAGAGCATAAGCTTTCGTGAGCTACAGCTCACTTCATCGGATGCATTCCTCAACAATGCTTCCTCAGCTCTCGTCCTCTAATGCCCCTACTCTACTTGCGCTACATTGATGACATCTTCATCATCTGGACCCATGGAAAAGAAGCCCTTGAGGAATTCCACCATGCTTTCAACAATTTCCATCCCACCATCAACCTCAGCCTAGACCAGTCCACACAAGAGATCCACCTCCTGGACACTACGGTGCTAATAAGTGATGGTCACAGAATCACCACCCTATACCGGAAACCTATTGACTGCTGTTCCTACCTACATGCCTTCAGCTTTCACCCAGATCACACCACACAATCCATTGTTTACAGCCAAGCTCTACGATATAACCGCATTTGCTCCAACCCCTCAGACAGAGACAAACACCTACAAGATCTCTATCATGCATTCTTACAACTACACTACCCACCTGCTGAAGTGAAGAAACAGATTGACAGAGCCAGAAGAGTACCCAGAAGTCATCTACTACAGGACAGGGCCAACAAAGAAAATAACAGAACTCCACTAGCCATCACCTTCAGCCCTCAACTAAAACCTCTCCAACGCATCATCAAGGATTTACAACCTATCCTGAAGGATGACCCATCACTCTCACAGATCTTGGGAGACAGGCCAGTCCTTGCTTACAGAAGCAAATACTGAATACCAACCTGAAGCAAATACTCACCAGCAACCACACACCACACAACAGAACCACTAACCCAGGAACCTATCCTCGCAACAAAGCCTGTTGCCAACTGTGTCCACATATCTATTCAGGGGACACCATCATAGGGCCTAATCACATCAGCCACACTATCAGAGGCTCGTTCACCTGCGCATCTACCATTGTGATATATGCCATCATGTGCCAGCAATGCCCCTCTGCCATGTACATTGGTCAAACTGGACAGTCTCTACGTAAAAGAATAAATGGACACAAATCAGATGTCAAGAATTATAACATTCAAAAACCAATCGGAGAACACTTCAATCTCTCCTGTCACTCAATTATGGACCTGAGAGTGGTTATCCTTCAACCAAAAAACTTCAAAAACAGACTCTAAGGAGAGACTGCTGAATTGGAATTAATTTGCAAACTGGAGACAATTAACGTAGGCTTGAATAGAGACTGGGAGTGGATGGGTCATTACACAAAGTAAAACTATTTCCCCATGTTATTTCTCCCCCCCACTCTACCCCCCTCCGTTCCTCAGACGTTCTTGTCAACTTCTGAAAATGGCCCACCTTGATTATCAGTACAAAAGGTTTTCTTCTTCCTCCCTCCCCCCCCCGCTCTCCTGCTGGTAATAGCTCATCTTAAGTGATCACTCTTCTTACAGTGTGTATGATAAAATCCATTGTTTCATGTTCTGTGTGTGTATATAAATCTGCTCACTGTATTTTCCACTGAATGCATCCGATGAAGTGAGCTGTAGCTCATGAAAGCTTATGCTCAAATAAATTTGTTAGTCTCTAAGGTGCCACAAGTACTCCGTTTCTTTTCGCTTGTTTGAGGGGTTGGTTGTGGGTTTTTTTGGTGGGTGGGGGTGGTTTGAGGTCCAGGCAATTTTCACAAAAAGACACCAAGATGGACAAAAACCTCAAATAGTTTTAAATAAAGCTGTGGAAGATAGTCTTAGGCAATGTTTTGTACCCAAAATAGCATTTTTAAAATTTTTAGTTAAAACAGCAAAAATTGCTTTGAACCCCAATACCGTCTGAGAATACCTAACCTGGAGTATTGGTCTGTAGCTTGATGCTTCTGAGAGACCCCACAAATGTCATGTAATGCACTTGACTAGATGTGTCCTGTCAGGGCTGAAGTTTTTTTCCCCCCAGAATAAATTTTATGTCATGTCAAAAAATCAGTGACACATTCTGGAGGTACTAGAATATTTTTTGTGAACACCACCCAATACTCCATATAAATTTTGTTTCAATCTTCTGGTGGCAGAAGCCTTCTGACAGCTTGGTGGATTCAAACTTTGTGTTCTAGAGGCCCCATCCTTACCCACTATGGACAAATGTATGGAAGGAATAAAATTAAGATAAATGATTTAGCTGATGTTTTGAGCCACATAACTTGAGTTATTCTCTTCTTTGGAAGAGATGTTGTGGGGTTCAAGGAAGGCATCGTGCAGGTATATCTCAAGCCACATAAGGCTCCAGATTCTGCAGGGAAATCAGAGGCACCCCTATAGGTCTTGGGGAGTGAGATCCTGTACAGAAGACCTGCCTCACTGCATTGTGTTACTGGACTCACCTCCCTCAAGCAGCACAGCTCCTTCGGGAAACTTATTACCATCAGATGCTCCCCTCGCTTTACCAACATGCACTAAGAGCCACAGAGGAGATCAGAACTCTGGCACTTCTTTCCACTCTGAAGTATGTAATGTGTTGAAAGGAGCTGTTACTTGGCTTCATTTCCTGCACCTTTAACCCACAGAGCCTTAAAGAAGAAGCATCTCTGCTTGGGGATGACTTGCTGTTTCTCTTCCATAAGTTTAGGGTGCACAGTTTTCTAATACCTGCTTTTTTGCTTCCCTGCAAGTCTCATGATACAGGGGATCACAACATAGTCTAGCTCTTTATGCTGCTACAGTGCTGGCATTAAGCTCTCCGTTAGCCTTGCATAATGATCTTTGCATCTCTATTTCTTTTGCTCACTTAAAAAAATACCCAAATAGAAAAAATCATGAATAGATTTAAACTTATAAGATTATGCAGCCCTGTTTATTTTATTCTCCGACTAAATGATCTCATGCATTTGTCTCCCTTTTTATGATAGGAAATCATGACTCTTAAAACAAATGAGCTCTATCAGACAATGCAGAGAGCACAAGAACAGGCACAGAGATTAAAACAGGAACAACGTATTCGAGAGTTGGCTCAAAAAGGACATGACATTTCAAAACTGCAAAAGAATCTTGGTGGTGGCGGCGGCGGCAGCGGCAAGTACCAACTTTAATATATTTCATTTTATTTTTGGAGGGTTTGCATGAGCTGTGGATCCTATTTTTGAGAAAAAACATCCTGTCAGTCTAGACATTGCTCTTTGGCTTCAGAAACTGAACAAAACTTCTATCCTTTTAAACTTCTTTTAGTCAAGTATCTCAAAAAGTTAAACATATATAATGTTAATCAAGCCTCAAACACCAAGCAGCAATATCCACCTTTTATAATGGAAGAAAGACACAGGTGGAGATTTTCAGGAGCACTGAGGAGCACAAGTACAACTGTTTTGGCTTTCAGAGGGACTTGCACTCCTAAATCATGTAATTTCTTTAGAAGATCTTCCCCAGAAAGGCTAAGAGATGTGGCCAAGGTCACACTGTGAGTCAATTGCAGCATCAGGACTAGAACCCAGAAGGTCTAATTATTAAACTACAGGGATAGGGTTAACTTGATAGTGTGATTTATATAGACATTAATAGAAAATTGTTTATCACTGGTTTCTTACTTTTTAGGTGATAAAATATGTGACCTTTCAAATGTAAATCATGATCATTGTTCTGATGAAGTGAGCAGTAAGATGCATCAAGATGTAAAAACCGAAACCTCTCCTCGGAAAGATACTGCTGTGCAGACAGGTATACATTCCAAAAAATAATATGATTTAGTAGGGTATCATGTTCTATAAGAAAAAAAAATAGTGGAATAGCTCCTTCATTAGCTCAGGCTATCAGTAGAGGCAAATCTTGTTTATACAGCACCAAGTAAAACTAGAAGTGACTGCTTAGACAGATTAGAGTATCAAGAGTAAATAAAATAGCAGCAATAGGGAAACTAAGGCCTTGTCTACATTAGAGAGTTTTGTCAGCGCAAGTTATGATGACATACAGCCACTGCAGTATTAAACTGCTGTTGCATGTCCACACTATGGTCCTTGTGTCGGTGAAGCATATCCACAATAGCAGCTCTTGCATTGACAGAGAGAGTAGTTCACTGTGGGTAGCTATCCCACTGTGCAACTATAGCCGCAGGGTGCTTTGGCAAGGGTTTGCAGTGCTTCGTAGGTAGGCCCCTACCAAATTCACAGCCATGAAAAATGTGTCACAAACCATGGAATCTGGTCTTGTGTATGCTTTTACCCTGTACTACCCAGATTTCACGGGGGGGGGGGGGAGGGGGGAACTAGCGTTTCTCAAATTGGGGGTCCTGACCCAAAAGGGAGTTGGGAGGTGTCACAAGGTTATTTTAAGGGGGGTCATGGTATTGCCACTCTTGCTTCTGCACTGCCTTCAGAGCTGGGCAGCTGGAGACTGGCAGCTGTTAGCTGGGCACCCGGATCTGAAGGCAGTGTTCTGCCAGCAGCAGTGCAGAAGTAAGGGTGGCAATACCATACCATGCCACCCTTACTTCTGCGCTGCTGCCTTCAGAGCTGGGTGGCTGGAAAGTGGCAGCTGCCGACAGAGGGCCCACCTCTGCAGGCAACAGCACAGAAGTAAGGGTGGCAATACCATGCCATGCCATCCTTCTGCACTGCTGCTGGTGGTGGCTGTGCCTTCAGAACTTGGCTCATAGCCAACAGCTGCCGTTCTCCAGCTGCCCAGCTCTGAAGGCAGCACTGTCACTAGCAGCAGCACAGAAGTAAGGGTAGCAGTACTGCAACCTCCCTTACAATAACCATGCGACTCCCCCAAATCCTTTTTGGATCAGGATCCCTACAATTACAACACTGACACTTCAGATTTAAATATCATAAATTGCATGATTTCAGGTTTTTAAAATCCTATAACTATGAAATTGACCAAAATGGACCATGAATTTGGTGGGGCCCTACTCATGGGGGCAGATACAGTGTCATATGAGGAAGGTTTCTCAATCCCATTGTTCCATGAGCATCCTACACGATTGCCAGATGCTTTTCAGGATGGATTTGATTTAAAATCATTAGTCAGGAAGACTCTGTTTAATCATGGATTTCTACATAAAAGTGCATTCTTGTTGGTTGTTATAACCTTAATATATATTCTTCACAACTCGGAGATAGATGTAGGTTTCACATTTAGAAGGTATACACTCTACATTTTTAAAGTGATTTATTTTGAAATTTTTCAGATTAGTTTTACATCTATATAAAAAAATGAATGATTGGTTATTTCATTTACCTTTGGTAAATGAAGCAGATAGTTCACCTCCCAGTGACTTCATAAATATCTCTAATTCAACAGGTTAATCATTAATATTTGGAGGATTTTCTTGCCATGCTGTATTAGGAGGACAACATTACCAGACAGACATTTAAATTGGTTTTATTTAACTAAAACAACAACGTTATGTATTCTGGATTTTTTTCTTCAATAGCAAACATAATATTTTAACAAAACAAGCACATGAATTTTGAATTTAGTTAAACATTCAAGTTTTTTTAAATCAGGTTTGTATTTGTTTAACTATTTTAGTTAACAATTTTAATGAAATTAAAAAAAAAATTAAACCAACTATGTCAGCCAGGTCAACATGAGAAACTTTAAATATTGGCTTCTGCAGCTCAGTTGTTTTCACCTTCATTTTCCTGTTTGTTCATAATCTGGAGAAGAAAAATGAGCTTTGCTGCTTTTTCAGGTCCCAAATGATTTCTCAATTTGGAATGAATTAGTCCAAAGAAAGAAAAAAAAAATTCTTTCTACACCAACAGAAGAAGCTATTTCTGTTAAAAGTGAGATTCACTTCAACAGTCTCTGAATCTAAGTGCTTTAAGTGACTTCCACCAGTTCACTGGTGTGACTTTCTTTAAAACATCATCAGCAAACATATTTCTTGAATGGTTCACCCTAAGCTCTGAAGTTTATTATAGTTGGCGTTATGGAGGGCTGATTCCTGGATGTCTATGTCATAGCCAACTTCTCTTCTTCAGCAGTTAAGGTTTGATCCTAGTATCGAGTATTGAGAATATTTGCAAGAAAATGAGCTGGAGATAGTGCTTGTCCCATTCTTTTTTTTAAATGGTTGTAATTTAACTCTGTCATTACATATTTCTCTTTTTAAGATCTCACTCAGTTCCTTCCACATTTCAACAGGTCAGCAATAAAACAGATATTTCCCTGCATTTTGTTCAAGGCTACAGAAATAGGCTTTAGGGTACTCAGCATATGTTCAACATTTCTCTTAAGCCCAATGTTGAGAACTTTGGCTGTGACAGTGCAATCTGTTTTTTCATGATTTTGTTCACAAACTGTCATCAGATTAGGCCAGTTCTTGATATAGTGGGGGCAGAGTGTTGTTCCGCCCCCAACAATCTTTTATTCATTGAACTTTTTGAAACTTTGCACGTTTAGAGAGAGGTAAGGGATTGACTCTGTGTACACAAATTTGCAGAGGGACAATAGGGTTGAGGTCTGTTATTTCTCACCTGTCTATTTATTTAAAATAAGCTTGTTTACAGCAAAAATTATCTCTGGAGACACAAATCCACAGTTTGAGGACTGCAAAACTAAGCATCTGATGGTATATTCTAGACTGAGCATGGTGTCCCATTGGGTAGATAAAAAGATTAACCTAAATCATCTATAGAGTAACCCCATAAAATTGGGTCTCTAATCCAGGGGTGGGCAAACTTTTTGGGCTGAGGGGCACATCTGGGTGGGGAAATTGTATGCAGGGCTGGGCCAGGGGGTTGGGGTGCGGGAGGGAGTGCGGTGTGCAGGAACGGGCTCAGGGCAACGGATTGGGGCAGAGGAGGGGTGCGGGGGTGTATTAGGGGGTTGGGGTGCAGGAGGGAGCTCAGGGCAGGGAATTGGGGTGCAGGAGGGGTTTGAGATGCAGGCAGGGGGTTGGGGTGCGCAGTGCAGCAGGGGGCTCAGGGCAGGGGGTTGGGGGGTGGGGTGCAGGAGGAGTTCAAGCTCTGGCCTGGTGCTGCTTACCTAAAGCGGCTCCGGGTGGCAGCAGCGCACACCGTGGCCAGAGCAGACTCCCTGCCTGCCTGTCCAGGCCCTGCATCGCAAAGTGGCCCTTGCCACGCCTCTAGATACCTCCCCCGAAGCTGCCATTGGCTGCGGTTCCCCGTTCCCAGCCAATGGGAGCTGTGGGGGGCGGTGCCTGGAGCCAAGGGCAATGCATGAAGCCCTCTGCCCCCTCGCACCCCCCCCCCCCCCGAGGCCTCATGGACATAGTGCCGGCCTCTTCTGAGAGCGGTGCAGGGCCTGTGGCACCATGGGGGGGCAGTCCTGCGGGCCGGATCCAAAGCCCTGAGGAGCCAGAACTGGCTTGTGGGCCGTAGATTTCCCACCCCTGCTGTAATCTATGAACTATTGGAACTCATTTACAAAACTATTCTTAAACGTTACATGAATATATTGTCTCATACTATAGAATTAGAATTTATAATCCCTATTCCTTGATGATATCTTTGAGTTGTAATGTATCTTAATTAAAGCTATCTTTAGATAGTTTGATAAAAATGCATTTGGAGGGAAAAAACCTCTCTAATTTAAATTTAAAAAAATCATTGATTTTTAATCCACCCTGCTGCTTTTCAACTGCCCTTGCAACCCAGCCACCTCTATCAGAAAGTATGGATATGCTCTTCAGTATTGTGCTGTGCATTAGGATCACAAGGCTAGAAGAGGAGCCCAACAAAGGGCTACTTGGCTGTGGGGATGCGTTGAAGGAGCATATTAACACTGAGCCACGGTAATGTGTGTTGCTGAAGTGTGCTGAGCCTGGCATTGTTTGCACTGTGCTGTGAACCTTGTAATGATTACTGTGTGTGCATGAAAAGTAACACATTTAAAATCACGTTTTAAAGTAGCACTCTGACATTGCTGAACACTTTAAACCCACAGAAGCAACCACACAGGTGGTGTCTCCCCAGCCCAGCTCAGCAGAGACTAGTACGCTGGCAGTGGGGAAGGGGATACTTGGACATTTGCTCCTGCCTCCCTCCCCTGTACAGCAGTATCTCCCCTTCTTGCCCCTCCCTTCCCCTCCCCCCCAGCAGGAGCTGCCATTCCAGTGCCAGGGCAAGCAGGATTCCAAGTTAATATTTTAATTCCATGATTTCCTCAGAGTTCTCCCCCAGCCTTCTCTCTCCACAGACCTAGGAGATCCACCAGTAGTCCAGGCAGGATTGTGTTTGCTGCTGGAGCTGGCATGCTCAGCTGGGCAGTAGCGATATGAGCTCTCCATACTGAGCAGTTTCAAAACTTCCTGGGCTTAGAAGGGGGAGGGGTGCATGCCTGTGTAGCTGGATGCAGGGCTCTGGAGTTCAAAACAGTGAGCAGAGCGGTCATGGAGGGCATCGGGGATACCTCCTGGAGGCCAGTTATAGCAACATAACAAATACAGTGTCTATATGGATGCTTTGTCTATCTAACTTTGCCACAAAAAGCTATACACTTCTCAGCGAGAGAGTTTTGTTTTGTTGACAAAGCAGGAGAGTTTGCTGACAAGAGGAGCATTATAGTGCTTGCACCTCCACTGTTTTGTCGACAAAACTGTGTAGTGTAGACAAGGCCTAACACTGGATGAGATGCGATAGTCCTAAGAAAGGAAGGCATGCTTAGATTTGTGAAACATGAAGGCACATAAGTACTGCATAAGAGTATTTTCAGCCTGTTGCCCAAATTAACTATTACTGGGTTTGAATACATACGGTGCTTGGCATAGTCCGTTAGTTATCTTATAACAAATTCATATGGGTCTGACTGTAGTGTCAGGCATTAACTCAGGGTCATGAGAGTAAACAAAATAGGATACAGTTCAGCAAGGTACTTAAACATATACCTCACTTTAAACACATGAGTATTCCCATTAACTTCAGTGGAATTACACTCATGCTTAAAAAGAAAAGGAGTACTTGTGGCACCTTAGAGACTAACAAATTTATTAGAGCATAAGCTTTCGTGAGCTACAGCTCACTTCATCGGATGCATTTGGTGGAAAAAACAGAGGAGAGATTTATATACACACGCACACAGAGAACATGAAACAATGGGTTTATCATACACACTGTAAGGAGAGTGATCACTTAAGATAAGCCATCACTAGCAGCGGGGGGGGGGGGGGGGGGGGGGGGGAAAGGAGGAAAACCTTTCATGGTGACAAGCAAGGTAGGCTAATTCCAGCAGTTAACAAGAATATCAGAGGAACAGTAGGGGGTGGGGTGGGAGGGAGAAATACCATGGGGAAATAGTTTTACTTTGTGTAATGACTCATCCATTCCCAGTCTCTATTCAAGCCTAAGTTAATTGTATCCAGTTTGCAAATTAATTCCAATTCAGCAGTCTCTCGTTGGAGTCTGTTTTTGAAGCTTTTTTGTTGAAGGATAGCCACTCTTAGGTCTGTGATCGAGTGACCAGAGAGATTGAAGTGTTCTCCAACTGGTTTTTGAATGTTATAATTCTTGATGTCTGATTTGTGTCCATTCATTCTTTTACGTAGAGACTGTCCAGTTTGACCAATGTACATGGCAGAGGGGCATTGCTGGCACATGATGGCATATATCACATTGGTAGATGCGCAGGTGGCAGGTGAACTGTAGCTCACGAAAGCTTATGCTCTAATAAATTTGTTAGTCTCTAAGGTGCCACAAGTACTCCTTTTCTTTTTGCGAATACAGACTAACACGGCTGCTACTCTGAAACCTGTGACTCATGCTTAAGTACGTGCCTAGTATCCTATAAATTGGGGCCCTAAAGAGGTAGTGAAGATGCTAGAAAATTTCTGCTAGTGATTTTGGAGTTAGGGTACAAAAGCATTTTGTTTAACAATTGGCAAAGCCTTCCACAATTTCTCCTTGCAAAACATGCATAAAAGTAGTTGGTGTATCCAAATCTCACACTGTGAAGGTGCTTAGGTAGTCAGATACTTCATCACTTCATGCCCTTAGTGTGGAGTAGTCTTGTCTGTCCTTGCTATGTTTTAGCTCTCTGAAACAAATAGCCTTTGGCTCCACAAGCACTTACTTCCAGGTCTCTGCAGACCTCCTCTCTGTGCAGGTTAGTGCTAAGTATACACCAATCCCTTAATCCTCAGAATGTTCCCTATAGTGTCCAGCCCCTGTCACTGGACATTCACTGTAATTACTAGGTTCACTATCCCCAAAGGAGCCATATACACACACCTTGACTGATATAACTCAAAATCAGGTCCTTTATAACACCACAGCAGTGAAATGTATTTATAATGAAAAATCAAACTTATGATAAAATAGAGAGAGATACTGAGTAAGGCTAATGGGTGGAAACAGAACTAGTAACACTTATTAATCTACTTTATAAAATGGGATCTATAACCATTTTCTCCCAGGGATTCAGTTTTAGACAGAGCTGCTGGTTTTCAGACAAAAAGCAGGATCCAGATTTTCATGAATACCCCTACCCCGTTCAAAGGGTTTCCTCAGACAGTGGATAACTAAATGGCTTTTTGCTTCTCCTTATATTAACCAACACTCATTGTGTTGACCCCAGAGTTAAGATGTCTTGAAATGCAAGTGTAGCTCCCATTGTGTTTTGCTTACAATGCTTAAACTACCTATGAACCTACGTAGCCATGTGCCTATACATCCCTTTGTCTGACAAAACTGGTTTTTCACCTCTGCTGGGGAGGAACACCTTGAAACAAAACTATAGGGACATACTTTTAATATACATAACTTTAAATATAAATCAGTACATACATTTCACAATGATATTAAGGACTAGTATGATCCTGGCTTTCATTTAAGAACTCGCATGGTATTCTTTATAGATAAATACTATAACAGCAACGTGTTAGGTGTAGTGATTTTGTCAGGTCTGACAGGAACCTTTGCCAGTTGATATTGAGAGGTCCTTAGGCTAACACATGCCTAGACCTTCCAATTTGTTCCCAGATGTCAGACATTATTACTTGAAATGAAGATAAAGGATGCTTTACATTTCTTAGCATTATAGTTGAGGCAAAAATTATATTTAGTAAAACTATACAGCCATTGTGTGCCTTTTAGTTTAAATAGATGTTTCTTTATTGCAACAAATACCTAACCTCCAGCCCTCAAATGGGTTGGGAAATTCCATTGAAATATTTTTTGTTTCTTTAAACTAGAAATTTATATTTTGGGCTTGGCAGCAAGTATAGAAAGATCAATAGAGATTTGCAAATTCTCAGGAATTAAGAAGTATTTGGGGTATGCCTAATGTATTGTATGAAGGGGACTGGTAGGGTGGGAAGGTGGTTTATTTATTTGTTTTAAACACTGAAACAAAGTTTTCCCTTTTAGAAGGAGAGGGTGTCATGGGGCGGTCCCCGTGAGTCTCTTCTCTTTGGTACAGACCACTCTCACTCAGGCCACCATCACCTCTAGAACTATATATGTAAGGTGGTCCAGTCAGCTCCCTTCTTACTTCTGGGGGAAAAAGATCAGCCCTTCCTTTTCTTCAGGTTCTGCATTCCCCACCCCTCTTTCCAGGTTTTCCTTCCTCTCTATTTATCTCCTCCTAGCTGCTGGGGTTGCTTCTCTCCTCTGATTAGCCCTTCAGCTGTGGCCCTACTTGTTAATGGGTCTTCCACTTAGATCCCAATTGACCTATATTGGTGGGGATTGGAGTGACAGATTACTGAGTCAGCTCCTGACTCAAATCCCCTGTCACATGCCTTCCTACCTTCTTTCAAATGCTCTTTTCTTTTGGGCTGAGCTTGCCTTTATCACCATTTTCTGATTTTTGTGGGACCCCATCTTTGGGGTTATTCCCAGCTCCTCAGTGGCTGTCTTCTGTTTTCCACCCACCCACAAAAAACCCAACTGTGGGTGGGGATTGTCCCCACAATTCATTCTCTGCCTGTCAGTAGAGTGCTCTTGGAATGAAGACAATCTGACCTTCCCTCTAATTAGTTGCTACTGTACCTCTAATTCTAGGCTTTCACCACTCTCCATGACACTTTGTTCTGCCCCTGACATCTCATTCTTGCTCTGGTCCATTCCTGGGACTCCCCGGTAAACCCTTGTTTTATTAGCTATATCCCTATGGGTCTCAGTCATCAGCCTCTGTTATACCTCTGTTTTCCTTCCTCCTCTACCAAACTCTTCTCTCTTGTTGACCTTCCTGACTTGTATCTTCCTGTCTGGGTTTTTTTTAATTTCTGTCTGACAGCCCCCTTCTTCTAGCTCCTTTTCCACATTCCATAACTGAGCCTGCGATCTCCTTGGAATTTCCCCTCTCTCTCTCTCTCACTGGGAAGGGTTTCCGGTTCAGACCCAACACAACTGGATGGGGTAAAGGCTCCACCACCCACACTTTCCATATAAACACTCTTTTGACCTCCAAAAGGAATGTCTCCTTTCCCCATGTACACATTCTAACCTTACTGCCCTCCCTGCTAATATCTGCTGGAGTTTCATCACGTCTCACAGAACAAAACCCCACCAACTTGCAGTCCTTACACGAACGCTCTTGAGTCCTGGCCACCGACACTGGTAACACACCATCCCTCTCTGGCAGAGTATGAGGGCCCTTTGGACTTCTCTCTCCTTTTCTCAGTCCCTTTTCCTGGCTGAGCATCTACCAACTTCTTTCTCACCTCCTGTCCCAGCAAGAGATGGACTGTCTTTCTGGGTAGCTTGGCCTCTAAGAATTTCAGTCAGCTTCCCCACACTGTCCGATGTCGAGGATTGGTGCCATGCACCCATATACTCCCCACCGCAGGAAGACCTTGCAAGAACTATTCTACGATCAGACATCCATCACTTCCTCCACCCCCTGGCTCTCTGGGGGTAACAACCAGCTAGTAGCCCAGTCTTGACAGCCTCTTTGCTTTTTGCCATCCTAAATTTCTGTTGGGATCTTTCTCACAACAGAACCATCCTATCTGCAATGGCATGTTCTTCACTTAGGGATGCTTGGGCTTTGCAAGGAGCCACTTGCAAAGCTCATGATGCCTTATCCCAACGAGAACTTAAAGCCACCCTCTCAAAAGTTTGATTAAAGGCCTCAAAGTCATTTTTTGGAGCCACTTCACAATGTCCAGTTCCCTGGGCTCTATTGTTAACCCCGGTCACGGGACTCACCAGATTCTGCAGTATCCCGTGCTGTACGGCCATCTGTTCCTTGATAAAGTCCTGGAGAACTTTCTATTGGTCTGCCTGCCACACCATCTGGGCCTGCTGCTCTGGTTGCTAGGACAGTTGAAAAACTGTATGGATTACTGCAGTTCCTTTTTCTATTCCATGATCCATTTCAGGATTTCTTCCATTTCCCAGACCATTGACCCTTGCGCCGGCTCCCTCTTTGGGTTCAGGCACAGATGAGGGATATGGGTCCTGGAGAAGCCCCCAAGTATGTTGCAGGGTGGTCCCCTGGGAATCTCTTGCCTTAGGTACAGACCAGACTCACTGCAGCCACCTTCCCCACCACTGTTCTTTAATATAGTGTTCTATCAGGCCACTACCTGTAGTACTATTTGCATATGTACAAGTCCTAGTCAGCTCCCCTCTTACTGCTAAAGGAAAAGGAAGTAGTGCTAAGAACAACTAGCTCTGTCTTCCTGCAAGTTCTGCATCTCCATCTTTTCCAGGGTTTCCTTCCTCTCTATGTATCTGCTCTCAGCTGCTAGGATTGCTTTTCCCCTCTAATTAGCCCTTCAGCTGTGACTCTTTGTTAATTGGTCTTCCACTTAGATCCCAATTAACCTATATTGGTGGGGATCCAAGTGATAGATTACTGAGTCAGCTCCTAATTCAGAACCTCTGTCAGAGAAGAGAAAAAAGAAACCAGATGGGGAATGCCTGTTACACTCAGTAGCACTTAAAATGGTAAAAGATCTGACAAACTATGAACAAGATGCACCTTAAATATTCATATAAAAGCTTCATGTTGTTGTTCATCACTGGTTTATCACAACACAAGATGAATCTATATATCAAGACAATGTAGTTTCATTTCATATATATTTTATTTTAAGTTTTCTTACATTTTGTTCCCCATGTTTTTAAACATGGACTGAGTTTATCTGGTCACTATATTGGTTCTCCCCTGTGCAGTTTACTCTGAAACATCAGAAGCAATAAAAAAGTATGCCAATATTGTAGCAATCAATGTTTTGAATGAAGTAAGTAGTAATGCATTTATAGTCTAAATACTGAAATATAAATCAAAGAAGACACGTGGCCTGCTTAGAAAAATGTAAAAGAGATACTTTTGTTTTTAGATGACTTTGACACCAGAGCGTACATCAGAACTGAAACATGTACTGAGCCAGTTGTAGAAAGAAGAACTGTGGACTGTACATCTCCAGATATGTCCATAGAATATAAAGAGAAATTTAACATCAAAAAATGCAAGAAAGAAATGCAGTATCCAGATAAAAAGAAAATATCAGAAAAAGAGAATAATGGCAGTTACACTGATTTATATAATCAATTTGCAAGAAAAGAGAAACAAACAAAACCTATGGAAAAATATGGAAAGAGACCTGACTGGAACATAAACAAACCTGGGAAAAGGTATATTCCAGCATCAGAAAGATACCCTAGACGGCTACAGAAGCAAAGGGAGGAAAAGAAAGTAAGACGACAGATAGAGCTGCTTCAATTGGTAGAAAGAAATACTCCTGGCAAACTCTGTCAAAAGAAAGAAGTCTCTCCAGAAAGGTCTCCTTCATCTCACCAGGAAACTAATACAAAGAATAAGGGACATGCAGTAACAAAGGTAATGATTTGGTGTTTAACAGCAAAAATTTATCATAACCTTGGCTCACTTAATATCTCATTTGTGTCTGGGCTAGATCATTGGTGCAACTCCAGCACTTAGTTCAGTAATGTAAGTATTCTAGTGACATAATATATTCAGATTTCACTCATCTGGATTTTGATGTCACCATAACCCTCTTCTGTTTATTTATTCCGTTATTTAGTTGTCATTTATTCTTAGTGTAAAGAGGGAATCTGATTGGCAGCAAGATACAAGCCTGCGTATCATTGTATTCTTGGAGATAGAAATTATGAAACTGACTTGACCCTCTTTGTCCATCAAAGGCAGGAAAACATACAGGAGGACAATGTTAATTTTCACAAACAACCAAAAAAGCCATTGTTGACTTGTCAGAGAATTTATGACAGCAAAGTACATACTTCATAATTGCACTTTTTCTTCCTTCTTCCATTCCACTAAACACACATCATCAGTAGCCCATGGCTGAAAAAAATCATATCTTTCCACACTTTAAAGAAAATACTGCTGATACCGCTCACCTCCCAGCACTGACATTGTGCCTCATTCCTTGCCTTCACACCAGGTCTACTTTCCAGTGAAAAATGTATCCAGAGATAAAGTGACCTCTGTAATTCTATGTAGCCAGCCAAGAAGCCATTTATTTGTTTGGCTGAAAATGAATGCTACAAATGCACTACTTCAAAGGCTGTGGGCACAATAAGTAATCTGTGAATTCCGTACGTATTCATGTATGTGTCTTAAATGAATGGAGGATAGAATTGTGAAACTGAAGACAGTCTTTCACTTACGTTAGTCAACAATGACAGTTATGAAAATACAAGATAAAGTAAGGTATAAATTGCTTGTTCAAATAAATTGTATATAAATTAATATTTTTCATTTATAAGAAAAAACTGTTTTCCCTTGTGTCTGGAAAAAGGGACCTACATTTAATAATAGTGCTCAGCCTGAAGCTTTGGGTAGTATGGATCCATCCATAAAAGGTACTGCATCAAGTCCTATACCCTGGTGTTTCTGATTGTTCCAGTAACCTGTAGGTACTTTTCCACCTATATATATAATATATATAAAAAATGTGTATGTGTGTGTATTTACATAATCCTGTTTTATACCATGGAGAATTGTTCATTTTTACACCCTTTTCCTCCCCTAGAGATTTTATTTTTGTGTTTCCCTGTTAGGACGCCAACCCTTTTTCTGAGTTGCTGATTAGGTGTTATGTCTCACTTGCTTTGATGCAACAGTGTTAGCAGAGATCTCAGCTGCTTCCTTGGCTTCACAAGATTTGAGGAAGGAATTCTTGCCTAATCACTCTTCCAGGGTACCACTCCTATGGACACCCCCACTAGACTCAAACTGATTCTGAGGCTTGAAATTTTAACCCTTAATTTCTCTAGGAGTATCTGTTAGTAGTACCTCTAGTGCTGTGGTGGGCAATCTGTGGGCCGCATGTGGCCCATCAGGGTAATCTGATTATGGGCCTCGAAACATTTTGCTGACATTGACCGTCCGCTGGCACGGCCCCCTGCATCTCCCACTGGCCACGATTTGCCATTCCTGGCCAATGGGAGCTGTGGGAAGCGGCGGCCAGCACATCCCTGTGGCCCACCCCTTCCTGCAGATCCCATTGGCCAGGAATGGCAAACAGCGGCCACAGGGAGCTGTGCGGGGGAGAGAGGCGTGCTTGCAGCTGGTCAATATCAACAAAATGTCTCCCGACTCTCAATCAGATTATCCCGATGGGCCTCAGGTTGCCCACCACTGTTCTAGTGGCCAGAACATGTCCTTTTCTGAGTTAGTAAGGTTTCCCCTAATGGCAGAATTTGTTCAGGGAGTGTCATGATCTCAAGGGTGGCCCCTTGAGTCACAAAAAACCTGTACACATCCTGCCTCCAATCATTACTAGCATTACAAACCTTAATGTTCCTAGTTCTTCTTACCTTTTGCATCAGCTCTGGAAATCCGAAACTTACTCTGCACACTTAACTTCATGGAGGTGTAAGTTGTCTTCAGAGAATTACATCAGCAATGAATTTGGTCTGCAATGTTTATAATAGTATCTGTTTGAGTAAAGGCTTAGATAAGTATATTTCACCTGAATTCAGGTCTAACACTGCTTTAGGAACTTTAGAAGGAAAAAAATCATTTTGTCTTAGAAAATAAAATATATATTATAAAAAATTCAGATTTTTTTTTACTTTTGATCTTATTCTAGGAAGAACAATCTCAGTGGAGTCATTTGAATGAAGAAAGGTAGGTCTGTATTCTGTATCAGTTATTACAAGAAATTAAGAATGAGAAATTAGATATGTTAGTGCAATTTTTACTCTTTACTAAAAATATACAATTTTTTAAATAAAAGTTTATATATATATTTCATTCTCAAGTAAAAAACATTTCAGAGAGTACTGTACTTGGGAAAACTATGCTGGACATTTAAGGCATATATTAGACAGAAGAATCTGTCCCAAAATGAGGGCAAGTTTAGTTATTTAAGTACAGGACCTACTCTTTTCCTTTCTGTCACTTGGGCAGGGAACATAACCTGTATATATTTTTTGCAGTATATATATTTTGCAGTATATATATTTTTGCCTCGCACATTCATTTGCATTTGCCTTCATAAAAAAAAGTGTTTAGAATGCATTTTATCCTTAAAAGAACTAGCACAGATTTAAATAATATGAATTGCTTATATAAATGGCATAGAGCTTGTTTTCAGGTACAGAGAGAATGATGAGCAAATGGCTAATTCTAGAAAACAGATATTTTTGTTAAATGTTTAAAATAAGTGTCAAATACTATAAAAGGAAAATTATAGGATGCTAGTCAGTCTAGGAAAGAAGAGCCCACAATTGTCTGCAAGCTAATAGAAATAGAATATTCATGGCCTGATTCTCAGGTCTTGCCATGCCTTCAGACTACTCTTTGGTCCCAAGTGACCATTTTGGCAGGAGGGAATAACCAGAGCTGTGCAGATTCTCCCTTTCATTAACCCATGCAGCCTATCCTAGAGTGACAAGAGAAGTAGCACAGAGTCATTGTGCTGATTCTTTGTCATCTGGGAATTCCTAATTAGCAAGATCCATTGAGTTTCTGGCCACTTTGCGCAAAAAGAGTGAATCAGAGGGCCCACTAAATGTTTCTAGTGCACATTAAGCACATAGGGGAGGGAAAACATAATTTTAGATTTTGTTAAAAGATATATTAAACAATATTTCATTAGTTTTTAGGAGTATTAATAAAATGAAGCATATTGCTTGAAAATTTTAGTCTAACTAAAATTATTTTGCACAGATCTGAATCACCACCTGTTCCAGCAGTTAAAAACAGATTACACCAAGTACAACAAAGGCAGATAAATACTTCTAATTTCCCAATTCAGAATGGCAATAGTGGAAGAGGGAAAAATATCAACACAGACATGCAACAGAGGAAATCATCTTCTCCAGTTATTGAACCTGAACGGCCACCCTCTTCTCATTTTATTCCCTATGTGCGAACAAATGAAATTTATTACCTTGATCCAGATGCACCAATGACTAGACCTTCAACACATGATCCACAGTATCGACAGTTTAATGGTACTGCAACATATTGTAAACTGATAGTAAGATGGCAGGAGGGAGGGGTTATAGTGATTTAGTTTTAAGAGTTATGTGAATACCTGATGTAAATAGTAGACTGAAGTCTGACATTTGTCCTTATAAATGCCTGAGACTAATCAGTTGTGGCGCAGTATTACACAGAGAGCTTGTACTTGGTAGGCCACTAATCGACAGCGTTTAAGAAAATAAAGTTAACTTGTTCTTTTTATTAGCAATATATTGTGATGAAGCATCACTGTACTTTATTAGGTAATACATATGTATATAAATATATTGGAATTTTTTTAGGAACTGAAATACGGTTTCACTTGTGAAATAGTTTTAGTGATGAAAAAATCTGGCAGGGAAGGAAAATTCTTTTTACAAGCTATAAAGATAGGCTTGGCAGGATTAGATTTTTGGTAAATATCCATTAACATCAATTTCACCACCCACACAAACCAGTGAAAAAGTATTTCCATCAGTAGTAACTAGGGCTGTCAATCGCAGTTAACTCAAGTGATTAACTCAAAAAAATTAACTGATTAAAAAAAATCATGATTAATTGCACTCTGAAACAATAGAGTACCAATTGAAATTTATTAAATATTTTTGGATGTTTTTCTACATTTTCAAATATATTTATTTCTATTACAACACAGACTACAAAGTTTACAGTGCTCACTTAATTTTTTTTTAAATATTTGCACTGTAAAAATGATAAGAAATCATATTTTTCAATTCACTGCATACAAGTACTGTAGTGGAATCTCTTTATCATGAAAGTGCAATTTATAAAGGTAGATTTTTGTTATTGTTACATAACTGCACTCAAAAACAAAACAAAAACTTTAGAGCCTACAAGTCTACTCAGTCCTACTTGTTGTTCAGCAAATTACTAAGACAAACAAGTTTGTTTACTTTTATGGGACATACTGCTGCCTGCTTCTTATTTACGTCACCTGAAAGTAAGAACAGGCGTTAGCATGGCACTTTTGTAGCTGGCGTTACAAGGTATTTGTGTGCCAGATATGCTCAACATTTGTATGCCCCTTCATGCTTCAGCCACCATTCCAGAGGACATGCTTCCATGCTGATGATGTTCATTAAAAAAATAGTCTGTTAATTAAATTTGTGACTGAACTCCTTCGGGGGAGAATTGTATGTCCCCTGCTCTGTTTTACCTGCATTCTGCCATATATTTCATGTTGCAGCAGTTTAGGATGATGACCCAGCACATGTTGTTAGATTTACGAACACTGTCACTACAGATTTGACAAAAGGCAAAGAAGGTTCCAATGTGAGATTTCTAAAAATAGCTACAGCACTCGACCTAAGGTTTAAGAATCTAAAGTGCCGTCCAAAATCGGAGAGGGACGAGGTGTGGAGCATGCTTTTAGAACTCTTAAAAGAGCATCACTCAGAAGCGGAAACTACAGAACCCAAACCACCAACACAGAAAATCAACCTTCTGCTGGTGGCATCTGACTCAGATGGTGAAAATGAATATGCATCGATCCACTCTGCTTTGAATAGTTATCGAGCAGAACCCATCATCAGCATGGATGCATATCCTCTGGAATGGTGATTGAAGTATGAAGGGGCATATGAATCTTTAGCGCATCTGGCACGTAAATATCTTGCAACGCTGGATACAACAGTACCATGTGAATGCCTGTTCTCACTTTCAGGTGACATAAACAAGAAGCAGGCAGCTTTATCTCCTGCAAATGTAAGCAAATTTGTTTGTCTGAGCGATTGGCTGAAATAGGACTGAGTGGACTTGAAGGCTCTAAAGTTTTACATTGTTTTATTTTTGAATGTGTTTTTTTGGTACATAATTTGACACTTGTAAATTCAACTTTCATGATAAAGAGATTGCACTACAGTATTTAGATTAGATGAATTGAATATGCTATTCTTTTTGTTTTTTACAGTGCAAGTATTTGTAAATCGAAAATAAATATAAAGTGAGCACTGTACACTTTGTATTCTGTGTTGTAATTGAAATCAGTATATTTGAAAATGTAGAAAACATCCAAAAATATTTTAAAAATGTATTCTATTATTGTTTAACAGTGCGATTAATCACCTAATTAATTGTGATTAATTCTTTTTATCACTTGACAGCCCTAATGGTACCAAAATTTACAGATAGGCAAAGTTTTAAATAAATAAATAACTAAAATGCTTCTTAAGGACTTAGTTTGTTTTAAGGATATTTACTTTGTAAATTTTGACATGTAATATTGACAATTTGTGTTTTAATGGTTATGCATTTAACTTTTTTGAATCTCAGTGTCTATTGGCATTAACAATTATGGTCTAACCCCTAGTTGTCGGATCTCCCCATAATTTCCTGCAACTACGAAGAGCTAAAGCTATAGAAATAGAAAAAAACATGCTTAAAAATAAACATTGATATTTTCTGTTAATTATTTTAAAAAAAAATCTGCAAAGCCTATATAAAGATTACTTGGAAGAAATTAAAGTAAAACTGAAACAATTACTTAGTATAATTAATTTGATTTATACTTATCTTTAGATTCTTGCCATACACCACGACAGATTTTTAGCTCTGATCATGTGAGAGATCCACTTCTTAATCCTAATGTGGTGAAAAACAGAGACCGACAACAGGCAATCCTCAAAGGACTATCAGAATTACGCCAGGTACAGTATGAGCTAAATCTGTAATGAACATTTTAAAGTTTTGTATTTTCATAATCATTTCCCATCCTTTTAGCCCTATTCTCGATTCTATCCCTTTCTTTCATCCTACTTTTTTGCCCTGGTGTTTCTTACATTACTCCCATCTTTAGCCTCTTTCTTTTCCTAGCATTGAGATAGTTGAGCATCTAAGAAAGTGGTCTTCCTGGGGAAGGAGGGTGATTCAGCTCTGGGATAAAAGTGGAATAATTTTTTCACAGCACATCAGGACCCTATCTTAAGGGAATCAACTGGTGGTGAGCTTGTCAAGATGTAGCTATCCACTCACAGCAAAAGACTTAACAGGGCTGGCAATCATATAGCAGCTATGAAAAATATTTTACTTTGTTAATTTGAAGTATGAATTGTTATAAAACACCTTCCCTAAATTAGGTTTTCTTTTGTCAACATTGAAGTCTGTTTTTGGATTCCCAGTGTATCTATAAAAATAAGTGGCGGCTTAACAGGATATTATATAAGTTTAAATTGTTCAAAAGAAAAGCATGTGCACATTTGTATAAGGTATGTAGTGTTTGCTCTGTTACCTCTAGTAAATTAATGGTAATGACATATCTCCACAAGATTTAGTAAAAACAATTTGAATGAGATCTGTTTCTTTTTAGTGAAAAGTTTAAAATATTTAATAGTACTGACACTGCACATAAAACATCAACTGATGACTCTGCAGGCTACATATTTTTTTGGTTAGGGATCAAGATACTACTGAGATGATGTTGCTATGCATCTAGTTAGTAAAACAGGAGTGATTTAGTGGATAATGGAATGTGATTCAAAGCAAATATGCTCACTGCAGCTGGATACAGTGAGACCTTGTCTGGCTACAGAAATAAAGACTTTTGGGGTTCTTTAAGGAGCAGTCAAAGGAATTGTGAGGAAAGGGGAACTCATCTGAACAGAGACAAGAAGAAAAGGGAAGCAGCAAGACCAGGTATTGGAAACACTGGCACAACATGTGCCCAGGAGGTTGGGGTATTTGTGCATCTCAGTGAGAACACTTTCTCTACTTAGTCTTTCTGTGTGGCCAGGCCAATTGAGGTAGTAGACTTGGATGACCAGCACAAATGCTTCACGGTTTTCCTCTGCTAAATGACCTGGCATGTGTGGGTGGGACTGCAAAGTGCATATTATAACAAAACTCCTAAAATAGCTCACATTTTAATACCCTACAAGTTTGCATATCTTTCACACAGAACATTTTTGGTGTGACAGTAAGGAGCCATTCATAGGCATAGCATTAAAGCCTTTCATTCTGAACTTTAAACATCAGTTTGAACTACTAAACTACTAGAAAACTGGCCTTTGCAAACAGTGTTGGTGTCACTTTATTTCATTCAGTATCAGGTTGTTTTCAGATTGCACTCCCATTCTGCCATTAAAAATTAATTCATGCTATGAAAGCAGGAACAATTACTAGTGGAACTTCAACTCTCTGACCTGGTTTGCATTATTTTCCTAATGAGAATATTTCCTAATGTAGTGTCATATTGTTTGGTGCAGCAGTGGTCTAACCAAAAGATAAGCAGGTTCTACCAGTAATTTATTGGCAGAAGTAATTAATTTGCAGTTTTGACTAACGCCACTTCTTTCACCAAAGCATTACAGCTATAGAAGAAAAGGAGTACTTGTGGCACCTTAGAGACTAACAAAGTTATTTGAGCATAAGCTTCGTGAGCTACAGCTCACTTCATTGGATGCATTCAGTGGAAATGCAGTGGGGAGATTTATGTACACAGAGAACATGAAACAATGGGTGTTACCATACACACTGTAAGGAGAGTGATCACTTAAGATGAGCTATTACCAGTGGGAGATGAACATGATACAGTTCTGTGGTGACCTAGAATCCTATTTTCAACATCTCCAACTCAAGGAATATTTTCAACACACCTCTGAACATACTAACTCACAGAGACCTTCCTACCAACACTACAAAAAGAAGGATTCTAGGTGGACTCCTTTTGAAGGTCGAAACAACAGACTGAACTTCTACATAGAGTGCTTCTGCTGATGTGCACGGGCTGAAATTGTGGAAAAGCAGCATCACTTGCCCCATAACCTCAGCCATGCAGAACGCAATGCCATCCACAGCCTCAGAAACAACTCTGACATCATAATCAAAAAGGCTGACAAAGGAGTTGCTGTTGCCATCATGAATAGGTCGGAATATGAACAAGAGGCTACTAGGCAGATCTCCAGCACCACTTTCTACAAGCCATTACCCTTTGATCCCACTGAGGGTTACCAAAAGAAACTAAAGCATTTGCTCAAAAAACTCCCTGAAAAAGCACAAGAACAAATCCGCACAAACACACCCCTAGAACCCCGACCTGGGGTATTCTATCTGCTACCCAAGATCCATAAACCTGGAAATCCTGGATGCCCCATCATCTCAGGCATTGGCACCCTGACAGCAGGATTGTCTGGCTATGTAGACTCCCTCCTCAGGCCCTACACTACCAGCACTCCCAGCTATCTTAGAGACACCACTGACTTCCTGAGGAAACTTCAGTCCATCGGTGATCTTCCTGAAAACACCATCCTGGCCACTATGGATGTAGAAGCCCTCTACACCAACATTCCACACAAAGATGGGCTACAAGCCGTCAGGAACAGTATCTCTGATAACATCACGGCTAACCTGGTGGCTGAACTTAGTGACTTTGTCCTCACCCATAACTATTTCACATTTGGGGACAATGTATACCTTCAAATCAGCGGCACTGTGATGGGTTCTCGCATGGCCCCACAATATGCCAACATTTTTATGGCTGACTTAGAACAACACTTCCTCAGCTCTCGTCCCCTAATGCCCCTACTCTACTTGCACTACATTGATGACATTTTCATCATCTGGACCCATGGAAAAGAAGCCCTTGAGGAATTCCACCATGCTTTCAACAATTTCCATCCCACCATCAACCGCAGCCTGGACCAGTCCACACAAGAGATCCACTTCCTGGACACTACAGTGCTAATAAGTGATGGTCACAGAATCACCACCCTATACTGGAAACCTACTGACCGTTGTTCCTACCTACATGCCTTCAGCTTTCACCCAGATCACACCACACAATCCATTGTTTACAGCCAAGCTCTACGATACAACCACATTTGCTCCAACCCCTCAGGCAGAGACGAACACCTACAAGATCTCTATCAAGCATTCTTACAACTATAATACCCACCTGCTGAAGTGAAGAAACAGATTGACAGAGCCAGAAGATTACCCAGAAGTCACCTACTACAGGACAGCCCAACAAAGAAAATAACAGAACGCCACTAGCCTTCACCTTCAGCCCCCAACTAAAACCTCTCCAACGCATCATCAAGGATCTACAACCTATCCTGAAGGACGACCCATCACTCTCTCAGATCTTGGGAGACAGGCCAGTCCTTGCTTACAGACAGCCCCCCAACCTGAAGCAAATACTCACCAGCAACCACACACCACACAACAGAACCACTAACCCAGGAACCTATCCTTGCAACAAAGCCCATTGCCAACTGTGTCCACGTATCTATTCAGGGGACACCATCATAGGGCCTAATCACATCAGCCACACTATCAGAGGCTCGTTCACCTGCGCATCTACCAATGTGATATATGCCATCATGTGCCAGTAATGCCCCTCTGCCATGTACATTGGTCAAACTGGACAGTCTCTATGTAAAAGAATGAATGGACACAAATCAGATGTCAAGAATTATAACATTCAAAAACCAGTTGGAGAACACTTCAGTCTCTCCGGTCACTCGATTACAGACCTAAGAGTGGCTATTCAACAAAAAAAACTTCAAAAACAGACTCCAAGGAGAGACTGCTGAATTGGAATTAATTTGCAAACTGGATACAATTAATTTAGGCTTGAATAGAGACTGGGAGTGGATGGGTCATTACACAAAGTAAAACTATTTCCCCATGTTTCCCCCCCTCCCCCATTGTTCCTCAGGTGTTCTTGTCAACTGCTGGAAATGGACCACCTTGATTATCACTGCAAAACATTTTCTCCCCCACCCCTTGCTCTCCTGCTTGTAATAACTTACCTTAAGTGATCACTCTCCTTACAGTGTGTATGGTAACACTCATTGTTTCATTTCTCTTTGTATATAAATCTCCCCGCTGTATTTTCCACTGAATGCATCCGATGAAGTGAGCTGTAGCTCATGAAAGCTTCTGTTCAAATAAATGTGTTAGTCTCTAAGGTGCCACAAGTACTCCTTTCTTTTTGCGAATACAGACTAACACGGCTGCTACTCTGAAACCAGCTATAGAAGCAAGACAGATATCTTGGGTAAAGCAGCTAGAGGGAGAAAGTCTGCAAGCATTCCAGCAGAACTATAAACAGTTACTATGTCTTATAATTACTGTGCTTCTAGAGATACCTGCTTCTGCCCCTGCACATTTGGTATACCAGTACCAGATATACCTCCTTCCCCGCACAATGCCCCTGCAAAATATGAGGAAGACAAAGGTGGCAGTCGTCCTTATTGTCCAATTCTTAATGAGCTAGCTGGGATTTCAAAATCACCAGTCCTTAGGTGGAATGTACACTTGGGAGATTGTAAATAGAAACTGTCTATATAGCTGGACCCATTACATTGCCCACTTCCATTTGGCTGGGCTTCTCTAGCTCATGGAAATGCTTGCCAAAGATCCACCACTTTTGAATATTTCTCTAGCTACACCATATTTGCAAAATGGTGTTCAAGTTTGGAGACTGAAGCTGAGCATTCTTGCAGTTTGTTCTAGGTGAGCTTAGCAAAGAAGTTTGGTGTTAGTGCTTTACAGTGGTGATATCAGTGATTTCAGGTTTAGCATAGAGGGGTGAAATGGAGATGTTTTTCTACCTGCTGAATATCATCTGTTTCTGCTGGCAAAGACAAAAGATTGATTAAAAGGTTTTTCTTTCACTAAACCTTAGTTCGATCAAAGAATGGACTTTTGGAATCTTTCGGTGAGTCATCCTGAAAGGTGGTGGGAGCTGAGTGGTTTGAGCATTGGCCTGCTAAACCCAGGGTTCTGAATTCAATCCTTGAGGGGACCATTTAGGGATCTGGGGCAAAAATTGGGGATTGGTCCTGCTTTGAGCAGGGGGTTGGACTAGATGACCTCCTGAGGTCCCTTCCAACCCTGATATTCTATGATTCTATAATCCCAGCAGCCACTTACAGCATTTAGGACATTTAACTGTTGGATAATTTCTACTGTCCTCCTGCCCAGAGCAATTGTTTGCATCTGGCTTTTATATGCACCATTCAGATCTGAGAAACTCCTTGTTTAACTACTTTTGGCTCTAATCGTATTCCTGTAGTTCAGAGGATAATTTAGGCTGTGTCTACACTGGAGAGTTTATAGCAGCACAGCTGTACCAGTGCAGCTGTGCCGCTGTAAGATCTCTTGTGTAGCTGCTCTGTGCTGATACTGTCTGTGTGTGTGTGCTGTGTGTCTCCCATCGACATAATTAAACCACCCCCAATGAGCAGTGGTAGCTATGTGGACAGAAGACTTCTCCTGCCAACATAAAGCTGTCCACACTGGTGCTTATGTGAGTGTAACTTACGTCACTCAGGGTTGTGTTTGTTTCCCCACACCCCTGAGCGACATAAGTTATACTGACATAAGTGGTAGTATAGACATAGCCTTATTTTTGTCACCAAGAAAAAAAATATTTATTTAAATCAAACTAAAATTTTCTAGTACTTTAAAGAATTTTTAAAAGTGAGGATTTGGCTGAGGGTCAGACAGGTGCTTTTTGCTGTCCACGAAAATCCAACCCAATTTCACTGCATGTTTAGCTTCTGAAAACTGCAATTTGCACATGGGCAGTAGAACTCATGAGATGCTTGCTGCTAAATTTGCTTTATGTGCCATCTGCGACAAGCATACTGGAGTTCCACAAAACACCCACCAAACATGCTCCCAGACCCAGAGTTTGAGATCCCGAGGGCAGGGAATAATACAGCAGCAGTGGTATCCTTGGCCTAGGAAAGGCAGGAATTTAAAAAAAAAAAAAACGGGAGAGGGGTGAATAGGGGAATGAGCACAGCCTCCTCCCCAAAAGCAGAGATACCTTCCCCTTCTCTTCTAACTATGATGAAGCAGTGCTCCATTTTCTCCATCACAGGTGTAGCAAGATCTGACACCCATGTTTCACTCAAATTTAATCACCAGGGAGAGGTGTTGTAGGCAGGCAGCAAAACAAACAAAAAAACCCCACTGAGTTCTAGTCACCTCCTTTCCAATCCAGTGCCTGACAGTAAGTCTGTACCTTAGCCCCTTTTTCTGAGCAAGATCTCAAAAATATGTTTTAGGAAGACTGCAATTATCTTTCTTTCCCTCTTACTGAGAGGTTGCACAGGGTCATTTCTTGCAAATATAAGAACAGAACTGAGGGACCAGCTGTTCTGCAAAGTCTCAATGGTCACAGCATGCAAGGTGCAGCCCTGGTGTAAGGAGTGAGGGGCAAAAGAGCCTTTCCACTTTCTGAGCTCCTTTCAGGGTCTGTGCAACCTCTAATGTAAGTTCTGGCAACCTTGAGGCTACTGCAACACTATCAATGTTTATTATTTTTACTCTACTAAAATTTTCACAGTAGTGCAAATTTGTGGGTTTTAAGCATTTTTAAAATCACAGTTGTGGGATATTGGGGGGGCAGGACTCGTACAATTAATGATAGACAGTGAGCTTCAAAAAGTTAAAGCTTTTTAACGTAACACACAAATTGTCAACATTATATGTCAAAACATGCAAAATAAAAATAAAATAAATCTTCAAATCAAACTGAGTCCTTAAGCAGCATTTTTCTTTGTCTGTAATTGTTATACCAATAAAATAAAAACCAGCAGGATCTTATTAAAGGGGAAAAGGCAAAATACCACATTTATTGTGAATACAGAAAGAATCATAGTAAGCAGTTATAGCTATAACATTCCATTCAATCTCATATTTATTCACACACACGCACACACACACAGGTTCTGCAAGGTTGTTATCATAGTTACCAGCCTTAGAGTTGCTCATGTCAAGCCACTGGCCAGGTGGCCTGGACATGAGGAGGCAGCAGGGCCTGGTCCTTGTCCTTGTCCTTGTCCACTTAGTTTGCAGAATCAGACCCCAAAGTTCTCACTTTCTAGAGTCCATTTTTATAGGAATTTCTTCCTATGCCAGTCTTTGGGAATTGCTTCATCATGCTGTTGCTGAATCAATCAGCAGATGGCACATCCCTGATGGCTCCATGCTGCCAGATGATATCTTGTTTTTTGGTTCTCCCATTCTTGAGGCTGTTGGGTGGATTCCAGTTTGCCCTCCGGGGGTCCTCTGGTTATTTCCACTTGACGCCTTCTTCAGCCGATGGACACCAGATTCTTAGGCTGGCACCTCCCTGATCATTCAGTTATTATCCACACCAAGCATCCATCCACATATATCCTCTATCTCTATTTTAATCACAATTGTTAACAAAGCGAGATGAATACAACAAAAGGGCGGGGAGTCTCTGGGTGCTGTTTCTGTTGTTAGAGTATTGCTCTGAGTCTCTCTGTGTGTGAGTAGTTGTTGTTACAAAGAATTGCTTTGAGAACAGACTCTGTCTTAGAATGTACTAACACAATTAGCAGCTTGCAAGTTTCACACATAGAGGGAGAGAAACAGTACCAAAAACCAAGAGACCTCTTAATTAGTAATACCCTGGAATTTAAACTATGGAGAATCAAACTCATTTGTGATTTTAATACAGAACTACTTTAATATGATCCAACATAATGTGTTACTACTGATGGAAATATTTTTTCATCAGTTTGTGCGTGTATGGCAAAACCAACATTTTACCAATAAAAATCTAATCATAGATACTACAGTCAGAAGGGACCATTCTGATCATATAGTCTGACTTCCTGCACAATGCAGGCCACAGAATCTCACCCACCCACTCCTACGAAAAACCTCACCTATGTCTGAACTATTGAAGTCCTCAAATCGTGGTTTAAAGACTTTAAAGGAGCAGAGAATCCTTCCTCAAGTGACCCGTGCCCCATGCTACAGAGGAAGGCGAAAAACCTCCAGGGCCTCTTCCAATCTGTCCTGGAGGAAAATTCCTTCCCGACCCCAAATATGGCGATCAGCTAAACCCTGAGCATATGGGCAAGATTCACCAGCCAGATACTACAGAAAATTCTTTCTTGGGTAACTCAGATCCCACCCATCTAATATCCCATCTCAGGGGATTAGGCCTATTTACCATGAATATTTAAAGATAAATTTATTACCAAAAATCACATTATCCCATCATACCATCTCCTCCATAAACTTATCAAGTTTAATCTTAAAGCCAGATAGATCTTCTGCCCCCACTGCTTCCCTTGGAAGGCTATTCCAAAACTTCACTCCTCTGACGGTTAGAAACCTTCGTCTAATTTCAAGTCTAAACTTCCTGGTGGCCAGTTTATACCCCTTTGTTCTTGTGTCCACATTGGTACTGAGCTAAATAATTCCTCTCCCTCTCCTGTATTTATCCCTCTGATATATTTATAGAGAGCAATCATATCTCCCCTCAACCTTCTTTTAGTTAAGCTAAACAAGCCAAGCTTCTTAAGTCTCCTTTCATAAGACAAGTTTTCCATTCCTCGGATCATCCTAGTAGCCGTTCTCTGTACCTGCTCCAGTTTGAATTCATCCTTTTTAAACATGGGAGACCAGAACTGCACACAGTATTCTAGGTGAGGTCTCACCAGTGCCTTGTATAACGGTACTAAAACCTCCTTATCCCTACTGGAAATGCCTCTCCTGATGCATCCCAAAACCGCATTAGCTTTTTTCACAGCCATATCACATTGGCAGCTCATAGTCATCCTATGATCAACCAATACTCCAAGGTCCTTCTCTTCCGTTACTTCTAATTGATGCGTCCCCAGCTTATAACTAAAATTCTTGTTATTAATCCCTAAATGCATAACTTACACTTCTCACTATTAAATTTCATCCTATTACTATTACTCCAGTTTACAAGGTCATCCAGATCCTCCTGTCTGATATCCCGCTCCTTCTCTGAATTGGCAATACCTCCCAGCTTTGTATCATCTGCAAACTTTATTAGCACACTCCCACTTTTTGTGCCAAGGTCAGTAATAAAAAGATTAAATAAGATTGGTCCCAAAACTGATCCCTGAGGAACTCCGCTAGTAATCTCCCTTCAGCCTGACAGTTCACCTTTCAGTAGGACCCGTTGTAGTCTCCCCTTTAACCAATTCCTTATCTACCTTTTGATGTTCATATTGATCCCCATCTTTTCCAATTTAACTAATAATTGCCCATGTGGCACAGTATCAAACACCTTACTGAAATCTAGGTAAATTAGATCCACTGCGTTTCCTTTGTCTAAAAAAAAATCTTTCCATGCCTAAATATACAGTCTAACATCATACCTATGTGCCTTGCTGCACCTTGGAATTGCCAAGCACAGGCACATTTTGCCGCTTCCATTCCTGCCTCCAGCCTACCTCTATGTTAGGGCTTATGGTGAGGTTGTACAGGAGCAAAAGGCTTACATAATAAGGTCTTTGAGCACAGGGACCATCTTTTTGTTCAGCAGCTAGTCCCATGGGGTCCTGGTCCACCACTAGGGCCCCTGGCCACTTCAGTACTACAAAATGTTAGCCGTACACTGCCCTTCCCCTGGGGAGTAGCTCGAGGGACCACACCAGCCGCAAGTGCAGCTGGAGCCATATAAAGGAGCCGTAGCAAGGGCTAGAATCTCCACATTTTTAGTAAAAAGAAAAGGAGTACTTATGGCACCTTAGAGACTAACATTTATTAGAGCATAAGCTTTCGTGAGATACAGCTCACTTCATCAGATGCATCGGATGAAGTGAGCTGTAGCTCACGAAAGCTTATGCTCTAATAAATTTGTTAGTCTCTAAGGTGCCACAAGTACTCCTTTTCTTTTTGCGAATACAGACTAACACGGCCACATTTTTAGTGTTACTGCCTCAACTTGTGCTGCTTTACCTGCATCACTCTTTAGAATCAGCATTTCAAATCTTTAACTGTGCTCACTTTAGATATTAGAGCTCACATGCCCCTCCAGAGGCAGGAATAGATCCTAAGAGTTTTGATTTCCAATTCTTCCTGTTGTCTTGCACATTAAGCCAAGGATAACATATGTATGTGTGCCTCATCATCTTCCAAGGAATGATGCACAGAGAAAAAAATAGCCTATTATTCCTATCAATTATTGGTATAGTTCAAATGTTCTGGGATCCAACTTTACTTAAAACCCATGCTAAAATGTGCTTTTTCTGTTTTTTAAAGCCATAGGAAATTACAAACCAAAAATTTGTTAGAACAGCTGCAGTATTTAATAACAATCATGTACTGTTTGTGCTGTAGGATTCCTACCTCATTCAGATAGACTGTGAAGTTGAGTTCAAAGAACAGAGGACATTTCTTTTGTTTGAGGCACTGTTCTGGAAGTCAGAGCTAGGTTCCACTCCTTGCTCTGCCACAGACTTCCTACAGATGGAAGGCAAGACTCTCACGTTCCATGTGCAAAAGTAAAACAGCACTTGCAATCTTAGTGGGACATTTTTTCCTACTTCGAGTTCTTGACTTATTGTGTCTTTTTTTTATAACTACATTTTTTAAAATGGTTAAAGAGCCTTAAAAGTATGAATAAGAAATAAAATAGAGTCTTGCCACTGTTCCTATTTTGTAGAGAAGGAAGAGCATTTACTTTGTACTCATTATTTCAGGGTCTCCTCCAGAAGCAGAAGGAATTGGAGACTGGTCTAGTTCCAACCATAAATCAAGAAGAAAGCTTTATTTCACCATTTTAAAAAAGGTACACAAGTATACAAAAAACTTCAGCTTTAAAAATGTCAGGCACAGCACTTTATATTTGCTACTGTAATTTACTAACTGCATCTAAATCTTTTTTAACCAAGGTCTAATCTCCTACATGAATGTGACAGGTTATGTGGTTTCGTTCCTTTTCTTCTTTCCCCCATGTGGTTGTTTGAAGATGCTTGAATCTAATATATAATGCATTTATTTGCTATTTAGAATGGTCTTCTGCTTTGAAGATTTCTTAAGATTATGTAGTAAGAAAACAGCGGTATAGAAAGTTTTTGTTTACATTAACTTTTTGTAGAATTTATAATACATGTATTTTTGATATAAATAAATGTATGAAATATTTAATGACATACCAATTTTTGCCTCACACTAAAAAAGAAAAAAAAAGTGCCAAATCTCTTCCCCTTTCAGTGTTGCCAGGCCCAAAAAGCTGTCTGATCACTTAAATAATTTGTGTTCTAGTGAGTAACCTAGCACTCAAAAAAACCGTGTATGTATTGAATAAGCTAGCTAAAACTGAATGGTAGTGCTTATTGTCCAGCTACGCCAAAAAGAGGACAAGAGACGCAGTGTGGTTTAGTTAGGCCACAACTTCTTTCTTAAAAGTCTGGGAGTACCTGGCTGATAGAAGTGTACAGTGCGGATAATTCCATGTTCATTTCAATATATAGCTGGGGGCTTTTGTCAGCTCTCCCCCTTACCTACCCTGGTCCCCAGCCAACCCACAGCAGAGACCTCACCCTTCCCCCTCCTCAAATGCGAGTTAAGGGAGACTATAAAGAAGGGTGAGGGCTGGTTCCCAGCTATACCAGTCATAGGAGCCTCAAACCCCCCTCATTCCCCCCTTCCTTTAAATCCTTTACCAATGCATTTTATCTGATCACTGTAGCTCTTTCCCATGGAATACCTGCAGTGGGTATCTGCTAGGAGAGGCACCAGCAATTAGCTTGGCTGCCCCCCCATAGTTAACCAGGTGCCCAGACATCTCCTAATGCCCCCTTTAATATCAGCCAAAAACTTCTCAGCTCAAGTCTGACAGGTGGACCCCATCCTCCCTGAATAATTCTGGTGCCCCATAGACTATGCCTGGATGCAAAAAGACTGACCCTCCTATGACATCCATGAATTTGGCCACCTGCCTTTCAGGGGCTTCACAGCTCCCTGCCACGCCCTGCATTGCAGCATATCTGAGCATACAGTTTTTACTTCTGGGAAAAGTTCCAGGATCAGCCCCCAAGTCCCTCTTAACTCTGACCATTAAGTATACCTGTTCACACAGTCCCACATTATCTTCCTCAAGGTGAGCCACAATTATATCTGATGCCTGCTCACAGGACCCCATAGTGTACAGAAGGGGCATTAGCTGGTCCTATAACATGCCCCTCCTCCCATGCCAGCTCAGGACTGCTTCACCATTGAGGCCTAGCTGCAAGCCTCCAGCCAAGCTGGAAGCCCACCTATGCACCCAGTAAATAATACTGGGCCTGCAGAGCCACATCACTGTCTGCCAGCATCTGGAATGAAAATACAAAGGAAGATTAACACTGATTTTCCCCCCATTCTGCATGTTTCAGAATAGCAATGCCCAATTGCCTGAATTGTCCTAACTCCCATTCCCAGCTGGGCCACTGCTGTTGCCGACCAGATCCTGGATGAATGGGAACCAAAATTCATAAGCTGGGCATCCCAACTTTGTCAGGCCCTATCTTGAAACTGTAGCAAACTGGTATGATGTGAGGGAACTTCCATAAACAGTGAATAAAGGTGGTCCTATCCCTCCCTGGTCTTTAGGCTTGTATGCCCTCACAGTCTCCACAGGGAAGATTGCAGGCTTGCCAACCTCCTGAAGAATAATGGATTCACCCCAGCCTCCTGTCTTTCACTTCCTCCTGGTTAATATAACTAAATTGCCTCTCCCACTCTATATCCCTCAGTTCAAAGCCCTTTCTGGAAGAATCCCTACAGGAGCCAGGTACTAGCACACTGATCCTAAAAGCTTTTTAAAAAAAAAAAAAAAAAAAAAACGCAACTACCAGAAATGCTGCCTTGACCAAGTCCACCTTGTTTCAGGTAAAACAGGGCTTTCAGGGCTTTTCTTCCACTTAACATGGATCTAGAGTCCTTCCTCTCTTCCAGTCACCTGGGGTGTGGGTGGGAAATGACCTGGTCTGCAACTGCAGCATCAAGTTGGTTCCTGACTCTCTAGCCCTTAAAGGGGCACGTCTTTTCCAACAAGCCAGACGACAGCCCCCACTGCTTAATGTGCAATGAGCTGAGTCTGTCAAATAAAAGTAAAGTGAGTTAGTTCCTGCTCTCAGGACAGCAGAATCTTGTTTAAAAAAAATAAGTTCAAAACTAGGTTTGTATATTTGATTAACCCAAAACTGTATTCAAAATTGGTTTGAACTTCTGTTTCTGAAGTTGAGAGTCAAAACAGCATCTGGGCTTAACTCTCTAACTGCATTTAAGCCAATTCAGGGCAAAACTCTTTCAGCCAGAAGGGATACCTGTAGAGAGGAATTGCAGCTTTAACTCATGCCAGGGGTTCTTGCCCAATGTTTTTTCAAAATTGCCTCAGGAGGCTATATTATTTACAGATCAAATGAGACGTCTCTCCCGAGACAGTTTGTTGTAAGAAGCTTGAATTTGAAGATAACTGCCTTAAATCCATATCAAAGAGCATTTGTTTAATTTACAGGTGAGAAACATTTGGCCAGTTGTTAAGCAAGTTTGGATAAATTCTTTCATTATATACATGAGAAAAAACATGTCTGAATGTGTGCTTTGTCATACAGTTGTTTCTATATGGTAAGCTCACTTTCTAAAGTTTAATGAAGAAATGAAATTGAGTATTTTTCTTCAGAAGAATCGCCCCTGCATGACGACTTGACATGTGCCATATAGTAGCTTAGTTCTTCACTAAACAGTTTGATATTCTGGAAGGAATAGCTTTTTGTAACTATACTAGATACAGTAAAATAGTGAAGGAGTTTTTCTTCTATTTTTAGAAGTCATCTTTTTATAGAAGTGTTTTACTTAAGATTCATTAAATGAGTATTTTAAAAATGAACACCAGCTTGAAATTAGTTTTTAAAAAAAATATAGTTTTAGCTACTATAAGTAATGAGTGCACTTGTCATTTGTGGCTTAATCACATTTTGCCTTTAAAAAATTTGTCCCTTGGCTGTACTAAAACCTAAACTGACTGCAACAGAAATAAACGGTCTTGAAGGAGGGAAAAAAAAAAAAAAAAAACACCCCCTCTCCCCCCAAAAAACCTAAGTTTTCTTATATTACACTTAAGTGGTAGTGGACTTCAACACTAAATTAAAAAAAAAACAAAAAACCACACAACACGTAGTAGTATGCCAGAGTTTGTTTTACCGTCCATATAGTATTTTCTGGAAATCTTCACGAGACTATGCACAAGGAAAGTTGATACATTTGTGCTTCAGTAATTGAGTTACTGAACATAACTTGTACAGAACAATGTTCTGGGGTGGGGAGAATACCTATAATTGTCTGGCTATGCCAAAAGAATGACAGGAGACATTAGATATGGGTTTAATCAGGCTGCAACTTTATTATTAGGTGTCTAGGACTAACCCGGTGGATAAAATGTGCAGTGCAGGTGAAACTCCCATAATTAACCCGGGGAGGCAGGGGGAAGTGCTTTTACCATTCATGTCCCTCCAGCAGATCCACTGCCAGGAACCTCCAATTCCAGCCAATTCTGGAGGGGCTTCCACCAGCTCCCTCCCCCCATCCAGGTCTCTCCAGCAATTCCCTTGCCAGGACCTTACTGACTACCTCCCTGTAGGAGTGGTTAAGATGGACTATAACAATGGCGGGGGGACAGCGTTGGCTGCCTGCTATACCAAACCAATCAGAGGAGTTCCTAATTGCCTCCAACTTGCTCAGTTACCAAGCCCCTCTCCTTAATTCCTTTTCCAAGCCATTTAGCCATTCTTTTGTGCCTTAATTTATGGAGTACCTGCACTGAACATCCACCACAAGGAGGCACCAGCCATTAGTTTGGCTGCCTCCTCCCCACATTCAGCTGGGTTCCCAGACATCTCCCAATGCCCTCTTTTATATCAGCCAAAAATATGTCAGCACCTGAGCCTGACAAGTGCACCCCATCCTCCCGAAATAACTCTGGGTGCCCCATAGACTATGCCAGGATGTGAAATTACTCTTCCCCTCAAGGGCAGTAAGAGTTTGGCCACTTCCCTGTTCACATATTTCCTTGTTTTGTCCACCCTGGCAGGGTTCATGGCTCCCAGCCAGACCCTTCACTGAAGCATATTTGATCAGACGTTAACGCCTGGAAAAACTCCCAGGATCTGCGCCCGGTCCCTCCTCATTCAAAGCATTAACTCCACCCCTTTAAGTGTTCCCAGATCATTTTCTCCCAGGTATATCACCAATATATCCGGTGGCTGCTGATGTGCCCGCACAGCATACAACAGCGGTATCAGTTGATCCCATAACATGCCCCTCCGTGCGTGCCAAGTGAGTAATGCTTCACCACCGAATCCCAGCTGGGAGCCCTCGGGCAACCTGGATGCGTGCCTATGCACCCAAAACAATACTGTGCCCACAGATCCACACCCGTGTGTGTATAGCTGGCTGTCCCATATCTGAAATGAGAACACAACTGATTAATGTTGATTTTCCATCTGCGGTCTTACACATGTTCGGCTTGCATTAGACTGCCAGCACCCGATTGCCTGAATAGCCTCTGTTTCCATATATTTCTGCGCTGCTGCCCTATTCTGAATGAGCAGGAGCTTTTCTTCTATTTGTAAAAGTCATCTTTTTGTAAAAGTGTTTACTTAAGATGCATTAAGTGAGTATTTTAAAAATGAGTACCAGCTTGAAATTCGCTTTAAAAAAAAAATAGTTTAAGTAGCGAGTGCACTTGTCATTTGTGGCTTAATCACCACATTTTGCCTTTAAAACAAAAACAAAAAACAACCAACTGTCCCTTGCCTATACTAAAACCTAAACTGACTGCAACAAAAATAAACTGTCTTGAACAAAAACAAACCAACCAACCCCTCCTACCCCCCAAAAGCCTTAGTTTTCTTATACTACCCTTTAGTGTTAAAGTCCACTGCCACCTAATTAAAACAAAAACACACACAAAATGGTAGTACGCCAGTTTGTGTTTTACCATCCATATAGTATTTTCTGGAAATCTTCTCTATAGTATTCACAAGACTGCACAAGGAAAGCATTGACATTTGTGCGTCAATAATTGAGTTACTACAGAAAAATGTTCCAGGGAGGAAAAAGACAAAAATCTAGTACAATTTTAAAAGGAAAGGGTGAGAACAGTAAACAAACTCTCATGGAGGATATTCATTTTAGTGGCATTGCCACATTTAGCAGAAGTTCAGGGCCTAAAAGTACTGTTAGTGTCTACCCGTTAACACTACTATAGGTAGTTTGAGTTAAGACAAAACAAAATCAGCTGTCTGCCATCTGTACATTTATAAGAAGATACCGAACTTTAAAACTGTAGGGCTATTTCTATGCAGTTGTGATAAGCAAAAGGTACTAAACAGATTAGATGCACACAAAAATGGTAATGAAATAAATTTTGCAGCATCAGTTTTCTATATTTTAGAAACAGGATATAAAAACAAATCAAGTTGCTACTAAATCCCATGTGCATGAAAAGTTTATTTTTTTTAAATGGAACTGCACCATCGGTTGATCTAATTGAGGTATTTAGCCAAAATCCAGTATTATATATATTTTTTCATTAAAATAACTACACTGCCTTATCCCTATGTAAAAACATTTTGTACAAAATTTGCGTCCAATGTCAATCAAATACATACATAACAGTTTTTATATTCATTTAAAGACAGGTGGCTTGGATACTCTATTACAGTTTACTTAAAAATTAAGCTTTGCTATTTCACATGCTTTAGGCAAACATTCAGTTTTACATTAAAACAGACTTCAAACTGAAGTCTACGTACAGGTCAAATACAAATGTAAAAACTTAAAAGTGCCAACAAAACAAGATAATTCAAATACAATAAATGTTAAAAAATATATATTTATTTCAATTTTCAGATGCTTCAACTAGTACAGGCCATCATGATTTAAATAAGACAGGGAAACATTTGAGTTAAACGACAAACATTTTGTTCAGAGAATAAAATAGAAACTGTTAATTCACTTTTTTAGAAACAGAAAGAAGTCCACAACAAACCTATAAAAAGTTTTAGTTTTGTGTTTATTTCTATTTTGAATATGGCCTGGAAGATTCACAATTTACATCCCAATTACTAGGAGAAGTTGACTTGTCTGTATCCATGCTCTGACTGTAAGCAGACAGAAAATAATTCCCACCTTCTTGGTTTTGACTTGTGGAAATTGGGTATGTTGTTCCCAGAAAAGTCTGATGAGTGAGAACATTAAAATGACTGAACTGATGGGACATACTTAATTGTCTACTGTAAACTTGAAAGTTGTTGAAAGGAACTTGTTCTACTGAATTGTTTTTGTCTCCTTCAGCAGAGCATGTGGTAGAAACAGGAGTTATTGGCTGTATCTCCTCCAAATCAAGTTTAGAAGTTTTTTCCATCATCAACCCGATTTGTCCTTCAGAAGACAGCTGCATATCGGTTAGAGAGTTTTCTTTTGAATCTGTTCCATGTGAGCCTTTGGTCTCTGTCTGCAAAGCTTCTGAATGAGAATCATACTTTGAGGCATCACTGCAGATTTCTATTTGTGATGTTTCATCCCCTGAATCCAAAGACATGTCTTCCTCGTCCTTTTCATCGCTTTCTACAAAAACTATATTAAGAAAGAGAAGTCCTACTCTATTGAAATATACGATTTTTAAAAAAAGCTATACACTACTCACAGAGTGTTATGCTTCGGGTCTGTAAATCCAATATCACTTAAGGCTTGGTCTTCTGCCACTCTTGTTCACTTACTCAACACACACACTTAACCCTTTGTGTGAATGTCCAGATATTCCGATGCTAAAAGCTTCTGCGCATTGTGGTCATGTTTAGTGTTGGGAAATCCCAACTCCCAGCTCCAAAGGGGTTAATGTCAAAACAGCATCTAAAGTTATACAGTAGGTCAGTATTTGATCAGACAATTACAGAATACAATTACTGACATCCAAGTTCATTTTGTTACCATTTCTAAATCTGTCATTAAACTTATCCTTCCCCCAGAACAGAAGGGAAATGCCATTTGGCTTACTCATTACTCTACCCTCTTCATCATCATCAGGCTTTCTTGGATACTGAATTAGTCAGTAATTCTGTATTTAAGATATCTTAACGTATTCAATCCCAGCTTCCCTTTCCCATTGCTTAAAAATACAGAGTACTTGAGAGTTGGGATTTCCTCACAAATCTACAGAGTTTGTTTTGTAAGAGAATAGACACACTACACTTAAAGGACCTCCACCCCACTCCTCCGATTATCTGGAAAGAGTATAAAATATGCTGAATATTACCTGATTGTCTTTCAGGAACACCAGGTGAAGGAAGGTTGTTTTCTTCAGTAATTGAATTGTGGTAGCCAACGAGGTTTTTGAAGTTTTGCATAAAGTCATCAACTGTAGCAACTACTATTCCATTATCAGCATAATTTGAAAATGTTTTGACATTCTTCTCTAAAATTTACAAAAAAAGAGAAAGGAGTGACTTAGTAACATAATAATATCAAACTTAAGAAAAAGACATCTGCAAGTTCTGGTTTTACCTGTTAAGAAGACAACATGTCTTTGTTGTATATTCTGAGCCTGAAGTCTGATAAGACAGTCTAATTCTGGAGCATTTCGCGTTTGAGAGTCACAGTTATGATATGACAGAATCTCAACCATGTGTTTCTTCTGATAGGTATTCAGAAGTGTCAGTAGACTCAAGGCTTTAGCATTCATTCTATTTAAAAGAGGATTAGAGGTTTACATTTAGATCAATATTCAAATTACATAATGTATCACATGATGAAAACTCCCTTCAAATATATTTTCTTGATTTAAGATTTTATATTTTTGAGAGCACTATTTTTCTAACAGAGAGGTGGGCCACATCCGGCCCATGGGACCCTCCTGCCCAGCCCCTCAGTTCCTGGCCCGGCAGGCTAGTACCCAGCCCCTCCCCTGATGTTCCCCCTCCCCTGCAACCTCAGTGCAACGTTCTGGGAAGCGCAGTTGCAGAGCTGTGGCCTAACCCAGTGCTCTGGGCAGTGCTGCCAGCCGGCAGTGATCCAGGCAACGGGTTGGGGGGGTTGGATAGAGAACAAGGGAGTTGGGGGAGGGGGGAGATGATGGTCAAGGCTACGGATAGGGGTTGGGGCAGTCAGAAGGTGGGGAACAGGGGCATTGGATGGGGCAGAGGTCCCAGGGGGGCAGTCAAGAATGCGGGGGGTGAGTGGGGCAGCAGGGGGTAGTCTGGGGTGGCAGGTCCGGGGATGGTGCAGGAGTCCCAGGGGAGCTGTCAGGAGGCAAGAAGCGGGGGTGGGGGGGTCGGATAGGAGGTGGGGGCAGGACCATACCTGGCTATTTGGGGAGACCCAAATTTCCTCCATACAAATTTTAGAAACCCGATGTGGCCCTCAGGCCAAAAAGTTTGCCTGCCCCTTTTCTAACATGTCATTTCAACACTTTATATTTAGAGTACACTGCTTACCTCCCAAGCTCCTTGAGTTTTTTTTGTATTTTACAGTGGACTTTCCACTGCCATTTCCCATCTGGTGTATTGAGGTCCTCAAGGAACTTCAGGAAATTTTTAAGTTTATCTATTTTTGAGACAAATAATGTGTTATATAATTTTAAAACTACAATTTAAAATGTAAGCTAAACCCAAACACTATTGTGTCTTCCATTTTACAGATCTTTGGTTAACAGCTGAAAACATAACCCTAGTACTGAGCTTTGTAAGAATTAAAAAAAAAAAAAAAAAAAAAAAAAATTCTATTTCTCATGGATTACAGTTTGCGGTCAGTGGCTCAGGTCCACTAAAGTTGTGTAAGCTTACACATGGGCTAAAATTTGACCCTAAGTAACTTACTGCCATTGAGAGAGATCCATTAAAAACAAATTCATTTAAGTTTTGTTTCTGGGGGTTTTTTTTGTGGGGGGAGGAGGGGGAGAGAACAGAGACATATGCAGTCTTAAATAAAGGCTACACTTATAAAAACTGTATAATTCTTTGGGGACTGGAATATTAATGGTTTGGTAGCATCATACAAAATTTTTCATGTTGAGGCAGCTATTCAGTCTAGTCTAGTCTCTCAGCCTGGGTCAGACTTATACATCAGCAGCCTATGAAATTTTAGTTGGTGGCTCCAATCCAGTTGGTTGTAGACAGCTAATCTCCAGAAAGGCTAATAATAAAGTGCATACGAGAATGAACTGCTTTAACCCTCTTTGAGGTGGTCCATTCCAACAAGCTTGATACATATGACTGCAAGAAGTTTGCATTGCCTCTCTTCTGTAGTTAAATGGAGGATTTCATTCTCAAGTGCTGTCGATAAGACATCTTTCTCCTGTACTAAAAATTCATGATTTTTAACTAAAATTCTTACCAACTGTGACAGACTCTGGATTAAGAACAGATTCATCAGACACAACAAAGCCACCAGACACAAACAATTCATTGTAAGTGTGGTTTTTCACATCATCCAAGCTATCAACACCAGCAAAGCTGACACATGAAAGCCTCTTCAGAGTTACTAAACCAGGTATCTGTTTAAAAAGAGAAATACAATATTAGAATTAGAGGTGTACAAGTATGATGCAAGCAGACAAGGGAAGAAAGGTGTTTCAAATCAACCAAAGAAAAAGAAAACCAAGGATTACTTTCCACTTCTATCCATAATGCTAACTTGTGGGTTCTGAGACAAACTTTTCCAGAAGTGACTAGCGTACTTATTTCTGTAGGACATGATCTCACAATGAAGTCATTACAGACATTTAGGCAGAATGAAGGTGGGGAGGTTGGAAGCGATGACAGTACAAAAAGGTGAATATTCAACAAAATACCTCTGATTGCTGCCCCATCCCAATTAAGTTTTTATACATGGCCATCAACATAATTCAAGTGCACACAGTGAACTGACAAAGTTCCCTTCACCCTTCCCTAGTGCATCATGAAACTGTACATAGAACAGTATTAATGAAACCTCCATGGAGTTTAATACATATTAAGAATGATGAGCATTGACAAAACTGTATGAGGAAGCTTGCAGTCTCTGTTCACAGCATGTCCAGGACTAAAGACCAAATGGTACTATTACATCTATATTTCCAAACAAAAATTACATTAAAAATGGAATTAAGGTTGACAGGACTTCCAAACAGCCTTAACTCTGCCCTGTAGTGACACCACGACACATGATTAAAGCATTTATGTTCCCAGATCAGAAGAAATTATAAAAATATATTCCATTTCTCTCTTCTGCCCCCTCACTGTGTCAATACAGCGAGGAGGTGTCTTACCTTTATATTTCCTTATCTTAACATTTTGGATTTGTTTTGCATTTAACTGAACTTGGAATATCCTGCCTTTATAATGCTTGTTTCTGGGATAGCTGAAACATCCTTGTGTTTTACCCTAAATTACTAATACATACTCTCAACCTTAACCCCATTTTAACAGGTTTTGTCAAGGAACTCTTCAAAATTTAAAATATTCATACAAGAACAAAAAGTCAAGAAACCAAAACCAAATGTTATCTGAAGTTAGAAATATTACATGGTATGAAATATCAAAAAAAAAACCCTTAAATCACTAACAGTTCTATTTCATCATCATTGCCAGATTCACTCGTATGTTCTGGTGACTGTCATTCCGACACTGTCCAAAGCAGGAAGACTGTACTAACCCACTCTTTCTCCTTCCTGTACTGCAAAATCCCCCCTACCTCTTGCATCTCCCTCCTCTGCGTGCACACATATTTTTCCCCTTCTTCCCCTACATGCCCTCCACTTCCCTTTCCTAATCTTTTTGTTGAATAGATATGATGCAATAGGTAGCTTGTGTCCAAAAAAAATGTAGGCTTAATGGTAGTTTTTCCATAATAGAACATAAGAGCTGCCACACTGGGTCACACCAACAGTCCATCTAGGTCAGTATCCTGTTTCCAACAGTGATCAATACCAGAGCTTTAGGGTGAGTGTCCCAAACAGGGCAATTTTAGAGCAAGCCACAGCTGTCTTCCCTGCCGGCTTCAGGTAGTCAGGTTGCATCCCCAACCACCATGGCTAATAGCCACTGATGGACCTAAACTCCATGAATTTATGGAATTCTTTTTTTAACTCAGTTATACTTTTGGCCATCAAAACATCCCATGGTAATGAGTTCCACAGGCTGACACAGCATGTGTGAAAAAGTATTTCCTCTTGTTTGCATTAAACCTACTGTCTCTTAATTTCTTAATAGGTGACCCCTACCCCTTGTATTGGAGGAAAGGACAAACCACACTTCCTTATTCACTTTTTTCCTACCAATCATGATTTTTAGACTTTATCATATTGCCGCTTAGTCTCCTCTTTTCTAAGATAAACATTCCCAAGTCTTTTTAATCTATCCTCATATGGAAACCACTCCACACTCATCTTTGTTGCCCTTCTCTGAACCTTTTCCAGTTCCACTATTGCTTTTTGAGATAGGGTAACCAGAACTGCATGCAGTATTCGAGGTGTGGGCACACCATGTATTTATATAGTAGCATTATATTTGTTGTATTACTTATCCCTTTTCTAAGGGTTTCTAACATAGTCTTAGTCTTTTTGACCACTGCTGTGCATTGAGCTGAAGTTTTCAGAGAACTGCCCACAGTTACTCCAAGATCTCTTTGAGTGGTAACAACTAATTTAAACCGCATTATTACATATGTACAGGTGGGATTACTTTTTCCAAATTGCATAACTTTGCACTTACTAATATTCAATTTCATCTGCCATTTCATTACCCAGTCACCCTGTTGCGCGAGATCCCTCTGTAAATCTTTGTGATCAGCTTTTGACTTAAAACTATTTTGACTAACTTTGTTTCATCTGCAAACTCTGTCACTTCACTGTTCATTCCTTCTTCTAGATCATTAGTGAGTATGTTGAACAACAAAAGTTTTCCTAAGGGGACCCCCCTGCTTATCTCTCTCCATTGTGAAAACTGACCCATTTATTCTCATCTTTTGTTTGCTATTTTTCAACCAGTTACTGATCCAGGAAAGGACCTTCACTGTTCTCCCATGACTACTTAGTTTCCTTAAGAGCTTTTGGTGAGGTACCTTGTTAAAGGTTTTCTGAAAATCCAAGTATTCTATCAGCTGGATCCCCATTATCCACATGCTTGTTGGCATACTCAAAGAATTCAAATACATTGGTGAAGCACAATTTCCATTTATAAAAGCTGTGCTGACCCTTCCCCAACATACTGGGTTTCTTTACATGTCTGATAACTCTGTTCTTCATTGTAGTTTCAACCTATTAGCACAGTACTGAATTAAAGCACAGCACCCTGTAATTTACACGATTGCCTCTGGAGCCCTTTTCAAAAATTGGTGTTACATTAGCTACCTTCTGACATCAGTGAGGGACAGTATTTCAAATTTGTTTCCCAAAAAGAATAATCTACATCAGAGCTATCTCCTGCACATCTCTCTGCAATGAAGACTGAGCAAAGAATTCATTTAGCTTCTCTGCAATGGTCTTGTCTTCCCTGACTGCTCCTTTTAAGACCTTTGTCCCCGGGGTGGTCCCAATGCCTATTTGGGCAGGTTTCCTGCATCTGATGTACTTACATTCCTTACTGTTAGTTTGTGTCTTTATCAAGTTGCTTCTTAGATTCTCTTGGCCAGCCTTATGTACTTTTACATGCGACTTGCCAGAGTTTGTGCTCCTTCCTATTAGCCTCACTAAAATAGGACTTCCAAATTTAAAAAAAAAAAAAAAGTCTTTTTTGCCTCTAACTGCCTTCATTACTCTGCTGCTTAGCCATGGCAGCATTCTCTTATTGTCTTTTCTGATATGGGGTATACATTTAGTGTCAGCCTCTATTATGGTTTATCTGTCAGTAGAGGCTGGTGCATAACATTCTTCATAAATCTCTTCAAATAAATGCCTTTCAAAAGAGCTGCCATCTCCCTCTTTTCAGTGGGACATAGGCCACAGCTGCTCTCAGTTAAGGTGTCCCTTTTCTATACAGCTATCGACTTATATTATTTCCAGTTAAAGTAAAGCCAACAGCCCTGTGTTGAGAGTGCACTGGGTGGCCTCAGTTTCCTTGATAATTGGAGATAGGTGGCCATTTTTGAGAAAGGCCTCCAACATTAGGTAAGTTGATTTTAGTTCCATTTTGAAAGACTGTTTATATATGGAATTCTCTTTAGAACAATAGTCGCTGCTGAAAGAAACTTTCACTGTTAAAAATAATGGAAAACAATCCTTAAAAAAAATAAAAATAAAAAAGGTTCAGGTATACAGTGCCCAAGATGTCAGTGAGTTTTATAGTTAAAGACTTTGTCCAGAATAATCTTAACTGAGCAAATTGCTTCAAAATTCCCTAACACTTGGTGTTAAATTTCTTAATTTTAAACTCAGACTAACTAACCAATTTACTT